>NC_063173.1:52369605-52977313 GCF_023159225.1 Perognathus longimembris pacificus | reverse complement strand
TAAAAGATATTTTGCCAGGCATTAGTGGCTTACACCTGTAATCCTAGCTACTCAGGAGGCTGAGATCTGAGGATGGTAGTTCAAAGCCAGCCCAAGCAGAAAAGTCTGTAAGACTCTTATCTCCAATAAACTATTCAGAAAATGCCAGAAGTGGTGCTGTGGCTCAAGTTGTAGAGCGTGAGCCTTGAGCACAAAGGGGCTCAGGGACAGCACCCAGGCCCTGAGTTGAAGCCTCATAACTGATGAGAGGGAAAATATATTTCTACCCATGGATTGGGGTCAGATGTGATTATACTGAGAAAAAAAATAGATCTATTCTGTTAGCACATTAAAAATAAGAATGAATTTCTTGCTTCTACCTAGCTTTAAAACTTTGCACAATGGGATGGTTATGTCAAAAATAAGATGTTGTATATTTAATTCTTTGAAAGTTTCAGCAAGGATTTATTTTAGTAGAACAGGCTAAAGGAGGAAGAAAGAGAGAGAGACATTTTGTTCTCCCCATGCAGGAAAAGGAAATTAAAGACTTAAGTTTTATATATTTGAAATAACTGGAAGAGGAAAATTTGAATGTTTCCATAAGGAAAAAGATTACACAATGATCAATGCACAGCACAAACATTTATCAAAACACACCTCCTACTCCACAAATGTATATTATTTTGTGTGTGAATTAATTATTTAAAGAAGTGAAAGAGTAATTCCACATCAGCTCTCATCATGCACAGAATAAACTAAACCCTTCTATCTGATCCTATACTCATGCAAATTCAAAAACGCATCAAGGATCTTAATGGAATACATGAAACTTGGAACGCACTGGAGAAAACCCTAGAATTTATTGGCATATGCAATGAAAATGACTGAACATACTGATACAGTTAATAAGAACTTATGAGTGTAGACTCAATGTTTACAGTTATCCTCCCTCAGGTATTAATTTTCTGCACAGGAAGTAAATTTCATTTCCAAACCAGTGGACTATTCTAGAGGTGAAGATATAACTTCATGATCTGGAATTCATTGAGTCTTCAAATGTGACTAGATACAAAATGACCTGGGAATGAATAATTAAGACATGATGCATCCTCCCCAAATCACATATATATCATACAAATCATTTTACCTTGAAAAATGTCTTTGTGAATGCACATTTAACTTCCTTATTCCTCAGACTATACACCACAGGATTCAGCATGGGGATGATCATAGTATAAAAGACTGACGAGATTTTGTCAGTGTCCATAGAATGACTGGAGCTGGGCTGTAAGTACATAAAGATGATCGTCCCATAGAAAATGGAGACTGCAGTGAAGTGGGAGGCGCAGGTGGACACAGCCTTCCGATGTCCTGCACCTGAGTGCATCTTTAGAATAGTAGCAAAAATAATTATATAGGATATTAAAATTATTACTAGTGCAAAAAAGATATTGAAACTGGCCACATAAAGAAGAACCAAATCATTGATATGTCTATCTGAGCAGGATACAAACATGACTGCTGGAATATCACAGAAAAAATGATGGACCACATTAGATTGACAGTAGGAAAGAAGAAAAGTATTGCCAGTGTAAATAGCAGCACTCAGAAAACCACCAACATAGCAGCTTATGACCAGACATGCACACACACTAGCTGTCATGGTGGTGGTGTAATGGAGGGGCTTACACACAGCTGCATAGCGATCATAAGCCATTGAGGCCAAGAGGAAATTTTCTACAGTAGCAAAGGCTGTAAAGAAAAACATCTGGGTGGCACAAAGATTGTAGGTCATGATTTTGTCTCCTCTAAGTAACTCAGCCATGACCTTAGGAGTGACAGCTGAAGAATAACAAAAATCCACCAGAGAGAGATTGCCAAGAAAAATGTACATGGGCGTGTGGAGGCGAGAGTCCAAGAGAATCAGGAGGATCATCCCTAGGTTCCCAAGGAGTGTGATGATGTAGATCAAGAGGAAAATTACAAAGAGTGGGATCTGCAGGGCTGGGTCACTGGTCAGTCCCAGCAGGATGAACTGTATCACAACTGTATGGTTCTCCATCCGTGTGCCCTGGGAACTTCTATGTGTTTTACACCCATAGAGGAAGGAAAAAGAAACACGATGGTAAATAAGTAGAATCAAAAATTATAAGTCATGCTTCTGGATTCATGCTGAGTAATTCCTAAAGTCTAATGTCCTATAAGGAATTTAAGTGAAACTCATTGTGAGTCTGTTTACAAACATTTCTTGCCTACTTTGGTTAAATCTCAGTTTTCCCAATGTCATGGTGATCTCTGTTCTATATATGTTTGTATTTTATTAGCACTAAAACAAACCATCAGACAAAAACAGTGAAATGACCCTCTTGCAAATGTAAAGACTCATGGAAGAATAAACAAGCTCTGGATCGCATGTGGGCCTCTTCCCTATGTTCTCATTCTGATTATCACCAGCACAGCTATACCTGCTGCCAATGGTGTAGGGAAACCATAAACTTTCAACATTGGATCACAAGACACAACTTTGTGCATAGTGGACGTGGGGGGAGGGGGAGAGGGAGGTCGCACCTGCAAAAGCAATTCTAAATGACAACAAGTAATCAGATGTGGCACACACAGAGTTTAGGTTTCTAGAAGAGATGAGTAACAAAGCCACCATTTGCCACCTAATTCAACCACTGTCCATTGGTCCTAAACAGCTACCAATGCACATCATACATCAGGTTGTAAAATGAGAACTGCAGTGGGACCTACTCTGTGGTCTCGTAGTGATAAATACCCAGGACACACAGACAAGATAAGATGCTATGTGCTAAGCATGATGAATGGTGGCAGCGACCTCGTGATTGTGAGGGCGAGCGGTCTGACTCCAGCGCAGGCTCGCTGCCGCGGCTTTGTGGGTGACTTTGAAGTCGTTAATCATCTCCCCTGAATTCCCTGTGAGCTGCACTGTGGCACCGAGCCTGTCTATACCTCCTCGTTCTCAGTTTATGCGGCTTGAAAGGTATGATGGGTCTCCTGCAAGTCCCTGTGCACCATGTCCTACAATTGTCTCCTCCCAAATCTATACTGGAATCTGTGTAAAGCAGTCCGGTGTCCGTAAACCTCATTCTTTCTCTCATTAATATTATATCCTACCCAAATCGCCAAGATTAAGGTTTTAAATTACCTACTATTAAAATTATCCTTAAGAAGTTGTACAAAGGCGCGGCCATTTGACAAAGCAGTTTATGAATACAATGCATCTTGATCAATGTCATCTCGTTCCTCATTCTCCCCCATCCCTCACAACCCCACACCAAATCTCAATTCTCCTCATTTTGTAGGATGTGCATTGAATTTTAAGGCTGCATTCCTCCCCACCCCCACGCTCTTTTCATTTGTCTACACCTCTTCCCTTGATCCCACCCAATCTTTCAGGCACCTCTTTGAATTATCCTTACTAAGGCATTACACCGTTTGAGTTTTCCCCTGAATCTCCATATTGAACTTAATACAATTGTGTATACTTGGATATCATAACAAAGTGATTATTTACCAATTTTACATTAATCTTACATTGCACACATCAGCGATAACATGCATCTTTTGTCTCTCTGGGCGGCCTCCATATTTCACTGAACATGATATTACCCATTTTAGCTCACAAATATGGTATAGATGGAGAGTTCTATTTTGCCATATAATTTATTTGAAGCCCTTTCTCCACAAGAAGAGTATGTATAATTTATGAAAACTTTGGAAGGGTATCTGCCCTATGCTAACTATTTTCCCCTACTATAGCTCCTAAGAATTTGACAATTTCAGTCATGAGCCTGTCTCTGGAGAGCATTACACTGGCCAACTTTTAGGAAATAGGTCAGTATTACGATTTGTGTGGTCAACAGAAAGGGATTTAGATACAACTGTGTGTGTGTGTGTGTGTGTGTGTAAAATGAGGAGGGTTTTTTTTTTTACACTATCAATAAACAAACTGAAGATTTGAGAATCTGGGTGATCCTATAAATAAAGTTTTTCTGGGACTCTAAGAGACTTAAGATTCAAGAGTTAAATCCACTGTCAAAGAAAAAAACAGGAAATGATGGGAAAGGATTAAAATGTAGTTCAGAGAAAGTTAATCCATTTAAGGTCATCTTTCATTTTGGAAAATAGCCATTTCATTTTTCTGAGTTTTTTTAACTGCATTTTTTTCAAATTTTTATTATCAAACTGATGTACAGAGAGGTTACAGTTTCATACATTAGGCATTGGATACATTTCTTGTACTGTTTGTTACCTTGTCCCTCATAAACCCCCTCCCGCCTCCCCCTTTCCCTTTCCCCCCATGAGGTGTTCAGTTCACTTACACCAAACAGTTTTGTAAGTATTGCTTTTGTAGTTGTTTGTCTTTTTTTTTAACCCTGTGTCTCTCAATTTTGGTATTCCCTTTCAATTTCCTACTTCTAATACCAGTATACACGGTTTCCAATATACTCAGAAAAGATACAGAGATAGTGCAAGTACAACCACAGGAAGGTGATACAAGAACATCATCAATAATAGAAGCTACAGATACACATGGGACGTTGAATGTAGTTTCAACTGTGATATAACAATCGTTTCCATAACATGGATTTGACTGCATTTTTTTTGTCTTTTCTTTTTTGGTACTGGGGATCGAACGCAGGATGTTGCACTTGCTAGGCAAGCACAGAGCTACACCCCAGCCCTTTTCTGAGTTTCTTGGTTTGCTTATGCTTATTAATTAGGGATGCAACAAAGCATATAATGAATACAATCACAATCTATTGATCTATTCAACATATGTTCATGGTTTTGGAAAGCAGCAAGATATATTATAGATCACAAAAGTTCTCATGATGAGTTTAGGGGATTTATTCCCCAGATTTAGTTCTCTATTATATAGAATATTTCCTACACCACATGCTCCTTAATGTAGTATAAGTACACAAGAGAATTTTACTCATCCATTTGAAAAAATGATATTGTACCATTTGAAAGAATTGACAAACTTGAGGAAAAACATATTAAGTGAAGTAAACCAGCCCCAGAGAATCAAAGGTTGCATTTTCTCTCATATGGGGAAGATAGAATTGGCCTATAAACCTATAAAGAAAGAGGTTGGGTGATAGACAAGTGGTGTATTAACTGAATTATTATAGTTTCAATGGAACTCTCAAATATTGTAACTCCTTAGAAAGACAAGCCAATGCCCAATAAAATAAGCACCAGAAATGGGTATTGGCAAGAGAGGGCAGGTAGGGACAAAGGGAGAGGGGTAGAAGAACGAAGAGGAGAAGGAATGGAGGATGCAGTAAAGAATTTAATTTATGTATTAGAAAATTAAGAAAAGAAAGGGAAGGAATGGATCAGGAGGGGTGGGTGAGAATGGTAAAAGTTATGACAGTGATCAAAACACATTGTAACCATAAACTGCCTTGTAAACAGTAACTTCTTTGTACAACCACTTAACTATTAAAAAAACATAAAATGGGGCTGGGGATATAGCCTAGTGGCAAGAGTGCCTGCCTCGGATACAGGAGGCCCTAGGTTCGATTCCCCAGCACCACATATACAGAAAACGGCCAGAAGCGGCGCTGTGGCTCAAGTGGCAGAGTGCTAGCCTTGAGCGGGAAGAAGCCAGGGACAGTGCTCAGGCCCTGAGTCCAAGGCCCAGGACTGGCCAAAAAAAATAAATAAATAAATAAAACATAAAATGTAGATAATGAAATAAAAAACCCACTCATTACATTTTTCAAAATGTTGTAACAAGTATATATATATCCTACTTCCTTAGCATGAATTACATTTTTCCTAAAATGTTTATGAAATATGAAAGTTGACCAGTTTCTCCATTGAGACTATACATTTAATCCATCATAGTCAGTCTGAAATCATAAAAGCAGATGGTTTTGCTGTAAAAATCCTATTAGAGGAGAGTCCTCTCCTGCAATGGTCAAAAAGTTCCAACTTCTCCAAAACAAAACATGAAAGAACCAACAGCCCCCTCATGAAGTGGGCTAAAGACTTAAAAAGAGACTTCTCTGAAGAGGAAAATGAGAATGGCCAAGAGACATATGAAAAAGTGTTCTACATCATTGGCCACAAAACAAATGCAAATAAAAACAACATTGAGATTCTACCTCACCCCAGTAAGAATGTCCATTATCAGGAAAAATACCAATAACAAATGTTGGAGGGGATGTGGCCAAAAGGGAACCCTACTTCATTGTTGGTAAGAATGTAAACTTGTTCAGCCACTTTGGAAATCGGTATGGAGATTCCTCAGAAGGCTAAACATAGAGCTCCCCTATGACCCAGCAGCCCCACTTTGGGGCATCTACCCCAAAGATTACAAACAAGAACACACTAAAGCCACCAGCACAACAATGTTTATTGCAGCACAATTTGTCATTACTAAAATATGGAACCAACCCAGATGCCCCTCTGTAGATGAATGGATCAGGAAAATGTGGTACATCTACACAATGGAATTTTATGTCTCTATCAGAAAGAATGACATTGCCCCATTTGTAAGGAAATGGAAAGACTTGAAAAAAATTATACTAAGTGAACTGAGCCAGACCCAAAGAAACATGGACTCTATGGTCTCCCTTATAGGGAATAATTAGCACAGGTTTAGGTTAGACACAGCAGAGGATCACAACAGCCCAATAGCTATGCCCTTATGAACACATAAGATGATGCTAAGTGGAATGAACTCCATGTTATGGAAACGAGTGTTATATCACTGTTGTAATTACTTTCAACATGCCCTGTGAAATCATAGCTTCTTTTGTTGATGATCCTCTTGTATCCCCTTCCTGTGGTTGTACCCACACTATCACTGTATCTCATCTGAGTACCCTGGACACTGTATATACTGGTATTAGAACCAGGGAAGTGAAAGGGAATATCAAAACTGAGAAACAAAGGATAAAAAGACAAACGACTCTAAAAGCTATACTTGCAAAACCATTTGGTGTAAACCAACTGAACACCTCATGGGGGGAGAGGGAAAAGGGGAGGAGGGAGGGTGGAATGAAGGAGGAGGTAACAAACAGTACAAGAAATGTACCCATGGCCTAATGTATGAAACTGTATCCCCTCTGTACATCACTTTGACAATAAATAAGTAATTATTTCTTTTAAAAGTTCCAACTTCATAAGGCTGAAAATGGAGCAAAAGACATTAATGTGCATGAAGTGCTAAATCTAACATGAACTCCTTTTCTGCCTTTGGAGGAATCACTTCTTTGTCATCAGTAAGAAAACACAGTGGTAAGATTATTTCTCCCATATAACCACAGATTGTGATTATTGCTGACAAATAAGAACAATCTACAAGTGTGTCATGAAGAAATTATAATTTTAAAGTGAAGCAATGTGATATTTTTATTGGCATATCTTACCCTAACCCTGATTGAAGTTTCATAGCAAACCTTTGTTCAGAAGCTGGTTATTCAGGTAATAAAGGATCTCGATATGACATGCCCGGTGCTCCTTCTAAAGCTGCTACATTTTTGAGTCATGCTGGAATTTCAGAAGTCAATTCATGATGATCGTATGACATCATGGAGTGCTAGAGATTTCCCTGGTGAGAATACCTAAATCTCCCCACCCTGCTTTCTGAAGGAAGAAGCAATTAGCCTGCCTTGGGGATGGAGATGGTAACTACTTTTTAAAGGTTACGCTATTTCTAAATCATAAAGAAATACATGAAAATTGTCATATTAGCCAATGGCCATTAGTTCCTTGATCATACACACTGCATATTGTTCACATCCAACTTAACCTATGGATCTCCTACCATTTCTTTTCATTATTTATTTGTTTTTAAGTCTAATTATTTTTAGATGTTTGCAGTCAAAATATCGGTTGAGTACAATATATCTTAAGCAACATCCTTTCTCATGGTTAAAAACTTTTAAAAATCCATTTTTTGAAACTTCATCTGTCCTATGTAGAGGCAATTCAATAGAAGCATTTTATTCCTAACTAACATTAATTAGTGAAACTGTGGCTCAAGTGGTAGAGCACTGGCTTCAAGCAAAAAAGCTGAGACAACACCTAGGCCCTGAGTTCAAGTCTCAGCCTTGGTGCAAACAGAAAAGTTTACTGATTTTTAACCTGCTATTTCCTCTGATATTGTCATGTTTATATTCCACATGAAAATTTAGAACCACTCCAGTAGTAATTATTTTTTAAATAATCTTTAAAATTTAAATGTTTTAAATCATCAACTTTTTATGAATTATGACTTATTTTTTATATATTTCTGGTCACTTAATGACATTCACTAGGAAAATTATTAGGGAGTTTGAAATGATCTACTCTACAATGGATTTTTCTAGGAATTTTTGTTTCCTGTCCTGGGTCTTGAACCCAAGGCTTGAACTCTGTCCCTGAGCCTCTCTGTGCTCAAGGCTAGCTAGCACTCAACCATTTGAGCCACAGTGCTACTTCTGGCTTTGTCTGAGTAATTTATTGGAGATAAGAATGTCATGGACTTTTCTGCCTGGGTTGGCTTTGAACTGTGATCCTCAGGTCTCAGCCTCCCTTGAGGCTAGGATTATAGGCATAAGCCACCAATGCCCAGCTACCAGGAAAAGTTTTTATCCTCTAAAAGGAGAATCGAGTGAGAATGTAGAAAAATGAGTTTTAAGTCAGATGAAAGTGAGCAGTTTGCCCGGAAACACACTGAATATGGATACAGAGGTCATTAGTGTATGCTTCATTAAACTAACCAATGGTTGAAGCATTTGACATGTTTGTACAATTAAATTCAAAAGTCAATCAATTGCTTCATTATTTAATAAAATACTTATTCAGAACAATATATTCCTTGTGTGATGTTATCTCATAGTGAGTGAGTATAGGTAAAATAATGTTTTTAAGCATCTAGAAAAGAGTATTTGAATGCTATCACAACAAGAAAATGATAAATAGCTGAAATGAGAGATGTGCTGATTTCCCTGGCTTACACAATGATCATTATCATTGTGTAGCATAAACATATATCAAGGCATCGCATTATACTATCTAAACTATATAATAATTATATGTTAAAATATGGAACATAAAAGGGAGGGAAATATTTTGAAACTATCTCCAGAATGGAAAGACAAATGGGTATCTTGTTTAGAAGATTGAAGAAAAACTAAGAGAAATGTGCTTTTAGACCTTGGAAAGAAAAAACAACCTACATATTCAAAATCTCTAATATGACCTAGATGAGATAGCAGGGTTGATTTTATGTGTTCCCTCTCCTGGCTAGACAGCAGACTTGATCATGGGCAGCCTTTCCCCCTAAGCTATTATTCCCCATGTCCTGATAAGTACCCTCAGCCAAAATGCAAGCATGGTTGTCTCCCAAGACATTGACATTGTCTCTGTCAAGGTCAATATGGAGGAAGAAATGTGGCAGGAAGCTCCTCAGAGACAGCCACTCACATAGCATGGCTTCCCCTGAGACATGTGTGCTAAGGCTGCCATCTCTGCCTTGATATTTGCAAGACAAAGGCCCAGACTGTGTCCAGAACAGGCGACTCCACAGGTGGGAAAAGCCATTCTCCAGAAGGATGCTTTCCAGGATGTGCACCTCCAACCAATGGTGAGGACGGGATGGGTTTCCTTGCCTTCCCCTTTGCACCTGCACCTGTTGGCTCCCAGGTCAATAGTAAGTATTATGAACTTATAGACACAGCCAGTTAGATTTGCAAAGGGCAAGAGATGGCCAGCCATTTTTATATTACATGTGAAAACAAAAACAATGGAAAAGTAAAACTGAGAAGGCTACACACAGCTACAGAAGACACCGTGCTAGAATTCATCTTCCTACTCTTGGTGGAATGGACTTTCCACTTCACTGTACTTCTCTACTGTGTCTGGAAGCCTGATACTAATGGCTGGGGTGATGGTGGTACTTAAAAGTAAGACCACGGCTACTAAGTAGTTTATGCCTATAATCCTAGCTACTCAAGAGGCTGCGATTTGATTCTCACCTTTGGAAGCCATTCCTGGCATAAAAGTCCATAAGACTTACCTCCAATTAAGTATCAAAAAGCCAGAAGTGGTGCTGTGGTTCAGGGGTAGAGTTGCTAGCCTTAAGCAGAAAGGCTCAGGGACAGTGCTGAGCCCTAAATTCAAACCTGGAACCAACACACACACACACACACACACACACACACACACACACACACACACACACACGTCCGCGCACGCATGCGCATCACATTTCTTACTTTCTTAGAATAGCATATAGTACGTACTGTATCTGCTTGGCCATTTCAGATGTTACACTGCTTTGATTTTCTCACATTTTTCTTAATTAACATCCTTCAGTGTTGCAAAGGTGTTTCATTTTTACATGTTAATATATGCATACAATGTACCTTGATTAGACTCAACTTTTCTATCACTCATCATCACCTTCTCCCCCTTCCAAAACAATCCCCAAGAAAGCTTCACTGTTGAATAGTCACACCTGTACATAAAGTACTTTGATGATGTTCACTCTCTTTCTCTTTGCCCTCTCCCTTCTCTCTATCAGCCCCCACATCCTGAAGATAATCTGTTCTCTATTCCTGCTGACATTATTAGCAAAAAGCGAATAGTTTTAGCGTGTGCTAATTGTTCAAAAGAGTATCACCATGGTATTGCACAGTGCAATGCATGTGTAGCATTTTATTCAAATTGGCTGTCCTTACTCTCACTTTCCTCATCCTTCCATCCCTCCTCTCCATGAGTTTTCTTTGGCCATCTTCATTTGCAGGTGCAAGATATTTTGGTGTTGCTCCCCTCTAACATTGCTTTCCCCCTGCAGTCTGCTCAATCAGTCCTACAATTACAAACGTGTATTTGCTGATGTGTGAGCTATGTATGTATGTGTATCGTCCTGCATGTGTTTATGTACATACTTGTATTTAGGTCTAGCACCCACACATAACCTTCATGTTTCTCAACCTTGCTTACTGTGCTTCACATAGATCTCCAGTTCGACCTGTTTCCACCTGTTTCCCCGCCAAGGACACAATTTCATTCTTCTTGTGGCTGGATTTAAGAATATGAAAATCTGGATAACTAATAGTGTTCAGAGAAGTACATAAGTAGACATGAGGAGATGAGATAGCTTATGAAAAGTAATGACTCTAAATGCTTGATTTAATTATTTTAATACATTTTTGTCTTTCACAGAAGTTTTTCATTCATTATCACATTAGGGCAGGATAGCTTGTAAGGAAGGGGAAGAAAGATTTTCCTATTTTTGTAATAACATTTCTAAAACTTCCATACATGGAAAAGATAATTTATATTTACCCCAAATGAACATACTAAAACAATTTTGATGCAATTTGATCTACTCTTATGTCATGCAGTTTTTCAAACATTTATTACAATCATCCATATTAGGAATTTAACCACATTCTTCTAGCCTTACCCAGTTTTATTTTATGCTTAATTTTTATTACTATCTTTAGTAATACAAGGCGGGATGTCTCTTAACAAAGCAGAAGATAACACAATGCATCTTGGTCTATGTAACCCCCTTCAACAATCTCCTCCCCCTTGGACCTACCCCTTCCCTTACATTTCTTAATTGTGCTGTTTACACAGTGAACTCTTGACTGCATTCACCTTGGCTATCTTTAAAACAAGTGCTATGCCAGCTCAGTCCTTGAATATGAACATCTTTTAGCCCTGAAGAATGAATATTGTTCACAATTCCAGACTCAGCTGTCACCGGAGCCATGCTGGAGGTAAGTGCACCCAGACTGCTCATGCACTCCCGCTCAGTTGAAGGCAGTCTCTAGTCTAGGGGACAGGAAAATAATAATTTTTATTCCCCTGTTCTCCCTATGAAAAGTCTGAAGACCTAGATGCTGGTAGGAAAGGGAACACAGCCCCTCGGCAAAATAAAGCTTGCAACAAGAAGAGAAAAGAGCAAACGCTTTGATCCAATCAATGGAAGAGTTCTTTCTTCACCTTTTGGGATACTGAGCAAATTCTGGCTATCAAAAAGAATGCCTCCTCTGTGTCATTGAGTTTCTGGCAGTAGAAGCCTGTTAGGGACCTTCATAAACTTAAGAGAGAGTCCTGAGTGTCCCTACAGCTGGAATGCTTGAACACCTTCAGCTAGAAAGGTGAAGGTCTGTCACAGGTGGGCAAGGTTTGGGTCAAGATTTGTCGCTATCATTTACAAAAGTGTGACCACATGATCCTACACTGTACTTTGTGCTCTTTGGCTAGCTGTCTAGGTGTATGTTAGACCTGGTGCTTGTGTGATATTGAGAAGACTGTGATTTTGTGTAATACCGGTTAGCATACACCAGGCAAACTGAAATGAGCTCCAGTCATACTATGCCTAGCAAGTAGCAGCTGTGGGCAGCAAAGAAGCTCAGATGCCCATGCACCAGGCCAGGGACTCCTGCATGGGACAGGAAGCTGACACAAGAGCAGGAGACTTGGCCACACCTCATTGCTCATGGTGGTGTTCAAGGAGCCTGTCCTAGTGATTCCCAAATGACTGGGATGGGGAACACTTCAGAGGTGACTGAATTCATTCTTGTGGGGTTAACGGATACCCTAGAGCTGCAGGTCCCTTTGTTTATCATCTTCACCCTCATTTACTTCATCACTCTGGTTGGCAACCTTGGGATGATCACACTGATTCTGTTGGACGTTCGCCTCCACACCCCCATGTACTTTTTCCTCAGCAACCTCTCCCTGGTGGACTGTGTGTATGCCTCTGCGGTCACTCCCCAGGTGATGGGAGGGTTTCTCACCCGAGAGAAGGTCATCTCCTACAATGCCTGTGCCACCCAGATGTTCTTCTTTGTGGCCTTTGCCATTATTGAAAGTTTCCTCCTGGCCTCGATGGCCTTTGACCGCCACGCAGCGGTGTGCAAACCCCTGCACTACAGCAGCACCATGACACACTCCGTGTGTGTCCTCCTCGTGGCCCTTTCCTACACCAGTGGTTTCCTGCAGTCCTCCATCCACGTTGCCCTCACTTTCCGCCTCTCTTTCTGTCGTTCAAATGTGATTCATCACTTTTTCTGTGACATCCCCCCTCTGCTGGCTCTCTCTTGCTCTGATATCCACACAAATGAGGTTGTGCTCTTTGTGCTGGCGGCATTCAATATCATTTTCTCTCTCGTGGTCATCCTGAACTCTTACCTGCTTATTTTTGTTGCTATCCGGAGGATGCGTTCAGCTGAGGGAAAGAAGAAAGCCTTTTCCACCTGTGCATCGCACCTCACCACTGTGTCCATCTTCTTTGGGACGATCATCTTCATGTACTTGCAGCCAGGCTCCAGTCATTCCATGGACACTGACAAAATTGCTTCTGTGTTCTACTCTATGGTCATCCCCATGCTGAACCCCCTGGTCTACAGCCTGAGGAACAAGGAGGTCAAAGGTGCATTCAAGAAGGTTGTTGGCAAAGTCTTCATTGAGCATAGTCAATGAATTGTAAATTGATTGCCAACCTTATGAAACTTTCTATCTTCATTTACTAAGAATATTAACAATTACTTTAATTACTTTTTTTAATTTCTCCAAACAATTCCTTCACATATGAAACATTGTCTAACCAAGTATATGCCTGTGTTGCAGAAATAAAATTAGTGAAGAATATGACTACAGGGACTTTTAGATATCTCTTACCAAAAGAGGGATAGTATTTCAATTTTAAGATCAAGATTTTAGTTCTAGATATCATAGGATTCCACCGTGCACTGCATTGTTGGTGTGAAGTGTCTTACAGCTAAGCCTTGTATGTGTAATGATAGTGCTTGGAATTCAAAGTAATTCCCATAATCTTGAATACAGTATGGAGCCACAATTCTCAACTGAGAACTATGTACTTCTATAACTCACTTTTAGAGACTGTGTTCAAACACAGACTCCAAGCACCTCATCTGAGTTAATCTTAATCACATATTTGTGGTCAGCCTGAAAATAGATCTGGTGGTGAGTTAAGGTTGTGAGAGTATAATGTATACTTTCATCCCTAAGTTTCAGATGCTAAAGATAGGTTCACTAGCAGAGCATAGTGGCTCAATGTGTAATCTCAGCACTTAGGAGGCAGGTAAGGTAGGAATGTTACAAATACAAGGACTGCCTGGACTCCATAGCAAGACACTGCTTCAATTAAAACTCCAGTGTTCTGAGAACAAGGAGTCAACCAAATAATTATTCATAAATCTTTCTCACCTGGTTTCTGATAGTAGCTTAGGCACATTTAATACCTGTGAGATAAAAAATTCTTCAGCAGCTTCATTTGGCTTTTTCCTGGTTTTGTTTGCTGTGCAATGAATTAAAATATTTGGGGGAAACCCATAAATATTCAAGTGTCCACACTTCATTGACAAGCCCACTTAATGTTTTTCTTGCCGATGTATTATACTACATGTACATGGAAGCAATTTGAGCATATCAGGCCCATAATCCCAGCACTTGGGAGAAAGACATGAGAACTGTGAGTATAAGAATAGTCTAATCTACATAGTAAGACATTATCTCCAGTAGCTAGGCAGGAGGCAGAAATCTAAGGATGGTGATTTGAAGTCAACCCCTGCCCCCCGCCCCCACAGAAAACTCCATGACACTGTTATCTCAATAAACTACTCAAAAAAAACAAAAAAAAAAACAGAAAACCTGTAAGTGGCTCTGTGACTTAAGTAGTAGAGTGCTCACCTTGAACAAAAGAAGCCCAGGGACACCAGGAACTACATAAGGAAAAGAAAGAAAGAAAGAAAGAAAGAAAGAAAGAAAGAAAGAAAGAAAGAAAGAAAGAAAGAAAGAAAGAAAGAAAGAAAGGAAGGAAGGAAGGAAGGAAGGAAGGAAGGAAGGAAGGAAGGAAGGAAGGAAGGGAAGGAAGGAAGGAAGGAAGGAAGGGAGGAAGGGAAAGAAAGATAGAAAGAAAGAAAGAGAGAGAAAGAGAGAAAGAGAAAGAAAGAGAAAGAGAGAAAGGAAGAAAGAAAGAAAGAAAGAAAGAAAGAAAGAAAGAAAGAAAGAAAGAAAGAAAGAAAGAGAGAGAGAGAGAGAGAGGGAGGGAGGGAGGGAGGGAGGGAGGGAGGGAGGAGGAAGGAAGGAAGGAAGGAAGGAAGGAAGGAAGGAAGGAAGGAAGGAAGGAAGGAAGGGAGGAGAGAGAAAGAGACAGTGAGAGAAAGAAAGGAAAAAAGAAAAAGAAAGAGAGAGAGGGAGGGAGGAAGGAAGGAAGGAAGGAAAGAAAGAGAAAAAGAAAGAAAGAGAGAAAGAAAGAAGAAAGAAAGCGATTAGAACTCCAGCCAGTCCTCATGCTAGCTTTAGTTACTAACGATATGAAGTTTCATCTTTAATGAGCCTGACTTAGGACCAGAGAACCAGAAACAGGTTCTCAGCTTAGAGAATGATGAAGCGTCAGAAGAGTTTTAATCCTTACAGTAACATTTTATGTTTTTATCAGAAAATTATAAGGAAAAGGCTTATAACAATATTAAACCTTACTGGAAACTCACCATAGATATTGCTGCTTCAAAATAAGTTGTCATCCTCTGAGTACTAGAAAAAGATGGTTTTCAAAATTCTCATTAGTTAAGAATTTTTATGTTAAACAAAGCAAGTCAGGTTTAAGGGCAAAGATCACATATTTTCTCTCATGTTGGGTCTAGGCCTAAATAATAATGGATGATAGGTGATAGATAGGGAGCTATAGGTAGTTAATACATAAATAGATATGCAATATATAGAAATATAACTGTATATAGATATAGAGAGATAGATGTGACTGTATATATAGGTAGATATAAAGATAGATAGAGCTATGTAACTGTAATCAGGACTGAGTGAGAGGAGTATCTAAGTGTCAAGGAAATTCATGAAAACTATTGGAAAATCGGGGGAGAATTTCCTGAAATGGAACAATGGATGTGGAGTAAAACACACAAACTAAAGAGGAATGAGCAGACCAGAGTAACTATTCCTTCATGAGATGGCCCTGAATGTATGCCATCAGATCCAGTCTGCAAAGAAGACAGAGTTGACAGACTTCCCAAGCTGCCAATCGGAATCTACCATTATCTGTGTCACAGTCCCTCCCCCTACAGAATGCTCTCAGTGGTAAAGCCAATGGCTGTGTGGTAAAGATAGGAAGTCCTGCCCTTTCCGAAAAAGAGCCAGCTCTTTTGGGCCTGGAGACTAGGGGAGGACATGTGCCCCCCCCCCACTGTAACTCTCTTAAAATTAAGTTGTACTCGGAGATCCTACCTATCCTGCCCTTTCACTTGCCCCCTCCCTAAGGAACAGATCCTCATTGCAATCCCTTAGCTCTTTTTGTCATAGCTTCCACCAAACATTTCTTATAGGTCTAATCCTGTCCTGGCCTCTGCTGCTCAAAAGACACTTCAATGAACTTCATCATAAAGAACTGGAAGTTCCTATCCAACCTTGCAATTGGTAATATTTTGTTTGCAGTAGGCTTCCCCACATCTATAAGGTGTGAATTAAATAATTTCCAGGTAGATATTTATATCAAACAAAATTAGTTTATATATAATTTCTCCATGCACTCATATGCACATGCACATACACACAAACCCCTCTATATACATGAAAATACATCTAGAGAGACATGGATGGTCTTCATAAGTAACAGCTATAGAACTGATATAAGCACAGCTATAAGTCTTTTTTTAATTTTTTATTATAAAACTGATGTACAGAGAGGTTACAGTTTCATACGTTAGGCATTGGATACATTTCTTGTACTGTTTGTTACCTTGTCCCTCATATCCCCCTCCCCCCTCCCCCTTTCCTCCCCTGAGGTGTTCAGTTCGCTTATACCATACAGTTTTGCAAGTATTGCTTTTGTTGTTGTTTCTCTTAATTTACCCTTTGTCTCTCAATTTTGGTATTCCCTCTCAATTTCCTAATTCTAATACCAGTATACACGGTTTCCAATATACTCAGATAAGATTACAGAGATAGTGTAGGTACAATCCAAGAAGGTGATACATGAACATCATCAACAGTATAAACTACAGATACACATGGGATGTTGAAAGTAGTTACAACTGTGATATAACAATCATTTCCATAAAATGGAGTTCATTTCACTTAGCATCATCTTATGTGTTCATAAGGGCATAGCTATTGGGCTCTTGTGATCCTCTGCTGTGGCTTGCCTAATCCTGTGCTAATTATTCCCAATAAGGGAGACCATAGAGTCCATGTTTCTTTGGGTCTGGCTCACTTCACTTAGTATAATTTTTTCCAAGTCCTTCCATTTCCTTACAAATGGGGCAATGTCATTCTTTCTGATAGAGGCATAAAATTCCATTGTGTATATGTACCACATTTTCCTGATCCATTCGTCTACGGAGGGGCATCTGGGTTGGTTCCAGATTCTCGCTATGACAAATTGTGGTGCAATGAACATTGTTGTGCTGGTGGCTTTACTGTGATTTTGTTTGTGGTTTTTTGGATAAATACCCAAAAGTGGGGTTGCAGGGTCATAGGGGAGACAGCTATAAGTCTTTATACACAGAGGAGTGAAAAGAGCAAAGAGTTTGGGCCTTAGAGATGACCCCAAAATATAAACAGAAAATGTTATGGAAGACCAACTTAATAAACATTATGTAGGTAAATACAGGGTTCATTTCAAAATTTAATTGTGGCTGATATTGTGTAGTAACTTGCCTTTGTCCCATGGATGAATGTGTTCAGGCAGTAGCAGGAAAGTACTCTATAGTAGTTGCCTTGAGTTCCTGTATGATGCCTCAAGAATTTAGGCCATGAGAAAGCTCTATGGAATGGCCAGATACAAAGTAATAAGGTGAACAAACACAAGCTCTAGCATCAACCTCAAACCTACAAAACAAAATCTCTCAAAGGCTGTCAGCTGACTCCCGGTATCAGAATCACTGACGGTATTCGGGAAGATACTGCCATTTCTACCCAGAACTACCCTATTTGAGCCCCTGCAAAGAAGGCAGAAATAGCCGTTGGGAAGAGAGACATCCACTAACTCTTAATTCTACATAAATCAAAGTTTACACATCAAACACGTGTGAACCAGAACTTCTTTTTACATTGACCCACATTAAGATACCAGAGCTTATTAATCTTCCTTTTTACTGATCTTCCTGGAATGTTGTTGGTAATCCAGCTGCTTAGGCCACATCCCCAGGGACCCCCTGCAAAGCCTCTCTCTATGAAATTCTTGTTTTTGTTTTGGAAAATTCCTGAGATGATGGCATTTACAGGAACTCCTGCAGGAGGCTGTCTGCAGTGATAATTTTTCACCCCACGTAGAGTTCTCAATTTATTCATTTTTGGTTGTTTTTTTAAAGTGTGATCTTTTAAAATGCCAGCTTTCTGAAAGAAAAGTACCTCAGTAGGCTTGATTCCCCCCCCCTCCCAAATTCCCTTTGGGATTAATTAAATACATTCCCTCCTAAATAAGCAAGGCAAGTGGAAATACTGTAGCAACAAATTGTTCATTGCTTAAAATGCATAGTCCATTGCTATGGTAATTCTGAGTAGTTGATTTATACAACTTAGGAGCCAAGAAAGACATTGTTGGTAGATTGGGTGTCTCAGCCTACTTCCTCTACTCATCCAACTCTTTCTCCCCTTAGGAGATATGGCTAGAGACATGGATATTTGTGAGACTGGGAGCAATGTTTCTAAAAGCATGTACGTACATCTACAGGTGGCAACTGTATGAACCAGAATGCAGACCCAGGACAAGGCCATCTGGAAGCTTCACCGCATTCTATTTTACTACAGTCTGGTATTTTACATGTGCATATATGTATGAGTGTATATATGTGTGTGTGTGTAAATTGTACATCTCTGTGTGAGTATGTAACATGGAAGACAGAAACACGTGTGGATAGATGGGTGATTGGTAATGAAGAGCTGAAGTGGAGTCTCCCTAGGGTAATGCACTTTATTCTATTTTAATACACGTATACTGTTAGGAACTACATTGTGCTCCTCAAAAATTTTACATATGGAAATCCAATTCCCTCGGTATTTCAGAATGTGACTCACTGTGTTTCAAGAACATTATTGAAAAGGTATTTAATCTACAGTGAGAAAGTGGAGTTGTGTCTCAAGTGGTAGAGAGCTAGCCTTGAACAAAAGAAATCTCAGAAATAGTGACCAGTTCCAGAGTTTAAGCCCTAGAACCCGAAAAAGAAAAAAGAAAGAAAGAAAGAAAATTGAAAGCAGGAGGCTGGTGGCTCAGGCCTATAATCCTAGGTACTCAGGTGGCTGAGATTAGCGGATTGCAGTTTAAAGCCAGCCTCAGCAGGAAAGTCCATGAAATTTTTATCTCCAATTGATCACCAGAAAACCAAAAGTGGCACTGTGGCTAGAGTGCTAGTCTTGAGCAAAGAAGTTTAGGGATAGCACTTAGGCCCTGAGTTTGAGCCCCACAATAGCTAAAAAGAGAAAAAGAAGAGAAAAAGAAACCTAAGCTACAGTGAGATCATCTGTGTAAAGTTCAATCCAGAATGACTAATATCCTTCAAAGAAAGGGAAACTGAGACACAGACATACATAGAGGGCTGGAAAACCCAAGAACAATATAGTCATTTCTATGCTAAGGAGACAGACCTAAGAAAAATCAACCCTGCCAATACTTCAACTTCATTCTGTGACCCTCCATAGTTGTGGTAAAAAACACATTTTTATTAAGTAGCCCTGTCTGTGGTACTTTAATGATAGTCCTAGCAAACTCATATACATGTGTGTGTGTGTGTGTGTGTGTGTACCTACTGAACAAAATCTTTTTAGGATCACCTCTCAATAACATAACTTTGAGGAGAAAATATTGAAAGTGGAGGCATGGCTCAAGTGATGGAATGCCAGCCTTGAGCAATAACTCAAGCAGGAGCGTGAGGCCCTGGTTCAAATCCCACTAGCAATACACACACACAGACACACAGACACACACACACACACACACACACACACACACACACATTACATTGGACAATGTTTCTATCATTCAGTGTATAGAGACATTGAATGTGCTGTATTTTTTACACATACTTTATTACAAATATAGGAACATCATTCTTTTCCAATCACCCTCTGGTGATTGGTGTTTTTCAATTATGCTATACAATTTCCTATTCAACAATAAATTTACTAGGCTCTTCATTGAAGTCAGGAAATAGCATGCAGAGATTTATCATCATGATTCCCATATGCCATACTTTACTTATAGAAGTATCAGACCTTAGTGAGAAAGTATTCAGCCAAGTAAAAGTATCCTATATATTTATATATTGTATAAATCTATGTAATTCATATGCACTTATATAATTTCACAGTCATAAATGTCCTGTCCTCAGCACTTCCCTCCCAGTTTCATGGCTTGAACTGCTCAACCATTCACTTGTCTGCTCTTTCTTCTAAGCAATGATCCACAAACAATTTGCCCCCAAAGAAAATTTCCATATGGATAGCAGTGAATCTTCATCACTCAAAATGGAGCATTGGGGAGGAAGAACTGTTGGTACTTCATTAAAAATGATCAGAGGAAAGGATGGCCTTATTCCAGATAATCACTCTTAGTTCATTTAAATATCCTTCCTTTTAAATATCTAAACAGGAGATAAAGATGGCGCCGACAGAGTAGGGAGGCACCCCGACTCACTCCAACTGAATAGCGAGCTGGGAACTCCAACACCCAACACCCCATCAAGAACCCAGCAAAACCAGCAGCCAGAAGCTGTGGAGAAATGCAGGAAAACAAAAAGCAGCAAAAAAGAAGAGCCAAAAACCTACAAGGAGCCGGAGAATCTCTGGGCACCCTCCCCCCACCAGCCGACCCTGGCCCAAACAGGGCCAGGCTGGGAAAGGGGAACCCGGCGATCAGCAGACAGGCTGCCGGGAGTGCAGAATCCAGATAGCAAGAGACCACACGGTCAGGGTGGGTCCGCACCAAGACACACAACAGCAGTGAGGAGAAGTTCGGGTCCACACCGGGTTCGGACGGGGGACCCAGCGCGGCAGAAGGAGGGAACTGGGGAAGCCACCACGACACTTCGCCACCCCCTGAGGGACCAACGGCTGCGCCGGACACACACACAAAATGCAGGATCAGTGAGTCCCCCATTACCCCCTCACCCAATGGGATACCAGCTATCAGAAACCCAAGCCCTACAAAGAAGCTAGATCTCCCTCCCTCCCCCTCCCCACCCCGTGGGAACAAAGAACCCCCAAATCAGGCAGGAAGCTCCCTTCGGGCACTGGGAAGTCAGTTTAGCAGGGGAAGGGCGGAGCAGCCCCAAGGCCCCACAGGTTCCTGAACTGGCAGAACCGGCCCCGCCCCCTTCCCAACAGGGGCCGGGGGACGGCCGGTAGTGCAAGCCCCACCCGAGACGCCTGGACCTCTCGGACTCTTATAACTAAAATAACAGGCGCTGGTGGGCAATACCAGCACAGCAGGGTCACCTGAGCCTGATCACGTCCCCCCCTCGCAGCGGAGGCGAGGTCTGAGGGTGCTAACCCACACCGGGACAGTCGATCCCACTGGGCCCCACACATACCGCTCCCCACAACGGACTCGCGGGAGGGCACAAACACAACTCAACAACCTGGAGGCATACCCCGCTAAAGTGCCTGTTGTAGTGGACGCACAACACACAGGAGGGCGGGGCCCCGGCGACAGCACCCGCTCTGGTAGGCGTACCCTGCACTGGTGGGAAGGGCCACAGCGGCAGCACCTGTTGCCATAGACGCGCCTACACAGGAGGGAGGGAAGAGCTACAAACCAAACCTGAGAAGCCATCCACAGATCTCCAGATGCGCAAATCACAAAGAAACATAACACAGTTCATCAAAGGGCAAGCCAACTCGCCAGCTCCAAAAAGCAGCACGACTGAAGAGGAGATGGAGACTAAAAAAGCAAATGAGGCCATGTTAACAGGAATGATGGAAAATGTCAGAAATGAAATCAGAAAACAATTCCAGGAGTTTAGAGCGGAAATCTGGAAGGACACCCAGGAAGCCAAGAAAGAAATGGAAGCAAAAATGGATACAATGCAAGCCTTCTTTAAAGAAATGGAAGCAAAAATGGATACAATGCAAGCTGCCTTTAAAGAAAATCTCCACATCCTGAGAATTGAAATGCATGAAAAAATAGATTTAAAATACAACTCTTTAAAGGAAGAAATTTCCACGATCAGAGCTGATATGACAACCATAAATAGCTCTCTGACATCCATAAACTCTGCAATTGAAACCATAACACAAAGAGTGGACCATATGGAATCCAGAATCTCTCGCCTGGACGATGAAGCAGCCGACAACAACCAGAAAACGACCACACTCCAAGAAAAGGTGAAGCTTCAGGGCAGACTAATCCAGGAACTAATGGACAAAGACAAGAGATATAATCTGCGCATAATTGGAATAGAAGAAGGAGCCGAATACCAGAGCAGAGGGCTTAAACATGTTCTCAATAAAGTCATTGCAGAAAACTTCCCCAATCTCACAGGGGACCCCATCCAGGTAACCGAAGCCTATAGGACACCTGGCAGGCCAGACCCCAGGAAAGCCACCCCAAGGCACATAATATTCAAGACTACAGACCTCAAGATTAAAGAGCAAATTCTGAATTCAGCCAAAGCGAAGAAGGAAACTTTCTACAATGGGAAGAGGATTCGAATAGCATCTGACTTATCCACACAAACTTACCAAGCTCGAAGTGAGTGGAAGAACACCATCCAAGTACTTCAGGCTAATAATTTGCAACCTCGGATCAAATATCCAGTGAAATTGGAGTTCACATTCGAAGGGAAATCCAGATCTTTCCACACCAAAGAAGAGCTAAAGGAGTATGTGAATAAGAAACCAGCCCTACAGCGAATTCTAAGAGGGGAGCCCCACCCAACAGAGATTGTAAAAGACACACAGACAGAATCAGAAAGAAACTTCAATAGCCAAAGTCCAACAGAAAGAACAGCTCACTAAAGACAAGGGGGGGAAAAAAAGAGGAAAAAACAGCCCAACAAGAAAATGGAAGGAGAAAAAACACCCTTATCCTTGATCTCTTTAAATATAAATGGTTTAAACTCCCCGATAAAGAGGAGCAGACTGGCAAAATGGATTCGCAAACAAAAAGTTGCTATCTGCTGTCTACAAGAGACCCACCTTACAGCAAGGGACAAAAACAGGCTTCGAATGAAAGGATGGAGCAAGATCTACCAAACAAATGCACCCACCAAAACGGCAGGTGTAGCCATTCTGATCTCAGACAAGCTGGACTTCTCATTAAAGTCAACTCAAAAAGACAAAGAAGGACACTACATATTAATACAAGGAAAAATCCAGAATCAAGACATCACTGTGATAAATGTATGCTCACCGAACAAAAGAGGCCCTACATATGTCAAGCAAATTCTCACAGAATTACAGAACAAGATAGACCCAAACACAATCATAGTGGGTGACTTTAATACCCCTCTCTCCCCAAGAGACAGATCCAACACCCAGAGGATTAGTAAGGGAGCTGAGGACCTAAATAACACCATTTCCCAAATGGATCTAACAGACCTATATAGAACCTTCCACCCTACAGAGACCCAACACACCTTCTTTCAGCAGCCCATGGATCATATTCCAAAATAGACCACATCATAGCCCACACAAAGAACCTCAGCAAATACAAAAGTATTGATGTCATCCCATGTATTATATCTGATCACAGTGGATTAAAGGTAACCCTCAACAACAAAGGATACCACAAAGGATATACACACTCTTGGAGGCTAAACCCCACCCTGCTATCCAACACTTGGGCCACAGACCAAATTAAAGATGAAATCAACGAATTCATAAGCCACAATGACAATGAAAGCACATCACAAAGAAACCTATGGGACACAGCTAAGGCAGTACTGAGGGGCAAGATCATTGCCCTCAGCACTCACATTAAAAGAATGGAAGCAGAGCAGGTGAATACCCTCACGATGAAACTAAACCAACTACAAAAATAAGAAATGACAGAATCCAAAACGACTAGGAGGGGAGAGATCACAAAGATTAAAGAAGAGATAAATCTGATTGAAAATAGAAAGACCATTCAACAAATAAATAAGACTAAAAGCTGGTTCTTTGAGAAAATAAACGAAATTGACAGACCCCTTGCAAGACTTACAAAAAAAAAAAAGAAGAGAAGAGAATCATATATGTAAAATCAAGGACTACACAGGAAAAATTACAAGTACACACGATATTCAAACAATCATAAGGAGCTATTTCCAAAACCTCTACTCAGCAAAAAACAATAATTTTACAGAAATGGATCAATTCTTAGAGAAGTACAAACTGCCCAAACTGAACCAAGAAGAAATAAATCAACTAAATAAACCAATAACTTACAGTGAGATACAGGAGGTAATCAAGAACCTCCCTACTAAGAAAAGCCCAGGCCCAGATGGTTTCACCAACGAATTCTACAAAACCTTTAGTGAGGAGCTAATACCAATACTCCTCAAACTCTTCCGCAAAATAGAAACAGAGGGAGAAATCCCAAACTCATTCTACGAAGCTAATATCATACTCATTCCCAAACCAGGCAAAGACCCAACAAAAAAAGAGAACTACAGACCAATATCACTAATGAACACAGACGCAAACCTCCTCAATAAAATATTAGCTAACAGGATCCAGAAAGTGATCAAGAAAATCATACATCATGACCAAGTAGGCTTCATCCCACAGTCACAAGGATGGTTCAACATCCGTAAATCAATCAACATAATTCACCACATAAACAGATCTAAAATTAAGAATTACATCGTTATCTCAGTCGATGCCCAAAAAGCCTTTGACAAAATACAACATCCATACCTATTAAAAGCTTTGGAGAGAACAGGAATAGATGGAACATTCCTCAAAACAATAAAAGCCATATACAACAGACCAACTGCTAATATCATATTAAATGGAGAGAAACTTAAATCATTCCCCCTAAACTCAGGAACAAGGATGCCCACTCTCCCCACTTCTGTTCAACATAGTGCTGGAATCCCTAGCCATATCAATAAGGCAAGAGGAGGACATCAAAGGGATCCACATCGGCAAGGAAGAAATCAAGTTATCCCTATTCGCAGATGACATGATCTTATATCTGAAGGACCCAAAAAACTCAGTACCCAAACTCCTACACCTAATAAACCAATTTGGCAAAGTAGCAGGATACAAAATCAATCCACAAAAGTCAGCAGCTTTTCTGTACACCAGCAATAGATAAACAGAAAAGGAAATTATGGAAACAATTCCATTTACAGTAGCCAAAAAAAGAATAAAGTACCTGGGGATCAACTTAACCAAGGACGTGACGAACCTATTTAATGAGAACTATAAAAATCTAAAAAGGGAAATCAAAGAAGACACAAGGAGATGGAAAGACCTCCCATGCTCATGGGTAGGCAGAATCAATATAGTGAAAATGGCCATATTGCCCAAATTGTTATACAAATTCAATGCAATACCTATCAAAATCCCAGCCACATTCTTCACTGAAATAGAGAAACCAATCCATAAATTCATATGGAACAGCAAAAAGAATAGCCAAAGCAATTCTAGGCAAAAAAAAAGCAGTGCAGGAGGTATCACAATACCAGACTTCAAGCTCTACTACAAGGCCATCATAACAAAAACAGCATGGTATTGGTATAAACACAGATCGGAAGACCAATGGATTAGAACTGAAGACCCAGAAATAAAACCGCACTCTTACAGCCAACTGATATTCGACAAAGGAGCTAAAGACATACAATGGAATAAACATAGCCTCTTCAACTACTGGTGCTGGGAGAACTGGGCAGCCATATGCAGAAAACTCAAAGTAGACCCAAGCCTATCACCATGCACCAAGATCAACTCAAAATGGATCAAGGACCTCAATATCAGACCTGAATCCTTGAAACTACTGAAGGACAGAGTAGGAAAGATGCTAGAACTTATAGGCACAGGAAGGAACTTCCTGAATAGAGTCCCAGGGGCACAACAAATAGGGGAAAGACTCAACAAATGGGACTACTACAAATTAAAAAGTTTCTGCACAGCTAAGGACATAGCCACCAAAATAGAAAGACAGCCAACGATATGGGAAAGGATATTTACCAGCACAGCAACAGACAAAGGCCTGATATCGGTCATCTACAGAGAACTCAAAAAACTAAGCCCCTCCAAGCCCAATAAACCTATTAGGAAATGGGCAAAAGAGCTAAAGAGAGACTTCACAAGAGAAGATATAAAAATGGCAAAGAAACACATGAGGAAATGCTCAACATCCCTGGTAGTAAAGGAAATGCAAATAAAAACAACCCTGAGATACCACCTCACCCCAGTTAGAATGGCCTATACTCTGAACTCAGGAAACAACAAATGCTGGAGGGGGTGCGGGGAAAGAGGAACCCTTCTCCATTGTTGGTGGGAGTGCAAATTAGTACAACCACTTTGGAGAACAGTATGGAGGTTTCTCAAAAAGCTCAATATAGACCTACCCTATGACCCAGCCATACCACTCCTAGGCATCTATCCTAAACAGCAAAACCTAAGATATCAAAAAGACATTTGTACTTCCATGTTTATCGTGGCACAATTCACAATAGCCAAAATATGGAAACAACCCAGATGCCCCTCCACAGACGAATGGATCCAAAAAATATGGTACTTATACACAATGGAATACTACATAGCGATTAGGAATGGTGAAATATTGTTATTCGCAGGGAAATGGTCAGAACTGGAACAAATAATGTTGAGCGAGACAAGCCTAGAACCCAGAAAACAAAGGGGCATGATCTCCCTGATATATGACTATTAACAAAGGGAGACAGAGAGACAGTAGAGACCAAATCTGTGAATACTATATATGTTCTTGGTATATTGTATATTGTATATATGTCTACCTGACCTAGAGAAGGGATAGAAAAACAGGATGTAAGATATCACAAGAAATGTACACACTGCCCAGCTATGTAACTGTACCCTTTTTGCACAACACCTTGTAAAAAAATTTGTGTTCAATTAATAAACAAACAAACAAAAAAAATCTAAACAACTATGTCAAGAAAGGAAACCCAATCTTGTCATGGATGACTGGAAAAGTATGAAAACACACTACCCAGTTAACCACAATTTTCTCCTCAAATGTCAGCCTCCTCAGCTTTATCTATAGGTAAAAGAGTCATTTTTTTGCCAGACTTGTATGGGATCACTAAACAAATAGTTTTGAGCACACTCTATATGCTATCCAATAGGTCTTAACTGGGGACAAATATTTGGCAACATCTGATGATATTCATTGTGTGTGTGTGTGTGTGTGTGTGTGTGTGTGTGTGTAGGGGGTGTTTGTATGTGTTATATTTAGATAATTGTAGAAAGGAGTTACCATTTAACAAAGCAGTTTATGAAGACAATATATCTTGACCATTGTCACCCCTTTTAACATTCTCACTCATCCCTCCCCTACCTATGCCTTCCCTTTCTCTTCTTAATTTTGTAGGATATATATTAGACTCTTGTCTGCATTTTCTCCCTCTTTCCCTCTTCATTGACTTGCTCTTTTACCCTTGGCCCCACCCAACCCCTTTCCAAGTACCCACTTCCTAGTGTTTTATTTTGCTGTACTTTGACTTTGGCTTTCTAAGGCATTATGCTATTTGAGATCTCCCTTTCTGTGAATACATTTGTACACACTGCTGATGAAATTCTTGGTGATCACCATGGAGGGAAGAGGCTGTCAACACTTCTGTCACCTAATGAATAAAACAAGAAGGCCAGGAAATATGCTACAGCAAACAGAACCACATCTCTGAAACAAACATCACCCTGGCTATAAAGACTAGGCATGAAGACCTAGCCTTTTATTATTCATATACTATTCACACAAGTAAAAGAAAGAAAACTTGGCCATTGCTTTTATTGAGCTTCTACACCACCAGGAAAATTAAAAGTTAATCAAATGTCACATAAATGAATGGAAAAATCATATATGTGATGGTTGCAATCAAAGATAATATACATGGTACCTCAAGAAGAACATTGTAAAAATATATTTGATTGACCTTGACAAGATCAAGGTCATGGAAATATTCCAAGGGGATGTTATAATGGACTTCAATAAAGCAAAAAGGGAGAAGGAATGAGTATTCCCTTCAGTGAACAGCAAAAGCTGATATTGGGAAGAAAAGAACTGGAAGAAAGAAAGGAAGGCTCATTGAAGAAAAGAATAAGAAGTTGGATAGAAATGTTGGGAGAATTAAACCTCGTATGGCCTTTTAAGCCATATTATGGTTCATCTTTATAATACACACTAGATTTTACTGTCAGTAAAAGGAAAATGAGGCAAAGATTGAGTGAAGATTGCTGTAGAAGAAAGGGAGCACAAGTTAGGAAAACTTCATGGAAGCTCCTTGCTGCATCTATTCTTGGACCACTTACTCACACTAGGCACATTCTTAACTTGCAAATACTACTTGCACAATAAGAATAGCCCTCACTTTTTGGAGTTCATGTGGGGATTAAATGATATCATGTATCAATGAGATGCCAGTTGAACCTTCTTAGACGTATGAGAAGGATCAAATTAATGCCATGGTCCATAAAATGTAAGGAGTACAGTGAAAGGATGACTATTGTAGTTGACAAAATGTATTTAGCTCCCTACCCTCTCCATTTGCTCTCTCCTTCTTGATTGCCACTGAAGATAACTCCAGAAACTACTGAATACTTCAAGTATCTCAGCACAGCCTGCTGTTCAGATGTGACTCTCCTTCCATTGTACACACACAGACACACACACACACACACACACACACACACACACAAAGAACAATACTGATTACATCTATGAAGAAGACTTGGCTTTAATTATATGCAATACTTGGGTATAGAGTTTTTTAGAGTTTCTCACTATGTAGAGCAAGCTGGTCTTGAACTCCGTTTTCTTGTCTCTGCATCTTGAATGCAGGGAATTCATCACATAAATATTTTATCACATAAATATTTTATATGTACATGAGCTGATTCGCTAAGAACTATTGGAGTATCTCTGCAGATAATTGAATTAAAAAATATGACATGGAAAGGTCACACGTTTGATCTATATTAATTGAGTCACTATTAATAATATAGCTCTATGGTAGTCCCTATGGAAAAGAGGCAACATGTAAAATATCACTGTAATTCTCAGGGTGATAAAAATTTGGGACTGGGAATAAACCCAGCTATGACAATCTGCTAGGCATAATCTTTTCATTTTTAGATCATTTAAGGAAGTTTAAATGCTCTTGATTGAGACCTGGTATTTCTCAGGAAATTACTTCAAAGAGAGAAAATACTGCTAAAGTAGAATTTGTAGGTAGTTTTTATGTTGACATGCATATTGTAGAATGTATGTGAGTTGGAAAGACCCAAGGAGAGAGACAATTTACTCTGTCTAATTATCTGGTAACAAGGGAGGAGACTGGCAATCACTAAGTCACCTTCTTCTGGGAAATAGAAATTATGAAGCAAGGTGGCAAAGCGATTCACTCTTTCCCTGGCTTTTGTTAGGGAGATACTTATGGTTCAGGCCATTGGGGAGTCTCTCCAAGATCACTGTCTTCCTTTCTTGAATGACTAGAGCAGTCTGTCATCAAATTCAAGGTCTGGTCTTTCAGGGCTATCACTGTAGGGCCTGTCTCAGCATATTCCTCTCTATTCGAACATTGAAGGTAAGAGACACTCTTCTTCTCTCCTTCCTAAATTCACATGATCCTGGTTTGCAGTTCAATGACATTTATTAGAAAAGTTAGTGATGGCTTTACAGCTGAAGACTACAGGATTTTGGCACTAGTTCAACCCATGAACGAAGGGTACATCTGAATTCAGTGGGCATCTCAATTATTATGACTAAATTGTTCATAACTAATCTCAGTAAAAAATCTGAAGAACTGAATAATGTAAATTTGGATGGGGTTAAATGTTAATAGAAACCCTGTCTTTATATGGTAGGTTATATAATCCTCTACTCTGAAGTATATCTGGATGAATAATATCATACCCATACACATTCAAAGAAAAGAGAGAGAGAAAGCATCTATTATGTAACTTAATCAATTTCATACATCAACTAAGGGTTCTAAGCATATGATCTCATTTAATATCATTACAGCCCCTTAGGTACCTATATTTTTTTATATCTTTTAAATACAAGGAAATGTATGTGAGGTGATCTGCTCCAAGGATTACTACGCAGTGTACTACTAGAGCATAGTAGCTCAGGTCTGCTGAGTGCAAAATCCGCTATCTCTCTCTTTCATGCAAAATATCTACTAGACACTCAGAGCTGCACTAGCATAAACTTATCTGGCTTTCCATAGTGCAAGTAGAAAATCTTTCTAGTAATGTTCTTGCTCACTGTGGCTGACCTTCCTAGAGAGGTGAGAAGGAAAAGGGTGCTGATATGAAACTCAGCCAGGATGCTCTGAGATCTGGTGGGAGGAGGGGAGGATTTCTGGGGTTGATGCTGAAGTGTTTATATCTCACTTCAGTCCTAGGCATCATTTTCAGTAACAATGTGGAATCTCAAGTCAACAACGGGCTGGTAGTGTTTTCACTCTCTTAGAATTCCACCACTTCATGAGTCTAAATTTTTCAGACTTGTGACATAGCCTGTGGTCTAGAATATACTTAAAATGAGGACATTTCCGAAGCACATTCTATGACACACATCAAAACTATCTGATGTGAGATATAACAAAAGGAAATTATTAATAAATGCTGAGACTTAAGGAGAACAACTGAAGCATTTCATGGAGAAATGACCATACTATTGAGAACAGAATGAGTATCTAGAAGTCAGAGAGAATCCAGTTTTAATTGATCACAGGAAAGAATTTTCAGGGACTCATTTGTTCTAACACTGAAGCATCAACCCAGGAGATACTGGGATTCCAGACTTCTAGACACTATCTAATATGAGACTGAGCTAGGCAACCTCTGAGATCTCTTTCAGCACTAAGAATTTGTATCTCATGGAAATTCCAAGGGAAATATTTTATTATAGACAACAAAGAGCACCAGTAAGATTTTGATTTGCCCAAGCTCCAGTGGCTCCTGCTTCAATCCTAGCTACTCAGGTGGTTGAGATCTAGAGATTTGTGGTTTACAACCAGCCTGATCAGATATTACCTTGGAGGCTCATCTCCAAAATAATCAGCTAAAAGCAGGGCTAGAGGAGTGGTTCAGGTGGTAGAGCACTACATAAGTAAATAAGCTTGAGCAGACATGAGGTCCTGAGTACCATTGAATTTTAAAAGACCATATGATTTCTAGCACTCTGATAAAATTCTCAGAAGTCATTTTTATGGCATGGACCTCAAAGTCCTTCTTTTTCATGTAGGTGGTAAGCTAGCCTTTACATGTTGTTTGTTGTGGGCTACATGAGAACAAAGCAATAGTACTTTTTCCACAGTGTAGCTCAAATATTGGATGTATGTTGTTTTCTATGAAGGTTACTAAATAAGTAATTTTAATATGAAATGATCTCTTAAAAGTGGTAATATAAAATGGATTGTCTTTGTCAGAGTGTCTTTGTCTATTCATCATGTAATTATTGAGTGCCTGAAATTTATGTAACATTTGGCTTAGTGACATGGAAAGATAAAAATCTAAGGAAGATAGATAGATGGTCACCCTTGAACTTACAAGTAATGACGATGGTTATCTTTTATTAGGTTACTATTGCTACGGATTAGTCATGGTGATATCACTATTACACTTAAACTCTATCCCTATAGGTCATATATAATTATCATCACCATTTGTCAGGTAAAGCAACAGTCTCAGAGAAATTATATTGCCTAGTATCACAGAGTAAGGAGATGGAATGTTTCAAACTGCATCATATAACGACAAAGTTGATTTCATACTGACATGCTACCCTTCCTCCACAACCTATAAAAAATGTACAATAAGCTAAACACTATCATAAATAATTTAAAATGTGATTGAAGCTCAGAAGAGGAAAGGAAAATGAATTACACAGAGACCACAAGTTAAGTCCTGAGAGCGATTCATGTTCCATATGCTTTTAACATCCAATCACATTTGTCCAGATGCTGTGACACTGAAGTAGGATGACATGAGTGATTTTTACTGGAAGTGATATTTCTGGGGAGAGGTTTTTAGAGATCATAGTGAATTACAGGAAGTCCTGAAATTTGGAAAGCTGAAAGAAGGCCACATGTTACCTTTCTGTTTTCTGCTTTCTTGAATTTGTATTCATTTGTGAAAAGAGTTAGAATGATATCTTTGATGTGTTATGTCTGTTCATTTAAAGGTTTCAATGGGTTCCCCTAGATCTTATATTAGGTCCTTATAAGGGAAGAGGGAAGTAGAAGATGGACTTTTCCATTCATACCCAAACTCACAAAATGTCCAACAGCTTTCAATCTGTTTTCCCTTACTTCCAACAACCTGGATAAACTTATGTTAAATCATCATTCTTTTCTATTCCCATACCTCTCCTGGTTGGATAAGGCTAGAGAAAGCAAATGGAGGAAGAGCTTTGTTTCCTTGGGTTTATTCCTGGCACTATCAAACTCTGTTAGAGCTTTGCCCCACCCCCCCCATTATTTCTCCTTTTCTCATTTTCCCATCACATTATGAGCTTTTGAGTGTTGCATTCATATTCTACACTTAGCAACTCAGGAGACAATGAAATATATAAAGCAATAAGTAAAATACACAAATAAATAAATATATGAAGAAATGAATGAATGCTCTCCCGTGCTCACTCCATTGGTTGACCCCTAGTAGTGTGAACGCCTCACCCTTTCTTGTGAGTTTTGCTGAATTTAATTTTCTTTGACTCCTTATTAAAATAGTTCTTAATTTCCACCCACTTCCTCTACCACTATCTCTGAAGTCTCCTACAGTATCTGTCCCAATTATTGGCAGTTAGAAATTGAATTTTAGACACATATGTGGAAAAACTTCATAAACAAATAAAAAAAATGTCTTCCCAATTCTTGTTTCTAACTCCAACCTTGATGAACAACATCAGATTCTTGACCCATAGTAGAAATAAATCTATCACCAAGCTGGTAATGTGTCACCAGTCTGATGGCTCCTTGTGTGCCCTTCTAACTCAAACTAGAAGAGCTGGGAGTTCAATGAACTGGCAGAATCGCTCTGTGTGGATGGAGTTTGCGTTCCTGGCCTATCCCTCCCGCACAGAGCTGCGCATCCTGAGCTTTCTTGGAATCAGCCTGGCTTACGCATTTATCATCACCGGAAATGTCATCATTGTTACGTCCATCCAGACAGAAGCTCGCCTACACACACCCATGTACTATTTCCTGGGCAGCCTCTCCGGGGTAGAAATATGCTACACTGCCGTGGTGGTGCCCCACATGCTGGCCAACACTCTACAATCGGAGAAGACCATCACATTGCTGGGATGTGCTGTTCAGATGGTTTTCTTCATTGGGCTTGGCAGTGCTGACTGTTTCCTTTTGGCTGCCATGGCCTATGACCGCTATGTTGCCATTTGCCACCCTTTGCGGTACCCGCTCATCATGACTTTGCCTCTTTGTGTCCGCCTGGTGGTGGCATCTGTGCTCATTGGCTTGTTTCTAGCCTTACAGTTGGTGGCCTTCATCTTCTCTCTGCCATTCTGCCAGGCGCGGGGTATCCAGCACTTCTTTTGTGATGTCCCACCGGTCCTGCACCTGGTGTGTGCCAAGAGCCACATCCATGAGCAGTCGGTGCTGGTGGCAGCCACGCTAGCCATCGCTGTGCCTTTCTTCCTCATCGCCACCTCCTATGTCTTCATAGTGGACGCTGTGCTGCAGGTCCGCTCGGCGGCTGGCCGCCGCAGGGCCTTCTCCACCTGCTCCTCCCACCTCACCGTGGTGCTGCTGCAGTATGGCTGTTGTGCCTTCATGTACCTGCGCCCCAGTTCCAGCTACCGCCCCGAGCAAGATCAGCTCATCTCACTGGTGTACACACTCGGGACTCCAGTGCTGAACCCCCTCATCTACACACTTAGGAACGGCGAGATGAAGGAAGTCATCGGGAAAGTTGTGACCAGGAATTGCCTCTCCCCGAACAGCTAGCGGAGGAGTGCGCCACACAAGCATGGTTTGATTTCTCCCCTGATGTTCAAATAGATCCTACGAATAAAATTATACCATCATTGTTTACTTCTGGGAGCCAAAGACTTTTCAACTGCGTCTACTATTTGACTGAATAATTGCTCTGTTAGGAAAGGAATATAAAAGTGAAAGCATATAAGGTTACTAAGTGACAGGGAGGAGAAGAGAGTGTGTATAGTTGCCATCTGCGGAGAGATGGCTCATTCAGCACAGTTTTAACTCGAAATGTAATAAAGCATTTATTAGCAGCCATTGCACAGTGACAGTAGCAGAAATCCATGATCCCTTTTATATTTAAAGGAGAAAACAGGGCACAATGTTTTTCAGAACCCAAGAAGAGCTTGATATGGGGTGTGGGGGAGTGTGAATCAATAGGAGGAATGCAGCTTGAGGAAAACAAGTAGTGAGTGATAGGACTATGGTCCCTACTTCTGAAATTGAGCAGGGAGGTAAAGAGCAAAGAGCAGGGAGGTAAACTCCATCACCTCTTTCTGATCAAAATCTTTATTTCTTGCCCTCTCTGCCATTGGCCAAGCCCACCCAGAAGCAAGAAGGCCCATGAACCATGTCTGGGTCTGTCTACAAATGTCTGTTTCTGGGAGTATAATGTGTAGCAGAAGAGCACCTTGAGAGTCAAGGACAACCAGAAAGTAAGCAGACTAAAATGTTTATTGTGGTATTATCTGTAACCATGAAGATAGGAGCAATCCACTTTCTACATAATAAAGCATTGGCTAAAACCCTGTGGTAGATTTAAGGCATGATTGGGCTTTACATTTGCTTTTCAATACTAGTTATTGCAATAATTAACATTAATAACTGCTTGCTGTACAGCAAATATATATATAAAACATATACATGTTTATACGCATACATATTTTTCTGCTTAATATTGTTTACTATGTGCCAGAGATATATACATAATACACCTTGTCGGTAATATAGACACATAAATGTATTTTAATCAAGTTTCAAAAATCCTATGTGTTTTTTAAAGAAATGGAAGAGTTTCTAAGATGACAAACTGAGAGTGGAGTCGGTGTCAGCCGATAATCACAGATTAAGAAGTAAATCCCAGAGAACATAATTGGGCTGAATAGAAATAAAGAAGTGCTCTCAGTTGCCAGTTCGGAGGATGCTGGCAATGTGCCCAGGTGGAGAGATTCACAATTGCTCTGGACTAATGGTTGCAATGTGCTTTTACTGCTCTATCTTTTTGGATGACATCTTTATGTTCTACACAGAGGCTGATGCTAATTATAAGATCCTGGATTTTGAGCCTGGATTATAATTTGTATTACCAACATTTGGTTCATAACGTAGCATGTGTTCTATGTCCCCATGTGCCTTTGGAAGGGAAGTCAATAAGGTTAAGTGTGTGAATACTGCGGGATTAATATGCAGTATCTTTGCACAGTTTTGCCTGTATGTGTTATCGATTACTCTTGGAAGAGAGTTAAAATCCATAGTGATAGTCATAGATTTGTCCATCTCTCGTGCTTGTTTTGATTATCTTTGTTTCCTGTGTTTTAGAGCTCAGCCATTAGATGTAAAAAGAATTGGCAGTGGTATATATTGCTGATTAATTAGTCATTTTTGTCATTCAGCAACACTTTTTTCCAATGATGATATCATTGACCCAGAATTCTTGTCTGAGCTTGCTACCACATTGTCTCTTGGTATTTTCATGATACATTTTTTTCCCTGAAATTCCTATCTGGTTCCTTGTATGTGAAGTGTGCCTCTTGTAATGAAAATATAATTTACTCTTTTCCTTTTTTAATCCAGCATGTGAAAATCTACATAAACCTTCTTCCTCATTTGTTGTTTATTATCTCTCATCATCATTGTTGTGTGATTCCACATTTCAAACTGCTTCTTGGATTCCTAAAGCATTGTATTTTGCAGCTAGAATTTTATCATCTATTACAAATTATTGTGAAGCAACTACAGCAAATATGTACAGAGCTTTCCAGAGTGTAATCTCATTTATGGTCCTTCCATGTTTAAGATCTTATTTCCCAAGTCATCCATGAATTTCATCATAGATGGTGATTTTTCAGTTAGACAGACAATGGACTTTTTAAATTTTTGAAGTATTTTCACATTTTTAACATAGTGAATACTTTTCTAAAATTCTAGAAAGGCTTATCCTTCCTTTAATCTTTTTAAGAATGTTGTTCCACCATTGTTGGCTTATAAATCATGTCCAAGTGAGTATCTAAGCAAGAACTTCCTGGGTCATGATTCTTTTCCATTTGAGAACCTGAAAAACAAGATGAAGAGTAGATCTGTTCCCAAAATATCATGGTGGATCAGACATAGGGTAGTGGTTAAGATGTTACTGCTCAGAAAAAGTTTTTTTTTTCTAAACAGACACAGAGAAAGAGAGAGAGAGAGAGAGAGAGAGAGAGAGAGAGAGAGAGAATGCTGTTAGTTATCAAGACCTAAGCTATGCCTTCTACAGAGCATATTTTCACATGCTGACCCTATGGCTTTCCTTTCTGAGACCAAAATTCTACCAACCTAAGCATAATTTACAGGACTCCATCTTAATGAAGTTGGGTGTGTTGGCACATATTCATTATCCAAGCTACAACAGGAAAGCTAAAATAGGTGAATCATAGTCCCAGCATATGCCCAGGTAAGAAATGAGACCATACCTCAAAAATAATCAGAAAAAAAGGGGGCTGCAAGCCTGATTCAGTGGTAGAGTACCTGCCTCGCCAGCACAGGGCTCTGACTTTCAAATTCAGTACTGAGAGAGACAGACAGAGATAGAGAATAAATAAACTACAGTAAAATGGGCTGGGGCATGGTAAGTGGTACATTGGTTGATTCCCATGTATGAGACCCTAGGCTCAGTCCCCCAGTACCCTCCCCCCGCCACACACACACTGCTCCTTCAGTGATCAAAGTAGTCGCCATGACTATGCAGGTCCAAGACTTTGACTCCAGAGTTATTCTTCCCTTTACATGAAAGACAAAAAATACATTCATCTGAGTAGTTTTTATCAGACTATTTTCTTTTTGTAGAACCTTGGGGGAGTCTAAAAGCCTTATTTCATTTTTTTCTTGGTTTCTCTCAGTATATACTCTCAATGCTCTTGACTATATTCTCAAAACCCTCTCAGGTTTTCCAGGTACAACTTAGGAATGTACTCCATCAGATAATAGAGTCCTATGCACATTGTTCTTGGACAATCCCATCTCTTCTCTTAGCTCCCACTGAGATGGCACAGCAGATCCATGGTTCACAAATTTTAACATTATCAAAGAAGTCCTCTATGTAAATGAATGTTCTGGTCATTTGATTTTTTTCCAAGCCACTGGAAAAACACTATGTAGCAACCTGCTTGGCTTTCTCTTCAGTGTGCAATTTCCTCATTAAGGATCCTTTCTGGAACATACCATTGGTGAGTCCCTGTTGAGTATAGGAAAATTATGAAGCTACCTACCTGGAATCTCCAGGTAAGAACTTTCTATAGTGGCCAAACCGAGGGGCTATCCTTTATCCCTTGTCTTAGCTGATGATTTTTTACTCAAATATTTTCTCAACGTGTGTTTTGTTAAATGAGATCCACTGGGAAAATTCCTCCTCTTTAGAGACCCATTAATTTTAAGGATATTTCTTAAAGGATACTTAATAATCTGGCTAGACCAAGTAAAACTGGACTCTCAATAAATGTAGCAGAATCTGTTTTTGGATACTGAGGAGAATTCAAATCTTTGTCTGCCATGACTTAAATTTGGATTGTTCCATTCTCATGATATTCCTATGGATGCCTCAGTCACAAACTCTAAGAAGTATCTCTCCTGAGTGTCATCATACGAAGGACACTTTCCCCACTGTGATATGATATTATTGAAGAGATTCTATGCTATTAGTTCACCCTGAGCAATGGTACACACCATTCGTTCTCCTTTACCCTATGAGAAGAAGATAGATAGGGTCTCCCTGAGAGGGCTCTCTCCATCATGGCAGGAACTCTGAATCTTTCAGCAGAAAGGTGAACTTGCTCTTTAGTGCATTTTCCTTTATGGCTAATGGGAAGAAGCAAATTTCAAATTGGTAAGAGCACATTTTAAGACACTTTATCTCTTTCACTTGATTTCTATTTTCTTCTGATAATAGTTATAGCACACTAATTTCCATAATGCTTTGCAGTAAGAAGAGAACAGTGTTAAAGATACATGCAAGAAATGAATTGTTAATGTATTACTATCCATTTTTGCACATTGCAGAAGGGGAAGATCTGATAAATAGTCAAATTGCCCAGCACCTCTTAAGTAGATGGCCAGGAAGAAATTAAAATCTTCTGCCCTTTTTTCAATATTCTTTCTATAGGATATCTTGAAGAAGAGATTATAAAATTTGTTTTTAAAGCAGTTTGTTAAAACAGAAGCAATTCAATTGTCATATATTCATTTATATATACATATAAACACACACATATACATCATATCTTTGGTATATATGGGAGCCACTCAGCCAGTGTATTCAGTAGGCTGCAGAATCTGGGCTCAGTTATTCCAAATATCTACCAGATGACTTTGAATAAGGCTTTATCTCTGGGACCTCAGTTTTTATATGTCAAATAGGAAAAGACAAAACTGATGTTTCTTGCATGCCTTAGCCTTTCCCCAATGTGAAGCCGCAGTTTATAGGAAGGAGCACACATTTGAATGAGATCTTCTGTGGTTCTGATTCCCAGATGTTTTCAAGAATGTTTTGTTGTTGCTGCTGCTGGTGCTGGTGCTGTTTGTGTGTGTGCTGCTCCTGTGGCTTGAATTTAGGACCTCACTCTTTCACTCAGATTTTGTGCCCAAGGCTGCCGCTCTACCACTTGTGCCACTCCTCCACTCCCATGCATAGCTTTTCACATACACTGATTATGCATTCACACTGGGCATGCGTCACGCATTGCGATGCTGCCATCCATATTAACTACTTCCCTCAGAGGTTTCTGGGGGAAAACCACTGTAGTATTACCACACTTACTAGGTTCTGCAAGGATTCTGCACCTACCTAGTTCAAGTTCTTATTTACTATATATTGCAAACAAATATATACACATAATTCTTGGACACAGGAAAGTCCCAATCTATGTGAGGCTAAAGTCAGTAGAAGGAGATACCGAATATATGCCTTGAAAAAAAAGTTTAAAGGACATGAAATTGAAACACAGATCCATTCTATTTCATTCAAATCAGGATAGGAGAGTGAACAAGACAATCATTCTGGACCTTGATGAACTTACGCATGAAACTGACTGAAACACTAGTCAAACCTGCATTTCCAGGAGTTGGGTGTTTTACTCATCATCTCTCCATGCAAACAATATGATCACCCAGAGATTAAGTGTGTGTTTAGTGCATAAAAACTGTGGCAGGCTTGGGAATGTCTCTGAGAACAAGTTTATGGAGCACAGTAGAATATTGAGGAGAATAAATGTAGCCTATAGGATTTTCTGGGCTGTTAGGGGATAGAGAAAATTCACATTGAGTGCATCTTCTCTTGGATCAGCAGATCAAGAATAGAAAATAATTTGAATCAAGTTCTTGAAGAAATGAAATAGAGTATCCATTAAGTACATTTCCATTAAGAACATTCAATCAGCCTCTTACCCTTTGGCCAGACATGCTGAAATGGTTAGAAATTCTACTTGTGCCAGTGGGGTAGAATATTTCAAAATGGGTGGCGAAATGAGTTGAATGATGAATATGAGAATATGAGTGATAGAAACCAACTGCTAAAGTTGAGAAACTCTCAAAAAATTATACCCAGCAGGTGCCTCTTTAATAATAAACCCAATATAAATGAGGATATTTATTTCTACATCTCTCTAAAGCTGGAGGGACTGTATGTTTCTCCTGCACAATAATTAACTTTATCAGCTCCTATTTTGACCAAATCCTATAGTGAAAAAATGTAATCCTCTGGTTTATTCACTGTGTTTCCTCGAACTGTGCTTCAGATTATTTTCTATTAAGAAAAAAAGGCTGGGCTGGGAATATGGCCTAGTGGCAAGAGAGTTTGCCTCATATACATGAAGCCCTGGGTTCAATTCCCCAGCACCACATATATAGAAAACGGCCAGAAGTGGCACTGTGGCTCAAGTGGCAGAGTGCTAGCCTTGAGCAAAAAGAAGCCAGGGACAGTGCTCAGGTCCTGAGTCCAAACTCCAGGACTGGCCAAACAAAAAGAAAAAGAAAAAAAGTCTATTAGCCCAGCGTGACTATGTGCCATTACTGATATACTAAAAATAAAAGAACTCCAAGGAGAAATGGCTTTAGAGAAGAAAAATCATTAGAGCAAGTCAAAAAATAAATCAAAAGGCTTTCAAAGTCGACAGCTTTAAAGGAAAGCACTAATTTGTAAATACAAACCCTGATTGTGAGGAGTTTCTTTTTTAGAACTAGATCCTTATCCTGAACATATGTGCTATTTCTTTCCTGCAGAATTTCCCTTATTGATCTGCCCTTGCAGACATCTTCCCCCCATCACCATGTCTTGCTCGGTCCACATAGTAAGGAATCACTTTTGTGCCATATTCTGGTGGCTCTGTGTAAGTACAGCATTGCTCCCTTTGTGTTCATGTCTTAAAAAGACAAAATCATTTCATCTTTTTAAATTTATTTTTATTGTTATTGTAGACTTGATATGCAGTGGGGTTACACTTACATGAATCAAGTAATGAATATAATTCTTTTGGAACAATGTTCACTCTCTCCCAGATTTTCCCTCCTGTGACCTTCCATAAGATGTACAGTTCATTTTCCACTTAGTGTCCAGGGAACACCACTGTTGTATTTGTTCACCCTTTATTCCACCCCTTTACCTTCCCAAATGCAAACTAACAAACAAGACAAAAGGAAAAGAAAACAAAAACAGCAACTAAAAATATCTCTTGATTTCTTTACTTGGAGTTCATGTCATAAAATAGTATTTTATATGATTATCTGCACATGGCCACTGAGCCTTTGTTAACCACTCCTCTGCAGATCCTCCTTTGCCTCAGTGTGTGACACAGAATCATTTCTAAAGAGGTTTCTCAGAGGCAAGTTCTAGCATAGCTGGTTTTGATATTTTATAATTATACCTATTTTACTTGTCTCTCTTCTGTTCTGTTTTATTCTGCTTTCTTTGCTCTCTTACCTTATTTTTTTTCAAATTATTCAAGGTTTAGCAGAGCAACTGCATGATTTGGTAGGATGCAGCGCTAGAGAAAGAAACTTCACTCTCTGTTCCAAGAAAAAGACAACTAAAAAGTGAGTATCTGGGGGCAAGGCACCATCTCAATAAAAAGCAGCAGGACTAGGACATTTCATTGTGCATACCTGTGTTAGGCTCAGGAACCTTATTAATTACAAACATTTGGTGCTTATCAATTCCTTATCCAATACCATATTAACATCCCCAATCACACATTATGTCAAGTAACATAATCGTTGGGATAGTTAAATTAGCAAAAATCCATGTAATCAATACTGTATTATCCTTAACTCCTGTTGTTTCATTGAGATTTCAAATACTACAGGAACATTAGTTACTATGTGACTGCAATTTTTTGTATGCTTGTTGTAAACATTTATATCCAAATAAATAAGCCAGAAACAAAAAGGCACACAATCCCACCAATCTAACAAAGCCCATGGTTAGTATCTCTAGGTATGTTCTTTTATTTGTATGAGTGGATATTATTCTTTAATGAAATTATAATATACTGTCTTGCAATCTGCTTTTTAATGAGCCTTCAAAAATCTTATTAAACCTTCCTACAGTGCCATTTTTTTAAGATTTCATAGCATAATATCACAGGGACAGACCACAATTCATAAGCATTCTTTTACTGTGAGGTATTGGGCATCTCTTTCATTGATACAATCTTTCACCACTACAGTACAAACAGTTCCAGGTATTTTTGTCAACAATTTTATTCTCATTGCTCATCAGTATTGCTGAATCAAACTGCAGGCATGGTCCATTAACAAATTGCTCTCTACAAAATTTGATAGCAATTTATATTTCTACTAGGACACTTGGAACATTAATGCCTTTGCAACATTAACAGCACCAAGAATTTACCTCTTCTCCTTTACTGTCAGTTTATAAACAGAAAGGGCTCTTCCACTGTGCTCATCTATTTCTTTCAACACAAATTAAATTTCATTTTCACACATTTTCTTGCTTTTATTTTTGAATTTCCTTTGTTGCTTCTTCTACTCAGGCTTTTTCCTGAATTGTAAAAGTTGCTTTCATATTCAATTTGCTTTTATTGTTCAGCTACAGAATTTTCCAACCCTTATTTGGCCAAAATATCAGTGTTTCTATGGACTCTGACTTTTGATCACTTGTTTATAAATATTTACCTACAGACTTGAAAAATCATCAGGTTTACTATCTTGGAATTTTCTTCTACTTTTCAAAGTGTTTAAGTATGAAATCCTTAAGAAGTAACCTTTTTTATTCGCATTAGGAAAATAACTATAAAATGATTATTTCCTCATGCCATATTTATAAAATTGATGCTTTGTAACCAATTTGGAATAGTAATGATATTTAATTTATATGGAATGTGTATTCTGTGTCGAGAGTGATCTGTCCACAGAATCACTCTTTCCAGTCTTACAAAAATCTGTAATTTCAGTTTCATTTCACATATAATGAAACCTGGTGCATGTAGTAGGCAGTTCCATATTCATCTCACAAAGGAATGAGACAAGAGACTATGTACATTTAAATTTCCATTGTAATGCAGGTGGAGGAGATCTTAGGCAAAGTACATAACCTCTCTGAGCCTAGGTTTCCTCATCTGTCAATAGAAGAGCCCCTCCCAACAGGCCATTGGGAAATGAGTTGCTAATTTTTCTCATAAAGCCTTGTAGTGATTTATAGTGCACTCACAGAAATTGCAGCCACTTACAATTATCAAGCAGTTTTCATAAAATACCTTTCTCTTCGTAATAAGGTTTAATGAAATGTTATAATTACCAAAGAGCAAAATTTGTAAGCAGGGAAGTGCAGTTGACTTGCTGGAGAGCAGCTGTATTTCCTGGCAACCTGGAGTAGACCACGCAGAGCCACTGAGGAAGGGTTGTTGATCCCACTTATCAGTTAAGTGAAGAATACTTAAGAGATTCCCCACTTCTTTTCACGTGGGACAGATCTCCAATGTGAGTATCTTGTGGATGCTAATTCCTCATTTGATTCTGCTGTGTTTTCAGTTAGCTAAGACTTTTTATTTCTGTCTGGTTACTAAATAAAAGCTGTCTACTCATTCCCTGTCACTGGATTTACCCTTGGCTGCCTTGGCAATTGTGTCATGTGTGTGATATTCTATGCACTCTGTGAACTTTCAGTCTGTCAATAGAAGAGTTTCTTTTCTCTGCTTATTTAAGATAGTTTTATTCTGATGCTGACTCATTATTTTGTTTTTAGCCTTTTGTTCTCTGCATTTGTATTTTTTAAATCGTCTATCTGGAATGAATATGCTGGGGTTTATATTATTTACAGTGGATGAAATACAACTTTGAATAAACATTTCTCTAGACATTCAAGTGAACTCTGTCTTGAATATTTTGTTACATGGGTTAAGGATGTTGATATACTTTAATATACTCTTTCTCCCTATCAGCTTACTAATCATATGGATTGTGGCTTTAAGTATGCTTTTTGCAATTTACATTACATAGGTTTAGAATTACTGATTTTCTTTGCCAAGTATTTACATTAACCATTTTATTTTTAAATGCAGATACTTTGTTGTGCAATTATTTAAAGCATATTATGTCACAATTTTCCAAACTGGAATTATATATCCTAATTAATCACACAGAAACCCAATGTCTTTGGTGAGGATTTTTTTTTAATCACTATATTTCCCATACCTTGTAAATCTGAGAAAATCTGTTTCTTTTGGAACAAAAATCTCTGAAGCCTACCTATACAACTCTTTTTTAAATATATTTTTTCTTTAAACTCAGAGACATTGTTCTAGTCTCCTAAAAGTAAAAGTGAAATGCAACCTGAAAGTGCTTAATTTATAGGCACTTTCTATCCCCAGATGCTTACAAAATCATTGCTTATTCTGCAGAGGTTCTATGCACAGTTCACCAGTAGCATGGTACTGTAGTCATAGTTGCCCCACTGGTACTTTTTCTCTCAGAAAGCTCCACTTCAATTTTAATCTAATTCTCTTTGGTTCCCTTTCATGAAAACCTGTCCAAATCAAAAAATTCAGGATCTTAGCTGGAAATTTAGAGAAAGAAAAAGAGCACGTATCAGAAAGGATTGCAATGAAAATGCCTACCTAGTTTTATATAGAGATGAGCAGCAGGATGTAAAGTGAAACCTTCATCACCAACTTACAGTTCAACCATGACTTGGGGTACAGTGATGGAAAGAATAGAGTATCTCTAAGCCAAGAAGCAAGGATAGCTTTTACAGACATGCATGAGAAAGTACATTCTTTATCATTACTTCTAGAAATTGAAACACTATTCTGCAATGATAAAGGTCAGAAAAGAGTGCTTAGCTGTAAATGCATGAAAACAATGAGAAGGCAGGAGGAGGTCTGGAGGTTATTGGAATTGTTTTATTTCTCCTTATATTGATGTATTTACTTATTTCTTGATACATGCCTATTTTATTGGTATATGTACACTTCAATTTGCTGTATTTACTTAGGGGAAAATAAATCAAACTGTATACTTAGATTTTGTGAGACCCTTGCTGTATGTTTCAATAAGAATTTTCCAAAAAAATGTAAAGAATGTATTTATTTAGTTATAAAAATACCAACCACTAAGTCTTTGAAGGCTTTTTAAAGTAAAATATCAGCTCTTGTCAATTAGCTTAAACTACTAGAACTGCTTGTAATCCTCGCCACTCAGTAGGCTGAGATCTGAGGATAGTGGTTCAAAGCCAGCCTGGGGAAGGAAAGTCCAGTAAGATTCTGTCTTCCAACTCACCAGTACAAAGATGGAACTGAAGATGTGGTGGGAGAGTGCTCTCAGTTCAAGTACCAGTACAAACACACACAGAGAAAAACACAGAAGAATTGAAAAAGTATATTTAATTAGGAACATCTACATGTTTTCGTTCTGAAGAATTCTTCTAGGGAGTAGGAGTCATCCATTTATGAAAATGGCCAGGAAAACCATGCTAGATCTCTTCGTGTGACTCACACCAAGCATTGTGACTGAATATGGCACAGTTGCAAGCTTTTATTTCTATAGGGAATAGGGAGCCCTTCACTCAGTGACAGTTGACCATGTACCACTTGTTTCTTGCAGAAGACATGTTGGCTTTTAATCCTGTGCTCAACCAATCTGGTCCCACTGAATTTGTTTTCCGGGTCTTCACCACTGTCCCTGAACTCCAGGCTCTCCTCTTCCTCCTCTTCCTCCTCCTCTACTTGATGATCCTTGGCGGCAACAGCGCCATCATCTTCGTGGTGAGCACACACAGCACCCTCCACACACCCATGTACTTCTTCTTGTCCAGCCTGTCTTTCCTGGAAATCTGCTACACCTCTGACGTGGTACCCTTGATGCTCTCCAACATCTTTGGGACCCGGAAGCCCATCCCATTGGCTGGCTGCGGGGCCCAGATGTTCTTTTTCGTGACCCTGGGCAGCACCGACTGCTTTCTTCTGGCAGTCATGGCCTACGATCGCTTCGTGGCCATTTGCCACCCACTGCACTACAGCCTCATCATGACCCACAAACTGTGTGTGCAGATGGCGGTGGGCTCGGTGTCTCTGGCTGCCTTCCTCTCTCTGCAGCTCACGGCCTTAATCTTCACCCTGCCCTTCTGCGGGCGCCTGCGGGAAATCAACCACTTCCTCTGCGACGTGCCACCCGTCCTGCGCCTGGCCTGTGCCGACACGCGCGTGCACCAGGCGGTGCTCTACGTGGTGGGCATCCTGGTGCTCACCGTGCCCTTCCTGCTCATCTGTGTGTCCTACGTGTTCATCGCCTCGGCCATCCTGCGCATCCGCTCTGCCCAGGGCCGCCAGCGCGCCTTCTCCACCTGCTCCTCCCACCTCACCGTGGTCTTGCTGCAGTATGGCTGCTGCAGCCTGGTCTACCTGCGGCCGCGCTCCAGCACCTCGGAGGACCAGGACCGCCAAATCGCCCTGGTCTACACCTTTGTCACGCCCTTACTCAACCCCGTGATTTACACCCTGAGGAACAAGGACGTCAAAGCTGCGCTGAGGAGTGCTGTCTTCAGTAAAGCAGCCTCTGCCTAAGGAGGGGTTCGGTGCTCTGGCATGCAGAGGGGTCAGGGCCAGCGGTTGGGGAAGGGGGAAGGAGAGGTCTATCCGTGGTTAAATCAGTGACTTCTGGGAGATGAAGACAATTAAAATATTTAATTTCCCACACTTGGCATCCCATGTGTCCTCCTCCTCTCTGTCTACACCCATTTTTTAAGAATTGCTTGAACATGATTGAAATAAACTCCAGGAAACAGAGAGTTTTGTTGAATTTTTTCTTTCCTTCTTGTCACTGGTTCATTTATCTGTCTTTGGAATAGTAAGGAAGGCAGACAGGGACACAGAAATGGATGACAAAGGGTGAACAAAACCAGCAGTGCTACTTCCTCCCTAGACACTGTTGAAAATGAACTATACAACCTGTGAGTGGAGACAAAAGAGTCAGAAGGAAGGGGTGACATTGTTCAAAACGAAATGTACTCATTACCTAACTTATGTAAGTGTAACCACTATACATCACCTTTAGAATAACAATAAAATTTATTTATTTTTTTTATTTTTTTTTTTTTGGCCAGTCCTGGGCCTTGGACTCAGGGCCTGAGCACTGTCCCTGGCTTCTTCCCGCTCAAGGCTAGCACTCTGCCACTTGAGCCACAGCGCCGCTTCTGGCCGTTTTCTGTATATGTGGTGCTGGGGAATCGAACCTAGGGCCTCGTGTATCCGAGGCAGGCACTCTTGCCACTAGGCTATATCCCCAGCCCAATAAAATTTATTTTTAAACACAATTGCCAAAATAGAAATTCTCCTTAGCTCTACTTAGGATTCATCCTTTGTTAGGCCCCTGCTTCATTGCTAAATAAAGATTGACATCTCAGCACCAGCAGTCCTTTTGTGGACTGCAGTGACAGTAAATTACCTTTGAAAGGTGCCTGAAGAAGGGGAAATTCATAAAGATATAAATGTACTTGAAGAAATATACATTCTTATGTTAAATATGGTAAGCCATAACTTATTTAATACTTCAGTCTTCAAAGTCCTTAATCCTTCAGTTGTTTCCTTGATTGGTTTAGTAGTACTGGGGTTTTGTTTTATAATTTCTAAAAGACTATATTAACCTTAAATAGAAAAGGAGCTAAGGAGAAAACAGGAGGGAGGTAAATTCCATAAACTTCATATCTTACCTCTTGGATCCAATGGACCAAACCAACTCAGACGCAAGAAGGCCAGCAGCATGTGTGGTTCTATAAACAAAAGTCTGTTCCTTGTGGTGTAAGGCAGGGCAGAAAGCACTTTGGAGTCCAGGACAAACAGAAAGTTACCAGACAAAAATGTTTATTATGGTATTATCTGTAAACATGAAAATATTAACAACCTAATTTCCACGTGATAAAGTATTGGTGAAAGTATTGTTATAGTTTTAAAGCATGATTCAGTTTAATTTGTGCTTCAATACTACTTTTTGGCAGTTTTTTTTTAAAGTCTTGTCATTTATTTGTTGTTCTTAAAGACTCTATTTTTGACTCAACTCAGACTTAGAAGTAGAAGCTCTCAGGGAAGACAGCCTTAGTCTCTTGGCAATCTGTTCCTGTCATTTTTTTTGGCTTCTTTCATTCTCTTACCCAAAAGCTTAGCAAATTCTGCAGCCTCCTCCTTGTTTTTCTTAGTAGGTTGTTTCTTCAGAACAATACGGCAGGGTTTGTGTTGCAGGTCACGTGGAGTAACAAGATGCTGAATCTTGGGTGCTTTGGTCCTGAGTTTTTTACCTTCTTTGTTCAATGGTTTTCAAACAACATATTGGTGGACATCATCTTCTTTAGAAAGATTGAAAAGGTTGTGGATTGTTCTAGTCCTTTTGGGTCCCAGACAGGAGTACAGTGGTATTTGTCAGTCCAGGAATATCTTTTTCTCCTTTTTTTTTTTTTTACAATAACCAAGTTGAGAACACTCAGATTGGCATTCACAATGCAACCCCAAACAGATTTGCGCTTTCTCTCTCCAGTTCTTGGTCTGTAACAGGAATGCCCCTTGCTCAGTAACAACTTGGTGAACTTGGCCATGTGTCAAGACACCTTGCTTCATGGGAAAACCTGTTGGTCGTTCCCACCACTGATTCGGACCACATTATCCTTCCATTATTCACCCAGAGCATCAGCAGCAACTTCAGTGGCCATAAGGTTCTCATAGAAAGTACGGAGTTTGCGTTCATCATCCACTTCAATAACTTTCTGACCGCCAGTGGCTGGGAAGGAGATATTCAGCTTCACAGTGAAGCAGCTGCTCACCCGGGAGGCTCCACAGAAAAGAGCTCTTTTGTTGTGGCAATTTTTCACATGAATAAGTGTTTGCTGTGCACCAAAAATATATTTTGTACATATACAATATATATGTTTGTAAATTTAAATGTTTTTCTAATTATTATTCCTTATTATGTGCCAGAAATATTTGTCTAATATATCTAGTAAACCATAAATGCATATAAACACATTTTCAATCAAGATTAAAACTCCTACATTTTCATTAGAGACATCCAGGAATACGGTGGAGGAGCAGCAGAACCCTAGCTGAGCTCCCTCCAACATCACTGTTTTCCCACCCCAGAAAAACTTTTACTCCTAGAAAGACAGCCCAAGTAAGTTCTAATAGTACAGGGATTCTGGCCAGGAAGGAAAAATCAACCTTGCAGGTCTGAAAACACAGATTTGAGCTCCAGGCGGCGACTCACCACCACGCCAGTGCCAGCGCCAGCGCCGGCACAGCACCCCGCACTCCGTGCAGCTAAAGCACTCAACCGGGACCGGGGAGAAATCCTCCAGACGGCGGCAGACACACGCGAATCCCAGGCTGAGCACGGACTGGCTGAAATCACAGAGAAAGTGTGAGTACCCCACGAACAACATTCTCACTCATGCCCATAGAGCAGCTTTTGGGAGGTAGCCGTTCCCCAACCGCCAGAGCAAAGCACCATCTTTCACACTGGCATAGGGTCAGACCAGACTGGAACTAAAGTCCGCCTGGGGAAAGCAAGGACAAAGCGGCCATCTTTGAGAAGGGCAAGAGGGACTGACCAGTGAGAGCCAGCTCCATCCAGGAGAACGACTCCTGCCCAGGCGAGGGGAGGTGCCCCGCCCTGCCCATCAGAATTCCTAAATTAAAAGCGAAAGCGGCGAGCAGGGACCAGCAGTACAGAACAGCCAGATGGGAGAACAAACAGTTCCCAATACAGATAAACGGTCCCGTCACAGAGGAAGCCCAATTGCCAGCCAGAAACGGAGCTGAATTCCATACCCAGCTCTGCCCAGGAGGCCGCCCCGCCCAGGAGGGTGGAACCTCCCCCAGGCAAGCAACTCTCAGCCGGGTAAAGCAGGCTAGAGGCGCCCTGCCCTGCTGAGTCCACAGCCTATTCAAAGCCAGGCATTAAAGGAAGCAGCCCCACAGCAGACAGGAGGAGCTATGGTTCCTGAGACTGTTCACGTCCCCCATCTACAGTAGATGCCAAAGTCATACCTGCAAGCTGTGGAAACCACAGAGACCCAGGATTTCACTAATAGAGGAAGGGGGTCAGAGAAGATCCAACCCCTGCGAGCTAAAAGCAAGTCAAACCAGCCAAGTGGCAAAATAGACTGCAGACCATCACAAGGAAACTAGAGACTGTAGAAAGACCACCCAAACAAGGAAGACTCCTTTTTATTCCTCAAACATTTTTTAAGCCTTTTTTCTTATTTTTATTTATTTATATTTTCATTTCTGAAACATCGTTGGTTTTTTTTGTTTTCCATTTTTACCTGTTTGTTCTAAGAAGTTTTTTGTTGTTGTTGTTGTTTATTTTTCTGGGTTTTTTTCCTTTTTATTTTTTTAATAATTTTTCTCTGTTTTGTGCATCTATCTCCCAGTATTTTTTCTTTACTTCTCTCTTTGCAATCACTTTCCTTAAAAAATACTTTCCTATGAATAACACCTCCACTCTTTACTGCTGACCATCCATTGTCTATCATTTTAACCTTGTTCTTTCTACTGATTCTACTCTTCTCCACATTTCCATGTTACTGAAACTAAACCAAAATCACCTCCCCTCCCCATACATTTTACTCTATTCTCTTTACTACCTCTAACTTACCCTCCTGACTTACTGCCAGGACTGCCAGATTCCATTGACTCCTGGTTATTGGATAGAGGGTATCCCTGCTTAATCCGAATGAATCAAAGGGGTTCATAGAGAAAGCCAGTCCAAAAAGAACTTAATATAAGAACAAGAATTGCTCATAGGTTTGTAACAGTAAGTAAGTAACTACTGAATACAGGGCTCAGGATTGGTTGTTATATTGAAATTATATTCTTTAGGAACACCAAATCTAATTTTATAAACAGGTACAAAGGTATCTGTATATAATTGTGAACTTCTAAGATTTACACAACAGTGCTTGGTAAGGTCTGCTTTGGGTCTTAAACGGTGCTCACGGGTACTTGTAGATTGGCATTCCCAATCCAAATGGGCAAAAGAAACACAAGAAAGATGGCAAAAAAGGGAGTCTTATCTCCCACTCAAAACAAGCAGGAAGCAGAGCAGTCAATCAAAGACATAGAAGAGAACCCTCAAAATGCTCTACAAAGTCTACTGATAAACATGTTAAATGAAAATTTTGAATCAATACAGCAATCCTTCCATAAAGTAATAGATGAGTTCCTGGCCTCGACAAATAGAAAGATAAATGAAATTCAAGAGTCAAATGAAAAGATAGCTACCCAGGTAAAAGATTTGAGAGACAGCACTCAAAACCAAATTAATGAAGTAAAGAAGTCCATGCAAGAACTAAGAGATGACATGGAAATCATTAGGAAAGACCAGTCAGAAGGAAAAGACATTCGAAATCAAGTAGCTAGCCTACAGTCCCGACTAGCTGAAGCAGAGGATCGAATCTCAGGAGCTGAAGATTCCCTAGAATCTATGGGAAAAGATCAAAAATCAATTCAAAACCAATCAAATCGACAAAACAGATCACTCCAGGAGCTCCAAGACACAATCAGGAAGCCCAATTTAAGGCTAATAGGTATTGAGGAAATACTGTAGAAAGAAGTTAATGGAATAGGCAACCTATTTAACAGAATATTAGCTGAGAACTTCCCAAATATCCAGAAAGGCCTATAGAGATACAAGAAGCATTTAGAACCCCAAACCAACCAGAACAGGACATCCCACCGACACATTGTGATCAAAATAGAATCAATAAGTCCAAGGAAAGAATCCTTAAATCTGCTAGGGAGAAGAAAACAATCACATATAAAGGAAAAGCAATCAGAATTACACCAGACTCCTCAGCAGAGACCATGAAAGCAAGGAGAGCCTGGAATGAGGTATGCCAAACCCTAACTAAAAATAACTACCAACCAAGAATACTGTACCGAGCTAAACTCTCATTCATAGCCAAAGGTCAAATAAGTCTTCCACAGTAAGGAAAAACTGAAACAATATATCTCCACCAAACCAGCTTTATAGAAAATCCTCAAAGATATACTATACAGGGAAAATAATCAAGATCCCAATGCAGACAGAGAAATGAACCCTAAATAGTAAACCAGAATATCAGATCAAGAAATGGGAAGACACAGCTTTTAACAAGATAGGGATAATGAAAGGAACAAATGATCAGCTCTCAATCCTAACTCTCAACATTAATGGACTTAATTCTCCAATCAAATGACATAGACTCATAAGTTGGATCAAAAATCAAGATCCATCTTTCTGCTGCCTCCAAGAGACACATCTATCCAGCAAAAGTAAACATCTTCTAAAAGTGAAAGGCCGGAATCAAATCTATCAAGCAAATGGCCCCCATAAGCAGGCCGGAGTTGCAATCCTAGTATCAGACAAAATTGACTTCAAATTAAAAAAGGTAAGAAGAGACAAAGGTTACTACATACTAGTAAAGGGATCTCTCCTACAGGAAGGTATAACCATCCTAAATATCTACACACCAAATACAGGAGCTCCCAACTTCATCAAACAAACACTACTGACTCTAAAAACACTCATAGACCCAAACACATTGATATTTGGGAACTTTAACACTCCACTATCACCTCTGGACAGATCAACAAAGAAACCACAGAACTAAACAATTGCATAGACCAACTAGACTTAATTGACATCAACAGAATATTCCACCCAGCAACAACAGAATACACATTCTTCTCAGCGGCACATGGAACATTCTCCAAAATAGATCACATCTTAGGGCACAAAGAAAATCTGTACAAATTCAGAAGTACCAAAACCATTCCCTGCATTCTCTCATGTCGGGGCTCTTGGCCCAGCCCACTTCTCCTTACCCACAGGAGAGACGTGAGGGCGTGCCCCTCGGGGCAAAGCCAAAAAGGAATATGTGAGCCACTAGACACCCACCCAGTCCCCTTAAAGGAAGGACTCAAGATACACAGGCGACTCGGGGTGAAGTCATGCTAACATCCAACGTTTAATCTCATGGGTGGGGTTTATATAGCAGTGATGATGAGCAGAAAGGGGAGGGATTTGGAGTGGCTAGCGATCAGGCTGTCCATCAAAGGTGTCCTCACGGGACTTCCTCTATGGGCAGTCATCACGTCCCCCAGGACCGTCTCTGGGTTCCTCCCCTGCAGCCATCTTGGCACACAAGTGGTCTGAGGCGGGAGGCAGGGCTGGTTACAGCCGGCCTTTCCAGTTCCGGACCCAGAAGTTGCAGGCAGAGCTAACAGTCACGCGGACCCAGGGCTGGAGAAGAAGCAGGCCTATTAGGACCGCCTCCTAAGGCAGCAGCCAGTGCCCCACACTATCAGACCACAATGGAATAAAATTAGAGCTTAACTCAAACAGCCACCACAGAAAATCCTACAATTCATGGAGACTAAACAACACACTGCTGAACCATCAGTGAGTCATTGAAGAAATTAAAACGGAATTGAAATGCTTATGGAATTCAACCAAGATGAGAACACAAAGTACAAGCTCCTGTGGGGCACAGCAAAGGCAGTCCTCAGAGGAAAATTTATATCTCTGAGTGCATTCAACAAACTGGAGAAACAGCAACTCAATAATTTAAGGAAGCACCTTAATTTCCTTGAAAGAGAACAACAAGCCAAGCCCCAAGTCAATAGACAGAATAAAATAATTAAAATCAAATCAGAATTAAATCAATTAGAGACAAAAAACCATTGAAAGAATCAACAAAACAAAGAGTTGGTTCTTTGAAAAGATCAACAAGATAGACAGACCCCTAGCAAACCTGACCAAAAAACAAAGGCAGCATACTCAAATAAACAAGATCAGAGATGAAACAGGTAACATCACCACAGAAACAACAAAAATTCAGAACATAATAAGGGACTATTTTGCAAACCTTTATGCCAACAAATTTGAGAACTTGGAAGAAATGGATGATTTCCTAGAAAAAATTCATATCCACAAACTCAACCATGAAGATTTAAACCTTCTAAACAGACCCATATCCAGTATTGAAATAGAAACGGCAATAAGTGATCTCCCTTCCAAGAAAAGCCCAGGTCCAGACGGATTCACAGCAGAATTCTACAAGGCCTTCAAAACAGAACTCACACCAATATTTCTCAAACTCTTCAATGAAATTGAAAGAGAACATTCACTGCCAGACACATTCTATGAATCCAGTATAACCCTCATCCCAAAACCAGGCAGGGACTCATCAAGGAAAGAGGACTATAGACCGATTTCCCTGATAAACATAGACGCAAAAATTCTCAACAAAATTCTGGCCAATCGACTTCAACAGGTCATCAAAAAAATCATACACCACAATCAAACTGGATTCATCCCAGGGATGCAAAGTTGGTTCAATATATGCTAGTCAACTAATGTAATCCACCACATCAACTGGAGCAAGGTAAAGAACCACATGGTTATATCACTCAATGCGGAGAAAGCGTTTGATAAAATCCAGCACCCATTTATGCTAAAAGCCCTGGAAAAACTGGGATTCCAGAGAACATTCTTGAATATAATCAAGGCAGTTTATAACAAACCAACAGCAAGCATAACTCTAAATGGTGAAAAACTAAAACCATTCCCTTTAAAATCAGGAACAAGACAGGGATGCCCACTCTCGCCCCTTCTCTTCAACATAGTTTTAGAATTCCTAGCCAGAGCAATTAGGCAAGAAGAAAATATAAAGGGGATCCAAATAGAAAAAGATGAAGTTAAACTTTCTCTCTTTGCAGATGACATGATCCTATACCTAAAGAACCCCATAGACTCTACCCCCAAGCAACTAGAGCTGATCCAAAACTTTGGCAAAGTTGCAGGATATAAAATAAACCCTCAAAAATCAACTGCCTTTCTCTATGCTAATGACCCAGAGAACGAGGCTGAAATCAGGGAAGCACCTCCTTTTGCAATGGCCTCAAAAAACATAAAATAGCCAGGAATAACCTTAGCCAATGAAGTGAAAGACCTCTATGATGAGAACTTTAAAATCATGAAAAATGAAATTAAGGCAGAACTAAGGAAATGGAAAAACCTCCCATGTTCCTGGATTGGGAAGATTAATATAATTAAAATGGCAATATTGCCAAAGGCTATCTACAAATTCAGTGCAATACCCATTAATATCCCAACACCATTTTTTAATGAAATAGAGGAAGCAATCCAGAAATTCATATGGAACAATAAAAGACCTAGAATAGCAAAAAAAAAAAAAAAAAAAAAAAAAAACAGTGCTGGAGGAATTACAATACCCAACTTCAATCTGTATTATAAAGCTATAGTAATAAAAACAGCTTGGTATTGGCACCAGAACAGGCCTGAAGACCAATGGAACAGAATTGAAGACCCAGAAATGAACCCACAGAACTACGCCTACTTAATCTTTGATAAAGGAGCTAAAAAAATAGCCTGGAAGAAAGATAGCCTCTTTAACAAATGGTGCTGGCAAAACTGGTTCAACACATGCAGCAAACTAAAACTAGATCCTTGTATATCACCCTGCACCAAAATCAATTCCAAATGGATCAAAGACCTTGAAATTAAAACATACCCTAAAAACACTAAAGGAAGGAGTAGGAGAAACACTTGGGCTCCTTGGCACAGGACGGAACTTCCTTAACAAAGACCCAGAAAGGCTACAAATCAAAGAAAGGTTGGACAAATGGGACTGCATCAAACTGCAGAGTTTCCGCAGGGCAAAGGACATAGCTCACAAGATAAACAGAAAGCCCATAGATTGGGAGAAGATCTTTACCAGCCATTCAACAGACAAAGGCCTCATATCTAAAATATATGCAGAACTAAAAAAATTACCTTCCTCCAAAACAAAACCGCAGAGAACCAATAGCCCCCTCATCAAGTGGGCTAAAGACTTAAAAAGAGACTTCTCTGATGAGGAAATGAGAATGACCAAGAGACATACGAAAAAGTGTTTTACATCACTGGCCATAAACAAAATGCAAATCAAAACAACACTGAGATTCCATCTCACCCCAGTAAGAATGTCATATATCAAGAAAACTAACAATAATAAATGTTGGAGGGGATGTGGCCAAAAGGGAACCCTACTTCATTGTTGGTGGGAATGTAAACTGGTTCAGCCACTCTGGAAAGCGGTATGGAGATTCCTCAGAAGGCTAAACATAGAATTCCACTATGACCCAGCAGCCTCACTTTTGGGTATCTATCCAAAAGACAACAAATAAAATCACACTAAAACTACCAGCACAACAATGTTCTTCGCAGCACAATTTGTCATAGGGAGAATCTGGAACCAACCCAGACGCCCCTCAGTAGACGAATGGATCAGGAATATGTGCTACATATACACAATGGAATTTTATGCCTCTATCAGAAAGAATGACATTGTCCCATGTGTAAGGAAATGGAAGGACTTGGAAAAAGTTATACTAAGTGAAGTGAACCAGACCCAAAGAAACACGGACTCTATGGTCTCCCTTATAGGGAATAATTAGCACAGGTTTAGGCAAGTCACAGCAGAGGATCACAAGAGCCCAATAGCTATACAATTATGAACACATAAGATGATGCTAAATGAAATGAATTCCATGTTATGGAAACAATTGTTATATCACAGTTGTAACTTTCAACGTGCCATGTGTAACTGTAGCTTCTATTATTGATGATCCTCTTGTATCCTCTTCCTGTGGTTGTACCTACACTATCTCTGTATCTTATCTGAGTACATTGGAAACCTTGTATACTGGTATTAGAACTAGGAAATTGAAAGGGAATACCAAAATCGAGAGACATAGGGTAAAAAAAAAGACAAATGACTACGAAAGCAATACTTGCAAAACCATTTGGTGTAAATGAACTGAACAACTCATGGGGGAGTGAAAGGGAAAGGGGGGAGGGAGGAGGGGGAATGAGGGACGAGGTAATGAACAGTACAAGAAATGTATCCAATGCCTAATCTATGAAACTGTAACCTCTCTGTAATTCAGTTTGATATTAAAAACTTAAAATTAAAAAATCCTACATTTTATTATAGAAATTGAAGAGTTTCTCTGATGATAAAATAGAGTAGAGTCAGTATCAGGAGATAAACATGGATGAAGACACAAACCCTAGAGAACCTCATTGGGCTGAAATAAAGAAGTGATCTCCATAATAAGGGAATATTTTGTAAACCTTTTTATCAACAAATTGGAGAATCTGGAAGAATTGCTAGAGAATGTTGATATAGCCAAATTAAACCAAGATGATTTAATCTAACTAAATAGACCCATAACAGCAAGGAAATAGAAATGGCAATAAAAGACCTACCATCCAAGGAAAGCTTGGGGCCTGATGGTATCACAGCCTATTCTATCAGGTCTCCAAAGGAGATCTCACCCCTCAAATTCATCAATGAGACCCAACCAAAAAGATCACTACCAAACACATTCTATGAGGCTAGCATAACCCTCATCCCAAAACCAGACAAGGACTCATGAAAGAAAGAGAACTATAGACACATTTCTTTGATGAACGTTGATGCAAAACTTCTCAGTGAAATTCTGGCCAACTGAATTCAACAACCAACAAAGAAAATCATACACTATGATCAAACAGGATTCATTCCAGGCTTGCAAAGCTGGTTCAATACAACCAAGTCTATTAAAGTAATGCAACACAACAACAGAAGCAAGGACAAAACCACATGAGCATCTCAAAGATGCAGAAACACCATTTGACAAGATTCAACACCCCTTTATGATAAAAGCTATAGAGAAGCAAGGAGTGCACAGAAAATTCCTCAGTATAACAAAAGCTAGATATGACAAACCTACACCAAGCATTATGCTTAATAATGAAAGTTAGAATCATTCCCTTGAAAATAAGGAACAAGACAGGATGTCCATTCTCTCTACTCCTCTTCAATATAGTGCTGAAATTCCAAGAAAGAGAAAAGATAATGGGGAATCCAAATAGGAAAAGAAGAATTAAAACTAGCCCTCTTTGCAGATGACATAATCCTGCATTTAAAAACCCTATAGATTCATTTCCCAAGTTATTTGAACTGATATGAAATTTTGGCAAAGTAGCAGCATATAAAATTAACCCAAAAATCAATTGTTTTTCCATATGCCAACAATGAGAAGAGTGAGACTCAATTCAGGGAAGCAAGTCCATTTGTAATAGATTCAAAAATAAAATAAAATACATAGGAATTAACTTAGCTTAAAATGCAGTACCCACCGGTATAGAGGAAGCAATCCAAAAATTCTTATTGACTAATAAAAGACCTCAACTCCTGCTAAGTAAGAGTGTTGGAGGACTATCAATACCAAACTTCAAACTCTATTACAATGCCGTACTAATTCAGATTGGTACTAGGAGAAAAGTAGGCCTCAGGAACAATGGGATAGAAGAGAAGACCCAGAAATGAACCCACCTAATATTTGGTAAAGGAACCAAAAACACAGAATGAAAGAAAGACAGCCTCTTCAACTTATGGTGCTGGCAGAATTGGCTAAACACCTGCAGAAAGCTGAAACTGGATCCTTATATATCCCTCACTGGAATCAATTCCAAATGAATCATATACCTGAATGTAAGACTAGACATCATGAAAATATTATAGGAAGGGATAGGGGAAATACTGGGGCTCCTGGCCTTTGGTTGAAACTTTCTGAGTAAAATTAAAACAAATCAAACAAAGACTGGAAAAATGGGATTGCATCAAACTGAAGTGTTTCTCTATGGGAAAGGACATAGATAGCAAGATTAAGAGAAAGCCCACAGATTGGGAGAGGATTTTTACTAGCTATACATCAGACCAGGGCCTCATATCTAAAATATACTCAGAGCTCAAAAAATTAAGCCTCTCAAAAAATTAAGCCTCTCAAAAACCAATCCTCAAAGAAACAGCAACCCAATTAATAAATGGGCTAAAGACTTAAAGAGAGATTTCTCAGAGGAAAAAGAATGCCCAACAGACATGTTAAAATATGCTGAACATCTCTAACCAAAAGAGAAATGCAAATCAGAACACTGAGATTCCACCTTACCCTGGTATGAATGGCCATTATCAAGAAAAATAGTAGTAACAGATGCCGGCAGGGATGTGGCCAAAAGAAAACTCTAGTACACTGTTGGTAGGAATGTAAACTTATTCAACCACTCTAGAAAACAGTATAGAGGTAACTCAAAAGACTAAACATAGAGTTTCCTTATGACCCAGATATTCCACTGCTAGGCTTTTAGGCTATGGAACACGAACCAGGCCACACTAATCCTACCAGCACAAACATGTTCATTGCAGTATTGTTTTATAGCCAAGCTATAAAAATCAATCCAGATGCCCGTAAGTGAGCAAATTGATCAAGAAAATATGGTATATATACACAATGGAATTCAACATTTCCATAAGAAATAATGATATTGGCCCATTTATAAGGAAATGGAAAGACTTGGGAAAAATTATATTAAGCCAAGTAAGCCAAACCCAAAAGAAACATGGGTTGCATAGTTTCCCTTATGTATAAGTAAACTGAATGGATGGTGAAAGACAAAAAAATTACACTTGGATATGATAAAATAAACAGGACTATAAACATTTTCACAGTGAGACCAAAGGAGGATATTTTTAGAAGAGGATGGCAAAGACTATTAGCTATGTGCATATGATCATATAAAATGTCTATGCAAATGAACTCCAAGAAATAGAAACAAGAGGCTTTTTTATTTTGCTTTATTTCTTGGTTTTTCTTTTAATTTTTTCTCCTTTGTCACTGTTTTTATTTTCTGTAGCCTTCATCTTGTATGTAAGACTGTTTTGGGAAAGAGTAAGCAGGGGCACCCAATTGGTTGGTTAATGGGTGAACAAAGGCAGCAGTGATACTTACTGAACACTTTAATGTTTGCAAAGAAGCCCTCTATGTAAATTAATGTTCTGGTCATTTGATCTTTCCAAACCAGTAGCAAACTACTGTCTGGCCACATGTTTGACTTTCTCTTCAGTGTGCAATTTCCTGACAGTAATTCTCATTAAGAATCTTTTCTGGAACATTATAGCAATGAGTCTCTACTGAGTGTAGGAAAATTGTGAGGCTACTTTCCTGGAATCTCCAGGCAAGAACTTTCTATAGTGACCCAACAGAAAGGTTGTCTTTTATCCCCTTGTCGTAGCTGATGATTGTTTTATTCAAATATTTTCTCTACTTGGGTTTTGTTAAATGAGATCCACTGGGAAAAATTCTGCCTCTTTAGGGACCTATTAATTTTAAAGATATTTGTTCAAAGGATACTAAATAAACTGGCTAGACCAAGCAAGACTGGACTCTGGGTAAATGTAGCAGAATTGGTTTTTGAATACTGGGGAGAATTCAGGGCTTTCTCTGTCATGACTTAAATTTGGATCGTTCCATTTTAATGTTATTCCTATGGATGTCCTTCTTGCAGTGCTTCAGTCACTAATGTTAAGAAGTATCTCTCCTGAGTGTCACTACACAAAGGACACTTGCCTGCTGTGTTCTGATATTGTGAAGACATCATATGCTATCTATTTGTTCACCCTGGGCGATGCTACACAACACAAAGCTGATGGACCTTCATTCTTCTTTGCCCTATTAGGAAGACAGGTAGGGTCTCCCTGACAGAGTTCCTTCCATCATGGCAAGAACTCTGAATATTTCCACAGAAACCTGAACTTGCTCTTCGGTACTGTTTCTTTTTTTTTTTTCTTTTTTTTTTACCAGTTCTGGGCCTTGGACTCAGGGCTTGAGCACTGTCCCTAGCTTTTTTTTTTTTTTTTTTTTGCTCAAGGCTAGCACTCTGACACTTGAGCCACAGCACCACTTCTGGCCCTTTTCTATATATGTGGTGCTGAGGAATCAAACCCAAGGCTTGATGTATACGAGGCAAGCACTCTTGCCATTAGGCCATATTCCCAGTCCATTGGTACAGTTTCTTTCATGGCTAATGGGATGAAGAAAATTCCAAACTGGTAAGAGAGCATCTTAAGAAACTGTATCCCTTTCATTTGATTTTTGTTTCCTTCTGAGACTAGCAATAGCACGCTAATTGCCATAATGCTTGCAATAAGAAGAGTCTTGTCAATACGGAGTTCTCTTGTAGGCAAGGAGTGAATTGTTTTAATGTATTACTGCCCACTTTTAGAAATGCAGGAGAGGAAGATGATAAATAGTAGAACCGGCAAGCATCTCATATCTAATAAGGTCCAGACAAAAGTTAAATTTTCTTCCCTTTTCCAAATATTTTTCCTATAGTTTAGAAAACTCACCTTTCTAAAGCAGTTTATTAAAACAGTAGCATTTCAGTGATCCTGTGTACAAATGGGTATCTCCTTTGCATATATGTGTGTATATGCATGTGTATATTATTCCCATATATCTTAATTATATATATACATACATAATTAACATGATTGCTTTGCGTCAAGACCTCACAAGCATTCATAAGTCTCTGAGAGATGAAATTTGAGTGTTTTCCACTTAAATATATATATATATATATATATATTTCCTTTCTGAGACAGGATAAAGAATTTCTGTTCTAGGGAACATCGTGTAGGAATTAATTTCTCAGAGGATCTTTAAATTCTTTACTTGTGTGTTGTCTTTGCCTATGAAGCTAAACAAAGATGGCAATCATGTCTTTTAGCTCACTCAAATCCACACACATAGCCTCAAATAATCGCAGGAGTGCATGGTGTAATTATTGATAGAATGCAGTTAGTGACCTTGCAGTTGAGATGAGGGGGAGGTTTTCTGGAGGTTCATAGAAACACTTGTTACTGGAGTTGAGAAAGATGAGAACTAGAGAAAGGTGACACCCGAATGAAGCTCTGAAGAGACAAAGGAAATAACTGGAAGGCAGAGGAACAGCCAGTTCAAGACAGAAGCAGTAGGTGCTGCAAATTTCCCCGAACAGAAGAGACAAGGTCTGGGAACTGAAATGAATGCAGCAGAGCTAGGGTAGAGACACTTGAGAATGTTGAATGAGGAAAGGAGTCATCCTACAAATCAGAAAGTACCATTTAATGTAACTTTCTGAAAATCCTTAAAATAACTCTTCAAGGTAACCTTACTGGACCCTTTGTAGGTTAAAGAAAAAAAAAAGAAAAACAAATCCAAGACCATGGAGATTTTTCAGTTTGTCCAAGCTTTTCAAACCAGTAAAGGAAGATATACAACTCACACTTCGATTGAGCAAATCCTTTCTAGCTGGCTACATGCACTGTGGCACATAGCTTTCACTATAAATGAAATATACTATACATGTGTGTCTGTGTGTACATACATATAGAAAATATATAGTATATGGACATGCACATACATTTATATACCTATATGTTGTACAGATTTAGTATATATTGTTGTATGTACTTAGTATGTATATTGTATATATATGCATATATATATATTAGTATATATATATATTAGTATATATAGGAGCCACTCTGCCAATTTATCCAGTGGACTGTAAAATCTAGTCTCAGATGACTCAAATATCTGCCAAGTGCCTTTGGATAAGGATTTATCTCTGGGACCTCAGTTTTTTTTATGGCAAATAGGGAGAAACAATACTAGATGTCTCTTGCATTCCTTAAACTTTCCCTTAAAGACTCAGTTGCAGGAGCATATATTTGAATGGGATACTCTATGCTTCCATGACTCCCAGAAATTTTTCAAGACTTCATTGGTTTTGTCGTTGTTGTTGTTGTTTTTATGTGGGTTCAGGTCCTGGGGCCTGAATTTAGGACGTCATTGTGTCATTCAGTGTTTGTGTTCAAGGCTGACACTCTACCACTTGGGTGACTCCTCCACCTCTATGTGTTATATTTCATGTACAGTGATCATGCATTAGCAGTAGGCATGCATTACATGTTGTAATGCTGCCATTAGTATTTCCTCAGACTTCTGAGGTAAAAACCACAATGGTATTACCACACTTATTGGGTCCTACAAGCAATCAAGAGTTTAAAGCTTATCCAGTGATCAGCTGAATCCTCCTAATTCACATTATTATTTATTCTATGTTGCAAAAAAAAAAACATATACAAGCAACCATTACAGAGTAAAGCCCCAATCCTATGTGTGGCTAAAGTAATTATCACATTGCCATTACATCACATAGTCAGTACAAGGAGACATTGAATATACACCTTGAAAACAAATTTAAACCACATGAAATTGAACTATAAATTAATTCTATTGAGCTTAAATGGGGATGGAGAGAGAACAAAATAGTCATTCCTGACCTTGGTGAATTTCATTATTATCCTGCTTGAAACAGTTATCAATCAAGCAATTCCAAGACGAGGATGTTTTAATCATCTATGGTCCGTGCAAACAATATGGTCACCCAGAAATCAAGTGTATGTTCAGTGCCTGGGGGCCAGGGCAGGGTTGGGAAGGTCTCTGAGAACAATTGTATATAGAGCAGTAGAATGTGGAGAAGAATAAATGCAGCCTATGGAATTTTGTGGACTGTCAGATAATAAGGAAATTAAACATTGAGTGCATCATCTGTTGGATCAGTGCATTCAGAATAGAAAATAATTTGAACCAAGTTCTTGAAGACATGAAAGTATCTATTCTGTGCATTAAGACCTTTTAGACAATCAGCCTCTTGCCCATTGTCCAGACACGCTGAAATGGTTAGAAATTCCACTGTGGCAATGGACAGAATACTTCAGGATGAGTGCCTAGATGAATTGAATGATAGAATATGAATGATAGAACCAACTTTTAAAGTTGAGAAATTCAGGGCTGGGGATATAGCCTAGTGGCAAGAGTGCCTGCCTCGGATACACGAGGCCCTAGGTTCGATTCCCCAGCACCACATATACAGAAAACGGCCAGAAGTGGCGCTGTGGCTCAAGTGGCAGAGTGCTAGCCTTGAGCGGGAAGAAGCCAGGGACAGTGCTCAGGCCCTGAGTCCAAGGCCTAGGACTGGCCAAAAAAAAAAAAAAAAAAGTTGAGAAATTCTCAAAAAGATTATACCCACAGGTGCATCCTGCATAATAAGCCTAATACAAAGGATGATATTTGTTCCTACATTTCTACAAAGCTAAAGGAACTACATGTTCCTACTGCACAATAATTAACCTCACCAGCTCTTATTTTGACCAAATCCTGTAGTGAAAAATGGTATGCTCTGGTTTAGTCACTGTTTCCTCTCACAGTGTTTCAAATTATTTTCTACAAAGAAAAAAAGGCTAACATGTTATCCCAGTGGGTATCTGTGCCATAACGGGTATACTAAAAACAGAACTCCAAAAATCATTAGTACAAGTCAAAAATAAATCAATCAAAGGGCTTTCAAAGTTGACAGCTTTAAAGGAAAACACTAATTTGTAAATGTATATCCTGATTATGTGGAGTTTCTTTTGTAGAACTAGAGGCTTATCCTGAAGATATGTGCTATTTTTTTCCTTAAGAATGACCCTTTATTATTTTCCCTGGCAAGCATGTGCCTGTCATCTCCCCCACCCTGTACTATGTCTTGCTTCATCCATATAGTAGAGATCAATTTTATGCCATATTTTGACTGTTCTGTGTAGGTATAATGTTGCTCCTTTAGTTTTCATCTCTTAAAAAAAAACAAAATTGTTTTTTTTGTCACTGTTACTGTTTATGGTTTGGTTTGGTTTTTGTTTTGTTCTGTTTTGTTTTTATTTGTTGCCAGTTCTGGAGCTTGAACTCTGGGCCTGGGTGTTGCCTCCGAGCTCCTTTTGCGCAAGGCTGGCACATTACCACTTGAGCCACAGCCCCACTTCTGGCTTTTTCTGTCATTAATTGGTGATGAATCTCATAGACTTGCATCCCCCAGCTGGCTTTGTACCAAGACCTTCATATCTCAGCCTCCTGTGTAACTAGGACTACAGACTTGAGCCACTTGCACCCAGCCCTTTTAATTGTTATTGTACAGGTGATATACAGAGGGGGTGCAGTTAATCATCAGTACTGAGTAGGAAGGGTCACCCCTTCCTTCCCTTTCTTCTTCTTCTTCTTCTTCTTTTTTTTTTTTGGTTGTTGTTGCTAATCCTGGGCCTTAGACTCAGGGCCTGAGTACTGTCCCTGGCTTCTTTTTGCTCAAGGCTAGCACTCTGCCACTTGAGCCACAGCGCCACTTGTGGCCGTTTTCTGTATATGTGGTACTGGGGAATCGAACCCAGGGCTTCATGTATAGGAGGCAAGCTCTCTTGCCACTAGGCTATATTCCCAGCCCCCTTGTTCCCTTTCTTCCAGATTTTTCTTCCCATCCCCCCTTACAAGTGGTATAGTTCATTTCCAACATATTGTCTACTGAGTCTAGCTGCATTTGTTCACCCTTTCTTATACCATTTCTGTGCTCCTCCTTTACCCTCCCCAAAACAGACAACTTACATACAAGACAAAGGTTCAGAAAACTCAAAGAGCAACAAAGGAGAAAAACAAATAACATAAAACCTCTTGTTTCCATTTCTTGGTGTTCATTTTTATCATTTTGTAGGATCATATGCACATAGCTATTAGCCTTTGTGTTACTCTCCTAAATACCCTCCTTTGGTCTCACTGTGTGAATATCTAGAATCCTATATCATTTATCATGTGCAAGAGTATTTTCTTGTCTTTTACCATCCAGTATGTTTACTTTCAATTTATAGGAACATTATAGTTACTAGAAATGAAGAAAACCATGCATCCATGTATGGATCCATTTGTCTACTTAGGGACATCCATATCATGTCTATGGAAAACAATACTGCAACAAATAGCATTGTACTGGTAGTTTTAGTGTGGCTCTGATTATGGTCCATTGGATTAATGTCCAGGATTGGAGTTGTTGGGTCATAGCACAGATTCACCTCTTAAGAGATTTCTCAGGGGCTGGTGATATGGCCTAGTGGCAAGAGTGCTTGCCTTGTATACATGAAGCCCTGGGTTTGATTCCCCAGCACCACATATGTAGAAAATGGCCAGAAGTGGCGCTGTGGCTCAAGTGGCAGAGTGCCAGCCTTGAGCAAAAAGAAGCCAGGGACAGTGCTCAGGCCTTGAGTCCAAGGCCCAGAACTGGCAAAAACAAAAAAGATTTCTCAGAGGTGAGTTCTAGTATATCCACTTTTGATGTTTTACAATTATATTTATTTTACTTAACTCTCTTCTATTTGGTTTTATTCTTCTTCCTTTCCTCTCTTACCTTTTTTTTTTCTTATTACTCAAGGTTAATTGGAGTAACTACATGATCTGGAAGGTTGAAACTCTAGGAAAGGAAACCCCATTCTCAACTCTAAGAAGAAGATAAAAAATGGAAAGTAAGTATCCAAGAGTAATGCACCATCTCAATAAAAGCAGAAGGGCAAGTATATTCATTAGGCATACCTGTGTTAGGCTCAGGAACATTATTAACTACAAACATTTGTTCCTTACAAATTCCATATAAAACTCCATGTTAACAGCCTTAATCAGACCTTATGTCAAATAACATAAGCATTGGAATAATTAAATTAGCAAAGTCCATGTAATCAATACTGTATTCTCTTACTTCCTGTTGTTTTATCGAAATATCAACCAGTGTAGGAAGATTTCTGACTAAGCAACTGAAATAGTAATGATAGTTTATTTACACTGAATGTGTATTCTGTGTCAAGATTGTTTTGAGCACAGAATCGCTGCTCCTAGTTTTACAAAAATGTATATATTCAGTTTCATTTCACATAAAACAGAACTGGTCCCTACAGTAGGTAGTCCTATATTTGCCTCATAAAGTAATTGAGGCAAGAGACTACCTATATTTAAATTCCTATTGTAATCAGTCTGTGGTGACCTTGGGCAAACTCCTTAGCCTCTCTGAGACTCAGTTTCCTCATTTGTCCATATAAGAGGCCCTTCAAGCAGGCCACTGTGAAATGAGTTGCTAATTGTACAGTGAAAGGAATAATGTCTGAATATCAACATAAAATCATCCATACTTTTCTCATAAAGCTTGGTAGTGTTTTATTGTGCACTCACAGAAATTGTAGCAACTGTGAATAATCAAGCAATTTTCATAAAATACCTTTCTCTTCATAATAAGATTTAATGGTGTTATATATTATGAAACTTATAAGGATTCATTAAGATCAAATGAGATATATTATTACCAAAGAGCAAACTATGTTAGAAGGGAAACACAGGTGACTTGCTGGGAAGTGGCTCTATTTCCTGGCAACCTGGAGTGGACCATTCAGAGCCAATGAATAAGGGTTGTTGATCCCACTTATCAGTTAACTGAGTATTAATTAGTTAAGAGGCTCCCCACTGCTTTACACTTAGGGAAGATCACCATAGCAAGTGTCCTGTGGATTGTAATTCCTCATTTAATTGTACTGTGTTTTCAGTTAGGTAAGACTCTCTTTTCTTCTGTCTTGTTAGTAACAAATGCTGTCCAGTCATTCCATACCACTAGAGTTACCCTTGGCTAGCTTGGAAGTTCTCACCTGTATGTGATACTCTAAACCCCCTGGAAACTCTATGTCTGTCAATAGAAAAGAGTTTCTTTTCTCTGCTTATCTAACCTCTTTATCCTGATGCTAACTCACTCTATTTTCCAGTCTTTTGTTCTCTGAATTTATATGTTTAAACCATCTGACTATTTGGAATGCATATACTGGAGTTTATATTGCTGATGATGATAGAGAAACACATACTTGAGGAAATATTTCTGCAGTTAGTCACTCTTAAGTGAAATCTGCCTTGAAGATTTTGCTGCATAAGTTGAGGACAGTAATATACTTTCATTTCTTCTTTCTTCTCCTATCAGTTTACTAAAGGTATGGGAATGAACATAGGTTGTTGCAATTCTTCTTTTTTTAAATTAATATTAGAGTATTTATTTAGTTAGTTGATACATTTGCTTATTTTATTGGTGTATTTATAGCTGCATATGTGTATTTACTTAGGAAAAATAAATCAAGCTGTATACTTATATTTTTCTGACTTTCTTGCTGTATATTTCAAATTAATTTTATCAAAAATATAAAGAATGTACTTTTTGTCTAATTTAAAAATGATAACTACTATATATTTGGAGATTTTATTTTAGAAAAAAGCAAACTATTAGCTCTTGTCAACTGGATTAAAATATTAGAGTTGGCCTGGTCAGTGATGGCTCCTGTTAGCTCTCATGATTCATGGCTCTAATGGCTTGTGATGGCTCTAATCCTAGCTCGCTATTCAGTAGGCTGAGATCTGAGGATCATGGTTCAAAGCCAGCTTAGGGAAGAAAAATCCAGTAAGATTCTTCCTTCCAACTCACCAGCAGACAGCTGGAACTGGAGATGTGCTGGGAAAGTCCCATGAGGATCTGAGTTCAAGTCCCAGTACAAACAAAAAGAAAAAACACTCAAGAATTGAAAAAGTACATTTCATTAGGAACACTTACATGTTTTAGTTCTGAAGAACTCTTCTACAGATGAATATCATGAAAATGGCCAGGGAAAAAACATGGCAGATCTCTTATTGGAAGTCACATCCAAGCACTGGGGCTGAAAACTGAATGCTACACAGATCATTCCCAATCAAACCTGAAGTTCGAAGTCCCTGTTTCTGTGGAGACCAAGAAACCACTCATTCAGTGACAGTTGACCATGTACCACTTGTTCCTTGCAGGAGACACGTTGGCTTGGAATCCTGTGCTCAACCAATCTGGTCCCACTGAATTTGTTTTCCGGGTCTTCACCACTGTCCCTGAACTCCAGGCTCTCCTCTTCCTCCTCTTCCTCCTCCTCTACTTGATGATCCTTGGCGGCAACAGCGCCATCATCTTTGTGGTGAGCACACACAGCGCTCTCCACACACCCATGTACTTCTTCCTGTCCAACCTGTCTTTCCTGGAAATCTGCTACACCTCCGACGTGGTACCCTTGATGCTCTCCAACACCCTTCGAACCCGGAAGCCCATCCCATTGGCTGGCTGCGGGGCCCAGATGTTCTTCTTCATGACCCTGGGCGGCACTGACTGCTTTCTTCTGGCAGTCATGGCCTACGATCGCTTCGTGGCCATTTGCCACCCACTGCACTACAGCCTCATCATGACCCACAAACTGTGTGTGCAGATGGCGGTGGGCTCGGTGTCTCTGGCTGCCTTCCTCTCTCTGCAGCTCACGGCCTTAATCTTCACCCTGCCCTTCTGCGGGCGCCTGCGGGAAATCAACCACTTCCTCTGCGACGTGCCACCCGTCCTGCGCCTGGCCTGTGCCGACACGCGCGTGCACCAGGCGGTGCTCTACGTGGTGGGCATCCTGGTGCTCACCGTGCCCTTCCTGCTCATCTGTGTGTCCTACGTGTTCATCGCCTCGGCCATCCTGCGCATCCGCTCTGCCCAGGGCCGCCAGCGCGCCTTCTCCACCTGCTCCTCCCACCTCACCGTGGTCTTGCTGCAGTATGGCTGCTGCAGCCTGGTCTACCTGCGGCCGCGCTCCAGCACCTCGGAGGACCAGGACCGTCAAATCGCCCTGGTCTACACCTTTGTCACGCCCTTACTCAACCCCGTGATTTACACCCTGAGGAACAAGGACGTCAAAGCTGCGCTGAGGAGTGCTGTCTTCAGTAAAGCAGCCTCTGCCTAAGGAGGGGTTCGGTGCTCTGGCATGCAGTGGGGACAGCGAGGGCCTGCGGGAGGGGCTGAGGGAGGGAGAGGTCTATCTGTGGCTAATAGATGAAGACAATTAAAATATGTAATTTCTGCATTCCATGTATTCTCCTTACCATCTACACCCATTTTTAAAAATTGCTTTAAGGAAGTCTTGAATATTTGATCATGATTGAAATAAACTCCAGGAAAGAGAAACCAGAGAGGGTGATGTTGTTATTTAGTTGTTATTGGTTTCTTTCCTTTTTGTCATTGGTTCATTTCCCTGTCTTTAAGATAGTAAGGCAGACGCAGAAGTGGAGGGAGAAGGAGGGAACAAATCCAGCAGTGGTACTCCCTGGACACTATGTGGAAAATTAACTATACACCTTGGGCATGGGGAGGGGAGGGAAAAACTAGAAGAGATGGAAGGGAGGAGTGACATTGTTCAAAAAGAAATGCACTTGTTACCTGTCTATGTAACTGTAACCTCCTGTATATCACCTCTGGAGTAACAATAAAAATATTTTTAGAAAAAAAATTAAGCACAATTTTCAATATAGGAAATCTATTTAGCTCTTCTTTGGATTCGTTAGGCCCCTGCCTCACTGCTGTGAGCAAAGATTGACACCTCTAAGCACACAGCAGTCCCCTAAGGAAGTGGCAGTGATTGTAATGTGTCCCCTAACCAGAGCCTTATGTCAGGGAAATTCATAAAGACATAAATTTACTCGAAGAAATCTACTTTCTTGTGCTCACTATGGTAAGCCATAACTTCGTAAGGCTTTCGTCACCAACTTTTTTTAATCCTTCGATTGTTATTTTTATTGTTTTATTTATTTAGCAGTACTGGCAGTTTGTTTTATAATTTTTAAATTTTCATTATCCTTACATACAAAAAGATTTCAGCTTGTGAATACAATGTGCCTTGACCCACAGTTTTCCTTTCATCATTCTCCCCCAGTCTCTTCCAACCTCACCCATCCCTTCAATGTACCTAGTTCCATTTTCACATAGGTAAACTGAATATTATGTCTGCATCACCCACCCTTCCTCCCAACTGACTCTATTTTCTTTCATTCTACAGTTCCAGGAAAAGGACAGGAATTCACTTCATTGACTGAGGCTATGATCCAGACACCCTAGGGTACCTAGAACTCCCTCTGGTCATTGCCAGCACCACCCACATAACCCACATGCTAATGCCACACCAGTGTTTGTACTTCCATCCTTCTTTTGTTAAATTGTTATTGTAAAGATGATGTACAGTGTGGTTACAGTTACATAAGTCAGACAATGTGTACATTTCTTTTTGGACAATGTCATCCCTTCCCTCGTTTTCTCTCAGTTTTTGCCTGTGGTCCCCACCGGCAAGTTGTATAGTTCATATTCAACATAGTGTCTACTGGGTACCACTGCTGCATTTGTTCATCCTTTTTCTCTCCATTTCTTCTGCATCTCCCAAGTCTTCCTGAGGGCTGTGGCTAAGAAATGCATCCATAAGGTATGAAATTGTAACCTCTCTGTACATCACTTTGACAATAAATAAGAAAATTTTTTTTAAGTTATAAAAAAAGAAATGCATCCAGCAGGGGGCGCTAAGTTTCTCCCATCTCCGGACGTGTTGCCTTCACAGGGCCTCAACATCTTCAGGTATCTGTGCCCAGGTCCGGATGAGCCACCTGATGAAATTCCCTTCCCCCTGCGGTATTCTCAACAGATGCTCTGCCTGCCATTCATCCCGTACACTCAGAAAACAGCCATGTGAGGAGAGCTTCAGAGAACATTCTTACCTCTCTCAGAACAGCTTTGGAAGGGTGCTGGGTCTAGCCTATAAACTGACTTCAATAAACTGCATGGGAAAGATATCGAACGTGCCTCTTGTGGATATGGAAGTTGATCTAATAGACTAGCACAACCTTTCTGAATGCCATAAAAATCATAAGGCCATCGCGGAAAATTAGCGGACACTCCTGAAAACATGAGGCAGTCTCTTAAATCATGGGATGCAAAGTCATTAAAAAATGATTTCTAAGAGCTGAACCCTAGCCATTGGCACACGTACAATGTTTGCTAATTAGGGGCTGAGAATGTGGCCTAGTGGTAGAGTGCTTGCTTAGCATGCATGAAGCCCTGGGTTCAATTCCTCAATACCACATATATGGAAAAGGCGGACAGTGGCGCTGTAGCTCAAGGGGTTAGAGTGCTAGCCTTGAGCAAAACAAGCCCAGGGACAGTGCTCAGGCCCTGAGTTCAAGCCCCAGGACTGGAAAAAAAAAAAAGAAAGAGAGAGAGAGAGAAGGAAAGAAAGATAAAACATTTCCTAATTAAGAGTGATAGATGTAATTGTCCTTGTAAGTCACAAAGTCATGATTCAAATTTGCATTTATAATACAACCTTGTCGGGGCCTCTGAGGACCGCTCTCCTCACTTCTCCGGAGGAGATGCCTAAATGTTGGAGTCTCTTGGACCCCTTTCCCCCTATCTCCTGGGGGAATGCCTGAACCCCATACTGTGATGGATCACACTAAGGTGAGGAGAAAGTTGTGGAGCCCCCCCCCATCCCCTCACGTGTGGAACGGCGGAGGAGAGAGAGACATTGGGAGATGGTTTGATGGTCCATGAGCCTCAGCCTCCAGAGGGCGGGGAGAAGAATTTATTAAGATGACAAAGGCAGAAGGGGAAGGACTTGGGGTAACTGACTGATTGGCTGACTGGGCTGCCTATCAGGTGATGTCATGAAACTTCCCCTGTGGGCGGGGATTACAATCCCCCAAGGGCCAGACCTGCATTAGACATGTGGCCCAACCTTCTCTTCCGGTTGAGGCCGGAAGGTGGGAGGGGCTTGCTTTTACACTGTCCCAGGGCTGAGGGAAGGGCAGCGTCTTCCTCTTGTCGCCCTTCCCCCACTGAGGCCAAAACTGAATCCCCAACACAACCTCAGTACTTTTTCCATGTTAGGTTTAGAACTCAGAGCGTCACCCATGACTGGTAAGTTCTCTGCCACTGACCAATAGTCCAGGACTAGTTACCCAATTTAATACATGCATGCGCCTACATATATGGATGTGATAATAAATAGAAACATTATCAGTAATTTGTATGAGTGTGCATTTTAATTTTTTCTCTTCTTTATTCACTGGTGCATTTTGCATATTTTCTAAAGTAAGACTCTGTTCTTACCATCAGACAAGTGAATGTGTCTTTAAAAATATGAATTTCGGGCTGGGGATATAGCCTAGTGGCAAGAGTGCCTGCCTCGGATACACGAGGCCCTAGGTTCGATTCCCCAGCACCACATATACAGAAAACGGCCAGAAGCGGCGCTGTGGCTCAAGTGGCAGAGTGCTAGCCTTGAGCGGGAAGAAGCCAGGGACAGTGCTCAGGCCCTGAGTCCAAGGCCCAGGACTGGCCAAAAAAAAAAAAAAATATGAATTTCATGTAGATTTACTTGGCTCATAAAACTCCCATCATCACAGCTTAAATCCTCTTTTTGGATTTTACCTAGTTTCAGGCCTGTTCATTGGTATATTCCTTGTTCCTTCAAAACTTCTTTCCATACAATTTCAATTTTAAAGCTGATTTCACATGGGGGTAAGGAGAAGAATGACAAACTGCTTGTCATTCTGGGGCTAGCCTTTGAGTTAAGGATATATTTATAAGGCTTCCCCCTCCATGTAAATGCTAGAGAAGAAGGCAATTTCCTGGTTGATAGGTTCCTTAGCAACCTCTCCTGGTGCAGTCACGTCAGAACATAAAGGATCGATTATTTGGATACGTTACATTAAGGCGCAGTCTGAAATGCCAATAGAAAGGAAATACACAGCTATATTTTCATGCCTCCTTACATTCTATATTGAATGTCACAAATCATACTAAATATTAAATTGGAAGGCTAAAAAAAAAGGAGAAAGTGCAGTGGTACTCTTTTAAAAGAAGGCCCCAAAAGGTTGCTTGATCCTTGCAATATGAAGTACTAGACCCTCTCATTTACCCATCTACTTTTCCTGTAGAAATTCTGGATAAATAAACTCTTCCTTTTCCTATTTTTTTTTCTTTCAGTTTCTTTTTGGCCGGTCCTGGCGCTTGAACCCAGGGCCTGGCCTCTCTCATTGAGCTCCTTTTGCTCAAGGCTAGCACTCTACCACTTGAGCTACAGCACCACTTCTAGCCTTTTCTGAGTAGCTTATTGGAGATGAGTCTCACAGACTTTCCTGCCCTGGTTGGCTTTGAACTGCAATCCTCAGATCTCATCCTCCCTAGTAGCTAGGGTTTTAGGTGTGAACCTCTGGAACATGGCTTCAGTTACTTTTTAATTGATAACCAAACCTGATATGCATTTGAGGAATACAATATTTTTATATAGCTCTCCATTGTTGTATGACTAAATAGGTGATCTACCATACTTATTGCTTTAGATACTTCTTTTGTAATTGAAAGCACTTAAGATCTATTTTCTTGGCAATTTTCAAATATAAAAAAATGTTATCAACTGCAGTCCCCACTCTTTACATTACATCTCCTGAATAAATACCTCCTGTATACATGATCTTTTGATGCATCCTTTGTCCAAATCTCCCCAATAACACCACCTCCCAGATTCTCTATAAGCCTGATAATCTTACATTCACATACAAGTAAGTATCATTCTAATGCTATTTGTCTTTCTGTGTCTTGCTTATTTCCCATGTTATCCAGTTTTATCAATGTGGCTGTAAAAGACAGTATTTTCTTGCTTTTCAAATCTGGATAGAATCACACTGTGTATATACACCATCATTTCTTTATTAGTTCATCCATCGGTAATGATGATTTATGCTTCAATGAACATGAGAGAGCTTCTCCTTCCTAATGAAAAATCCTATCATTTTTATGACAGTTCCATTGAGATTCCATACTGTGTTCTGAGATTCGATCAAGAGAGAAAGAAAGGGGGCTGGGGATATGGCCTAGTGGCAAGAGTGCTTGCCTCGTATACATGAGGCCCTAGGTTCCATTCCCCAGCACCACATATATAGAAAATGGCCAGAAGTGGCGCTGTGGCTCAAGTGGCAGAGTGTTAGCCTTGAGCAAGAAGAAGCCAGGGACAGTGCTCAGGCCCTGAGTCCAAGCCCCAGGACTGGCCAAAAAAAAAAAAAAAAGAGAGAGAGAGAGAGAGAAAGAAAGAAAGGGAGGCAGGGAGGGGGGAGGGGAAGGAAGAAAAGAATGATTGGTTGAATTAACATATGATTTACTTCAGATTCTTATATTTTATAGTTGAAAACACCCATTTCTATTTTCTTAGCAATTTTATTGGGGGGTTTTGTTCCTAGTTTATTTCTCTTAACATAATGTTCTCTGATTTGTTCGATGTGTTTACAAATGGCTGTGTTTCCTTACCTTTAGAGCTGAGTAGTATTCCACTGTATCTGTTCAACACATTTTTTCCCTACATATTCATCCACTGACAGATGTGTAATTCAGTATATTGTCTATTGTAACTGATGCTGCAATGGGAATAAGACAGCTTCTGTATACTAATGGAAAGTTATTCCCCGCATGTATGAGTTGGATTATAATTGTCACATTCTGGAATTACAACACTCAGAGAAATATCATTGAATTATCATTCCAATGATGTGATAGAAATGTCTATCAATGATGTTTTTCTTGAGAAAATAATACCCACCCTCAATAACAACCTAGCTTCAGGTAACACAGTAAAAGACAAACCATGGCAAGTTGTTACATGTTTCTTCCATCTTTTCTTCCCTCTATCTTTACCATACATTTTGAAATACCCAATTCAAACTCCTGCCTCTCCGTCCCTCCATGAAGGATATTTAACTTGTGAGTCCGTCTTTAATAATAAACTGCCGGCCAGATACGGGTGACTCCCACCTATAATCCTAGCTACTCAAAAGGCTAAGAACTGAGGATCATGGTTCAAGGCCAGCCTGAGCAGGAGAGTCTGTGAAATTCTTATCTCCAATCAATCACCAAAAAGCTGGAAATGGCTCAAGTGATACAGTACCAGTTTTGAATGAAAAAAATAGGGTCAATGCCTAGTCCCCAAGTTCAAGATCCAGTACCCACACAAAGTAAAAGAATATATATTCTTTTTTAATTAATTAATTTTTTGTCAAAGTAATGTACAGAGGGGTTACAGTTTCATAGGTAAGGCAGTGGGTACTTTTCTTATCAAACTTGTTACCTCCTCCCTTGTTTTTCTCCTACCTTCCCCCCTCCCCAATTCTCTCCCCACGCCACCCCCAGTTGTACAGTTGGTTTACAGCATATTGTCTTGTAAGTATTGCTTCTGCATTGGTTCACCTTTTACCATTTGTCTCTCCATTTTGATGTTCCCCTTCCAAGAATATATATTCTTATAAAATATACAATATATGAGAATACACATATGTACACATATGTGTATAATACATATGTGTATACATGTATGGTATATGTGTACATACATGTGTAATAGTCCGGCCAGAATAGAAGAAGCTTCAGTTACTATTCATTATCCATCATTAAAACAGATCAAACACAATTGGTCTCAGAAGATTTTACAAAACCCTTCTAGTCTTGCAAAAGCAGACAGAAAAATATGGAAAATGATAGTTAAAAATGGCATACTCAGAATTTCTGGCTTCAATGAATATTAACATATGTTTTGATCATTTAATGCAATTAGTAAAGGAAGGTTTACAAAAATGCAAGCTATACATTTTAAAATGCTATTTGAAATTTAAATTGACTTTGAACATACATGAATAATACAGGGTGGGTGAAGATATATGGTAATTACTTTATTTCTTCTTGTTTAAAGTTTAGTTTACAAATAATAGCTGATAAATGTTATAACAAATCTATGTTTATATATTTTCTTTAAATATATTTTCATTCTTATTACCATATATTACTTGTACAAAGGGTTTCATTGTGAGATTTTTCCATACATGCATATAATATACTTGGATCAAATGCACTCCCTCTATTACTCTTTCTTATTCCCCTTCTTCTCTTTAGAAATAACTTTTGTAGGGTTTCATTATTCTATTCTATTTTTGTACAATAAAATATATTTTAAACACTAGTAGATTAAAAATAGCATAGAAGTACTTTGACACCAGGCATCAAAGAGAATTAAGCTCCATCAGTGTAGAATAGTCAAGAAAACGTATGAAAAAAATTTAATATATTAGGTAGGAAGCATAAACCTAGTGTGTCAGTGAACCTATGTATGTGAATCCCTTAAATTCACATGTTAAATGACATAAATGTTAAGGTTATATGTTAAAATTCAGACTTATGTTTATGAAACAGACTTAACATTGATAGAGACTGATCCAACAAGTTCTAATTTTTTTAGGTTGATCTGAAAACACTTATCAGATCGACTAGAATTTAAACTATAGATACTAAATAAGATTAAAATGACTAATATTAATAAATGTTTAAGTAAACCCAAAAGTACATTGAGTTTCTTCCTGTTGGGGAATGGATGAATATTCTTGGCTTGGATGAGACATAGCTTACCACATTACAAGGCATGTGAAAGCATTAGAGGAAGGGAAATGTTGTGGCTACTCTCGCTATACAGCCTCCCTGTCCTACCCATTTCAGGTCTGCTTTTCCAGACTTCTCTGTGTATTAGGGACCACTCAATGCCATTTCAATAATATTTCCCAATACTAGAAACTCAGACTGTAGTACTTTCCTTTGCATATAAGAACCCGGGGTGCTGAATAACCAGAGAGACTCCATTCCAATGCTGACATCCATTTAATGTTGCAGAGACCTCTGGTCTGCTTGATAATTAGCCAACGTGCAACAAGGACCTGAGTAGGAAGAGCACCCAAAGGCAAAAGAAAGATAGCAGAAAGCAGGGCTGTCTATTCCCCATTTACCTCATCGAGACTTGGAGGTTAAAGTAAGTGTTTATCTCGAAGAAAACACTTCAGGGATTCCACCCCCTTAGGACTTGGGAGGATATAAATGTCCTGTGAGAGTCAGGCATCATGACTCCGTTAATGCTGGTACTTGGAAGAAGAACCCAATTGTGAGAAGCCTAGGAGAACAGCTCTCAGCCCTCTATCTGCCACCCGGGTAAGCATAAGAAAGTTCTGTTAAGGAAGTTCCGTCCTGTGCCAAGGAGCCCAAGTGTTTCTCCTACTCCTTCCTTTAGTGTTTTCAGGGTATCTGTTTTAATTTCCAGGTCTTTGATCCATTTGGAATTGATTTTGGTGCAGGGTGATATATAAGGATCTAGTTTTAGTTTGTTGCATGTGTTGAACCAGTTTTGCCAGCATCATTTGTTAAAGAGGCTATCTTTTGGGGCTGGGGATATAGCCTAGTGGCAAGAGTGCCTGCCTCGGATACACGAGGCCCTAGGTTCGATTCCCCAGCACCACATATACAGAAAACGGCCAGAAGCGGTGCTGTGGCTCAAGTGGTGGAGTGCTAGCCTTGAGCGGGAAGAAGCCAGGGACAGTGCTCAGGCCCGGAGTCCAAGGCCCAGGACTGGCCAAAAAAAAAAAAGAGGCTATCTTTCTTCCAGACTATTTTTTTAGCTCCTTTATCAAAGATTAAGTAGGCGTAGTTTCTGTGGGTTCATTTCTGGGTCTTCAATTCTGTTCCATTGGTCTTCAGGCCTGTTCTGGTGCCAATACCAAGCTGTGTTTATTACTATAGCTATATAATACAGCTTGAAGTTGGGTGTTGTAATTCCTCCAGCACTGTTCTTTCTGCTTAGGATTGTTTTTGCTATTCGGGGTCTTTTATTGTTCCATATGAATTTCTGGATTGCCCCTATCAGGAAGAATAATATTGCCCCATTCATAAGGAAATGGAAGGGCTTGGAAAAAATTATACTAAGAGAAGTGAGCCAGACCCAAAGAAACATGGACTCTATGGTCTCCCTCATAGGGAATAATTAGCACAGGTTTAAGCTAGTCTCAGCAGAGGATCACAAGAGCCCAATAGCTATACCCTTATGAACACATAAGATGATGCTAAGTGAAATGAACTCCATGTTATGGAAGCGACTGTTATATCACTGTTGTAATTACTTTCAACGTGCCATGTGTAACTGTAGCTTCTATTATTGATGATCCTCTTGTATCCCCTTCCTGTGGTTGTACCTGCTCTATCTCTGTATCTTATCTGAGTACATTGGAAACCGTGTATACTGGCATTAGAACTAGGAAAGTGAAAGCGAATACCAAAATCAAGAGACACAGGGTAAAATGCCAAACGACTACAGAAACAATACTTGCAAAACTGTTTGGTCTAAGTGAACTGAACACCTCATGGGGGGAAAGGGAAAGGGGGAGGGGGAGGGGGGAATGAGGGAGGAGGTAACAAACAGTACAAGAAATGTATCCAATGCCTAACATATGAAACTATAACCTCTCTGTACATCAGTTTGACAATAAAAATAAAAAAAAGAAAGTTCTGAATCTAGATTCTCGTACTTTCCAGAAATTTTACTTTCAGGTAAACAGGAGCATTTTGCATTTAAAACTGATCAAAACCAACTAAGCAGCCACCTTTGGTCTCACAACAATTTGAGTGAGACTCCTGGGGACTGGAATTGATGAGGTAAGAGACTGACATGCAAAAACCCACAAGGCTGGTGAAGGCTAGGGGAGCGAATGGAGAATGATGAAAGGGGTGATGACCTTGATCAAGATACACTTCCCCCACCAAAAAACAAAAACAAAAACAGTAGCAGGAAGAGGCGGGATTTCAAAGCCCAGAATGACAGAGGGCTGAAAGGCAAAGAGCTATGACTGACACCTCAGCTGGTCAGGGCTGGCCGCTATCAAACTTCTGCTTAAATTAATCTCTCCTGACCCCAAATTCTACAAGTGTGTTACTCTGCCATGGAAATGATCTTTTTCTCTTCTTTTTTTTTTTTTGTGTTTTCTTTTTCTCTTCAATACTCACTGGGGACTGTGCTTCCCATCCTGGGCACCACTTTGGAATGTCTGGTGCTCAACAGGTCAAAGGCACACACTCCACTGTTCAATTCCTCCAGAATACTTCTTCTTTAAAAAGAAGGAAAAAAAAGTCTTTTCTACATGATCATTAAGTAGTTATACAAAGGGGTTTCAATTCAACATGTCAGTGTATGAGTACAATGCATTGTGATCATCATTATGCACAAGCTCACCCAACCCCACCCATCCCCTCGATTTTCCCAGTTCCATTTTCACATAATATACATTGAATATTATGATGGCCATCACCCATTCTTTCTCTCTTCATTCATTTACCCCTTTGTCCTTATCCTTAGCCCCCTGACAACTTGAGGTTACAATTTCCTGGTATTCATTTTGTTAAGAATGTAAGTTGTTCAAAGGAGGTACACAACTAGAATACTCCCCTGCATGTACCATACTGGAGTTCATACACTTGTGTGCTATGCCTATGACCCTGTATATGTTTACATGTATATCATTATATATGTACATATACCTCTATGTGTTATATCTAACTTCCACATATGAAAGAAACCATAGGTCACCAAGCCTGGCTTAACATAATTTTTCCAGGTCCATACCTTTCTCTGCAAATGATATATCATTCTTCCAGACGGATGAGTAAAATTCAACATATGTATTTGTGCTATGTTATATCTGTGCATATCACATGATATGTGCATATCAGATGATCCATTCATCTGAGCTAGTTCTATAACTTTGTTTGTTTATTTTTAATTAATTCCTGCTGGCACACTTAAAAATTTTAGGATATAAGGTCCAACTCTCTTGAGGCTCTCAATTTGAAGTAAATGACTTTTAGAGCCAATGATGAAAATCACTTTGAGAACTGAAAGTCTAAGATACATTCACTGAGAGGTATCATATCTTTTGTTTTCTTTGTAAGGCAATTCCTGAGTCTCTGCACTACTGAGGTAATTGTGTATTAAGAAGTCCTATAACTAAGTAGTAGTTTGTTCCTGTTCAGCATAACAAATATGTCCTTCTGAAGTGGCTGCAGCTGAGGGGTGCCATTTGGTTTTTCTAGTGGGGATATGAAGACTGTGTTTCTTCCTGCAGATTAGCAGACATATGCATCAAGGAAACCGAACCATCTCTGAATTCATCCTCCTGGGACTCTCCTCTCAGGCTGAGAAGCAGGAACTACTCTTTGTGCTTTTCCTGGGCATGTACTTGGTCACTGTAGTTGGGAATGGGCTCATCATTCTGGCCATTGGTTTGGATTCGAACCTTCACACACCCATGTACCTATTTCTTGCCAACCTATCCTTTGCTGATGTTTCTTCCATCTCTACCTCAGTGCCCAAAATGCTGATGAACATTCAGACCAAGAGTCAGTCCATCTCCTACAACAGCTGCGTCACACAGATGTACTTTTCCATTGTGTTTGTCGTCATTGACAACTTCCTCTTGGGGGTCATGGCCTATGACCGCTTTGTGGCTATCTGCAACCCTCTGCACTATACAATTGTCATGCATCCCAGGCTCTGCATTTGGCTAACCCTCATCCCATGGTTGCTCAGCAATATCGTTGCCTTGACTCACACCCTTCTGTTCATTCAGTTGATCTTCTGTGACAGAAACAGTCTTCCACACTTCTTCTGTGACTTAGCGCCTCTGCTCAAACTGTCTTGCTCAGACCAAACGGTGAATGAGCTGGTGATGTTTATTGTGGGTTTATCAGTCATTGCCTTCCCCTTTGCTCTCATCCTCTTCTCCTACACCTGCATCATCCGGGCTATCCTGAGAATCTCATCCAAAGAGGGCAAGTGGAAGGCCTTCTCCACCTGCGGCTCTCACCTAACAGTTGTGTTGCTCTTCTATGGGACCATTGTAGGGGTTTACTTTTTCCCCTCATCCACTCACCCTGAGAACACAGATAAGATAGGTGCAGTACTGTTCACTGTGGTGACACCCATGATGAACCCCTTCATCTACAGCCTCAGGAACAAGGACATAAAAGATGCCCTGAGAAAGCTCATAATAAAGAAAGGCTCTTCCCTTTGAAGCCAGGAGCATCTGCATTGCTTTGCTCTGTATAACTAGGTGGTTGATGTGGCTCAAAGTTTGTGGCATAGTTCTGATAGTTCAATTTTTTTATAACTGTCTAGATATCCACTCTCTCATATTCCAGCCTTTGAGGGGTTGGTGCTTTTCCATGTCGCTCTGGTGCTAGAAGTAGGATCCTCAATAGCCATGATTAAGTCATTAAGGTAGCATACACTTTGATGCTAATCTGTGATAATGCAAACCTTTGTAGAAATTGTTTATGACATAGAAAATAATAGGTGCAAATAGCCCCTGCAGTATACCTTTTATAGCTTTGAAGATAGCTATTATTAATTCTTTATTCAATCTATGTTTATCTAGGTCAGCTTTGCTCAAAGCTTGTTTTGCCTTGGCAAAACGAGTGAAATACTTAATACTTGTAAAAGAATAAATATTCATACTTTCAAGCAATTGGGGGGCAATTCTGAGTATAATAAAGCAAGATGTTCCTAACTAAACAACTTCTCAAAGTCTGTGTTTGAGGATCATAAGGTATGCCTCAGTGCTCAACACTAAATTTACTCAATCACACAGAACCTAATTTATCACAGAGTGGCTGATGGAACTAGCCTTTCACTAAGTACCTTCTGGAAAGTGTAATTCCAGATGACTTCAATTATTTCGGTGAAAATTCACAGAAGTGTACATGTAGAAGATACAGTCCTGATTCTGTCTCCAAATAGCCATGGAAACTACAAACATGTTGACCAAACTCTTAAGCATATTTTCTTATCTAAAAATGAGGTCATTGGCCCAGACCACTAGCTTCTAATTAAGGGTAGACATCCGAATTTTCTGGGGGAAACGTTTTTCAAAATTCACATCCTTAAATCCTGAAGTAACTTTTGTGTTTCCTGTGCTTCTGTGAGGTGAGGTTCCCATTTGTAACAAGAATCACACAGTGCACCCTAACTCAATGTTACCAACTTTTGAGAAAGGACACACAAAGCATTCACAAGGAAGGTCTCATAATTTCCCGGTTATTGAACAGTTGGGATATACGTGGTCAACACAGAATGCTGAATGGCCACAGGCCACCTTAGGTAAGAGGCACTTTAGGTCTTGGCTTGGGCATTGTGTTCTGATAGTCACATAACTCCTTTTAGTGGTATCTAACTAACACTCTTTTGCTAGTCTAGCTGAATCTCAGCAAAAATTGGTCAGTCAAAAATTGTGAAAATTCCAAGGGGAAATTGGCAAAAGTCCAAACCCTTAGGCTTTCTTCAGGCTAAAAAAGAAAGTGTTACAAAGTAGGTTTTACCAAAGTTCCCTCAAAGTCCATCTGGATGTAATGACCCAGAATGTCCAGTGCAGGAATGCAACACCTACATCAGGAAACTACACAGGGTTATACTTCAAAGATTTTATGTGAATTGGTCTGTATTTCTGTGGGCCTGTCCTGGTCTTCCATTACTTCTGACTTACAGGTTTGGTAGAAGACTGGCAGGTGTAACTTCATCTGCTTCTGGCTTATTAGTCCAGAAATAGACATGCATGCAAATTGAGGCTTCACCTGAGAAAGGAAATCAGAACTAGTATTAAGGCATAGAAGACCACTGATTAAGAAATCATTCACAGGATTTTATGGAGACCTTGACAGGTTTTTCACAAGAAGAAAGATATACAGCTGGGCCCAGATGTTTGCATATCTCTGAACAATTCCTCACTGTCATTTTCAACTAACTTTGCTTTTAACACTCTATGTCTGATCCTAGGATTAAAAGAATGAAAGGATGGGGCTAGAAATTATTTAAGTACTTTATGACAAGAGGATAATGGAAGCCATTAAAAACAGTTTTGAAAAAGAGGAGGGTAGTGGATAAGAAAAATCATAGAGGGGATAAATTTGAACAAGTTACATTGTATGTATATATACATGCATGCCCATGCCACAAAGAACTTCTTTGTACAATTAATAGAGGCTAACAAAGAATACAGGAAGAAACATTTACAATCACTAAAAAAAAAAGGAATAACTGGTTGTTCAAAACTTCAATGGTCTGCCAAAGAGAGAAAATAGAATATGAAAATAATTCTACCTGATTTTTAAATACTTCATAAGCAAATTCAGTATTTAGTCAATTATTGGTGTCATTAATTATGAAAGCAGTCAGATGTGGTAAACTTGTTCAAAGAACACTGTATACTTCTGTGGAATTATAGTACAAAAGTGCTATTAATGTATGCTAATAAAAATATTGAAAACTGTAATTCCATTACTCGTGGCATTGTAAATTATTGTACAGAAACCATCTTTCTATAGCAAAGAAAATTTTGAAATGAGGAATATATCATATATGTTTTAGAAAACTTATCTTCTGCCACCTGCTCTCAAGGTACAATTATTCAAGTTATACATAGAGTAAATTTAAAAATTGTGACTTGCAAACTCAAAAGAAAATATATGACAGCAATATAGATTCTATGTAAAGTACACCCAGCTGAATGTTGTCCTATTCTTGGTCTTTCCCAGGCCATGTCTGAGCAAAACTAAGTTGTGGTTTTATCAGTTCATCAAGAGAAACTTCTGCCATCTAACTGTAGCTAACACAAATGTAACATGTATGCCCCAAAACACCAGCGTATTGGGTAGGAATGACTTACAAAAAAAAAAATATATATATATATATATCACCAGCAAGTATTCATATTTTATTCACCACACAAAATACAATTTGAGGACCTAGTGAGGATACAAAGGAAATTAAGCTTTTTATAATTGCTTTCTTGGCTTTTGCTTGTTAGTGCCTAAGATATTGAACATATAAATAAATGGATAAGCTTATTATTAGGCAGCAAGGAAATTCATAATGGCAGATAAAGTAGGGTTAGTGACAAAGTTAGATGGGATGGCTACAGTAGGTAGGATGGTTTACAAGTTGGGAATGCCTCTCTCAGGACAGTGAAACAAATAAAACAAGGAGTGAAGATCTTGAGGCACAGTTCAAGACAAAAGAAGAGTGGATTTAAAGATACTTGTATGGGGGAAGGGTTTGGCACGCTCAAGGAATAGGAAATAGACAAGACTAGAACAAAATGAATGAGGAGAAAGCAAATAACCACAGCCATGAAGGCTGTTAGGAAGCTATTCAAGTTCTGTCTTATAGGCCACTGCAGAAAGTTTTGGTTTAGTTAAATGACTTAAGTATTGCTGGACCTGGGGGCTTACATCTGTAGTCCTAACTAGCCAGGAGACTAAGATCCAATTATCCACCAATAAGCCAGGAGTGGGGCTATGGCTAGAGTAATAGAGCACTAGCCTTGAGCAAAAAAGCTAAGGGACAATGTCCCGGTTCTGAGTTCAAATCCCAACACCAGCACAAGAAATAGTTTAAGTATTTTAAGTCATGAGACAATGTAATTGTCTGAAGAATGACTTTAGAGAAACAGTGCAACACAAAGCCCTGGGAAAACCTAAATTTAATAAAAGAATAAATAGATGCTCAGGAAGACACAGGGAAAAGTGATTTTTTCCTATAAAAAAGGAACTGTTTCAAATACAACCAGAGCAAACTGTAACTCCTGAAATCAGATTCCCTGATCTGCTAGGACTTCTAGCTCACACACAAGCAGTCCTAAAATGTCTAGTTTGAAATAAAAATGGAACTGGTTTGTTCAGAATAGATTTGTGAGAAGACACGAGCTTCTATCGACTTATGTCTATCTCCCTAATTTACTGTTAGTATAAGATTCTAAATCATTCCCACCCACAATGAAGTAGGGTTCCCATTTGGCCACATCCCCTCCAACAAGTGTTATTGTTAGTTTTCTTGATATAGGACATCCTTACTGGGGTGAGATGGAATCTCAATGTTGTTTTGATTTGCATTTCTTTTATGGCCAGTGATGTAGAACACTTTTTCATATGTCTCTTGGCCATTCTCTTTTCCTCATCAGAGAAGTCTCTTTTTAAGTCTTTAGCCACTTGATGAGGGGGCTATTGGTTCTTTGTGGTTAATTTTTTTGGTTCTGCATATATTTTAGATATGAGGCCTTTGTCTGCTGTATGGCCAGTAAAGATCTTCTCCCAATCTGTGGGCTTTCTGTTTATCTTGCGAGCTATGTCCTTTGCTATGCAGAAGCTCTGCAGTTTGATGCAGTCCCATTTGTCCAACCTTTCTTTGATTTGTAGCCTTTCTAGGTCTTTGTTAAGGAAGTTCTGTCCTATGCCAAGGAGCCCAAGTGTTTCTCCTACTCCTTCCTTTAGTGTTTTCAGGGTGTCTGTTTTGATTTCGAGGTCTTTGATCCATTTGGAATTGATTTTGGTGCAGGGTGATATATAAGGATCTAGTTTTAGTTTGTTGCATGTGTTGAACCAGTTTTGCCAGCACCATTTGTTAAAGAGGCTATCTTTCTTCCAGACTCTTTTTTTTTAGCTCCTTTATCAAAGATTAAGTAGGTGTAGTTCTGTGGGTTCATTTCTGGGTCTTCAATTCTGTTCCATTGGTCTTCAGGCCTGTTCTGGTGCCAATACCAAACTGTTTTTTATTACTATAGCTTTATAATACAGCTTGAAGTTTGGTATTATAATTCCTCCAGCCCTGTTCTTTCTGCTTAGGATTGTTTATGTTGGAGGGGATGTGGCCAAAAGGGAACCCTACTTCATTGTTGGTGGGAATGTAAACTTGTTCAGCCACTCTGGAAAGCGGTATGGAGATTCCTCAGAAGGCTAAACATAGAGCTCCCCTATGACCCAGCAGCCCCACTGTTGGGTATCTATCCAAAAGACCACAAACAAAATCACACCAAAGCCACCAGCACAACAATGTTCATCGCAGCACAAATTGTCATAGCTAGAATCTGGAAACAACCCAGATGCCCCTCAGTAGACGAATGGATCAGGAAAATGTGGTACATATTTGTTGGGGATTTAGCTTGGCCTTAAGGGGGGAAGGGCAACTAGGGCTCCCTTAGAGACACTGCCCTTCCCCCAGCCCTGGGGCTGCGGAAGGTAGTCCCTCCCACCTTCTGGCTTCAACTGGAAGAGAAGCAAGGCAGCCCCCGCCCCTGGGGGTCGAACACGTGTGCAATGGCGGGGGGATCCCAGAAACCCAATCCTTGGGGGCTGGGTCCCCATCCATAGAGGAAGTCCCCTGACATCACTTGAGGGACAGCCCTTGTGGCCAACCAGGGGCCCCTCTCCTGTGCCCGCCTTTGGGGTATATCTATTGGCTCCTCATTTGAATAAACAGAATGCCCCTGAGGCTTTCTCCAGGACTTCCATGTGTCTGTGTCTTTTCTTAGAAGGGCATGAGGAGTCTCGTTCAGCCACGTGCAATGAGGTTTACCCGTGTCCTGTCACTCCACCCTGGGTGCCCACAGGTCAGGCGCCCAGGGGAGAGGGTGAAAAGGGGAACACACTTAAGAGAGAGTAATCTTAGCATCCCTGGACCCAGGGGAGGTGAATCTAGCCTGGCACATATACACAATGGAATTTTATGTCTCTATCAGAAAGAATGACATTGCCCCATTTGTAAGAAAATGGAAGGACTTGGAAAAAATGATACTAAGTGAACTGAGCCAGACCCAAAGAAACATGGATTCTATGGTTTCCCTTATAGGGAATAATTAGCACAGGGTTAGGCTAGACCCAGCAGGGGATCACAGGAGCCCAATAACTATACCCTTATGAACACATAAGATGATGCTACGTGAAATAAACTCCATGTTATGGAAACAACTGTTATATCACTGTTGTAATTACTTTCAACATGCCATGTGAAACCGTAGCTTCTATTATTGATGATCCTCTTGTATCACCTTCCTGTGGTTGTACCAACACTATCTCTGTATCTTATGTGAGTATATTGGAAACTGGGTATACTGGTATTAGAACCAGGAAATTGGAGGGGAATACCAAAATCGAGAGACACAGGGTAAAAAAAGACAAACAACTACAAAAACAATACTTACAAACTGTTTGGTGAAAATGAACTGAACAACTGAACAACTCATGGGGGAGAGGGGGAAGGGAAAGAGGGAGGGGGAGGGGGGAATGAGGGCCGAGGTAACAAACAGTACAAGAAATGTATCCAATGCTTAATGTATGAAACTGTAACCTCTCTGTAATTTAGTTTGATAATATATATATATATATACACACACACACACACACACATATATATATATATATATATATATATATATATAAGACAAATGACTAAAGAAGCAAAACTTGCAAAACTGGTGTAAATCAACTGAACAATTCAAGGGGGAAAAGGAAAGGGGGAGGGGGAGGGGTAATGAGGGAGGAGGTAACAAACAGTACAAGAAATGTATCCAATGCCTAACTATGAAACTGTAACCTCTCTGTACATCAGTTTGATAATAAAATTTTTTTAAAAAATGATTCTAAATCACTTCGGGCCTCAACCTCATTTGTGTGTAATGGCACAGCCTGCAAACCCAGCAAGCAGGAGGCTGAAGCAACAGGCATAAACATTTGAGGCTAGGTGGAACTACACAGTGAGACTCTGTCTCAGGAAAAAAATGATCTCTTAAAATTCATAATTACCCATATTTTATGAATAACTAAAAGATAGAAACTTGAAGGATCGAAGTGCAAAGTAATAATGTGGCAATGAAAATATTACTTGCCTTTATTTGATCAATACATATTGAATGTAAGTATTGAATACCACTCTGGACCCATATGTATGTGTGTTAATCAGAAATTCTAAAAAGTAAAACCATGGAACACCTTTAGGCAATACCTTATGTGACCATTTTAACCATGGAAGAATGACTAAAATCCTCTCTTGTATACTTCAGAAGTAAAGTGAATAATAATATAGACAAATGTGGTTTATTACCAGAAATCCAATTTAACATTCCACAAGCAAAGAATGATATTCAACATATGAGTAAATTAAACTATATGACCCTCTCAGAATATTCACAAAAACTTATGACAAAAATCCATATGCTGTTCCCAACTTGTAATCCTAGCTGCTCCGAAGGCTGAGATCTGAGGACCGCAGTTCAATGCCAGCCCAAGCAAGAAAGGTGCGTGAGACTCTTATCTCCAATTAACCACCAGAAAACTAGAAATAGAACTGTGGTAGGACAAAGCTCAAAGTAGTAGAATACTAGCTTTAAGCAAATGAACTCAGTAACAGTGCCCAGGCCCTGAGTTCAAGCCACACAACTGACAAAAAAAAAAAAATCCATGGGGAGGGAGGAATAGGAATGTTGTAATATGATTAAGGGCATCCATGAAAACAGTACATACTGAATGGTGAAAAAAAATTAATGTATTCCCATAGATCAAAATTGGGACAATGATTTATACTCTCCTCTTATTTTCATCATTGCAATTATAATCAAAATTCCAAACTTAACAAACTGGTTTTAAAATTCACTCAATTCAGCTGGGAATATGGCCTAGTGACAAGAGTGTTTGCCTCATATACATGAAGCCCTGGGTTCAATTCCCCAGCACCACATATATAGAAAATGGCCAGAAGTGGCACTGTGGCTCAAGTGGTAGAGTGCTAGCCTTGAGCAAAAAGAAGCCAGGGACAGTGCTCAGGCCCTGAGTCCAAGGCCCACACTGGCCCCCAAAAAACAAACAAAACAAAACAAAAAACTCACTCAATTCAAAGGGCCTAGATTAAGTGAACTCATTGTAATAATGGATGACGTGGAAGAACCAGTGCTATCTAATGTCTCAACATATTAGAATAGACAGTGTGGCACTGTTGTAAAAAGACACAAATAGGACGTTATAACTGAAAGAAGCTGGGTGTAATAGCACACACTTGTAATCCCAACAACTTGAGAGGAGGAGGCAAAAAGATCCCAAGTTTGTGGTTGGCCTGGACAACAAGTCTCAAATAAGTCAGACACAAAAAGACAAATGTTGTATATTTTCTTTTATACTTGGAAACTTTAACAAAGACATTAAAGTAGAAGAAGTACTACCAAGAAGGGAGAAAGGGTAGAATTGGAAGAAAGAAAGAAGAATGAAAAGACAAGAAGAGGAGAGTAGACATGGACAAATCAGGATATATGCATGTATGTATGTTACAGTGAAATCCATTAAGTTGTACAATCAATATGTCTTAATAATGATAACAAAAAGCTAAGACATCACAGACACAAAGGTATTACATAAGCTTCAATGTTTATGCACCTTGAATAATTTTGTAATAACGACTGATATTGGCGATAATTTGTGACCTGAAAAAAGAACTGAATATAGTCCAAAAATAGATCCACATATATGTGAACAATTGATTTTTTACAAATAAGCAGAAGTTACCATCTTATGCTAGTTAAACTTGTATTATTAAATCTTTACATTTAAAATATTTTAAATGAGCAAAAGACCTAAATAGGCATTTCTCAAAAAAGATTCCTAAATGGCTAACAGATTCATGAAAAGATGAAGGTCATTAATCACCAGGGAAATACAAATTGAAACCAAGAGATAGCATTTCATAGCTCCTGTCTGAATGTCCACTTAAAACTAAGACAGGGCTGGGAATGTGGCCTTGTGGTAGAGTGCTTGCCTCATATACATGAAGCCCTGGATTCGATTGCTCAGCACCACATATATAGAAAAAGCCAGAAGTGGCTCTGTGGCTCAAGTGGTAGAGTCTAGCCTTGAGCAAAAAGAAGCCAGCAACAGTGCTCAGGCCCTGAGTTCAAGCCCCAGGACTGGCAAAAAAACTAATACAGCAAAAGGAACATAAGTATTTGTGACAATATGGAGAAATTAGGCCTTTTGTACATTTTTTTTTTTTTTTTGGCCAGTCCTGGGCCTTGGACTCAGGGCCTGAGCACTGTCCCTGGCTTCTTCCCGCTCAAGGCTAGCACTCTGCCACTTGAGCCACAGCGCCGCTTCTGGCCGTTTTCTGTATATGTGGTGCTGGGGAATCGAACCTAGGGCCTCGTGTATCTGAGGCAGGCACTCTTGCCACTAGGCTATATCCCCAGCCCCCCCTTTTGTACATTTTTGGTAAAATGTGAGATGGTGAAGATACTTTGGAATTGGAAGTTCCTCAAAAGATCTGAAAACAGAGGAACTCTCAAAAATCCAGCTCCAAAGTATATATCCCGGAGAACTGAAATTAATATCTCAAAGAGATAACTATACTCCACAATTAAGTCTACATTCTTCACAATAACAAAGATGCAGAAACAATCTAGATGTTAACAAGAGGGAGGGCGAATAAAGGAAATGTGTTATGTGCACATTGTGGAATACAAGTCAACCTTGTAATTTTTTTATTTTCTTTATGTAGTCGTACAAAGGAGTTGCCATTCAACAGAGCAGTTTATGAATGCAGTACCTCTTGATCAAGGTCACCCCTTTAACATTCTCACCTCCCCCCAAAAATGATACTACTTGAAGTAAGCCAAACCCAGAGGAATACAGCTCCCTCATTTGTGAAAGCTAAAAGTAAACACAGTGGGCAGTACCCAAGCAGTTATAAATGAGTTCACTGAAGTATAACAGACCCTATGGAGTGTGCAAATCGTATAATTTAGAAAGTCTAAGTCAAAAACGAATAAAATAAGTACCAGGAAATGGGTACTTGCAAAGAGGAGCGGGGAGCAAAGGGCAAGAGGTTGAAGAATGAAGAGGGGAAATGAGTAAAATGCAGGCAAGAATGCATTGTATATGCCACAGAATCAATCTTATATTTTTTAAAAGAAGGAAATCCTGTCATATGTGACAGTATGCATGAGCCTAAAGAAAACCATACTAAGCCAGTCACAGAAAGACACTGCAGATACCACTTATAAAAAGTATCTAAAATAGGAAAACTTATAGAGTAGAAACGAGTGGTGGTTACTGTGAGATAAAACAAACAAGAGACATGCAGAATTGTTCAATGTGTATAAAGTTTTGGTTGTGCACGATGAATAATTGCAGAGCAGAGCTCTGGGGTCCAATGTTTTCCTTATAGTTAACAACATGGTAACATATCTCTAAGAAAGGGCTAAGAAGCAGATCTCATAGTATCTGTTCTTACTACAATCTAAAAAGTGAAGACTAGCCACGCCAAGTGTGAGGAATTGTATGCTGCTAGCATTGTTTTGGAAGAGGCTAAGGGATCTATTTGCTTTGAAAAAAAATAGTTCTGCCATTTCTTTAAATATTGAACACATAATCTTCTTTTGGATCCCAAGATTATCTTTGACCAAAGAGCACTTAAAGTTTGAATCTATTAAAAAATCCTTCCAGAAATGCTCATAATAGTTTTATTTATAATAGCCAAAACTAGAAATAACCCAAATGGTTCATCAGAAATAGAATCATGAGTAAACAAACATGGTATATGCAGACAATGTAATAATATTCAGCAAAAGGGACTGAATTATTGATATATGTAATCATGTTAATGATTCATAAAATAATTATGTTGTGAAAAAGCACATTACTCCATTCACATAAAATTTATATGAAATTTAGACATATATATATATATATATATATATCAAAAGCATATTGGCAAATCCTTGGAGTGTATGGGGCATTGATGGAAAGAGTACAAGGAAGAAAGTATGGAAGAATATAAGGAAGTCTTCAGGAGTTACAGATGTATGCACTATTGAGTATAATATAGTTTCACAGGCATATGGATGTCAGAACCTAAATTATGCACTTTGAATATGCTTAGTTCATCACATGTTAACTAAAGATCAATAAAGACTCCTTTTTTTCTTTCTGGTCCTTAGGCTTGAGCTCAAGGCCTGGGCACTGTCCGTGAGCCATTTTGTGCTCAAGGATAGTGCTCTGCCACTTGAGCCATAGTGCCACTTCCAGCTTTTTCTGAGTAGTCTTGTGGACTTTTCTCCTAGGCTGGCTTTGAACTATGATCCCCAGATCTCAGCCTCCTGAGTAGCTAGGATTACAGGTGTGAGCTACCAGCTCCTGGCTAAGTCATTTTTTAAGTTTTAGCAAAAATAAAAGATTTCAGACATATCTTTGAAAAATAAAAATATGACCATGGTGACAGGTAAGTAGATAAATAGAACAAAAATAATTACATTCTTACATACAATTCAACATTTTAAATGCTAATAAATAGTTACAAATAACAGTTCAACTTAAATTCCTTTGAGGGACTACTTAAAATCAAAAAAGAAGAGTTGTAGACCAGATTGGATTTACCTGGTGACCCAACAATGATAAGCTATTTATCAGAAGAAATTCTGGTCCCAGAGGCATTCTGGGAGGGCTTTGGAAGGAAATAGTTTATCTGAGCAACGCTGCACTTTTAAAAGTTCAACATTCCCCAAGCTCTTGCTTACTCATATACAAGAACCAATGTAAGGTCCATGAACTTTGCAGTTAGTCAGTTCTTAAAATGAATGCATCCACTCCAGCCCATACTAATTAAACCCTGAAAGCAAAAGTGCAGCTGAAACTCATACTCCTTGGAAGAAAATTCCCAAAACTATGGGGCTTTGGAGAAAGAAAGGGAAGATAGCACAGGACAAGTATCAGTTAAGAGTAAGCATTTTGGATTAAGAGAGACCAGAGATTGGAATATTCCTTGTCTGCTAATTTCTTGCTACATCACTTAAGCAAGTCACATAACTTTTCTGGGTGTTAGGATGTTTCATTTTGAAGTTAATAATATATTTTTTTCATTTATACATGTTAAGAGAACTAAAATAAATGATTCATGTGAAGCTTTTAAGCAGAGTGCTTTGAATATGGCAAGAGAGCATTAGCTTAACAGTTGAGTTTTATTTAATATTAGTGAATTTTCTATGTCTGAAAGTAGCTTCATCTAATCTGGACCTAGGAAAGACTGCTTCTGCCAGCTCAAAAGCAAAGAGCCCACTGATCAGTTGTGGTCCCTCTGCTTCTTGCTGTCATTACAATAACAGTTATCCATGGTGATAGATGTCTCTAAACACCTCCTCATTCTCTATGCGTCCCAGTTGTTTGGTGGCTAAATAAAATGCATGTTAAGCTTGGCCCACGGTAGTACACAGAATTATTTCACAGAAGTTGGTTGAAAGATAGTAACCAATTAAGCCATCCAGCTAAGAAAACTGCCCAAACACATTTAATGCCTACTGCAAAAGCTGATGTGTTCATGGGAGAACTACCTGCAGCAACTATTTGAAAGTTGAACTTTCTTGAAATGCACTTTTTTAAGGTGCTTCACCTCACCCATAAGTCTTTTTGGTGACTTATGCAAAAACATGAACAAAATCTAACATGTGGTCTCCAATCTCTGGGCTACTGGTGCAATTATTTTCCTAAATCTACCTGTTCAATTCTGTTCTAAAACACTTGGTACATGTCCTTAATATGAAAGTTCTTAGAGTCTGGAAGCCATTGCTTAATTCATACATCTCATTTTCACATACATGATCTTATGAACATCTACAGAGAGAGGAAGGGAGGGGAGGGCAGAGCAAGGAGAGACAAAGCACAATTGGCATGAAATGTTCTACACAAAGAGTCAAAGAGTACAGCTTCTCTAGCAGAATTATAGAGGGGGTGATGCTTAGAGTTTGGGCTATGGAACTATCTATGAAGGGATGGAGAGGGGAAGAGGAGAGAGAGGGAGCAGGAAAGAAAGAGAGAGGAAGGGAGAGGGAGAAGAGAGACAGACAGAGGGAGAGAGAGAGAAACAGTCACATTACAAAATACTAGCACTTAGGAGATATAAAATGGATGCTGTTGACTGCCTTCTAACCCATATATTAGTCTCTTACCCTTCCTTGTCCCGATGAACGTAAAAAGCACAATAACAATAAATTGCAGGTTGAGGGATTTAGAGTAGGTAGTAGATCACAGGTAGAAGCAGGGGAATGGCAATTGAGAGGTCAGGATCTGGCTGAGTAGAAGCCCCACTCTATCACTTACCTCCTGGCCTTGGGAAAATTACACCACCTCTCTTAATCTAAAGTGCTTCTGTCTACCCAGAAAGCCAAGCTAATAATAGAAATTGCCTTCCAGGAAAACTCAGCAAGTTAAATAAGATCATTTCTATGGCAAACTTAATATAAATCCTGGGATATATTTATGCTTTAAAATCTTAGCTGTTGTGTGTTCATATGTTATTATAATTGTTGCTATTGTCACTCAAAAACTACAGAAACTAGAAGAAGGCAAATTGGAAAACAAAAGAAAAAAATGATGGGACCTAAAATGTTTCCTTGAGTCAAAACATGACTTGTGTTTAGAGATAGTTTCGTGAATTTTTTTCAACTAATTATGCTTTATTCAAGTACTTCTGGTTCCCCAGGGAAGGTATTGGTCAAAAGATATTAGTGAATAAACCTGACATGTTTCCTGCCCATTCGTGCATGGATCCTCAAAAATACAATCCTATGAAGTAGATAAGCCCACTGGGCAGTTCACATACTAAGAACTGAAGGAGCTGGAAATTCAAAAGTAACCATGAAACCTGAGAATCATTTATCATTCAAGTACCTACTGAGTACATTTTATGTGCTAACTTCTTAGCTAAGTATTGGGTATGAAAAAATGTTATTTTTTAAGTACTATGTGAAATTATTTCTTTTTTCTTGCATTTTTCTTCCTTATGGGTTAGCCCCTGTTGTCACTGCATTTGATTTTGGAACCCTGGGTATTGTGTATGTTTATCTGAAGGGAAGGGGAACATCAAAATTGTGAGACAAAAGACAAAGGGAGAACCAATGCAACAGTGATACTTACAAGACAATATGTTGTAAACTAACTGTACAACTTGGGGGAAGGATATTGGGAAGGAGTGAAAGTAGGAGAAAAATGAGGGAAAGGTTAACAAGTTTGGTAAGAAATGTACTCACTGCCCATTGTATGTAACTGTAACCCTCTGTATATCACCTTGACAATAAAACTAAATTTAAAAAAAATTTTTTTAATGTGTCCTCTCATGACATCTACTTCTCAGTTCTGAGAATCAGGCAATATCTGAACACAAGCCATCTAATATTTCAGATGATGACAGGTGTCACAATAGAATGATGTCAGAAAGTAGAAGAGTAGGATGTTTGGGCTGACCTTGAAGTAAGTGTAGGAAGGCCTTCCCAGGAATGTGATATTTGAGAGAGTGAGAGAGAAAAAAAACAGCAACAGCCAAGAATGGAGAAATTCTAGAATGACATCTCTTACAAGGGTACATCTAGAACCTTCCTGAAATTTTTAATCTGCTAAGGGACTTTCTAACAGCCTCCTTTACCTCCTTATTCCTCAGGCTATAGATGAATGGGTTCAGCATTGGGGTCACCACTGTGTAGAGCACAGACACTACTCGGTCTCCCTCTGAGGACTGGCCTGAGTTATCTCTCAGATACATGAAGATGAGAGTGCCGAAGAAGAGAGTGACTGCCGTGAGGTGGGAGGCACAGGTAGAGAAGGTCTTGGCCCGGCCTCCAGCAGAGCGGATCTTCATGACAGCAATGACTATGAACAGATAGGACACCACAATCACCAAGGTGCAAGCAGGCATGACAAAAATGGCAAAGACAATGATCACCACTTCCTGGGTGTAGCTGTCGCCACAGGTGAGTTTTAACAGAGGAGGGAGGTCGCAGAAAATGAAGTTGATCTCGTTGTTTCCACAGAAGGAGAGAGTGAAGGCTGTGACGGTTCGAATGAAGGCACTAGAAAAACCAGCAACATAAGCTCCAGCTACTAAACCCGAGCGGGCCTTCTCAGTCATGATGGTGACGTAGAGTAAGGGTTGGCACACGGCCACATAGCGGTCATAGGCCATGATTGCTAAGAGGTAGCAGTCAATGGAAGCAAAGAAGGTGAAGAGGAAGAACTGAGCTGCACAGCGCATTAGGGAGATGGTGGAGCCCTGTTCCCACAGCACAGCCAACATCTGGGGGACAATGACAGAGGAGTAGCAGACATCCACAAAGGAAAGATGACTGAGGAAGAAATACATTGGGGTGTGGAGGTGGCGATCTTTGCGAATCAAGATCATCATCCCTGTATTTCCCAGAACAGTGGTGAGATAGAAACTCAGAAATACCAGGAATAGAGGAAGCCTCCACTCAGGGTGTTCAGTGAATGCAGTCAGGAAGAACTCGGTCACTAAAGTACAGTTCTTTCCAGCCATCCATCAAGCAGTTCGCCTGGGAGGGCTGGGACAAGGTGAGAAAAACACTGTAAGAGTTCAAGCTATTTCAGGAAAAGGAGTCACACAACTGCAACCTACAGTCACGCAACTTCAACCAACTTTATACTCTAAAGAAGTCAGCCGCGGGGCTGGGGATATAGCCTAGTGGCAAGAGTGCCTGCCTCGGATACACGAGGCCCTAGGTTCGATTCCCCAGCACCACATATACAGAAAACGGCCAGAAGCGGCGCTGTGGCTCAAGTGGCAGAGTGCTAGCCTTGAGCGAAAGGAAGCCAGGGACAGTGCTCAGGCCCTGAGTCCAAGGCCCAGGACTGGCCAAAAAAAAAAAGAAGTCAGCCGAAGATATATCTCACTATTGCCTAATATTTAGAAAAATAAATAAATAATGGAGGCCTCTATTGCAATGGGAATAAAGAGCAAGTGATTACCTGGTTTACAAATCAGAGCTTGCATTTACAAGGCACTCCAATTAGCTGTTGGATTTTGTGCAGGGCATTTAACCTTTTTGAACCTTCATGTCTTCCTCTACCAAAAGAAACCATAATATCTGCCCTATTTACAAGGTTATATTAAAATCCTTGCCATTGGAAAGCTAAATGCAACCTCCCATACATTTATGGTGACTACTTAAACTTTTAAATAAATGCCTTAAAAAAGAAATTTTTATATTCTAAGGAAAAAAAAGAGCATGAATCCAAAAATGTCCATTATCACTCAGTACTGGGACTTGCTTATACAAATATTTCTATTCCCAGTCTAATAATATGAATGTTTAACTAACAGCTGTTATCCTAATTAAAGTGGGCTGGCCTGATAGGACTCTATGTAAATGTATACATATATACACCTACTAACATCAACCTTGGAACCAAAAGAGTAAGGGTAAGCGCCTTTAAATTCTTGGTAAACATCATTGAGCATTGTTTGCTTGTTCTTAAAGCCCCTCATAAAAGCAATTGCATGACAATAGCAGGCATCTAAATTTTTTCTGGTAGCATTAGGATTTATTAGCATATGACTTCACACAGGTGCTGGAGTTTGTCCATGGTGCTCTGCATGTACAAAGCCCAGACTTTCTGCCTGTTCTTCCTGAGCAATGACACTAGGAAGTGGTCAGGCAGATGTCATACCTAAGTTCATGGTCTGTCTTCTTCACCTGACCGACATACCAGCAACAGCCAGCAAAGCCTTATCAGGCCTGATTCTTCATCTAGAATGTAGCTGTGGGCTTTATTTCATCTACCTTGGCCACCATGTGTTCATTGTGTATTAGCAGGACAGAGAACTTGCCAGCCTTACTCAAGATCTGCTTGATCAAGAGATGTGAAGCCAGAAAGCCTCCTATTTCTTAGCCAGCTTCTTGCCCAGTTTCTTCTTTCTTGTTGAACTTCTTCAGAGCATTGATGTCTATGTGAGGGCCTATCCACTGTCTGTACCTCATCACCACGCTGGTCCCCTAAGGGCAGACACAGAGAACTTAGGTCGGGGGTGGATTTAAGCCTGACAGTGCCAGAAAAGTATTTGTCCTTCTGGGGGTTGCAGTTTCTCAGACCAATCTGCATTCCCGCAGACTCCAGGAATTTCTGGTGCTTCTGCTGGTTGTGGCACAGGACTTCCCACACCACAGAATGGAGCAGAATTCTTTCTTCATCATATGCCTGCCTGAGGAATCCAGGTCTGTGGACTGAGTGGTTATAGAGTTCTAGAACAAGGCAGTAGGAAGGTCTCCATCAGGTTTAAATGCCTGATGCGGCAACACCCAGGCCAATGCTGAGCTGACCCATTACAGATTATAACAACACATAACTGTAAGCCATGAGCTGAGCATGAGCCCTCCTTACCTGAATTCCACTTTGGGAGTGCCTTCCTCCTTGGTTTGGCAATCTAGTGAAAAACATGGCTTTAGTTCACCTACAGCACACGTGTGACCCTGGACAAATCACATTTCCTCTTAATTACCTTGCCTTTCTTCCTGTCAATAAACAACATAACACTGCATGGGATCATAATCAGAGCAACCTGGTTAAGATGGGTTCCTTTCCAGTTCCTTTCCAGTTTACTGCTGTAGCTGCAAGTATCTCTCTTTCCTATTATCCTTGGCAATGCAAGACATCCCTGACACTAATCTCCTTGTGTTTGGTTTTGGGGTGTTTTTTTAAGACTCATCCCAAGACAGCAAGGCTGGGGACTAGCTTCTTCCCAAAGCTTCTGATCAACCATAGACCCTGGCGGCAATGCACCTGTACTCCCCTCTCTAGTTGCACCCTAATTGGTTCCTGAGGTGACTCTCTAGGGGGGCAGTTGGTTTTCTGCCTTCCTAACAAGGTGTCTAATAACTCCAAAGGTTTCTCTTGAATTTCAAACTCCCAAATCCCCATCCGTCCTGTGGATGTGATAGAAATGGTTCCTAGTCTTGCACTCTTCCTTCTTTGTGCCGAAAGGCATGTTTTTCTTTTAAGGCTCCTTAGATCTCACTTGGGAATTTCATCAGGGGTTTCTTTCACACAGTGCCACCCTCGCAAGCTAGAAAAGGCAATTTTATAAGCACGAGCTTCTCCTCCCATCACAAAGGCATGCTGGAATTGATTACCATTTGGCAAGAGCCCAGCACAGTATCAAGAGTCCCCAGATGAAATACTGGGGAGATAGGTGGAAGTCATCTGTGAACAAACTTCCACCAGGAAAAACTAAGAAAGTTCTTGAAGGTGACCCCACTGGTACTGAAGCTTCCGTGTGATTGAGAATTATCCAGGACTACAAAAGATGTTGATGCTAGCCTAGCCTTCCTAGCACCTCCAGGGAATTCTGGATGCCCTTATTCATAACAAACAGATAACTATACATTGTCACCCCAGAAAATCCCCATACAGTAAATCTTCAACAGTGGTATTTAGATCCACTGCCTGAAGAAGTATTCTTGGGAGCTTATCCCTGCTTTACACTCTATTTGTGATGCTATAAATAGAAGAAAAATAATCAATACAACACACACATATGTGTGCATATATATATATATATATGCATATATATGTATGTATGTATGATCAATGTGAGTTTAGGTTTCCTGTCATATAAATCATTGAAAGAGCTAGATACAGAGCATGTCATGAAGCTTCATGGTGGCAAAACAAGGACCTAAACATCATCAGTACTCCAGACATACTCCAGAAAATACACAGACATAAGTGAACTCCAAGGCTGTGGTTCCCAAACTTCATTGCATGGAAGAATTCCCCGGGGATCTGTTAAAATCCCAAGATCCAGATTGCACCTCTCAACAATTAAATCAGAATGTCTGAGACCAGGAGCCAGACACAAGGATCATTTCAATCCTGAGATGATTACAATGTGCAGCAAGGCTTAAAAACTGCTAACAGGATGCTCTCATTCTTTCCCGGGGGACTGAAGTAGGCAAATAGGTTTACTGCTCTCATAAAGTTTGGGGACCCCTTCATGTGCTCACATGGAAGTCCTAGTACATAACCACGCTTCACAAGATGTGTAAAGTCACTTTAAGATATCACAATTTTAGCTAACCCACCACTTCCTAAAAGTAAGCACAAAGTCTCGTCTACATTAGCCTCTTACAGATTCAGAGTTCTCAGAGATGGAGGCTCCTGATGCAGTAAAACCCTACAGAGGCTCCACAATTATCCAAGTGCCAAACACGTCATTATTCTCTTGAACAGCATCTCCTGATGATTCATCTCAGGATCTGGCTCCTTAAGTCTATATGAGATTGGTTCCCCTGAAAGCAATTGCTCCTACTGGTAAGGGACTTGGTTGGGAGTTCTAGAAAGATCTCTTAGAGTACACCACTTTGAGCTTTTTTTCTGAATAATTACTATTTATTGTCAAAGTGATGTACAGAGGGGTTACAGTTTCATACGTAAGGCAGTGGGTGCATTTCTTGTAGAAAGACTTTCCTTGGAGTCATGAAGTGGGTCCCTGAAGATCTAGTACATAAATATTTATTACATCTACCACTCCATCCGGTGAAATCAGCTTCTGAGGCCATTGTAACCCATTTCAGGAAATGTTTGACAGAGTGAAGTGAATTAACCTAACTAATTAGGTTGACTGAATCTTTTTCCAAATGAGCATGTAGATCAAATCAAATCCTACAAATATCTAATTATTTTTTCAATTGAATTTTAATTGTTTTAAAATGCTTAAAAGAATATAAGAATGGTTATTAGCCAGGTCTAATTCACAAGTTTCAAAATTATTCCATTTTGGATATCCTATATTTTCGCTTCTTTTATATTTAAATGATGGAAAAAGTCCTCACTTGGCCGGTCCTTAATTTGGGCCTTACTACATACATAATGAGAAAATTTCATGTCAGAGAATATTATGGAGTATTTTCCCCTACTTTATGTTTTCTCTCATCTTTTTTGTTATGTCTATTTGTGTCAGGGCTTTAGATATTTATATGCTGGATATCTTCATTTTTATATTTTTCTAAAATTACTATTTACATAATATAGTGAGTTTTAAGTAGCACTGAAACATTGTTTCTCCTACACGTTTTGTAACAATGTTCTTGGGTAGATGGGACTTTAGTGTTGGTAGTGATTTCTTTTGCATGGCAAATATGTATCAATGTATCAGATTTTAAAAGACTTCTCTGTCTTCTACATGACCTTCTACATGACCTTAGGATGCTCTATCTCCATTTTCTTCATTGCACTGACTTGAAATCAATTTCAATTAATGTTATAGAAAAAATATTGATACTGCAATCTGGTTTCTAGGCCCTATTGGTTATATGCAGTTTCTATTAATTGCAGCTAACTAGTATATTAAATCTTACAAGTAACCTCCCATATTAGTACATGTAGTTTTGTTTGTAATGACATTAAGTGTCTTTACCATAAGAGAAAAGAAATAAAATAAGGCTATTTGTAAATTTCAAAATAAAAAGAACAGTTATTAGGTCCGTAAGCATGGTAATTAGGGTAGTTTAGCCACCAGGTGTTCAGCTTCAGAGGGGTATTGATTATGTTTTTATATATTCTGTTAGAGCCTATAACTGACTAAATTAAAAGAGGGTTAGTGGGCTGGGGATATGAGGCCCTGGGTTCAATTCCCCAGCACTACATATACAGAAAACGGCCAGAAGTGGCGCTGTGGCTCAAGTGGCAGAGTGCTGGCCTTGAGCAAAAAGAAGCCAGGGACAGTGCTCAGGCCCTGAGTCCAAGCTCCAGGACTGGCCAAAAAAAAAGAGGGTTAGCCACTTTTCCCTGAGACATTTTTTTCCTGAGACAAACTTTGGAAGGGAAATAAACAAACTAACCTCAAAGATTGTTTAGCTGCTTCCCATTTATGTGACAGTTTACTGTTCTAAGATAACAGCCAGGAACATGCCTGATGGATGAATGGATGGACTGATTGATTAGATGTATTAACTTATTTAATCCATGAAACGGTTCTATCCATGACTCAAGTTCTATCACCATTTTAAAAGCCATTAGAAAGCGTAGGCACCAGTTTAACTGGAACCCCAGTGCTGCTACAGTAAGAGACAGAGCTAGAGTTAGAGCCCAGTAGTCCGACCCCAGAATGTACACTCCAAACTCCCAGTCCCAGTCACACTGAAAACTTTCCACATGAATATCTCCGAACTCCATAGTTGCAAATAGTGTCTGTATTCTCCTGTATTCTGACTTTTGTAATGTCTGTATTCTCCTTTTAAAAAGAGAATAATATGTGGGTTGGACGTGGCACCTAAGTTGCATGGTGAGCAGGTTGTGATGGGAAAGTCTTAGCATACTTGGCCAGTCCTTGTTCTTTCTCCAAGCATCAAGCACAGCTGCTGGTAATGAGGTAGACTCAGCCAACCATTGTGGGCTGGACAAGGACAAGACCGAATTGATCAGAGTTGGTCTCCAGGAATACCCAACTCAAGGCTGAGGATCACCCAGGCCCTCTAAATCAGCTTTGGAAGGATCCATCCTGATGTCAATGTTTCCTCTCAATGTTTCTTTGTCTATTTGCTATTCCAGAGTATGGGAGAGAAGTTTTACTTTCAGAATAAGAATTAAAGAAATTAAAGAAAAGATGAGTTGAACTGTTCTTTTCCATTGCCTTGGGAGCAAGGGACCTGTGGTTTGAGAAGCAATGATGTAAAAGTCAATATGCTTCAGGAGTCTTTCAAAACAGGCTAAGATGTTGCAGTGCTTAGGGATTCAGGACAGGAAGTGTTACCTTCCTGCCACCCCACCACGGAATGTAGCAATACTCTGCCTCACACACAAAAGCTTCAAAGAACACACAGTGAACATCAATTGTACAAACTAGAAATAGCATTATGGGCAGTGAGACAGGAATGCCTTCAACCATGTGGATTCTTGAGCATGCAATAGACAAATAGAAGCAGGAACATGTGAGACAGGAGAAACAACAAGCTGTGTTTCCAGAGGGGAAGGCAATGGACAGACATGTTATTGTAGATGTTAAGCAATTCATGTAATGCATCCCCAGGAATCAATAGCTGAATCTCAAGAGTGTTTCCAAAGAGCCAATATCATCTATTGGGTCATCAAATTGCCATAACTTAATAAAACTTTATTTAAAAAAAAGATATTCTGTGCTGCACACTGATGGCTCACATCTGTAATCCTAGCAACTCAAAAGGCTGAGATCTAAGGATAGTGATTCAAAGTCAGCCTGAGCAAGAACGTCTTGAGATTCTTAGCTCCAATTAACCAGAAAAAAATCTGGAAATAGAGCTGTGGCTCAAGTGCTGGGGTGCTATCTTTGAGCATAAATGCTAAGGGCTAGTTCCTAGGCCTGAGTTCAAGACCTAGAACAAGCCCAAAAATAAGGTAAAATAAATGTAGTCCAAATACTAAATCCTAATTGATGTCCTAATTCTGAAGTACATAGCAGTTAATGCTGACATCACAATTCACATTAAGATTAATCAAAATACAAACTGGGTTGATGGATGAATTGATAGATGGATAAATTCACAGGCAGATTATATATGTGATAAAGTAAATACAGTAAGTAAAAATATTACTGATTACATAGCCCAAGAATGTAGTACAAGGTGTTTATTAAACATTATTTCCGACATTTTTTATGCAGTGAAAATTTTCATGGAACATCTTGCAAAAATAAAAACTTGTTCTAGAACCACAAACTGGTCAGGCAAGCCACATCTGTATTACACAAGATTATATTCCAGAACCTTTTGTGTTCTGGGAGTCATAGCTCTGACTCTAGTCTCTTCTGAGGGCCTTTGTCTTCATTTCCTCCCAGTTTCTTTTACCATGGCCTATTTGTTTAAATATTTAATGGATATTAAATAAAGAGGACTCCAAACTTCGGGGACTCCACTCTGGATTTTTCTTGCTGGGAAATGGTTAGGAGAGTTTGACTCTATGAAGGATTTTCCCCAGAGCCTCTTTCACTTCCTTGTTCCTCAGACTGTAGATGAGGGGATTCAACATGGGGATCACGGTTGTGTAGAACACTGACACCACCCGATCCTTTTCTGAAGCCTGGCCAGCATTGTCTCTGAGGTACATGAAGATGAGGGTGCCGAAGAAGAGAGACACAGCGGTGAGGTGTGAGGCACAGGTAGAGAAGGTCTTGGCCCGGCCTCCCACTGAAGGGATCTTCATAATAGCCACCACGATGAACAGGTAAGACACCAAGATCACCACCATGCAAGCGGGGATGACAAAGATGGCGAACACGATGATCACCAGTTCCTGGGTGTAGCTGTCCCCACAGGTCAGCTTTAAAAGAGGAGGGAGGTCACAGAAGATGAAGTCGATCTCGTTGCTTCCACAGAATGAGAGGGTGAAGGCTGAGATGGTCCGCACAGAGGCACTGAAGAGACCAGCCAGGTAAGCTCCAGCCACGAAACCCCATCGAGTCCTCTGCGTCATGATAGTGACATAGAACAATGGCTGACACACAGCCACGTACCGGTCGTAGGCCATAAGGGCCAAGAGGTAGCAGTCGATGGAGCCAAAGAAGGTGAAGAGGAAGAACTGAGCGGCACAGCGAGTCAAGGATAACGCGGCCCCGTGCTCCAACAGCACAGCCATGGTCTGGGGCACGGTGACCGACGAGTAGCAGATGTCCATGAAAGAGAGGTGACTCAGGAGAAAGTACATCGGGGTGTGGAGCCGGCGATCCACACGGATCACAACGATCATGCCCAAGTTCCCCAAGAGAGTGGTGAGATAGATGAAGAAAAATAAGAAGAACAAAGGGAGGGCCCGTTCGGGATGTTCGGTGAAGGCGATCAGGAGGAATTCGGTCACAAAGGTGAGGTTTGCCTCTGCCATGAAGCCAGCATGCTGTACCTGAGGGGACCGAGATGGGAAATACCATGTCCAGAAGGCTGGAAATGATATTTACCTGCCTTTGCTTACAATCACTGAGCATAGACTTTAGGCAAAATACACGGTGTGCGTGGGACCATGAAGATAGCTGTTCTTCATCCTTCCCTCCAAGCGAGTTCTGAGATACATAGAATTATCTCAGCATAGGTGTAAGGGGAAAACATGTCCAGAAGAAGAATTCACGTTTTTTACACCGCGGTTGCTAAGAAGATGCATGAGGCCTTGGGTCATATCATCACTGGGACCCAAAGCTTTGCTGCTGGCAAACTTGGGAACTGATACCTAGTTCCTGCTTACCACGGTGCTTCTCCATCTCTGGATGCTCCCTTTTATTTATTCTCCCAAGAACACAGGCCTGCCTCTCGTTTCTAGTCCTCTTTGTCTCTTTGTCTTAAAGAACACACAAGGAACTATTTTCCCTGCCTTCAGATCGACCTCTTGCCTACTCTTATTACTTTATTCAAAAGGCCAATAAGACTCCTAATCTTTCTAATATTTGAATTTGCTCATATCTCATTCCTTGCTTAAAAACAAAAAAACCCCGCATGGTTGCCTCATCATGAATAGCACATGACTGAGACTCTGGAATGTTGAAAATGTCCTCTTATGTTGTCTCCGTGCTTACTTTCTCCTGCCCCTTCCTTCCCACCCTTGGCATCCACAGTCACTACTCACCCTCTGACTATTTCTCCAGCCATCCTGGGACATTGGCAGCTTCTCTGCTTCTGCCATCAGTCTATGCTTTTGGCCGAACACCCTCTCTATTCAGAATCCTATTCAGAATTCTATTCAGAATCTCCTCCTCCAGCTCCTCCTTTGCCAATCCCCAAGGTGCTTTCCAACTCTTCCACTGACTTCCAACGCTCAGCTCAGATCATCCTTTCCATGAGAAATCTTTCTTGACTCTGCCTCCTCCAGTCACTCACTACGTGCCATTGGAGCCCAGCACATAGTACGGGTTTTATATTTTTTATAGGATAAAGTTATCAAATGAGGTATGAAACACCTTGTACAGAGAATAGTACTGTGCACAATCTAGAAAATGTCTAAAGTATAAAAGCTCACTCAACCTGACAATAGGCTTATTTGCTGATGTGATCATTGAACCTTCTTATTTCTTTTTCACCAAGTAGATTTTATAAGAACTATCTTGTCAATATAGTTCCATGTGATGAAATACTAAGTCATTTAATCCTCACTTTAAGGGGAAACTCAGTCATGACTCCGTTTCAAGACCAAGATTGAGCAGCAGGTAAGTGGTGGCACTATCATTAAGAACAAAGCTGGACAAAGAAGCTCTGCTTACCTTGTGACCGGTTTTCATGTGCTTCCCATGGCTTTTCCTGCAGCCCCTTCTGGGGGAGTGCTCACTGGTACTCAACAAAACAAAGGCCAACACTGCAGTCTATTAGCATCTGAAAGCTGATGGAGAAATTGAAGCCAACTGAATGTCCTTTGGCAGAGACACAGGATACAAAAGACTAATCATCATCAAAGCAAAATACTTTGGCAATGAGAATAATGTTGTACCAACCTACTGGGGATACTGATAAATAAAGAAAATTGAATCTCATGACCTGGATTGTGTATGAACCAAAGAAGCCAGGTCACTGCCTGAATCCCACTTCAGCATTACCTAGTGAGTCTTCCTCCCTCTTGGTCCGCTATTTCCCATAGTTTCCGAAAGGTCATTTCTTTTCCTCTACTTAAAGAAGCCTCCAAGGAGAGTAAAGACACCTGCACATCCATGTTTATTGTCTACTCACACTAGCCAAGTTATGGAAACAGCCCAGATGCCCTATAACAGATGAGTGGGTCAAAACAATGTGGTACCTATATACAATGGAATTTTACTCATCCATTAGAAAGAATAAGATTTTGTCATTTGAAGAGAAATGGATGGACCTAGAACAAATCATGTTACCTGAGGTAAGCCAAGCTCAGAGAGACAAATGACACGTTTTCTCTCATATGCAGAAGCTAGATCTAAATATAACTCGACATGATAACCTCTACAGGATTCTAGACATTCACATGCAGTCAGACTAAAGGAGGATACCCTTAGAGGAGGAATCAAAAACCGTAACTACTCTGAATATTTAAAATACTACTTATTAGAAGTGGAGCTGTGGCTCAAGTGGTAGAACACTAGCCTTGAGCAAAAAAGCTCAGATACAATGAGCAGATCCTGAGTTCATGCCCCACAACTGGACAAATAAATTAAATTAAATACTACTTATTGACATGAACTCCAGGAAATGGAAATAGAGGGTTTTTTCATAATTGTTGTTAGTAGTGTTGGTGGTATTTGCTTTTGCTCTTGTTTTGTTTTGTTTTTTACCTTCTAGGAAGAGTAAAGTGGGGAGGACACAGAAAGACAGGGAGGAAGGTACACAAATGCAATCATGCTATTCGGTATATACTGTGTGCAAAATGACCTATGTAATTTATGAGCAGGACAGGAAGGGGAAAGTGGGGAAAAATAAAGGAAGGGGTGACATTGCCTTAAAAAAAGACATGTACACATTACATGGCCTATGAAATGGCAGCCCTTCTGTACAACGCCCTAATAATAAAAACAGAATTACTTTAAAAAAAAAAAAAAAGAGAGAGAATCATTCTAGAAGTGTGATAGGGAAAGCACTGCACTGGGCAGCATGAAGTCTGAGTACTTCCTGTTTCCCTCACAAATCTCGATTATGGCCAAATAGCCCAGTGTCTCTTTCCAAATTTCATTTCACTCATGCATGCGCACACACACACACACACACACACACACACACACACACACACACAATGTGAATCAATGTAAAACACAACAATGCCTTAGCTGCATGTCTGTTCCTCTATAATGACCTTCAAGATCCTTCCGAACAATTTTATTCTGATCAAGGACTCTCTTCTCTTCCTCTTGGTTCCCATGATCTGCTAAATCTGGTTAGGGTGATGTATTCTTCACCCTGGCTTTTGTTCAGTTCCACACAAGGACAGCAGTTCTTGGCTCCAACAAAAATCCCAAGAGAAAATGTAATAGATGCTACAACACCTCTGAGGTCCCCAGGCAATGGTTAAAGTGGCCTCTTAGGACAGGTGATTACTGCTCCTGTGGATTTCTAACAAGGCACCTGGTCTACCTCACATGGGAAGAAAGAAGATTTAAATCTCCTTATCCCATTTCCCAAATCTCTGACACACACCCACTGAGTATAATTTTAAAAAAACTGAATCTCAATTTTGCACAGACCTTTGAGGATTCAAATGTCTCTGGCTTTGCTTTCTCCAATCAAAGCAATGCCAAAAATTATGCCAGATGCCACCCTCAACTAGTGTGACTGTATTCTGATACAGCAGAGTCATTCATTCACATTGACTGCCTTCCTGAGACCTGAACAAGATGCATCCATTGTGTCTTCTGATTGCTCTTTCTGGGAGTCAGATGTCCCATTAACTGTCTCTTCATTTCCTTAAATACAAGTGAAACTAGTGGGAAAATGGCAGCCTGGGATGTTGTCCAGAATGACTTTGGCAAGATCTTCTAGTGGGCATGTCCTTTGTCAGCTCTCTGCATCTTTGAACTGATAGGATTTTTTAAGCTCCAGATTCACAGACATTCTGTTCAATTGAATCCCAACAAATCCCAACTGAACAACTTAATGCAGGTTCATAGTTCCAATAAGGAAGTAAGGAAGATGAAAAAGAGTAGAGGTTGTTACTCACTTTGACAGTGATGAGAACAAAGAGAAAATCAGACCTCTAGTTCATCGATTCATAAAGAGCAAAAGATACAAAATGGAACAAAAATAATACACAGTGCCTGTCATAAAGACATCTGCACATCCATGTTTATCGCTGCACAATTCACAATAGCCAACATATGGAAACAACCCAGATGCCCCACTACAGATGAATAGATACAAAAAATGTGGTATCTATACACAATGGAATACTACATAGCTATTAGAAAAGATAAAATATTGGTATTTGCAGGGAAATGGACAGAACTTGAACAAATAATGTTGAGCAAGACAAGCCTAGGACACAGAGAACAAAGGGGCATGGCCTCCTTGATATGTGACTGTTGAGGGGTGGGGGACAGTAGAGACCAGGTCTGCAAAACAATAACCTTCTTTTCAAATGATATTTCCACAGATGAGTCAGCGACCTTACATTATGTATAAGCAAAAACAACTTCAAGAGAAGGACACAGGAGGATTCTATTGTTGACGTTACATTTAAAGTTCTAGGTGAATTTCCTTTGGTGTACATTACGTGGTTACTGTATATGATTTTGGTACACTGGGTATTGTATATATGCCTACCTGATCTAGGGAAGGGAAAGAAAAATGAAGGTGTAAGATATCACAAGAAATGTACTCACTGCCTTATTATGTAACTGCACCCCTTTTACACAACACCTTGTCAACAAAATTTAATTAATTAAAAAAATGAGTCACCCCCCCCCCCAAAAAAAAAGAACTCTGAAAACTTAATAGAAGAGATAACTGTCCATCCTGGTGACAAACACCAAACTAAAGCAAAACATGAGTAATGTGCCATAGGGATTCCTAGAGGTAGGGTAGATCTAGGGGGTTTTCCCACAGTAGATGTATTTTGACAGTTGGGAAAGAGGAGAGGATGTAGTAGTGATGGACAAAATTCTTCAGGAAAAGAGATCAATGTGGGCAAACACATATGGAGAGAAGACCAATGGCACTTTGGTGACAGCACAGGATTCTGCAGTTGAATATCTCTTTTCCAAAATGTTTAAGATTTCTAATGCTTCAAATCCCAACAAAATTAGCACCAGGAAACAGGTACATACAAGAGAAAGGGCAGGACCAAGGGAGAGGGGTAGACAAATGATGAGGGAAGGGGGAAATGCAGTCAAGAATGGATTGTATATACCCAAAAATTAAGGAAAGGGAAGGGAAGGGGTGAGTTGAAGGAAGGTGAGAATGTTGAAGGGGTGACACTGATCAAGATGTGTTCATAAACCACTTTGTTAAATGGCACCTCTTTGTACAACTACTTAAGGATAATTAAAACAAAGAATCTCAAATGCTTTCATATTTGAGAATACTTAGCTATACATAATTAGATATTCAAGTCTAAACATGAAATTCACATTGGTTTCATATAGACCTTAAACATATACCCTGAAGGTAAATGTAATACAAGAGGTTTAGTATGCCTAGGTGTTGACTGTGACCTACATGAGTTCAATGAGGAATTTTCCACTGATGGGTGCTTATATGAGTGTTCCAACCTTTTTATATTTTGAGCCTCAAATTTTTAGAAATCTGAAAACTAGGCAAATCAAGCTCAGGACTAAGGTGAATTGTGTAAGTCACTACCCCATACATATAAAATGACAGCATAAGCCTGGCTAAATGAGATAAAAATGTTCATGTAAAATTTTCACAAATAAAATTGATTAAAATATATATCGTGAAGAATATAACAACACTTTAAATAAAAACCTCACAGGATTCCAGATTTTCCTTTTGCCCCTCAGCCCCCTCCCCCCAACAAAAAGCTGTCTATCACCCTAGTTCTGGGATATGCTCTGTCTGTGTGTGAGTGTGTGTGTGTGTGTGTGTGTGTGTGTTTCTCTAGATAAAGACTCTACATGTTGTTATTTGTGATCATATATATTTTTATTTTTGAAATAGGAGGACAAGACCAAAGAGCTTCCAGCAGACAAGTTTAACAGGTGCCTTTCAATCATCTAGAGATTTCATACTTCCTTCAGCTCTATTCTCTATGAAAAAAAGAAAGAAAATACAGGACCCTCAACTTAGTAAGATCTAATCCTGTCAGAAGCAGAGCACCTTTAGCCACTTCAAAACACTCTCCTTGTCTAGCTTCACAAAAGCTCCATGGGAAGGAGAGAAAGAATAAAACTCCTCCTTGTACCAAGAAAGCAGAGGCACAGGGAAGGGCCCAGAACCTCCACAAAACTCACAAGAGAGGCCAGAAAATGCAGAGATGCGCAGAGATGCTTGTCCAAAATAATGTTCAAACTCACATCTAATATCTGTGTAAAAATAATATTCAAATGAACATTTTCCTGTCTTTGGGTACCAAAAGTCTAGAACCCTCCTCAAAACCATTGAGGGCATTCCAAGTCTCCCTGTTAAGATTTGTGTGTTGATTCCATTTCCTGTCTCCATTAGTTTAATATTTATACTTGTATACACACTGACCTAGACCATCACGTCAAGTGTGAAGCATGACTTATTTCCTTTTTCCTTCGTCCTAAGCCAAAATTAATATAGACCTTTAATAACCATACTGCTTTTATTTAGAAGATTTATACTAATACACAGAAGAGTGGGTTAGAATAGATCGATAGATGTTGTTTGCTAGAATTTCCTGCAGATATTTCTATCACAAGGAATTTTTGCCACTGACTGGTCCTTACCACCCACAGCCAGGCAGCCTACATGTCTTTCTCTTCTGAAACAATCCTTGCTTTGTATTTTTTGGCTCTTAGTCCTAACGTCTTCCAAATTTCTATCTTTTCCAATTCACTAGACAAAAACTCCATATATTGTTGGGAGGTTCTTTCATTTTTTTGGACTCTGGCTCTATTTGGGGGCCAATACCATCCTGTTTTTGGTAATATGACTGTAGTAAGATTTGAAGTCTGGTATTTTAATACTGTCAGCATCATTCTTGTTTTCTCTTAATTGCTTTTTCTATTTGGAGTCGCTTATGCTTCCATAAGAAATTTTGGGTTGATTGATCATCTAATTCTTTAAGGTCTAAATATCTCTCATTTGGGAGTATGCATTAAAGCTTCTAAAATTTATTATCAAAATACTCTAAATCATCATATGTCTTTGTTCTTCAAAGATGTTTTCTTCAACAAAAAGGAAAATTCTCTAATAATGAAAAATCTACCAGGATACCATGAAGCCACCAGCACAACCATGTTCATTGCAACACTATTCACCATAGCGAAGGTATGGAATCAGCCCAGCTGCTCCTCAGTGAAGAAAGGGATAAAGAAACTGTGCTATATATACACCATGGAATTTTACTCTTACATTAGAAAGAATAATATTGCATCATTTGTAAGGAAATGGAAAAACTTGGAATGAACTGTTAGGTGAACTCAGGCTCAGAGAGACAAACAATATTTTTCCTCATATATGAAATATATGAATATATAGAATATAGAATATAGAATATAGAATATATAGAATTATCATAAACTTACAGGTAATTTCATTGGGTGCTATGCAAGTTTATACAAGTGTATTAATTGAAATATGGTAGATTTAAAGGAAGATATCAAATAGTGTAATACCTTGGAAAGACAAAGTTCGACAAAATAAGCACCAAGAAGTGAATACTTGAAAGGACTGGGGTGGGGTCGAGGGGAAAGGGGTAGATGAACAAAGAGGAGAGGAGGAAAGAGAACATACACAAGAATCCAATGTATGTCCTACAGAATTAAGAAATGTGAGGAGGGCTGGGGATATAGCCTAGTGGCAAGAGTGCCTGCCTCGGATACACGAGGCCCTAGGTTCGATTCCCCAGCACCACATATACAGAAAACGGCCAGAAGCGGTGCTGTGGCTCAAGTGGCAGAGTGCTAGCCTTGAGCGGGAAGAAGCCAGGGACAGTGCTCAGGCCCTGAGTCCAAGGCCCAGGACTGGCCAAAAAAAAAAAAAAAAAAAAAAAAAGAAATGTGAGGAAAGGAATTAATTGAGATGGATGGATGAGAAGGCTGATCACCTACTTAAAGATGACAAAAATAAAATAAAACACAAAGAATACAACAAAATAGATGACAAAATAAAATAAAACATGAAGAATACAACAAAATAAGACAAATTATACTTACCAAATGACATGTTGAGTTGAAATCCTTTTGTACAACTCCTTAGTGATGATAATAATAAACTCTGACTTTGCCAACAAAGAAAAACCTATGATAATATTTTTTTGTTTGAACTTCAGACCTCTAACTCTGTTGGCTTGTTTACTCCATTGACACTCAACTATTTGAACCATGCCACTAGCCTAGATTTTGGGTGGTCCTGTGGACTCTTCTGCCCAGGCTAGCTTTGAACTATGATCCTTCTTATGCCCTCCCCTTAAGCAGCTACAATTACAGATGTGAGCCATAGGTGCCCAGCCAGCATTTTTTTAATGTTACCATAAACTGACTCAGTGCTCAAAAATGACTAGGGAACTCTACTAAATGAATTCAAACAACTATCTTCCTAATGATGTTAGCATGGTAATGTGCTTTTAAATCTCCAAAATAATGTGCATATCATGAAGCAATTCTCAAAAGCATTTGACCATGGAGTGCTTTCTGTTGGCAACTACAATGTAACCAACACCCACAAATCCAATTGAAGAGCATTTATTCTCCTCTCTGTGTAAGCTAGGATTCAGTTAGGCTGAGTTTTACTACTTCCTGCAAGCTGCCCCATGGTGTCTGATCCATGTATTATGTCTCTCATCATCTTTGTATTAGTAAAGTACTCAATCATGTTCTTTTATGCCAATGGCAGAAGTAGAGAAGGAAGTCAATCTGCTTAAAGTATTGTTTATGTGTGTATTAAATATCACGATGAAGCCCTTTTGAACAATTAGCATGCACTTTACATATATGTGCTAGTCCTGGAGCTTGAACTCAAGACCTGGGCACTGCCCCCTGAGTCTTTTTGCTCAAGGCTACACTGAGCCAGAGCTCTACTTCCAGATTTTTTTTTTTTGCCTGAACTTGCTTTGATAGGCAGTCCTGAGATCTCAGCCTCCCAAATATCTAGGATTGCAGATGTGAGCCACCAGAGCTCGAAAATGTGTATTTTTCACAAAAATGAAGGTAAGGAATGTGTAACAAATGCTGTCTAGGGTGTGGATACCAGTGGCAGGGGACAAAGAAATGGACAGGGTAAAGGAAGGTGAATATGGTCAAAATACTTTCTTCAAGTATGTAAAAAGAGAACAATAAAACTTGTTGAGATTGGTTGGTGAAGGAAAGAATGACAGAGAGTGAAAGAGGGAATGAGCCCAATAAGGTATAGTCTATACATTTATGGATATGTCAAGATGAAACTCCCTTGAACAGACAATTGATGCTAATTAAAAATAGCCATAATAGATAAAAAGACAAATTATATGTCTTCTCACAAACCCCCAAATTGTATTGGCAAAGGCTATATTAAGAGGTCAGTACCAGAGAGAAGGGAGACCAAGGGAGAGGCGGAATGAGGGGGAATGTGGTTGAAGTGCTTTATGTGTACATAAGGAAAACATAACAACAAAATCTTTTTAAATGCTTTAAGAGGGAGAAAAGGGGCTGAGGGAGAGAGATAGAGCAAGTAAGTTTGACTAAGGTACATTGCAAGCATATATTGAAATGTCACAATGAGGCCCTTTGTATAACTAATACATGCTAATAAAAAAATTATTTTAGATCTGGATGCTGATGGCTTACGCCTGTAATCCTAGCTACTCAGTTCAAAGCCAAGCCTGGGCAGGAAAGTTCATGAGACTCCAAGTAATCACAGAAAAAGCTGGAAGTGGTGCTGTGGCTTAAGTAGTAGAGCACTAGCCTTGAGCAAAAGGAGCTCAAGAATAGAGCCCAGACCCAGAGTTTTCAAGACCCAGGACTGGATGTGTGTGTGTGTGTGTGTGTGTGTGTGTGTGTGTGTGTGTGTGTGTAATATGTGTGTATATGTGCATATGCATATGCACACATATATATATAATGTATATAAGAGAGAAAGAAGGTGAAGGAAGGAAGAGATGCAGGAAGGGAGGGAGGGAGGAGAGAAAGAGCAAGAGAGAACGGAAGGAAGGAAGGAAGGGAGGGAGGGAGGGAGGGAGGGAGGGAGGGAGGGAGGGAGGGAGGGAAGAGAAAGAAAGAAACAAACAAACAAACAAACAAAGAAACAAAGAAAGGAAAAGAGAAAGAAAGAAAGAAAGAAAGAAAGAAAGAAAGAAAGAAAGAAAGAAAGAAAGAAAAAAAGAAAGAAAGAAAGAAAACATGGCGCTGTGCTCATGTGGTAGAGTGCCAGCCTTGAGACAAAGAAGCTCAGGAACAATGCTCAAGCCCTGAGTTCAAGCCTCCGGACTGGCCAAAAAAAAAAAGTGGGCAAACAGCTACTATCTGACTAGGTCGCATTCTATAGCTGCTGAAAGTTTGCCAGAAAGAAGGTGTTGTCAGTTTTGAAAGATTACAGGTTCTTGGGTCAAACTGCTTGGGTTTGAATGTGGGCACGACCATTCCAATTATGTAATCTTAGGAAACAGGGAAAATCATTTTGCACTTCAACATCTTTGTCTGTATATTAGGGATGACAATATCAATCACAAAAATTTCTGGGGAAAATAAAATAAAACATAAGAATCATTCTTTATCGAGAGACAAAGAATAAAAAAACAAACGACTCCAAAAGCAATACTTACAAAACCATTTGGTGTAAACCAACTGAACAACTCATGTGGAGAGAGGGAAAGGGGGAGGGGGAGGGGGAAATGAGGGAGGAGGTAACCAATTGTACAAGTAATGTACCCACTGCAACCCCTCTGTACATCACTTTGACAAAAAATTAGTAATTATTCAGAAAAAAAAGAATCATTCTTTAGTAGATTATCCTGATCTTCACTAAACAGGCATGTGTTTCCCAAATTCAGACTTTCTTCCTACTATTTCTGGATCTGGATCTTTATATATTCAATTATAGTCAGTTCATACCAACTGGTTACTTGAAAACAGTAGCAGAACCTTCTTTCTTTCTTTCTTTCTTTCTTTTCTTTGCCAGTCCTGGGGCTTGAACTCAGGGTCTAGGCACTGTCCCTGGCTTCTTTTTGCTCAAGGCTAGCACTCTACCACTTGAGCCACACTGCCACTTCTGGCTTTTCATGTTTATGTGGTACTGAGAAATCGAACCCAGGGCTTCATGCATGCTAGGCAAGCACTCTACCACTAAGCCACATTCCCAGTTCCCAGTAGCAGAATCTTTTTTTTATTTATTTTATTTTTTTTATTTTTGCTAGTCCTGGGCCTTGGACTCAGGGCTTGAGCACTGTCCCTGGCTTCTCTTTTGCTCAAGGCTAGCACTCTGCCACTTGAGCCACAGGGCCACTTCTGGCCGTTTTCTATGTATGTGGTGCTGGGTAATCGAACCCAGGGCTTCATGTATTCGAGGCAAGCACTCTTGACACTAGGCCATATTCCCAGCCCATAACTTTTCTTTTTTGTTTGTTTGTTTTTGCCAGTCCTGGGCCTTGAACTCAGGGCCTGAGCTCTGTCCCTGGCTTCTTTTTGCTCAAGGCTAGCACTCTATACTTGAGCCACACCCAGTAGCAGAATCTTTTAACAAGACTTTAATGACTATAGATCCCACTAAAAATAATGGTAATAATCACAGAAATAAACAGCATCCCTGAGCACCTGTTATGTTTCAGGCACTATGTTATGCATTTCACATACAACTTATTCGTTAAGAATAAATTTATAATCATTTGAATTACATCGAAACCCTCAGCCATAAAAGGAAATATGCTTTGTCACTGATGACAAAGCATTTCTTGTTGGCATAACTCTATTATATACCTGTCTCCTCATCATCTTCCTATCCCATTTTTCTCTTTTCTCTAGCTCTATATAAATATTACTATTGGTGTTGGCTTTCCCTGTTCTTGCAAATCCCTGGAGTTGCAAATCTTTATCGTTTTCTCCCTTATAGTATGGAATTCCTTTGGTGATATTAAGCCTCTGTCTTGCACGGCCTTTCCTGGTGCTAGGCCTCATGGGAAACTCATTACTGAATAGTTTTCTACCTCTGGGGGCCTAGTCCCATGCCTAGTATGCATGAGCACTTGGAAATGATAATGAGAGCCCAGATGGAGGTGGTTGTTGAGCATTTTCCAGAGCTGTGAAGATAATTAGAACAACTCTGCTTTATTAAAAGCTTTCCTCAGGGCCTCCTTCACTTCTTGTTCCTTGAGCAATAAAATTGGAAAGTTCAGTCTGGGTCTCACTACTGTGTAGAACATGGTCACAGTCTTTTCCCTTAGCAGGGACTTGCCTAGGTCATTACACACACACATAGATTAAAACTGGAATCCCAAAGACCAACCCAACCACAGTTATATAGGAGAATGGTCGAGAAGTCTTACATCCCCAGCCTAATTGCAGATCCATAAAAGGACTTGCTGATGAGCAGAACCATAGCTGGTTGGGTCACAGAGATACAGAGAGCAAAGATAAGAATCAACAACTGCAATGTCATTAGCAATGAAGGTCACAGAACATAAAATGAATTGAGGAGCACGCAAAAGGAGAATTGAGAAGATATAACATATTGGGACACATTTGTTTAATTGTCTAATGCATGCTGTGACCATTTTGGTGTCAGACATCTTAGGATTCATGGTGATGACATAGAACAGAGGTCGAAAATGCCACATCTGAAAATCTAACTAGCATTCCCAAAGATAAAACCTTAAGTTTAGAAATGTTGAATTACCTGCTTGGTTTAAGATGTGATTATTTATCATACCTTTCCCCTTTAGGAGTGGATCTGATATATCATGGCCTAAAGGAACCCATCAAATTTCTAAATAAATTTTAATAGATTGAAAAGATGATTCAGCTATGTCTCACAACAGCAATGATCTCAGCTACTCAAGAGGCAATAATAACGAGGATCACAGTCTATGGCCGACTCAGGGGAAAGCTGTTACAAAGACTTTTTCTCAACCAAAAAAAGCTGGGCTGAGTGCATTTGTTATCCCATCTATGCAGGAGGCTTCCATAGGAAGATTGAACTCCCAGCTCACCCAACAAAAATGCAAGATACTCTGAAAAAAAAATAATAACTTACACACAAAGGACAAAGGAGTGGTGCAAATTAGTGAACACCCATCTTAAGTCCCTGAGTTCAAACCCCAGTACTGCCAAAAATAAAAAAAAATTGACTTTTGTATTTTAATAAATTTCAAAATCAATTATCTTGAGTATAAAGCTTTTACTGAAGGGGCTGTGTTGAAAGATAAAGGATTTTCATTAAAACTTTCAGAAAGGGGTCTTTCACTACAATAAGCAATCCTGGAAGACAAGGACAGGAAACTTCAGACTATGAACATCAAATTCACATTATGATAGAAATCTTTCCTTACTTAAAATAGAAAATAATATTCTAGCAGTAGACTCTCTTAAAGTATATATGAGGAGAAAATCACAGAATATATCTCTAAGTTTATAGAAATTTGCCTAATCTTCAAAGAGAGTCCATTGCTCCAACACTCCTCAATCCTGGATGATTCAAAGAGGGTTTTAGAAAGTGACATAAATCTCTGTTCCTTTCAGAAGTATCTGGAAGAGGAGATAATCGTTCATCACTCCCTAGGCCAATTGCAAACCTTCCAGAGACCCTATACCCAACTTGGCTACAGAACATTTGAACAATGGTTGATGAAGGTGTCTAGACAATGAGAACAAAACACTTCACCAAACAGTGACATTCCAGTATAGGAAATGCTGAGAGGGTCTAGAAGCCAAAGGAAACTTATATCCATACAAAGAGAACACAGAGCACTTACCTGTCAAGAAAGAAGTTATGGTCCAAACTGCAACAGCCTAAGCACATAGCAACAACAACTAAATGTCTTACACCCAACATCACAGTGCTACATAAAGCCCCAGGAAATTTGGATCATGGGCCGGGGGCGGGGGGGGGGGGGAGTAGGAGAAAGAAGGAAGGAAAGAAAGAAGGAAGGAAGGAAGGGAGGGAGGGAGGGAGGGAGGGAGGGAGGGAGGGAGGAAGGGAGGGAGGGAGGGAGGGAGGGAGGGAGGAAGGAAGGAAGGAAGGAAGGAAGGAAGGAAGGAAGGAAGGAAGGAAGGAAGGAAGGAAGGAAGGAAGGAAGGAAGGAAGGAAGAAAGAAGGAAGGAAGGAAGGAAACAGAGAATTTCAAACTGACTGAATTTAAATCCTGAATGGGGTATGTTAAAAACTGGAAGTGAGGGGCTGGGAATATGGCTTATTGGTAGAGTGCTTACCTTGCATGCATGAAGCCTTGGGTTCGATTCCTCAACACCACATATATAGAAAATGGCCAGAAGTGGCGCTGTGACTCAAGGTAGAGTGCTAGCCTTGAGCAAAAAGAAGCCAGGGACAGTGCTCAGGCCCTGAGTCCAAGCCCCAGGCCTGGCAAAGAAAACAAAAAACTGGAAGTGACTGAATTACTACAGATGGAAAAGAATGGTTGTTTTGCCTTGAGGGAGTGGGGGTTGAGTTCAGTGGAAATGCAATTTTAAGAAGTTATTTTTGTTGCTCACCTGTATTGAGGTTGTAAATTATAAACCTGTTACTTTCCAGAAAGTGACATAGAAATGCCACAAGAGGGAATAAGGAATCATGCCCACAGTTAAGAAACAAGAAAGACAGAGGATGATAAAAATTAATGACACAACAGAAGGACGTTCCCTTGAGCTTTAAAGAAAAATCTTAAGCCTTCAGATGCAAAGAGTTCTCCAAAATTCTGGCACCCCTATTTTTTAAAAAGACATACTTCCAGATATGAACATCGAATTACTGTATTGATTAATTCTGAATGAAAAAAACCAAACACAAAAAGAAGACTGTCATCAAATTTGCATCTAATAGAAGCCAAAGAAAGAAAGAAAAAAACCCATAAGGTCACAGAGAAGATTTCTAATCTAGAGTTCAACCAACATATCATTCAAATAAGAGTTAATCAAATGAGAGAAGATACATTTTTGACCCCAATATCAGGCATATAAAAGTTAACAAAAGTCTAACAAGACTATCAGTTGATCATTTTAATATTTTGAGGTAGCCTGCTCAGTTAATCTTTTGCTTTTATCTCTAAGTAGTTGTACAAAGGAGTTGCCATTTAACAAAGCAGTTTATGAGTGCAATGTATCTTCATCGATATCATCGCTTTCAACATTTTTTTAATGTGGAGATAAAATGGAAATATCCTGAAATTGCAAACTACTTAGAAATAGCTGGCTTTGGTAAGTACATATTAAAACCTATGAATTGTAAAAAAGAAAATTTAAAGAAAGAAAGGAAAATTAAAAAAAAACTTGTAAAAGAAAAAGAGAGAGAACTTGACAGCAAGATCAATGTTACATGAAATCATCGTTCACTTGACAAGTAAGAAAATTCAACCTCTCAGCATGGGATGGGTGTGGCCAAGATGACTGATGCTTCCTCACTTGAAACCCAGGTCACATTTCCCTGAGGAGACCCTTTCCATCCACTTCCTCTCCTTCTCTTTCTGCAACATGACTGGACACCTAGGTGTTCCTGCCCACCCCTTGAACCACCCCATTCTCACCCTTGACTAGTGGCGCCAGCTCACGTAAGTCTCTTCATCTCTGCGCATTAGATCTTATGTCTGTTTTCTCTTATTGTTAAATTCTCCTCAAAAAATATATCTGGCAGATAATCATCACCTAGACACCCAAAGACAGGAAATATGGGAGGTTTCATTTCATAATTCTTTCCTTTTCCCCTTCCAATAAAGTCCTACATGTCATGGCCCACACAGGTGGAGTGGAATACCCTCTATTTATAAAGATCATGGCTCCCACACAAGACTCTACTAGTGTGTCCTGCCTGGGCTCTATGGGATCTAGTCAATGGCAGCTCTGATTCTCTAAGGAGAAGCTACTGATACCAAAATCCCTATGTGAGAAATGGAAGAACATGGGAATCAATATGGTTTCTCTTCTGTCTCCATTTCTAAAAGTTATATCCCATGTTGCAGGATGATGAAAAACCCTCTCACTTCCAGAGTCTGTTTCTTTAGGCATAGTAATGTCTTACGGCCTAGCCAATGTCACACTACCACCTACAATCCGAATGATGTTTTACAAACAATGGGCTCCCCTCTACTTTTTACCAAGAGATGACATACCAGACACGTGTTCACCAAAGAAAGGCCACGGCCCATTGCAGCCAACAGCTTGCCCTCCCTGGACTCAGATGCTTCATCAAGGTTTTCCCTTTTCATCTTTAACACACAAGAAACCCTAGGGGGAAAAAGAAGTAGGACAAGTTCATTGCTCAGAAAAGCAGTTGGCACACTCTACAGATTGGTGTGACCTTTGCCAACTCTCTGCTGCGGAGAAATTGTGGTAATTATTCTTAGCACCAGAAGCACAATCAAGAGAAAGGAAAGGAACAAGGTCAGGAGGAAAAAAAAAAAATTTTCTTTGAGAAATTAAGGGCCAAGAAAAGGAACAAATGAAATCTATTTGTCTATTGTGATTATTTTAGCACTTTTTTTTTCAGTGTGAAAGGTACTCTGGAAGCCTGGTCTGAAAGTTACACACACACACACACACACACAAATTCACACAGATATTGTCTGCCTTCAAGAATTTTATAGGTTACTGTGGGAATCACGTCCTATATGCAATCAATCCTTTCCACATAAGGACAGAGATACACAGGATATCATTCCTAAGGAAGTGAAATTTGGCCTGATTGTTGACACCTATAAAGGCGGGCAGAGAGAACCTTCACTTGTCTTATTTTTCTGCAAAGAGATTATTACCTTCTAGAATAACATGTGATGTATTTTTGTCTTTCCATCCTCCTCAATGGTACATGAATTCTGACAAAGGCTTCTCTCCATTTTCTTCCCCCCCATCCTTCTCCTTACAGAAAATACCAAGCAAGAAAAAATGATACACTCTTAGATTTGCCAGGGTATTATGACCTTTCAGAACAATGGTATTCATTGTATCCTCAGAAGAGCTCTGTAAAGAACAGTGTTTATGTGACCTTCCCTCATTCTACTGAAGCAGGAACATAGACAGGGAACAGGTGAATGGAAAAGTGACTCAAGGTCATTCTCCAGATCTATAGACCTAAAAGAGTTGTCATTAGTATCATCTCCAACATTTAGAAATGATTGTTTCATTTCCGTTACGTCTTTTTTTAGAAAAAAGATAGTAAATCACCTTCTTGGGGCCACCAGCTGGCACCGTGTTCTGCTTGCTTTTCCTTTTCTATACCTTGCAGTGCCAGAAAATAAAATAATCTTTTCATTTCATGCTCTAGCTTTTTTACAAAGATCCAAGAAGGTCTTTTTGCCATAGTAAAGCATTGAAAGATTCGCTAATGCAAGACTCCCTCTTAAGTCCTGCTATGAATCCATTTTAAGAGTATATATTCCCTAACCACGTCCTTAGTACAGTTGCACATTCGACGGCTTATATTTCTTACCCCCTGACAACCCATTATTAGAGAACTGTTCTTTCTATGTGTGGTTACATAAAACACACTCCAACAAAGCATAGCACTGCTAAAAGATGAAGAGCAATTTTCTTATAGAGCAGCGTTTTTTATGATCTCTTGTTACTAGCAACTTTTGAAAATAATAGCAAGCCAGAATATTATGCATCTACTATGATGGTTAGAAGAATTATTAGCAAGCCTTCTCAAACTCTCCTCTCTCCCTCCCTCCTCCCCCATTCCCTCTCTTCTATCCACTCTACCTTGAAGACTAGATAGCCCTGAATAGCCATGTTTCCAGGTTCTTAAGTAAGTCCTATGTATACCCCTTAACTCAAACTGTTTCCAGATTCCAGGGAAATGGTTCTGATTAGCTTAATCTGAACCAATGAAACTTGTCACTCCACTTGCAACCAAGAGATCATTATCATATATAGCAAAATTATTGTGAGAAATCTGGTCATTGTAGAATAGAGTGTGACTGAGCTTCCTGTGCTTGAGCAGCAGCAAGAAACCCAGTTTGGATGAAGTAGAGGATGCACCCCACAAAACTATTTCAAATGAGAACACATGGTTTTACTTAAATAAATGTTCTATTCACTCTGATCAAAATCTTTAGATTTTATCTTACCTTTGTCCTTTCTGCCACATACTACCCAAGATATAGTTGTTTAATGTCATGTAATAAATAAATTATTTCAAAACTTTATGGGTAAAAGAGTAATAATCATCCATTGTTGCTCATAGATAGTTTGATTCGGGAATCCAGATAGGACATTTGAGGCTTCAGCTAGAATACCCAAGCGATGGGGGCTTGAATTGGCCAGAGGCTCATACATGCTGACTGAAGCTGAGGCCACAGCATTCCACAGACAAACTCTTCATGTAGTCTCAGCTTCTTCACAAATCGTCAGCTAAGTTCTATGGCCAATCATCCCAAGCAAAACGGAGAGCCAGGCAGAAGCCATTCCACCTTTCATAACCACATGTCATCCACTAGAGAGTATCACTTCTGTTCTGATTCCACTTAGGTTTTGTTTCATTTCATTGTTGAGATGAAGTCTAGCCCAGACTTGTCTCAAACTTGCCACTCTCCTGCCCCTGAATATGCCACACTCTATCCATTGTTCTAGTTGCTAAGATGGGCTCCATTTCAATAGGAAGAATTGTAGCCCAATCCCTCACCCCCTGATGGAGCCATGTATCAACATTATATTGCAAGAAGAGAGTACAGGAACAAATACATATATGAAGAGAACGTAGGAATATATATATATATATAATTTGGCATGACTATCATTAAAAATTAAGGTTAACTCCATTATCCACCTGGAAATTTTGTTACCTACCCTTAAAAATACCTAGAACTTGACTTCCTTCTCAACTGCTACCATATTAGATTGCTGATGAGCAATTTCTTTAGACTATGAAAATTACTTCTAATCTGGTCTCTCTGTACTCACACTTAACAAAAGAAAAATATATTTTCCCTGTTCAATCCACTTCATCATCATCAAAATAAAATTAATGTCAACAGTAAAACAAGAAGAACTAACAAACAAGAAGTAGAATGTGAGCTGAGTACCAGTGACTCGTACCTATCATCTCAGTGACTTGGGAGGCCTGGATCAGGAGAATGGTAGTTTGAGGCCAGCTCAGGCAAAAAAGTACACAAGACTTCATCTCAACAGAAACTGTGAATAGTGGCACATGTCTGTCATCCCGGCTGCAATGGGAAGAATAAAATAGACAGATCATAGGCAGGTGCCAATGGGTCATACCTATGATCCTAGCTACTCAGGAGGCTGAGACTGGAGGATCATGGGCCAAGCCAACCGAGGCAAAAAAAGTCCATGAGACTCTTATCTCCAATAAACTACTCAGAAAAAGCTGGAAACGGCGCTGTGGCTCAAGTGGTAGAGCGCTAGCCTTGAGCACAAAGAGGCTCAGGGGCAGTGTGCAGGCCCTAAGTTCAAGCCCCAGGATCAGCAAAAAAAAAAAAAAAATTTTAATAGACATATCATCATCTACTCACATGCCAGGGCAAGGAGTGAGACCTTATCTCAAAAATAATTGCTCTAAAAGACAGATGGAGGTGTGGCTCAGTAGTACACACTTGATTAGCAAGCACAAGGCCCTAAGTTCAAACCCCAGTGCCACATAAAGAGGAAAAAAATAGAATGTGACAGAAGTGATGCTCTGTCACTGCCAATGCTACATCATGAAATGCAGGGCGGCTTCTGTTAGGCTCTTAGTTGAGATAATTGTCCACAAAAGGCAGGCAATATTTGGTGAAGACTAGACAATTATGAAAAAATCCACGAGGCTTTTTATGATCTAGATTTTGGATGGATGCTTGCAATAAGAGAATAGATTATAGGTTTCAAGGGTGGGGAATTTGAGCTGTTAAGAGTTTCTCAGGGGCTGGGGATATGGCCTAGTGGCAAGAGTGCTTGTCTCGTATACATGAGGCCCTGGGTTCAATTCCCCAGCACCACATATGCAGAAAATGGCCAGAAGTGGCGCTGTGGCTCAAGTGGCAGAGTGCTAGCCTTGAGCAAAAAGAAGCCAGGGACAGTGCTCAGGCCCTGAGTCCAAGCCCCAGGACTGGCAAAAAAAAAAAAAAAAAAAAAAAAAAGAGTTTCTCAGTTCCTCTAAACGATTCTCAATCTCATGGTCAATGGTTTGGTTTTTTTTTAACCAGAAGTTCTGTAATGCCACACTTATGGTTTCTGTATTCTAGACAAGAATCTGCTTCTAGTTTGTTGCCTCTACCTAAGGCTTCAGGACCCAGTTAATACTTGAATAGACAAATATTTAGCCAAGACCCCTACCATCTCCACTGCTGGAAGTAGATGCTCTGTATCTCAAATGATAACAGTGGAGAGTCCCAAGTTATAGATCCCAAGTTACATTTCTCCTCTTAGCATGGAGGAGTGTCCCATGTCCCTAGTACTGTCTCAGGTGACAACCCTTCCTTTTCCAAATCTCTGTCTTTGCATATGTTACTGTTAATAGCTATTTTTATAGTAGTCCCAATATTTGAAGAAAAAGTTTATAGAATTAACAATACCTTGGCTTACCTTAGATGTATTTTAAAAGGAGATTTGAAGATGCATCAGTTAATTTATAGTGACTTTAATAGATAATTAGTTCATAGAACCCACTGGCTCCAGAACACAGGGTTAAATCAGAAAATACCACTTAGAAAGAGCTGTGGAGAAACTAGGAAATGTTCCTTATCCATTACTCATCTCTTCTCTTTATACTTTGTGTGTGTGTGCACGAGCGCGCGCGCGTGCACGCATGCGCGCGTGCACGCATGCGCGGGAACCTCAAGATTTGCATTTGCTTCCTTTGTAAGTCAGTCCACATCGCAGAATTATAACTCCTAGCCATACACAGAACAGTCTGTGCCTTATGAAGATGAGTCTTGCATAGTTCCAATTCCAAGCACCTGCACACAGGTCTTATACAAGCCCAACATAAGCAAGAACCTTTGCTAATTCCAGTGATCTGTGGCTAAGAAGATGAGACCATCTGATTATGGAGCATCCATTGTTGTCTTCTTGGCATGCTGGTAAAAAGAGGCCTTGGGAGAAGTGTGGTGGATCTTGGCAACCTCTTCAAGGATGTGTGATAGAGTAGGGTCCTGATTTTCGATGCCACTGTATCATAGACAGGATTTGAAGCTGATAACCTTCCTTGAATGATGTGCTTAAGTCTCTTCTAATGAAAAATAGCTAAGGCCCACAAAAGCTAGGCATCCATATTTATATATCATATGACCTAGACCTTGTCCTCATGCAAAGTGGACAATCTAAATAAAAATGTTACTGGTCAGTATACTTAGATTCCTTCTCCAGATAATGTTAACCAAGAAGTACAGATACTGTGGCCAGATTGTTAGAACTCAACCTGATTCATTCACTTGTACTGCAACTGGTAACAATGTTCAGATATTACACAGACAGGGCATGAAGAAGGACACAGAAAGAATCAGGATGAAGCAGAAATGAGTCAGACTACAACACCCCTGAGAGATGAGAAGGAAGCTTTCATCCCAAGTAGCTCCTGGAGTCCAGTTCCCATGATACTTAGCCGTATTTCAGCTCCTTTATCCTTGAAATTGCCAACTTTATTTTGACAATAAAATCCTCCACTTTTTTGGAGGTTGTTTGAGTGCATTTCTATTTTCCACAACCAACAATCCCTAGCTAAGAGAGCCTGAGAGGGTGTCTGTCAGAGATGGAAGCCTGAAGACTGCAAGGACATTTTGTCAGCTGTTTAGCTGCAGCACGCAGGAGAGCATCAACTCCAGTATCTATCCCATCATGTCTGCCTGCCTCTTCGGTTTTTAAGAAAACCAAGGTATTTGAGTCCTGGAAAAACCCCATCATCTGTTTTGCAAATCTCATCAGAAAAGGATCAACTAGTGAGAAGCTACTAGACACTGAAGTAGCAACATGGATTTCTTTGTGGACAAGATAGGCTGTGTCTCCTTACCAACAGTTCTTCAAGTGAAACTCCAAATCTGATATGTCATATTAAACAGATATGCCTCCTCTGCCTCCTGCTTTACCTTCTTTTTCATTTATTTCCCTTCCTTTCTTTCTCTCAAAAAATTATTTTTTTCAAATTTTTATTATCAAACTGATGTACAGAGAGGTTACAGTTTCATACATTAGGCATTGGATACATTTCTTGTACTGTTTGTTACCACCTCATCAACAATTATTTTTGTAACTAATGTGGGTTTAATGATAGGCAAAAGAGGCAAGCCAGTGTCCTTGGTTGGGGAAACTACATAGCAATTACATATTAAGTAAGCAATTCAAAAAAATAAATAAAATTACACTCACGATAAGAGCCACAGGAAGGGGTATATGAAGATATGAAAAAGAAGAGATTCGAGGTTTGCATGATCCCATCACACAAATCCAGGGAGGATTACAGAAGGAGAGATATGAGAACCAGTGCCAATAAAAGCAAACCTGGGTGAGAAAGGGCACAGACAGAGAAGAGTGGAAAGCAGCTGCCCTAAGCAAGCCCTGGACTGGATAGCCAAGGTCATTTACTTAAGTGACCCTAAGGAGCCATTAGGACCCGTGCTTAGCTAAGAAGAACAGGGTGCAAGGCCAGCAGAGCCATTGATCAGGCCTGGATTTCGTGCCTCATGATTCAATAGTTTGGTCTTTACCTTCAAAGCAACTGAAACCACACAATCTAACACATAAGGTTTGACTTAAATGGTTAGAGATATGCTTTATCCTGTAAGAAAATTCAAACTCCTCCTTCTCCAGAATTCACAATCTTTCTCTATTTCTCATGCACGGATCATTTACTAAGCTATTTCATAAGTAAAGTGGCAGAATGTTGACTCTAAGTCTTTCAAATGGTTCTGGGAAACAAACCAAAAGTAAAAAAGTTATGTATGTGCATATTTAAAGAGAAAGAGATAGACAAAGGGAACAAAAAAATGACAGTATTACAGAAAGAAAGAAGCAGAAATTTCAGCAATTTTCTTTGCTTCTCAAATACCTTCTATTATAATAGTGTTTCACTAAGTAATATGTTTGCTAATTAAATAAACATGCATAAAGCTATATGTCCCTAACTAAAATAATTAAAATATAAGAAAGGCTCTAGATTTATATCTTTTTTTTCTCTTTCTAAGATGTATTTCTTCTTGGTATCACCTTACTAACTAAGAAGACAATCTGAATTTTTTTTAAAGACTAAATTACAGAATTTAAAAAAATTTATTATCTAAACTGCTCACAAAGTAGCTTTGGAGAGGGTTATACTAACTGAAGTAAGCCAGACCCAGAGAAACAAAGGTTGCATGTTTTTCCTCATTAGTGAGAACTAGAATGTACCTATAAATCTACCAGTAAACACACTGGATGGCACCTAAGCAGTTACAAGTGAAATAACTGAAGTATAATAGAATCTGTGCAGACGGCAAATAATATAATTCTTTAGAAAGATGAAGTCAACGCCTAACAAAGTGAGTACTAGGAAATGGGTACATGCATGGAGCAGGGGAGGGGTGTTAAGAGGAGAGTGGTAGAAGAATGATTGGAAGAAATGAGTAGAATGCAGGCAAGAATGCATTGTATTGCCACAGAACTGAGAAAAAATAAGGGAAGGGGTAGGAGGAAGGGGATTGAAGATGATGAAGGGATAGCATAGATCAGTATGCACTATATACATAAACTTCTTTGTTAAATGGCAAAAAAATCAATACATAACCTAAAAATTCAGAAGAGTGAGGGGAGGGGTAAGGTGGGAGAGGTGAGTGAAAACAACTCCTCTGTACAACTACCTAAAGAAAATAAAAATATATATTTAAAAACTTCCTTCCTTATGTTAACAAATGCATATAAAAGTCTCTACTGTTCCACTATTTCAATGTGCATCCATCTTTTCCCTCTGAACAGAATTCAAACACAGGATTATGTCTTCTATTGGTTTGCATTCCTAATCTCAGGAGTAGGCATGAAAAATTTCACAGCACAAGAGCAAAATTTGGCCATTCTGCCTGCTACAATTGCAGCAAATGCTGAGAAAAGAAAATCCACTGGAAGAAAATGAGTTGTGGTCTTGTGTTTCCTGTGTCTGATTGGTAGTCTATTACTTCCCAATCTCCCTGGAAAGCAAGGGTTATTACTCCCCCATTCTGTAGTTGAGGAAACTGAAACTCGGAATGTTGTATATTTTGTATTTTAAAAAAGGATCTCACAGAATGGTGGAGGTAGGATTCAAACCTGAGTCTCTGACTTGCAGTCAAGATAGCTATCAGTTGGCTCAGATTAAAAACATGATCTTGCATCTTTTCACAAAAGTACAGCCAGGACCAGAGGGAGGTAAATAAGACACTAAACTTAAGGTTTTCCTTCTCAGATGCTGACTTCATACCTGCCCAGCTCTGAACTTGAGTAATTGCTGTGCCACAAAATCTTCACAGGATATTATCAATGTCATTGTCCTTGACAATGACAAAGGCAATAATGCCCAGTTGTTTTGTCAAAACCAGTCTAAGCTGGCCACAGATGGCACATGCCTATAATCTTTGCTACTGGAGATGCTAATAAGGGAGGATCAGAGTTCAAGGACAACCCAGGCAAAATTGTTTACAAGACCCCATCTCAACCAAGAAAAGCTGGGTGCAGTGGCATATGCCTGTCACCCCATCTGTGTGGGAAACATAAATAGAAGTATGATAACCCAGGACAATCCAGGTATAGATATGAGACCCTATCCAAAAACTAACCAAAAGAAAGAGGACTAGAGGGCTGGGAATATGGCCTAGTGACAAGAGTGCTTGCCTCCTACACATGAAGCTCTTGGTTCAATTCCCCAGCACCACATATATGGAAAACGGCCAGAAGGGGCGCTGTGGCTCAAGTGGCAGAGTGCTAGCCTTGAGCGGGAAGAAGCCAGGGACAGTGCTCAGGCCCTGAGTCCAAGGCCCAGGACTGGCCAAAAAAAAAAAAAAAAAAGAGGACTAGAGTCATGCCTCAAGTGGTAGAGAGCTCACCAACCAATCACAATGCTCGGAGGAGGAAAGAAGGAGGAGGATGTCACTTTGAGAGTGTTTTCCAGGTGTGATCATCACTTACATCAGTTGACTTTGAGTAAAGCAGAATGCCCATAATATGGATGGGTTTCGTCCAATCAGTTGGAAGCCGTAAGAAAAAAAAAAAATAGGTTCCCGCCCCACAAAAAAAATCAGAATTTCTGATTTAATATTGACTGAATATTGCAACATAATCTCCCCTCTATGTTTGTAGTCAGCGAGCCTGTCCTACAGATTTCAAACTTGCCAACTTTTACAACCATGTGAGTTAACTCCTTAAAAGAATTATCTCTAGACAGTCAGATAAAGGGCGTACGGATATGCATATAGACATATCCATAATGTTCATGGGGAGAAAGATAACTATACAGATATACATATATCTTTTGCTATTTCTTTGGAGAAACTTGGCTAATACAGACCTTGAATCACCATTCCGTAAGCAATTAAAATCAACAAACTGCTCACCCTGGTAGAAGAACCCATCATAGGGGGGAAGTAAACCTTGTAAGAGGTAGAGTCAAGTTCTGAAAACAAACTTCCAATCCTTGCCCTGTTGCTGCTATGTGGTATGTGTTTGTGTGTGTGTGAGTGTGTGTGTGTGTGTGTACGTGTGTGTGTGTATGTAACTTCCTTATCTACCTGTGTCTCTGCTTCCCCAACCACAAATGGGAACCAGAATCAGTATTTACTTCAAAACACTATAGTAAAAATTACTTGCTAGAATGTACATAACCATTCCAAATCAATGCCTGGAACAACAGGAAGTGCCAATGATGCCAAGATTTCTTCATTTTCTAGGCTTGGAAATAACAAAGTACCACCAACCAAGTGGCTTAAACAATTTACTATCTCACCTCTAAAGGCTAGATATCTGAAACTAAGCAGTCTGAAGAACTGGCTTTTTCTTTCCATGTGTCCAAATTTCTCTTTTTAAAAAGGATACTAGTCCGTTGGAGGGAATGTGGACGAAAGGGAACCTTCTTCATTGTTGGTGGGAATATAAACTGGTTCAGCCACTCTGGCAAGCAGTATGGAGATTCCTCAGAAGGTTAAACATAGAGCTCCCCTTTGACCCAGCAGCCCCACTTTGGGGCATCTACCCAAAAGATCACCAACAAGAACACACTAAAGCCACCAGCACAACAGTGTTCATCACAGTACAACTTGTCATAGCTAAAATATGGAACCAACCCAGATGCCCCTCAGTAGACGAATGGATCAGGAAAATGTGGTACATATACACAATGGAATCTTGTGCCTCTATCAGAAAGAATGACACTGCCCCATTCATACGGAAATGGAAGGACTTGGAAAAAATTATACTAAGTGAAGTGAGCCAGACCCAAAGAAACATGGACTCTATAGTTTCCCTCATAGGGAATAATTAGCACAGGTTTAGGCAAGTCACAGCAGAGGATCACAAGAGCCTAATAGCTATGCCCCTATGAATGCATAAGAAGATGCTAAGTGAAATGAACTCCATGTTATGGAAACAAGTGTTACGTCACTATTGTAATTACTTTCAACATGCCATGCGAAAATGTAGCTTCTATTGTTGATGATCCTCTTGTATCCCTTACTGTGGTTGTACCTGTACTATCACTGTATCTCATCTGAATACCCTGGACACTGTATATACTGATATTAGAACTAGGGAAGTGAGAGGGAATATCAAATCAAGAGACAAAGGATAAAAAGACAAATGACTCCAAAAGCAATACTTGCAAAACCATTTGGTGTAAACCAACTGAACAACTCATGGGGGAGAGAGGGAGAAGGGGGGAGGGGGGAATAAGGGAGGAGGTAACAAACAGTACAAAAAATGTACCCAAGGCCTAATGTATGAAACTGTAACCTCTCTGTACATCAATTTGAAATTTTAAAAAATAAAATAAAATAAAGGATACTAGTCATACTGCCTTAGGGCTAATATTAATAACTTTATTTTTAAATTGGTTGCTATTGGAATTTCAAATCTGTTGCCATGCCCAAAGAGGGTCACTGAGGTGTAGGAAGTTAGAAGTTCAGAAAATAAAGATGAAGGGCATAATTTAGCCATAATGCATTAGTAGGGGCCCCTAGTCAGAGACCTGCATCTTGGAGTCACAACCAAGCTCAATCATTTGTTTTCAGTATGAATACTTTTTTTTCCCAATCCTTGGGCTTGAACTCTGAGCCTGGGCACTGTCCCTGAGCCTCTCTGTGTTCAAGGCTAGTTCTACAACTTGAGCCACAGTGCCACTTCCAGCTTTTGCTGAGTAGTTTATTGGAGATGAGAGTCTCACAAACTTTTCTGCCTGGGCTAGCTACAAACCTCAATCCTCAGATCTCAGTCTACTGAGTGGCTAGAATTCCAGGCATGTGCCACTGGTGCCCAGCTTCATCATAATTTTTTTAAAGAGCAGTATAAAGTACATGAAATGAAAATGTGGATATATTTAAATTTGGGCCAGAGTTTAGGAGTTACAATCTGCCTCCACCTTCCTCCTCTCAACAGTGTTACAGTTTATGGGAGAGATAGAATAAAAACAGAAAATATGCATATTACACATACACATTCTGCTGTTCCCTCCACTATCTCATAAATAGCATCCTCTTGGCATCAGAGACCAGGGCTTTGGGAGTTGATTTCAACTTCTATTCTTAGCACAGAATAGAGAAATAGCTTACACTTCATATTAGCAGGAGAATAAAATTAAGGCTCATGAACCCATAATTTTAAAGGCAGCCCATTACAAGGTAATCTCAGGAGGCACAGAGATGAAAGGGGGTGTGGGATGGGAAAAGGAAAGAAGCCAGAATGGCCATGTTGATGCGTCTTTGTTAGCTGAGGCTCAGCTCCATTGAGCTCTCTAGGAGGCAGCATTCCTTGGAATTGACTCATCTTGTGATGTACACACACATCCATTCCCATCCGGAAAGCTAGAGGCCCAGTGCTTACAGTAGGAATCTCAAATGTGGTATGTGTGGGGCTGTCAGTGTTGTTGGGGAACAAAAGTGCAGGCAGTATCTCATGCATAGCTGTGCCCAGCTGGAAATCGCACCAGCCATTTGGGTCATAACCCAAATGGATGATTTGTAGAGGATGTTTCCTAACTGCAAGAATTCCTTCTTAATGTATCCCAGACAGAAGGATCAAGAGCCATCCTTTCTCTCACACCACAGGGACATAGTAAGGAAAGCTCTATATTCATTCAGCCATCCTCAGTTATGGTTATAAGGGTGGGAAAAAGTCCAGAATGACTGGGAAATGCTCATCATTGCTTTCCTTCCCAACTCTATTTCATTACAGAACAAAATATCCACAGCATGGACTGTTATTGCTAAGCCAGAATACTCCACTTTATTAGTGAATTATGCAATCTGAAAAAGACCTTGTGTCTGCCAGAGAACTTGTTTCTGCTGGCCACTCAATGGGCTGAGAGTAAAGTGCTTCATGGCCTTTCTCAAGCACCAGTTCCCATCCCAAACTTAGCTCTCTCATGTCCATCCCAAACCTTTCTCCCCACTCTTTCCCACCTCACTATTTCCACTTTAAATATTTCCCTCCTCTTCCTTTCCTCTCTCTCCTCTTAAGACTTGCTCCTGTGACTCCCGTACACTCTATTATTGCCAGCAATTAATATTTATTGGCATAAAATCATGAGAGGTTTTATAGATCAACCCAATGCCAGAGACTCTCTTCCTTCCATCAAATCCTAATTCTTCCTTCATCCTATCTGCTCCTTGCATATGCAGGGTCATATTCTGGTGATCTAATGACACTATTAATAATTCCATATGTGCAAGGATATATGTGTGTGTATATACATATACATGTATATGAAGGAAAGAGAGCAACACTGTGAGAGACATTTTGAAAGGTCATCTGGTCCAAAAACTGTTATATTCTATGTTCAATTCACCTTTTATCTGAGCTAGAGGTTGGGAAATGGCGACCTCAAGAGAAATCCAAGCATCAGACAGATATGTATCCTTTGGCCCACACAGGACTTTTTAATTGATTATCTTTAAATAGTTGTACAAAGGAGATGCCATTTAACAAAGCAGTTTATGAATACAATGCATCTTGGTAAGGGTCACCCCTCTCAATAATCTCACCCATCCCCCAATCCATCCTTTCCCTTACCTTTTTGAATTTTGACTTCATTTTCCCCCTGACCTTCTCCTCTTCATTTGGCTACCCTTCTCCCCTTGACCCTACTTGTCCCCTCTTGCAAGTATCTGCTTCCTGGTGGCTGTTTTGTTGGGCTTTGACTTTGCCTTTCTTAGGAATTACCCACTGGTATACAACAATGTCAAGAAACTTCTCACTATTTTGTGTGGGTGTGTGCCAGTGGCAGGACTTGAACTTGTGGCTTGAGCACTATCCCTGAGATTTTGTGATCAAGGTTAGCACTCTACCACTTGAGTAGCTCCACTTCTGACTTTTTGGCATTCAATTGGAGGTAAGAGTCTCACAGACTTTCCTGCCTGGGCTGGCTTCAAACCACAACCCTCAGATCTCAGCCTCTTGAGTAACTGGGATTACAGGTGTGAGCCATCAACTCCTGACTGAAACTTCTCTCTTTTTTAAAATAAGTTCAATGTCAAACTTGTCTTTAAAACACAAAACAAAATAGTCTTCACATAACACAGGGCATCACGTGGTGAGAGGCCAGTGGCAATTGTTGTCTCCTGCAGAGCAGGGCTCCTGTTCACAGGTCCCTGCTCTTCTGCTGGATTATCCTCAGTCCACATTGCTGAGTTTGGATATTCCACTATCATCTCCAGGAATCCTTTCAGTCTATACTTGGGCACTCCCACAGACAGGGCGCTCACCCTTTCAAGAGACAGACAATTCCCTGCCTGATGGGTCCATTGCGGAGCTCTCTGTTCAACTCAGATAACTAGAGTATCCACCTCTTTCACACTAGACAAAGGAGCAAGCACACACACACACACACACACACACACACACACGAGTTTTCATTGGTTCACCTCCTCAGTTCCTCTCCCTACATGGCTTCTGGCTCCATTCCCTTCTCAGTTTTTATTGTCTAGACATACTCCCACCCTGTTTCTCCTCCCTTCTTTTTAAATTCCAGAAATGAAGTTTTATTCCACATAGCCTCAGCTCACCCCTCTGTCTTCTAGAATTTTGTTCACGTGCTTATTATGTACAATTAGGACAATTATGGTTTTATCCTGTACCAATTAGAGCACACTGCACAGCATGCAGGCACCAGGTGCCGAGCCACGGGGGCCAGCATGAGCTGGCGAGGGCAGACGCTCAGTGCCTGTCCTCCAGCTCAGACCTCAGTGGGGTGCAGCAGCACCCAGCAATCTCAGAAGAAACGAACGCTTACATATTTACTATGTAGGAATCAGCTCCAAGGGGAATTCTAGATTCTAGACAGCACATAGGTGGGTGCACACTTGCATGGGTGCACACACAGACCACACACACACACACACACACACACACACACACACACACACACACACACACACACACCAAAGAGATTGCGGCAAACCTAAAAGAAAATAGGGAGAATAAGAATACTTTGGCCATCTTTAAAAGGAAGACTTCTGACTGCAACATGAAGCCAAGAAGCCATAAAGAGAAAACCTGGGTACTTCTAACCACATCCAATTTTGACAATTTTAGAGAATAAAAGCACCCCTCAAAGGACAAATATGGGATATATTTTTAATATAAATGACAAAGCCCAACTTTCTCTGTACAAATTATACTTAGAGACCATTAACAAAACCCACAAAAAAAATTTTACAGACAGGCACTGATAGCTCCTACCTGTAATCCTAGCTACTCAGTAGGCTGAGTTGAACCTTACTTCATTCCCTAGGACTTGCGCACACACACTCTCACAGAGAGAGAGAGAGAGAGAGAGAGAGAGAGAGAGAGAGAGAGAGAGAGAGAGACTTTTACAAAAGAAATATAAGCAATGAAATCAAATGAGACAGTTTCGGACCTCATCAGTAATCAAATAAAAGCAAACTAAAATAATGTGCTATATCCCATGTGAACCTTTGTGGTGATATTAAAAACCAACACTGCCCAGGCCGTCAGAGTCAGGGGAAACTGGCACTTGGTTCATTCACTTCCTTTAAGCAGCCCTTCTGCAGGGAATTCAGCAATTAGCAGACTCTAAATGCACGATTCTGCCATTTTAATTGTTCCAATGCTTCATTCTCTCATCTAACCTGTCCCTCCTCACATCACAGCTTCCAAAGCCAGCGCGCACCTGCACCTTCCTGGATCTTGATACCAGTCCTCATGTTTCAACCCCATCTCTGACTCTAAGAACTCAGGACCATGCTTCTCCTGGCCTGAGCTCACTCCCACACAGCTTGTCCCTGCATGTTCAAGTCTCCTAGGAAATGCAACGTCAGCGGTTAACTCACCTATCTCCCTTCCAAGCTTGCAATCTGAGTCATCCAATATACACATGCATACATATAAATATAATGCACTTCAATCTTCTTCACCCCAATTCCCTCTTCTTCCCTCTCCCCTTCCACCAACCCCCAAGTAGCCACCTTCCATACTTAAATCCCATTACTAGTATCATTTTGTCTATATTATATGTATGAGTGAATACATGAAATATTTGGCTTTAGGAACTTGGGTTATTTAGTTCAACATGATGCTCCATGCATTATCCCAGTGACATAAATTTCATTCTTCTTCATGACTAAATTATACACCATCATGTATATCCTTGATTGATTTACCCAAGAGTAGAACACCCAGCAATAAACCCACACCGTTACAGCTAATTTTTGACAAAAGTTATATAACCATCTCAATAGATGGACAAAAAGCCTTTGACAAAACCCAGCATCTGGAGCTGGGAATATGGCCTAGTGGTAAAGTGCTTGCCTCATATACATGAAGCCCTAGGTTCGATTCCTCAGTACCACATATATATTTTACTCTTAGCTTCTATAACTCCATTTTGCTTTTGTGACTCCATCTTAAAGACAGGACTGCACCCCCACCGCTGAGGCTAGTTCCTTATGGTTTGACATTTAAAGATGTATGTATCCACTATCCCATAGTCTGCATCAGGCCTGCTGAATTTTTTTTATAAATAAGTGTACCGCACACCGCCACAATTGGTTGCCTATTAACTATAGCTGCTTTCTCACTATAATGGCAGAAGTGAATAATTGTAATTTGGCCAGAAAAGCCTAAAAGCATATGGCCCCTGCTTTGAATCTAATGTTCTGCTTACAGCAAATATAGAGGAGAGGTGCATGTATTCATTTTGTGTTTCTGAATACCAATTACCACACACTTAGCAGCTTAGAAACACACCACAGCTCTTCATTTCCATAAATCAGAAGTCAGGACCTGCTCACGGTATCCCATGACTGAAAGTAAATTGCTGGGTGTGGGTTCCATCTCAGCTGAAGGTTGAGATTCTCTTAAAATGTTAGCAGTAATTATTTCCTGGCAATTGTGTGGTTGTGGTGCCCATTTGGGGGGCTACTTTCAGCCAAAAGCTGATCTTACTGGCTGCTTTCAGGTCCTCTCTGCCTGGTCCATTTCTCTCACAAAGCTTCCCCAGGGCAAAGGAGGAATATCTACAGTGCTCAGGCACTTTTATGGGCTCACCTGAGAAGGTCAGGCCTTGGCTTCTTCTCTGAAGGTGAAATAATGAGAGAATTTCCAGATACCAAGCCTAGCTTTCTTTTGTTTGTTTGTTTGTTTGTTTGTTTCCAGTCCAGGAGCTCAAACTCAGTGATTGGGCTTTCCTCTGAGCTGCTTCTGCTCAAGGCTAGTGCTCTAACACTCGAGCCACAGCTCCACTTCTCGCCTTTTCTGACTAGTTTATTAATAGAGATAAGAGTCTCATGGACTTTCCTTCCCAGGCTGGCTTTGAACTGTGATCCTCAGATCTCAGCCTCCTGAGTAGCTAAAATTACAGGTATGAGCCTCCAGTGCCCAGCTAAGAGCTTTCTTTCCATTGATTAAACTCTTAAGAAAACTATAATGTTAACTAAAGTAGTTTTATCCCTCTAGAATAAATGAATACATAGAATCCACACCAAATTTAATATATTATCTTAATTGGAAATTTTTAAGATAAAAGAATGATAGAAGAATGATAGTTTCGACAAGAGGAGTGATGGGAAGAACAAACAGTTGTGGAAACATCAGGTAAGGATGGACATGTAGAGTAATGATGGGGCAAAGTGGATGAGATGTTTTGATAATTCACTTTAAGTGCTGAGATTCCATGAATCTGGGGAAACAGAGGCCAGGAAGGGTCTAGAAGGATGAAGATTGAGAGTCATTTGGAGGAAGATGTACACCGATGAGAAAGAACTGATACTGTCATCTTCCAACTTCTTCTCTTTCCATCCTGCCCCTCTGTTACAGCTTGAGGACTTGAAGAGATGATCCGAGAATAAGTCCTTATGAACTGGGTGTAGTGACTCACATCTATAATCACAGCTACTTAGGAGGCAGAGATTGAGAGGATCAAAGTTCCAGGCCAGCCCACAGTGTGTAGTAATTCCTGTCACTTTGTTGTTTGGCAATGTTTGATTCTTTCCTAATCCTCATTTATGTGTCAAGAACCCAGAATAGAACAGACTCACATCCTGCCTAGCTCCAGACCCTGGAATCCAGCTGACAGCTCGTGGAACCTGAGAACTCTGCACACCACAGGATTGGTGTTCTTTTTCAACGGTGATCCTGGGACTTTTTCTCTTCAGGGAGGACAGGCCATCAACCACTGTACCTTTCACTGCTCAAGCCCCAGGCTACTGAAACTTCGCAGCTGGTCCATATCTGACCCTCTCCCTCTCCACAAGCATGTCACTTGGCCCTCTCCCTCCCAGAGGCTGTGGCCAAATGTCCTGACTGTCTGAATTATGGTTGCTCCTTTTTTCCAAGTCCCTCAGCTATCTCAGTCTCAAATCTCAATCTCAAATGGTGCCTGGTTATACAGCTCTGGACTATAGAGAATAGGAAAATATCTTTCCTGTTGGGTGATAAGCTGTCACAGAGGCAGGATCTCTGTCCCACCAAATCCCAACACTGGATTTAAGGATGCCAGGCCTTGAGGAATTATCTGAATCTGTCACCCAGGATACCCAGCTTACCTTGCTTGTCCCTAGAGGCTTCAGCTTCCCCTCCCTTCAACCCAGCAAAGCAATGATGGAGCTATAAAGCTCTGGGACAGAGTACTGTTTTATAATTATTGAAATAATACAGATTATATTCACCCTAGAAAGGAAATAATTAACCGTTTGTGAAGAAAGAGCTGGTATAGGAGATTTCTCTTTTAGATTGTAAGAATCACATCGCAGTTTTTCCGGAGAATTTAACACACTTAACACATTTTAAAATATATTACCTACTATCTATAATATTTACTTATACATTATTTTAACTATTCCTTTTTTGGGGGGTGGAGTGGGTCACGGAGCTTGAACTCAGGGCTTGGGCACTGTCTCTGAGTTCTTCAGCTCAAGGCTAGCACTCTAACACTTTGAGCCACAGCACCACTTCTGGTTTTCTGGTGGCTAATTGGGGATAAGAGTCTCATGGACTTTCCTGCCTGGGCTGGCTTTGAACCATGATCCTCAGATCTCAGTCTCCTGAGTAACTTGGATGACAGGTGAGGGCTACTGTTGCCCAGCTATCTTTGCTGTTTCTTATCTATCTCCTCTGTGACAATGTAAGACTCACACAGGCAGAGGTTTTAGTCTATTTTCTTCATTGGTCTAAATACCTAGTATATAGCATCCCCTCAACAAAAATTAGTTTATTGAACTACTTTCAAAAAATTAATATTTAGGGGCTGGAAATTTGGCTTAGTGGTAGAGTGCTTACCTAGCATGCATGAAGCCCTGGGTTTGATTCCTCAGTACCACGTAAATAGAAAGAGTTGGAAGTGTCAGAAGGCTAAACATAGAACTCCCCTATAACCCAGCAGCCCCACTTTGGGGCATCTACCCAAAAAACTACAAACAAAAACACACTAAAGCCACCAGCACAACAATGTTCATCGCAGCACAATTTGTCATAGCTAAAATATGGAACCAACCCAGATGCCCCTCAGTAGACAAATGGATCAGGAAAATGTGGTACATATACACAATGGAATTTTATGGCTCTATCAGAATGAATGATATTGCCCCATTCGTAAGGAAATGGAAGGACTTGGAAAAAAATTATACTAAGTGAAGTGAGCCAGACCCAAAGAAACATGGACTCTATGGTTTCCCTCATAGGGAATAATTAGCACAAGTTTAGGCTAGTCACAGCAGAGAATCACAAGAGCCTAATAGCTATGCCCTTATGAATGCATAAGATGATGCTAAGTGAAATGAACTCCATGTTATGGAAACGACTTAGATCAATGTTGTAATTACTTTTAACATGCCATATGAAACCATAGCTTCTATTGTTAATGATCCTCTTGTATCCCCTTCCTGTGGTTGTACCCGCACTATCACTGTATCTCAACTGAGTACCGTGGATACTGTATATACTGGTATTAGAACTAGGGAAGTGAAAGGGAATATCAAAACCAAGAGACAAAAGATAAAAAGACAAATGACTCCAAAAGCAATACTTGCAAAACCATTTGGTGTAAACCAACTGAACACCTCATGGGGGGGGAGAAGGAGGAGGGGAGGGGGAGGGGGGAATGAGGAAGGAGGTAACAAATAGTACAAGAAATGTACCCATGGCCTAACGTATGAAACTATAAACCCTCTGTACATCGCTTGGACAATAAATAAGTGATAAAAAAAAAAGAAGAAAAAGTTAGAAGTGATGCTATAGCTCGAGTGATAGAGTGCTAGCCTTAGCTAAAGAAGCTCAAGGACAGTGCCCCAGGCCCTGAGTTCAAGCTTCAGGACTGGCAAAAACAATGATATTTAAATAAATCCATTGATAAGATGTTCTAGGTTCTACTTCCAGCAAGTCCAGTAAGCAGCAAGTGCAAAAGGGCTTTTGGAACATTTCCAATCCTAAGAAAGAAAATTTAACCAGAATAGAATGAGGAAGAGTTCACATATTCATCCCATCACAAGTAAAACTTACTTTTCTTTATTGATTTTGCCATGTCTTATTTTTGTGTTTTCACTGCTATATTTTAAATAAGGACAATGGTATGTTGAGAAAAAGAAATTAACACAATGTTCTTTTTAACTATTTTCAGAAAGCATCAGGACTTTTGAAGGCGAATAGTAGAAATAGCTGAGGTGTTGTTGTTTTTTTTTTCTTTTCCAATAGGATGAAAAGGATGAATTGTGTCATGTCCCTCTTGATCTCCACAAGCAACATTCCAGATCCACCGCAGGGAAGCCGCCGGCCTAGTTTTTCACTTCTGTGAACTGTCCCCAATCTCCAGTGCGTCATCCTCCTGGACATGCTACATCTAATAAGAGTCAAGGAAAAAAATAAATTATTTGAGGCAACCTGAGGTTCAGAACCTAGAGTTACCTTCTGTGAATTCCTTCACCAGTGCAACCCTCGTAACAAAATGCTTCACTCTTTCTACTCTCTGCCCCTATTGCTTTAAAAAAAAAAAAAAAAGAGATAGACTCATGGGAAATGGAAGTGTATTTGTGGTCATTTGCATATGACTGTGATGGTGTTTTTCTTTCCATAGATTAGACAAGTAGGAATTCAGCAAAGGTAGGGGAGATATCTGAGAAGTATTTTTTGTGTGTGTTTTATTTGGGTTTTTTTTTAATGGTTTGTTTTTTTTTTGTTGTTGTTGTTGTTGTTGTTGTTGTCTTGGGGCTTAAACTCAGGCTCTGGGCTCTGTCCCTGACCTATTTTGCTCAAGGCTAGTACTCTACCACTTTGAGCTACAGAGCCACTTCTGGTTTTCTGGTGGTTAAAAATTGGAATAAAAGTCTCATAGACTTTCTGGATCAGGCTAGTTTTGAACTGTGCTCCTCAAAGCTCACTAGAATTACAGGCATAAGGCACCAACACTCTGAGAAGTATTTTTATGTGTCCTATATTGAGCATTATGGCCAAAAAATGTGATGGTTTTGCTCTTATCTATAACATGATGATACCTCTAGATTCAATTCAATCCCATATACAAAAGCAAATATATGAAAATGCCATTCTATTAAGGGTTCAGAACCATGTGTTATACAGGTCATACTCTTTTATTTCCCCTTTACACCTGGCCCCTGTGCTGATAATCTAGTTAATTTGTCTTTATATATATACTCCTTCATGAAAATTAATATGTAGGAAAAATAAAAACCCACAATTTAAGTACTAGGGTTGCTTTATATGATGACAGAGACAGAGTGCTTTGGCCTGTTGGAATGCTATGTTAAATGAGTTACAGTTTAAGACCTTCATTTTTTTTTTCAATTCCAATTTTAAGTAGATTGAAGCTAGAGTATTAGAACTGAAAATTTATCCTTTTGAAGCCTATTTTCTATGGGAGAAAAATGGATTCGAAATTTGAAAGGGGAGTTGGACACCAGTGTTTCATATCTATCACTTTAGTTACTCAAGAAGCTGATACCCAAATGAGCATGGCTTGAGGCCAGCTCAAGTGGAAAAGTCCATGAGACTGTCTCTAAATTAGCCAACAAAAAGCAGGGCTAGAAATGTAGTTCAAGTGGTAGAGCACCAACAGAATGGGCAAGTAGAGCAAAATGAAGGCCTGGAATTCAAAATTCTAGCACTGCCACAAATTTTTCAAAAGGTAGTTTGAGGGGGAAAAATATTCCAAGATTATTGACTTGATTGTGCCTCTAAATGATTACAGGTAAAGTGCATATTAAGAGTAAGACTATGCTAGGCATCTGTGGCTCACATCTGATATCGTAGCTAATCAAGGGGCTCATACAAGAAGATCACAGTTCAAAACCAGCCTGGGAAGAAAAATATGCAAGGCTCAATGTCTAACTTTTTCAAAAGGCCAGGCCACAGTAAAACCCACACACACACACACACACACACACACACACACACACACACACACACACACTGAAATAAGGACACAAGTATTTTATCAACGTTTCCATTCATTTATTACATAATCAATTGGCAAAACAGCATAAATACCATTTCCTCAAGAAAATATTCACCCAAAACACTAAAACTTCACTTTATTTTACCTACTTGGTGCATACCTAAGTCACTTCTACAGACACCAATATTTCTTTGTATTCTTTAAAGTGTCTTGAACTCTCAAGAAGCATGCAAGGCATGTTTTATTTAGCTCACTAACACAGCCTACCTAATGTGTCCTAAGAGGTGAGAAGGAATGTGTTGAACCCTACAGCATATGTTTGGTTTTTTTGAAAGAGGGTCTCACTATTTAGCCCTGGCTGACCTTAAGTCCACAATTCTCCTTACTCAACCTCCAGAGTGCTAGGATTATAGATGAGTACCACTATATCCAACCCTTGTATGAGCATTTTATTTTATTTTTTAATTACTTATTTATTGTCAAAGTGATGTACAGAGGGGTTACAGTTTAATACATAGGCCGTGGGTACATTTCTTGTATAACTTGTTACCTCCTCCCTCATATCCCCCCTCCCTCTTTCCCTTTACCCCGTCCCCCATGAGTTGTTCAATTGTTTTACACTAAATAGTTTTGTAAGTATTGCTTTTGGAGTCATTGGTCTTTTTATCCGTTGTGTGTGAGCATTTTAATGAGAAAACAATTATGTTCCTGAGCAAGGTCAGATTGTATGGGAGGAAATGTTCACCAATTAAAGATGAACACCTCCAAATTATATTGGGTCAAGTTAGCATTGTTCAACCATCTGCCCTAAACTGACATCACAATCATGAACCTCCTAACTTTGCTTATAGTCTAAGATATTTGAGAGTGAAGCATAAGTAGTGCATGGAAGTCAAATGTCAAGTTCTGGGATCCATCCAGTAGTGTTTCTTAGACAACTGAGTCCACTCCCCCCCCCCCCACCATGCATCACACTACAACCAAATGGATCTTTTCAAAATTCACAGCTAAGCATTTCACGCTCTGCTCTTGAAATAAATTCCTCAAGTTCCTAAGTAAATCTACAAGGCTCTTGTCCTGGTTCCTTCTAAATTCACCAGCTGCATCTCACACTAAGCCCCTCTCCCTCAGCCTACAGTCCTTCAAAGCATCCTATTTCACAGGCTGTAGCATTCACAATTCTTTCTGTCTGAAAAGTCTCCCCTCATTCATGACTATTTTTCATTCATGACTATTATTCTTAGGTCTCTGCTTATATATTAGATCTTCAGGGAGATGTGGTCTGGCCATACCAAACTGAGAACCCTGTTAGGATGTATGTTTCTCCATGTTTCTTCTCCTTCCATTTTCCAAATTATGTTAAATAAAAAAACACTGCCTATCTATAATACTGTCTAAATTATTAATTATCTATGTCCTAGATTCTACTCTCTATGCAGGAAAATCCATACCTGTCTTTTTTTACCACTTTGTTCTGAACCTAATATCACGTATGATACACAGCAGGTAGTCTGTGAATATTTACTAAATTGATGGGTCAGAATGAGGTATCCATGGAGATGTTTCTCAAGTAATGTTTCTATCAGATATGGGGTAATTAAAGAGTGACAGATTCATAGTTCTTTGTCTTATGACAAAAGAAAAAAACCTAAATGTCCTGGAGAAGATGAAAGTAGATAGTGATTTTCATTACTGAAAGATAGGAAATAACTCAAGTTAATTGAGCAGATGTCTATAAGCAGTGACTCAGAAATAAAACAAAGCTCCTGACCTTTACTGATCAGGAAATATTACATTGTTGTATGTATGATTCAGTTTAGTGTGACATCAAGATCTAACTTCTCCAATAATTGACACAAACCATTACATCTTTCTCCAATGCTATAATGTCTTAGTCCTCTATATCACCTTGGGAAATAGACTAACAGATTCTAGTGGAACATTTTCTATATCACATTTCTTTTCCTCTCATTTTTTTCTTATTCTGGTTAGTGCTTGTATTCTTCCATGACAAGAACTTAAGTTGTATATGACATGTCTAAAAATGTTTCGTTAGTCAGAGTTGAAATCTACTCCATAGTCCATAACCAAAATATTGACTTCTCTACCAGACTAAAAGTGAGCCATTACTTCGTCATTATTCTAGGCTCAAATCTGTAACTAAAAAGAACTGACTGCCCTGCTATATTAAAAGTGGATTGCTGTTTTATCATTGTTCTAGGTGCAAAAATTCACTTTGCAGTAAAAGGATTCAAGTAGCTGGAAAAAGAAAACTTCAACAATAGCCGGAACAGGCAAGAAAAATAAATCTTAGATTCTATAACATGTTATTATTTATTTAAAAAAAAAAACTTTGCCACTCCATCTCTCTTGATTCTGGCTCGAGACCTCTTTATCTTTACTCACCGCAAGGAAGAAATGTTTCTGAAGAGAAAATTGAGAGAGATTCTTTCTGGCTCGAGATCAAATAGTTTATTTTTAATTTCTGGAACCCAGACTTACATTTTTGTCTTTCAACATGTCTTGGTAAGACGACATCTGGTTCATGTGTTAACAGGATAAGAAAAAAAAAATCCCAAAGAATGATTTGTGGGAACTTCTGGGTATAGGGAGCTCCAAACCTACTCTGCTCGGGATACCCTCATTCTTTGAGCAACTTTGTTCAGCGCTTCCTTCACTTCCTTGTTCCTCAGGCTGTAGATCATTGGGTTTAGCATGGGGATGATGACAGTATAAAAGACAGACACAATCTTGTCTTCCCAGAGGGATTTACCCATGTTGCTTTTCAGGTACATAAAGATGAGTGTTCCAAAGAAAAGAGCCACTGCAGTCATGTGAGAGGCGCAGGTGGAGAAGGTCTTGGCTTTGCCGCCGGCTGTACGGATCTTCAGAATCGCCCGAATGATGAATAGATATGACGTAAGAATGATCAGGATGCTGGTTGTGATCACCAAAAAAGCAAAGAGGAAGATGACCTGCTCTTTGCGCCTGGTCTCACTACAGACCAGCTTCAATAGCGGTGGCAGGTCACAGAAGAAAAAGTCCACTTGGTTGGACTTACAAAAGGAGATGGAGAAGGTACACCCCGTGCGGATCACAGTATTCACCATGGCGCCACCATAAGCGGCCATCACCAGCCCCACACGTTTCTGTGGTGTCATGGCCACGGCATAGAGGAGAGGGTTACACACTGCCACGTAGCGGTCATAGGCCATCACAGCCAAAAGGAAACATTCCGTGCTAGCATAGAGGGTAAAAAAGAAGAACTGGGTGGCACAACGTCCATAGGTGATGACCGTCTTAGCCGTCCCGAAGGTCACAAGCAACTGAGGGACAATAACAGAAGAATAGCAAATATCCAAAAAGGAAAGGTGGCTGAGGAAGAAATACATGGGTGTCTGGAGCCGACGGTCACTCTGAATTAACATGATCATGCCTAGATTTCCCCCGACGGTGATCAGATAAAAGGCCAGGAACACAAAGAAGAAACTCACCCGCAATGATGTCTGGAGCTGGAACCCCACCAGGATAAATTCTGTCACCCTGGTGGCATTTTCTGCCATGAGACAAAGTCATTTGCTGAAATAAATAAGTAAATAAATAAATAATCATAATACTACAACAATAGCAAAAACTCCCTGAGACGAAGCGACTGTCGTTTGACTTTGGTGATTGTTGCTGTGTAATAGAGTGAACTTTCAGATTGACAATGTACTTTACATTTTTCACACACCTCAGAAATCCCTGAAAGGACCATTTTCTGACAAGAGTATGAGTGATGTAGTGGAATAATTTGTTCATCCCACAGACTTCATAGTAAACAGGCAGTGCCAAGGTTAGGAAATCCTTTCTTCAAGCATTTCCAAACCTCTGCAGATCTCACACTGGAAGTGTAGGTCATCTCCAAGAGCAGGAGAAACATGCTTTAGTAGATAAAACTTTGAGATGCAGTATGAAGGACTGAACTTTGAAATCAGGCAGAGGTTTCGATCTTTTCAAACCTAGAGCAAGTTGATCAACCTTTCTCAACCTTAGCCTCCTTCTTGGACTAATGAGATTGCAATGCTAAACCACAGGATTATTACACAGGATATGATTTGCACATGACACATTCTCTCTCCCTCATGGACTTAGAAGTATGTTTCCTACCTGTGTTACATATACACAATGAAATACTACTCAGCCATAAAAAGCAAAAAGAATTATTTGTGAGAACAGAGTTGAAGAAAGTTGAATCCAGATAAGCAGAGAGTCAAATAGAGGCTAACAGTAAGACTTTGGTAGGACTGGGGAGAAATTACTCAAAGCCATACAAAATTTCAGCAAGTTCAAGCAACAATAAACCCTACATTCAGACATTGCTGAGAGCAGATTTTAAGTGTTCTCAGCATAAAAATCTAAATACTAATGATTTAGCCATCCTATAATGTAAATATACTTTGAATCATCATATTACACACTGTAAACATATACAATTTTATGTCAATTAAAATTAGATAATGATTTAAAAAAAAACATAACATAGGCTTTCCTAAATACCCAGGTATATTCTGGGATCTTCTTATCTCCAAGTCTACAATGCCTTGGAGTTCCAACATCAATCCTGTCTCAAGCACAGGGGCCTCAGGTGCCATAAAAAGCAGATGCTGTTAAAACCTCCACATTCTGTTGCTTGCCAGTCCACTCCCTCCTCTCTTCCTGCCTAGCAAACATGGCCTGGTTTCCAAGCTCTCCTTTTATTCACCACCACCTATCCCATTTTCAAAATGCCAAATCACTGTCAATCAGTATGACACTTGAATCAAACCACTGCAAAATTAGCCTGCAAAGCCCATGAAGAGACAAGGCCATCGCATGGGGTTTCAAAATCTTATGCACATGGGACTCTTGCCAGTCTTTCTGACAATGCTTTCTCTGTGCCTTGGGACATGAATAATTTGGGATACTGAAAGGATGGAATGTAGACTTCAAAGGTGATTCTACATGTCCTTCTTCAATCCTCAAACACAAACGGAATTTGAGAAAGACCTCATCAAAATTCATATAAATAATAAAGTAGGTCTTAGATCAATGTTTGGCAAAAGCAGATCCAGTAATGGAATAAAGGTCAGTATCTGTTGGTTTTCCCCATAATAGTTCTTGATCATATATAAATACTTAGGTTGTTTTCCTAGTTGAGGGCCATGTCTTCATCTCAAAAATAATGGCTTGCTATGTTTTTAAGAGTTTGTAAAGAAAACTCACCCTGATCAAGAAATAAGAGTCTGTACACATGACCTCACCACGTATCAGGCACCTTTTTGAGTCACATGGAATACGATGATATCCTACCCTCATGGCACTGTCATTCTAGCAAAGCCAGGAGGCTATAATGTAGTTGAATAAGAAAGAAGAACCAACAAAATTAAGAGAAGTAAGGGAAGGCATGGGTCGGAGGGGTGGGCTGGGGAGGGGTGAGAATGTTGAAAGGGGTGACACTGACTAAGATGCATTGTATTCATAAACTGCTTTGTTAAATGGAAACTCCTTAGTTCAACTATTTAAAGGTAATAACAAAAAAGAAACATCGTGCCATGATAGAAGAAACATATTTTGTAGCATGATAGATGGTAAGTGCTGTGAAAAGAGAGAATTGGGCATATCCAAGTAAAAAGAGTATTAAGTAAGATCATAATAAAGAGCTACTGCAAATGCAATTTTTGGCAGAAATGCTGGGGACCAGGTAACTACTCATATCTATTAGCATGCATTAGGTACCCACAATAATAAAACAAAATGACATAAAATAGCAACAACCCACTCTGTTCCCATTATAAAATGTGTGGGGTTTCTCTGGTCCTTTTGAGACACTCTCAAGGCAACTTCGTTCAGAAGTTATATCTTCCTAACAGCAGATAGACCCATGGGGTGTGGGATTTTCCTTGGTGAGCTTAGCATCATCCACTGTAAAGGTATGGCTGGAATTCTAGAAATATGGCATAGGGGCTAAGCACACAGGCAGAGCCTGTTCCAAACTCTGACCCAGCCGTTTCTGTTTGTGTGACCTGGGGCTAATTCTTTGACTTTTGAAGTCTTGTTTTGATATCTATACAATGAAAACAATAGCAATGGTGTACTGTGAGAAGGAAACGTTTAAATACATGGAAACACACTGTGCCTAATACTGAGAAACATTTGATATATAAAATCCCCCCGAAAATATGATTTGCCAACCACCAACTTTTCTAACCAATCAGAAATTTAGTGTTTGTCCAGTTTATGAAAATCAAAATGGTAAGGCACTTTCCCAAGACCACAGAGTAAACGTCACCAGAACTTCTAGCTCTAAATTCACTATACTTTCTAACTTAGACTGTGGCCCCTCACTTCAGCCCAGGAGCTAGGATACCTTTGCCCCAGTTTCAAGCAGCCCCTGCTGCAGAAGAAAACATCAAGACTAGTCTCATTCCATCACTGTTCTGAGAGACATTCTGGGTCATTCCCAAAGCCAGAACTGAATTGTTTGTCTTTCATTCTCAGAAATCAAGAATAGACAAATGGCCAGCAATGCCAGTTTTAACCAACATGCTAAGGGAGCCCTCCTCCCCCACTTTCCTTTACAAGGAAGAAGTAACAGAATAAATGATCTGATTTTCATTCCTTCTTCTTTCTTCCGTCCTTTTCATCTTGTATTCCTTTTCTTTCCTTTCATCTATTTTCCTTTTCTTTTGATTTTTTTTTGAGACAAAGTCTCACCATGTAGCCCTGGCTAGCCTCCAATTTAAAACCGTCTTGTCTCAGCACTGTGAATGGTAGAATTGCTGCTACCACATTGGCTGTTTAGGCTCTTTCTGTCTATGCATCCAATTTCCTCTGTTCAACACATTGAATAGAGTGTGATGTTTCATAATTCTAGAATCACAGCTAGATCTTTAAACTAAATGTGCTATAATCTTATGTTCTAGTAAATAACCATGACTGACATTAAGAGAGTACTATGTGTTAAATACTGCTGTAGGTGTTTCATATACACTGCCTCAGATACTAACAATGTCCCAGGACATATTCTTATTCTTTTTTTGTACAGTGAAAAGGAGTTTCTTGTTAGCTGAAGCTGACAGGCTAGCTCTCTTATTCTTTTTTTTTTAATTAAAAAAAGATTTTATTAAACAAGAAGGTGCTGACTTGTCAGGACTGCTCCCGGGACTGGAATCTCAGGGAACAGCCCATATTCTTATTCTTATTGAATGTCCCAGTATATATTCTTATTACCCCTGCTTATAGGCTGACGAATGGGTTTGCAGCGATTAGTTATTTGCTTTAGATGAATCTCTAAGCAGAAATCTGAATCATGGTCTGTTGGACCCCAAGGTCATGCTTCCAACCATATCCCATTGCTCATAATGAAGGTTAGCCTGCTGTGAGCATAATTCTTATGCCTGGGATCTTTCTTGTGGATTTATATTCATCATCCTCTCAAATTTGGCCAAGGAGAAGATCACTATCTATTAAGTTAAAAGTGTTGGCAAATTCTCTAATGATGAGTTGGAAGCACTGAGGGTTTTTGTGTAGCATTGTCTTTGAATGTCTTGTCTGCAAAAATGAGAAGGGAGAAGAGATTTTCTGGAGTTACTATCAGAATAAGCTCTTGATACAGAGCCCTTGGGCCCTAAGGACCATCTCCCAAAGGCTTCAGTTGTGAGACACAAGTCATGAGAACCAGTGTTGTTCTGGCTCCTTGTTATCATCTGCCTACAAGATACATGCCTTTGCCCAACTCTCACTGCTCATGTTTAATTTATTTTATCTTATGCATTTTTATAGACCACTTCAAATCTCTTTCAGAAACAAGTATTGATGTATAAATAAATGCAAAATAAAATTGCCAACTTACGGAAGGCCAGGATAGTCAGAATAATTAGCTCTCCCTGCATCTGACCACTAACAGGATTTTGCCAAATGGGTTCTGGAAAGGCAATACACAAACAATGGCGCAACCTAAATCAGACTAACCTATGAGTAGATGATAGGGAAGGATCGAGGCTCAGGGGAGAAAATGGAACTGCTTGGGGAGAGCTCCAGGTTTATGCTACCACAGCCAGCTCCGAAGACCTTAGATCAAAACCAGGATTTTGAGACAGTAGACAGGAAAGGGTGTGGAGAAGGGTTCTTGACTCATGCACACCTTAATAAGATGATTGCGAACATCAAGTCTATCCATTACTGCGATGAACAGAGGAAATTTTTTTTTAAGAAAAACAAGGTTTCCCAGGAGTCCCCAATGTTTAGCAGAGCTACAAAGTATCATTTTTGCCAATGGCAGCACCTTGCTGTGTGATACATTGTCCAATACCCTAAAGTACTCCAGAAGGAGTTCTAATTCCTGATAGGACAGCCAATCAACTTCCTAATCATTAAATTGGGGAAAACCAATCATAATTCCACAAAATCCTGAAGGGTAAAGAGCCACAGACGTGTATGGTCTTAGCAGAAAAAGTCAGTCTCAAGAACTCCACATAACTTAAAAGGATAAATAAAACATTGAATCACTGGGTTTCTGTTTGTGACTCCCATAATATGACTGTTATTTCTGGCTTTTAAGGATGCCCCAGATGAAAGTGAATCCCCCACCCTCTACCATATTGAACAGCATCCACATTAAACATTCCCAGTCATTTAATAATTGAATTGTTGATCGGGTAGATAAACATTTCACTTATCTAGCAGGCCTTATAACAGTAGGCCTCTGTAACTGTGGATCACCCTTCCTCCACTGTAGTTATACACCCCTAAGAATCACAGCCTCATTTTTTTATACCAGCCAGTGGTACCTACCTCTAGGATATGTAACCCTCACACCCTCCAAAGCTGAAGGAGAAAGACCTCAAGAACAGCTGTGTGTTGGAACTACTGATGCTGCCCCAAACCTCCACCAATCCTCAGAAAACAAATTGGAGGTTTCAGAGAAGTGAAAATCCAGCAGATTTTAATAGGCTTTATCTGTCATCTTAACACAGAGAAAACTCCAAACTAAGAACCAAGATACTACTATGGATCAAATGAAAAATGCATACAAAGATGATTATAAAAGTAAAAAGTTTGTACTTGCAAGCTATTTCTCCAAATGCCCAAGAATCAGTTTTCTAATAGCACATGCTGGGGGAAATATATAGCTAGGGATCTGAAGAGTATTTATATAGCTCAGTGAAACTAATCCACTTAGATCCTTCAAGTCAGGTTTAAAGTTATTTTTAAATGGGGAGGCATAAAGGTTGTCTGATGTGCCCAAAGTTATGTAGCCAGTGCTCTCAGCTGGAATGATACAATAAAAAAATTATTTAAAAACCTCTGCCTATTTTCTCTATGCCATACAGAACTCTGGATACTGGGATAATAGTCATAATATACAGGACTGCAGATCCCTGAATGGCAGTGGTTCTTCCTCTATAGTCAAACTGACATGATCTGCCATGCTGGCTTGTAAGAGGGAAATAGAATGAGGTAAAGCATACTTTGGTTGACATTCAGGTTGTCAGGACAGAGTAGAGCTCTCAGGATGTTTAAATGGTGAACCCAATAGGACAGCCTCTGCTCTATGCTTTCAGTGGTTCCAGTTAGTTAGGGATGAAAATCAGCTCTACTCAAGAATTGTTTGTTTCTTATAGAAATTCATTTGGAAAAATCTCAGAGGACTATTTTCCAGTTGAATAAAAAAAAATCATTAAGACCCAAGAAAACAGCTGGGTCCAAGTGATTCATACTCAAGAGGCTGAGGTCTAAGGATGGTGGTTCAAAGCCATCCTGGGAAAGAAAATTCTAGAGACTCTTATTACCAGTTATCAACCAAAAGCCTAGAAGTAAAGCTGTGATTTAGTAAAGCTGGTAGAGCACCAGCCATGAACAAAAATACTAAGGGACAACACCCAGGCTCTGAGTTCAAGCCCCACTACTGGCACCAAAGAAGAACGACATAAGAAAACACTTTCTGAAAAAAAAAAAAAAAAGAAAGAAAAGAAAACACTTTCTGGTAATGTATTTTCACAGGAAAAAGCATGAAGTCACAGTCTGTGTGACATCTAGATATCAAGTTCTATCACAGTGCCCTGATTTTGGCTTTTGATCTATAAGATGGTCATGGAACCACTCAAACCACAGGAGAGTGGGGGAAATACACTGCGATGACATATCGTATGTTTAACCAAAGTTGGTTTTATTGCTCATAAGAGAATTGCCCGTGTCCAAAATTACAGGTGTGCTTAATCCCTCACTTTCAAACATTCTATATCCATGACTTCATTTGGCCCTCATTCAATTCATTTTCTGATGAAGAAAGGGAGACACACAGAGGAAACTTCATTTTGTCCAAGAATCACACAGGTAGGAAGAAAAGCAGACAAAACCAGGACCCAAACCTTTTCCAACACACCATGAACCCATTCATCCAGGTGCCACAGAATCGTGCCAGTGTGACGGGCACAGAAAGTTCCCATCTTGAGATTCTTCCTCCTTTCGAGATCCTTCAGTAAGCTTCTGGGATGGTATATAACATCTTCCCAAATGCTGACCTCCAATCTCTTACCTTTAGCTTAGCTTTTATCCTGAGCCCTGCTCGCTCTAGCCCATCTGTTCCCCAGACTAAATGTGTAGTAAAATCTTGACACTCAAGTAGTCTCTGAGAGCCATGGTTCTACCACCACCAGCACCAGCACCACATTGCCTTCACACAGATGAGACAGCATTACTCTCAGCCTACACAAGTGGAAAGAAAAGTCCCCAGATAAGGAAAATCCTGCTCAGATACCATCAGCCAATGAGAATGGCTGGAGTGTGCAGAACCCCACCCTCCTGTAGCCTGGGCTGTTCCCATTTAGCACAGCTTTACTGACCCCTGAACTTCAAAGACCCCTGCTTCTCAGAAAGTAATAGAGGTGGATGCACCCCCATTACCCTTTGAGAATGGATGGGGAGAGATATTTGGGCATGGAAGTCCCTAGAAGAAAAAGACATACAGAGGATGAGCACCAGTCCTTGTCAGCTGCCTTAGGCTTTCACCACTAATCTTAGAGCTTCTCTTAAAGTTACCTCCAGTTGATCAGTTCCTAAATGGGAGGTCTCGGTTCTCTGTTCCTTAGAGAAAACTCAGCCAGTCACAGAAATGGCCTTATAAGCTACAAGGATGTAAGATTTATCTGCCACCCAGAGCAGAATTATGCTCTCTAACACCATTAACAGCTGATTTCTGAGCTGACAGCAACTCTTTCTGACAAATCACATCTCTGGAGCCTGAACAACTGCAAAGCTGAAGAAATTACTCAAATTACGCAAAGAAGTTGGTGCTGTTTTTGAGCCTAGCTAAACATTCAGCTCTCTCTGCTGAATCATTCCAAATACTTTTACCAAGCTTCTCAGAGAGTGAACAAGAACCTCTAAATAGCCTTCCTGCTTTTCCATTTGGTCTCAGCTATCTTATCTCTTCTGATGCTAAAACAATGACTGAAAGCAGATTTGAGATTAGCTTTGGCTCCTGTTACACATAAAGCCCAGAGATACCCAACAATTCTAAAGTCTTGTGTCACTGCAAGAGAAAAATGAAGGTAATAAACCCCAGCCATTGTATCCCCCCACCCCTGCAACACACACGAATACACTTAGCTTTGACCCTACTTGCTAAAGACACAAAAATAAAAGCCAATCAAGGATGACAGGAAACCAAGATTTAGGCCATTAAGTACATTTCCAATCCTGACAATGGTTTCCAACCATATATATTACATGTATTGTATATATTCCAGCCACCCTTCACCTTTAGCAGAACCAGGTGGTCTTCCGAGATGAGAAGGCTGGATGGGTGTGGGCAGAATGTAGTCCCTATGTACAGCTTTGGAAGACCAGAGCAAATCGCATCTTCAACGCCTGTAGCTCTTAAGTCCCAGCATTGATGGGAACACTAACTAATAGGCATGGGTTCCCTGCTCTAGCCTGGCCTAGACCCTTCATCCCAGAAGAATGAGACAAGCAGATTGCCATTGAGTGGAGTTTCTAATCAGGCCCTGAGCTTCTAATTAGGGTTCTCCAACCTCCAGAGGAGTGATCCCATCAGAAAAGAGCCACCTAAGTGGCTATTAGTGTTCTCACCTCTTCCTCACTCACCCGTTTCTGTCAGGCAGCCCCCACCGTACCTCAGCCTCATCCTGGGAAGGAGGGAGATACAGAAGTGTTGTGCACTCTGAGGAGTTGATTAACAATCTACAATAGCCCTTTCTGTCCAGTCTCATTTATGAGACACAAGTAAAGTAAAATAAGTAACTACACAAAGTCCCAGAAACATGCTTTCTCTTTTATTCAACTCATATTTTAATTGGCTGTACATAAAGCCCTGGAACACCACACTCACTTTATTTATACTCAACTCATTGATTCCTCATAAAAATCCTATGAGGTAGTCCCTATGGTTGTTCTATGCTACCAATAAGTAAGCAAAAAGTCAGAGCCAGAATCTAATGCGTGTGGCTCATGTACTCTTCTACCATTTAAGCCATGCTCTAGCCTTTTTCTTTATTGTCAAAGTGTGGTACAGAGGGCTTACAGATTCATATATAATCTAGCCCATTTTGTCATATTTTGCTATCCTTATAGACTCCCCCCCTTCCTGCTCTGCCTCCTGAGTAACTCTGACTATAGGAGTGCACCACCATACCTAGCTAGTTTTTTTCTTTTGAAACGTGTTGTTGCCCAAGCTAACCTCACACTCACAATCCTCTTGCCTTCACCTCCATAGTGCTGAGATTACAAACAGGCATCACCGCACTTGCACAAATGACTGACTCTTACCCTCTGTGCTGCACTGCCTGTGTCATTTAATCAATAATTAATAGAACGTAGTCACTGAAGAATATGTGGGCAATGTTTTTTTAAAAAAAATGTAAAGGAAAAAACTTAAACCAGTATAATCTTACCATTCAAAAGAGTCCTGTAAACAGTTGAAGGAAAGCCCATGAGACCATACTTATTTAACACATAAGTTCTGACAGTGCACCTGTGTTCAGATCTTCCCCCTACTTTGTGAACTTCCATGAGTAATGTCCCTTTTCTATACCCACCTCCTGGAATGGTCTGCAGGCTTACGCAAAATAATCCATAGTCAACCTGCAGAATATGGTCAGATATGAATGATATCCATGCAGAATGATGTTCTATCAGCACTGGCAACCTTTAAACTTGGTTTTAGAAGCCAATTTTTGTTTTGTTTTGTTTTTTCCAGTCCTGGAGCTTGGGCTCGGGGTCTGAGCACTGTCCCTGGCTTCTTTCTGCTCAAGGCTAGCACTCTCCACTTAAGCCACAGCGCCACTTCTGGCTTTTTCTATATATGTGGTGTTGAGGAATCAAACCCAGAGCTTCATGTATGCAAGGCAAGCCCTCTACCACTAGGCCACATTCCCGACCCCCCAGAAGTCATTTTATACTGTTTCATGGGGTATATAAATGAGAAAGGGATCAACTGTTAATGGCCTCTATCACTTGAGTGATAAGAGCACCGTAAGCCACTGCATTACCCTAAGATGTTGAAAGACTTCCCATAGAGCAGCTCATGAATGCCATTAGCACCAGATACAGACACTCTGTCTGTCCTAAAGGACTGGCCATCCACAGGAAAGGACAGGACTAACTTGAAAACTTTCCACCAAGTGGGTGAGACTTTCTCTTTCAGTGTAACACATGAACTTGAGCAAGATCTAGGGAAGCCATTATGTTCTAAAGGCAAGACATTCTGAACAATTTCTTTTTTTCTGAAATGTGGAAATCCTTAATCTCTTGGGTACAGGAGACAACTTCTCCCCCCGCCCCAAAAAAACTTATATTGAAAATACTATTATATCATGTTATAAATGTTATATGAAATGGAATCATGTTTTTCAGTGGTACTCATTGGACACTATGTTGAAAATGAACAATACAACTTGTAGGTGGGGAGGGGAGGGAAAAACTGGGAGAGAGGGTGGGAAGAGGTGATGACACTGTCCAAAAAATATATACTTATTATCCCATTTATGTAACTGTAACCTCTCTGTACATCACCTTTGTAATAAAAAAAAAAAATACTTGGTCTTCCGAGTGTACAAGTTCCACACCCATGGATTCAGCCAATCTAGATAGAAAACGTCCAAAAGAGTTACATCTTTACTAAACAAGTAGACACTTCTCTTGTCTTTAATTTCTAAAAAGAACCCTATGATAACTAGTTACAGATGGCTAGTTAATGTTGCTTAAGTAACTTGCAGGTAACTAAGTTGTAGGAAGTTGCTAGTCATCTACAGCTGATTCATCATGTGTGGAAGGATGTGTACAAGTCATATGCAAATGCCTTGGCATTTGATGCAAGCATCCTGTGTGTCAACGGATTAAAACTTGGAGCTAAACCTCCAAGGAAACCAAACAGTGACTCTACATACAAATGATATTGTCAGAGAAGAAATCATAATAAATTTCATTTTGAAAATGTAGAAGCCACCATTTTTTTTATTTTTGATGATGAACACTTACAGTCCTCTCATGTATACCCCTGCCCACTGTTTTCTTACCATCTAGTGCCCACACCTACCACCCACAATGCAACCCTGTGCACCAGACCACCTTTCTTACCTTTTTAATGAGCAATCTCGGGCTCTCTCCCCACTTAGCACTGTTGGGAATAGTTTATATGGCTAAGCCACCCTTATGAAAATCTGGCTTTTAATCTTTTATCTTGGGGAATTTTCCCTTTGCCTGAGTGGAAAGTGGCTCATTTTTATTATACTCATGCAATATTCAAGAACTAAAAGCAAGTGTGTGTGTGTGTGTGTGTGTGTGTGTGTGTGTGTGTGTGCTGGGAAATGCTTATGGTATTAGATTCTCAGGATCCTTACATCTAAACTAAGCTACTACATCTAAATAAATTGGGCACTTTGATGTTTCTCGTTATTAAAAAGAAATAACATTATCACTATCATAAATCCTTATGCACATTCATGATTATATCCTGGGGAAATTTCCTATAGCTCTGGGGAGAAAGGAATTTCATACAATTAATAAACTGCCTTCAAGATACTCCCCAGACCCCACATTCCATGAAGGTGTGTGACGGAACCCCTGTCAACAGCAAGGATTGGGGCCCTCTTTAGACTGTCCAGTGATTTATAAAGGCAAACAAGTATCTCATGGATCTATAAATTTGTATTTTTTTATTTGTTATGATGTTTTCATCTTTTTAACCATTTTCATCTCTTCTTTAGTAATTTCAGGATTCATAACCTTTGCCCGTTTTCCTTTATTTTTAACTGGAATAATCATTGTCCATATTTGTGCACACAAGGATATACTTTGTTTAATTTTCTACTAAGGTGTTTGACTTTTCAGATTGGATGACAGAAACATTAAGGATGCCCTCTTTGATGAGTTGAATTAATAATATTTGTTGAGTGACTAGAATATGCTTGGAACTATCCTAGGTGGGGATACAACAATGAACAAGAAAAACAAAATATCCCTGTTCTCATTCTAGGAGGCAGAGGCAAGGGAAAGTAGTGGTATAAAGAAACAGAGAAGGGGATTCCTGGAGGTCAAAAAGGGTCTCTCTGATACAGCATTTACACTGAGACCTGCATGGAAAAGAAGGCATGAAAACGTCTTGTTATGTAAGGAGCATTTCAGACAGCAGGAACCACAAGCACTAAAGTCCTGAGACAAGAGTAAGCTGGGCTCTCAAGGAATAAACAGAAGCTAAGAGGATCTGAAAACAACAACAAAGATATAGGCAGAAAAACGAGCACCTAGGATCACAGATCACACAAGCCACAGTAAGAAATCAGGCTTGATTCTAAGTGCCAATGGAGTTTTTTTTAACAAAATAATTATAAATTTTGATACACATTTTATCCAATTCCTCTGGATTCTATGAAGGAAACATTAAAGGACTCCGAGAGCAAAAGGAAAATATTAGGAGACCTTATGGGGAGAACTGAGATGAGGTTGTATCAAGGTTCTACCTATCTTTCCACCTACACACACACACACACACACACACACACACACACACACACACACACTTTAGAATTGTGCTTAATGGCCCTGATTGAATGGTGTGGCACTGTGGGGAAAAAAGTACCAAAGGACAAAAGAAATGCCTGTTGTCTTAAGCCACTGAGAATTTACCTTATTTATTTCTGTAGTAGAACATAGGGGGTTGAGGGAGATGAGAAGAAACTAGTGAACTGAGGAGGAGAGCAAATGTATGGTCCTAACAAAGAAATGGTAGGTTTCACACACAACATGAGACAAAGAGATGGAATAAAGAATCTTGAACATAGAGACCTAGAAATGGGTCTTTAGCAGAGTGGAGCTATGAAGCTCCTCTCTACAGGTGGAAATAAAGCATGTTTAGAACAACCCAGACTCATTTCTTATGAAACTCTGAGCAGATAATGCAGCTGGAGTTCAGCCTCTGACTGGCAATTTGACATCAAGACTAAGGCAGATGCAGTGTAAAGATACCTTCATCCTTGGGGCTAGGAATATAGTGTAGTGGTAGAGTGCTTGCCTCATATACATGAAGCCCTGGGTTCAATTCCTCAACACCACATATGTAGAAAAGGTCAGAAGTGGCACTGTGGCCCAAGTGCTAGTGCTAGCCTTGATCAAAAAGAAGCCAGGGACAGTTCTTAGGCCCTGAGTTTAAGCCCCAGGACTGGCAAAAAAAAAAAAAAAGATAGCTTCACCCAAAGTCTTTTGCTCTAGGTTTCAGTACTGTCACGATCACTAAGTATAAGTCATAAGGGTGTTAATGACAAAAACAGCTATGTGTGTTCCCTACAGAAGCTCAGCTGAGCTTTGAGACCTAGAGGCTTAGCAGTTGCCATGAAATCACGGAAGCTTTGCTTTTTCCCTCCAAGATACGTGGCAAGGATGAGATAATGAGCCTCTTCTGAGTTTATGTTCCCTGGGTAGGGCTGGGTTTTCCCAGAAGTCCTTGGGGCAATCCCAGGTGCTTACTCATGATAGACAGAAAACCTTCAATCCCATGGCATAGCTCCTGCAGAACCACTCCCTAAAACATTTTAATGCGCACTGGTTTTCTGGGTTGAAGAGAAAATCTAAAATTGACCAACCACAGTCATCTGATTGAGCATTCTTCCCTGTTTTCTGCAAAAATGTTTTATCAGCCTTATATTGGTTTTAAATTCAAACCCAAGATACATCCAATTGGATTCTTCCACTTGGTAAGTGAGACATATCTATAACATTGAAACCTATTAGGACACTAGCTCTGTACCTGCTGGTACAGAGAAGGTAAATTAAGCAGAGGATCTTACCTTTCCATCAGAACTGTCAACCCACCAGACTGTTTACAGCCTCGGATGTAAACTTGCATGAAATATATAAGTAGGTGTAGGGCAAATTGATTGAAACTTACAGGTTTAATTTTAAAGGTTTATATATCACTAAGTAAATGTTGAAACACTTAAATCGTTACCTTGAAATGTTAACTCTAGGTTGCAGAGCATAGAAAGACATTGCCCTGTAAATTACTTAACAAAAAAAATCCAAATTAATCTGAGCACCAGGGATTCATGCCTGTAATTCTAGTTACTTAGGAGACTGAGGTCTAAGAATCAACATTCAGAGCCAGTTCCAGCAGATCTCCAATTAGCTAACAAAAAAGAAAGAAGTGGAGGCATGGCTCAAATGAGAAAATGCCAGCCTTGACTTTAAGTTTTTAAAAAAGCCAGGCAAGAGATCAAGGCCTTGAGTTTAAACCCTAGTACTGGCAAAAAAAAAAAAAAAAAAAACTCATTGTATTGTCTTATTTTTTCTCCCATTTTTAAAATTTTTATTGTCAAGGTGATGTACTGAGGGGTTACAATTACATACATTAGGTAGTGAGTACATTTCTTGTCCCACTTGCTACCCCCTCTGTCATTTTTCTCCCACCTTCCTTCCTCCCCTACTCCTGCCCCTGAGTTGTACAGTTGTACAACATACTGTCTCATAAGTATTGCTGTTGCATTGGTTCACCTTTTACACTTTGTCTCACCATTTTAATGTTCCCCTTCTTCCCTAATTCAGATGAAATATATATAAAATACTCAGGGTATCAGAATCAAACCAGGACAAAACAGGCTAAACCATAGGGAGAATAAAGAGAAGAAAAAAGAAATAATTTCACATAGTACATTAAAAATAACAACGTCAGGGCTGTGAGTATGGCCTAGTGGCAAGAGTGCTGGCCTTGTATACATGAAGCCCTGGGTTTGAATCCTTAGCACCACATATATAGAAAAGGCCAGAAGTGGTACTATGGCTCAAGTGGCAGAGCAAAAAAGAAGCCAGGAACAGTGCTCAGGCCCTGAGTTCAAGCCCCAGGACTGGCAAAAAAACAAAAACAACATCAATAATAAACCACTTGTTTCCATATTTTGGAGATCATTTCTCTTAGCATCATCTTATGTGATCATATGTACATAGCTACTGAGCTATTGTGGTCATCTGCTAGGACTACCCTATATATACACTAGTTATTACCCATGAGGGAGACTATGGAGATTATGTTTCTTTGGGTCTGGCTCACTTCACTTAGTATAATTTTTTTCCAAGTCATTTCATTTCCTTATAAATGGGGCAGTGTCATTCTTCTATGATAGAAGCATAGAATTCCCTAGTATATAGGTACCACATTTTCTTCATCCATTCATCTATTGAGGGGCATCTGGGTTGGTCCCATATTTCAGTGATGGTAAATAATGCTGCTATGAACATGGTTGTGGTGGTAGCTTTAGTATGGTCTTGTTTATGATCCTTTGGGTAAATGCCCAGAAATGGGGTTGCTGGGTCATAGGGGAGCTCTATGTTTAGCCTTTTGAGGAACCTCCACACTGCTTTCCAGAGTAAAACCCTCAATAGTAATCATCTTCTCCCATGGAAGTTACAGGTATAATTTTGTTTGAAACATTTAGGGATTGGGTTTGCATAAAGTATTGATTCTCTTTCCTATCTGGTCCATGTGATAAGAGTATAGAGTCAGAGAGTCCTGGTTCAGATGTTGAATCTGCACCATTCTAGGCATGTACAGAGTTGGGTGGTTTTGTTAACTATTCAAGTCTTCATTTATCTACATGATTGTGTCTATAACCAACCTGCAAAATCACAGGAAGGGCTAGAGTGAGCATGAGGCAGGCCTAGATGTGTGGGCACAAACCCACTGTGAGTGCATCTGCACCCCAATCTCATCCCACCAAGTTTCTAGTGAGATGCTTTGAAGAATTCTAGCCCCTCAACAGAGGGCACCTCAAGAACTAGCTATAAGATAAATAGAAAATGGACTTTGATAATTTCAGAATCTAGTGCTAAAAAGGAAGTTGAAATTCAGCAAGGGAAAGGGTGACATTGTCCAAAAAGAAATGTACTCATTACCTGACTTATACAACTACACGTCACCCTTATAATAACAATAGAAAGTAAAATCGTATTTAAAAAAGAAATTGATAGTAACTAACTTCTTCTATGTTTCAAAGCGAGAAGGATCTGACTAACTGCAGGGAGATTTGTTTAATTCCATGAATCATAAAATACAGCGAGAGACAAAAGTGCTCATAGATACAGAACAGAATTTCCTGACAACCACCTCTTCTTAGATAAATTAGCCTGCAAGAGGCTTAGATTTCTGCTTGCTAAGAACAGATTATAAAAATTACTTAAAGCATTATTTTCAGGACTAAATAAGATAATATATGCAAAGCATTCAAAATCTTTAGCAAAAGGGATGAGCTGAACCTGTACCAACATATCAAAGAAGACTAATAAACTCATAAATCACAAGCTATATTTTCCAGCATTACATAGACAAATCACAAAATGCAATCCATATGGAAAAAAGAAATAAGACAGAATTTATTTCATCATGTGGCATGAGTGCATTAAATACTCTGGAATAGAACCCTTTAAGGACAGGAGGAGATGGGTTGGGGCATGGCAAAGAAAATATTCAAATCATATGGAAAGTTGGATACTAATGACTCAAACCTCTAATCCTAGCTACTCAGGAGGCTGAGCTCTGAGGATCAAGGTTCACAGTGAGCGTGAAAAGAAAAGCTCACCAGACTCTAATTCCAATTAACCAGCAAAATGTTGAACTAGAAATACAGTTCCGGTTGTAGGGTAAGGAAGCAAGCCAAACAAGAGTACAAGGACATTAATGCAAGCCCTGTACTAACAAAAAAACAAAAAGAAGAACCTTGCCTTGATCAGTAATGGCTATTTTCAGAATCTAGGAAGGATGATTCATTCATGAGACCTGAAGGTCTCATATTATCTAGCTTAAGAAGCAATAAATTATATTCAGTAATTACTAGCCAAAACATGCTCATGTTCCCAATCCTTTTGTGCTATGACAAATTAAAATTCGTGCTTGTGCTGGTGGAACTGAAATGTCTTAGGCATCAAATGTTAATACTCACAAATTTGGTTATGGATTCAAAGACCATGAATTAGAAAATTTCAAATTGAGGGGATGTAGATGTGGTATTAAGCATCCGGGTAATGGAGGAGCAGTGTAGGTGAATGGAGTCAGCAGATATGAATGTGGACCCTGGCCCCTTCACAAGTGAGGTGTACACATCATTTTCCATGTCTGGTCTCCATTGCTCACCCACAGATAAGACTAATGTTATCTGTCCAGTGGCTTACTGCCAACAATTTGTGAAGCAGAACATTCTAGAACAAAGCAGAAGTGGAGGTGGGTTTCCAGGCAGTAACTCCCAAGAGTGCCTTAGATATTCGTCATTTTCATGATGAGGATCCTGGAGGCATAAAGAAAGTAGTTAGCAGCCAGCATGGATAAGTGATATGACTCAACTCCATGGCCTGTGGCAACAAGGAACTTTAGGAAGTACAGAGATGATCATGGCTCAAATATAAAAGAAACTAAACACAACTATTTTACCAAATGCTACAGCACAAGAATTAATCATTCATTTCATTAGTGTTTGAGATCCTTTCCTAGAAGTGACAGATGTTTAGAGACATATCTCTCTATATATCACCAGTCATACTAGTAATTTCATGTTTGACATGTATACAATCACCATAGTGAAACACCATTTAACTCTTCTTATAACCAACCCACAGGGAAAGTAATAAGACTTAAGTAGACACAGAGATACTGTTACATGAATGGAATAAAAAAAAACTGACTCTTTTTAACTTGGTAGAAAAAAATGAGAGAAGAGGGGCTGGGAATATGGCCTAGTGGCAAGAGTGCTTGCCTTGTATACATGAAGCCCTGGGTTCGATTCCCAAACACCACATATATAGAAAACGGCCAGTGGCGCTGTGGCTGAAGTGGCAGAGTACTAGCCTTGAGCAAAACGATGCCAGCGACAGTGCTCAGGCCCTGAGTCCAAGGCCCAGGACTGGCAAAAAAAAAAAAAAATGAGAGAAGAAAAGACAAGGGGTGACTTTTTATTTACTTTAATGAGAGTTAAAATATATTTAATTACTTAAATATATGTATGTATCTATAGATAAAGTTACAAGTATTAACGTAGAGAGAGAAAAAATGTTTAAGATATACTGGCAGCAGCACAGCAAAGTACATGTGATGAAAATGCAATATCATTCAGGAAATCACCTTTCTAAAACTGATTATAACAATAGCAAAAAAAAAAAAAATTCTGTCTTACACTGTTTGCCTCTTCCATGTTGAGCATTTCTGCTCAACCCTGACAGATACAAAATTAGATGATACTCAAAGTCACCCTATGATGCAAGCCTACACTTCCCAAATGACGGATTTGAAATTCTACATTATGGATTAAATCACAAAGGGGTTAGAAAATGTTTCCAAAGCCACATAAAACTGATATACAACAGGTCTACAACTTTGAACATATTTAAAATCAGTATGTCAAAACTGGTTGGAAGGGGGAGGGGGGAACGAGGGAGGAGGTAATAAACAGTACAAGAAATGTACCCAATGCCTAACGTATGAAACTGTAACCTCTCTGTACATCAGTTTGACAATAAAAATTTTTTAAAAACTGGTTGGAAGACTAAAATGTAATATGTTGAAGAGGTTGGCCTCTGAGCTGGAATGATAAAGATATTTACTTATTAATTAATACTGGCTAGGCAATTTTACTGCCTGTCTGAATAATCATGTAACCATAAGAGCAACATGTAAAAAAAAAAGAGCAATATGTAAATATTAACTTTAGGAAAATAGCCAGCAGGGAGGGCAGATTCATCATTTTCCAACTTGTGAAACGCATTCATGAAAGGAAGAGTTTAAATTTATCTATTTTAGGAGATCAATGTGTGGAAGGAACAAGGAAATGGCTTACAGGTCTAAAAAGATATCTAAAAAGGAGAACTTCTCCAACTCTAGCGGCTTAATTCCAAGTGTGAATAGTAGACACTCCAGTCTGATATGAGATTGCAATGTTTCTGTCCTTGGTCCCGACAAAATTTAAGATCACCTATCTCTTCACAGAAATTTCCAAAAGATAAACCAGAATTGATTCAAATGCTCAACGTTCAATTCCCAAAATTCAGCAAATTTTCAAGGAGAATCAACCAGATTCTTGATTTCTGGTAAACAAGCTTTATAAATAGACCCATGACTACAATTTCTACGAGGAATTGGGATTTGATTTTAATTCATTCTCACCCCTAGACCAGCAGTCTCCATTGAATTCATGGCCCAGATTAAGCTCATCACGGTAACCAACTTCATTCTCATGGGATTCACTGACTTCCCCACTGGAGGAGTCCCCTTTTCATGTTGTTCTTCCCATTCTACCTCATCACCCTTCTAGGGAATGTGGGCACGATCCGTCTCATTCAAGTGGATTTCCAACTCCACAGGCCTACCATTTTATAATCGTGGTCTTAACCATAGGGTGTAAAAGCAAACCCAGATGTTCAGAGATATAAAAATATGTGCAAGACAATTTGTCATTGCTAAAATATGGAACCAATCCAGATGCGCCTCAGTAGATGAATGGATCAAGAAAATGTGGTACATATACACAATGGAATTCTATGCCTCTATCAGAAAGAATGGCATTTCCCCATTCTTAAGGAAATGGAAAGAATTGGAAAAAATCAAACTAAGTGATGTGAGCCAGACCCAAAGAAACATAGACTCTGTGGTTTCCCTCACTGGTAGTAATTAGTATATGTCTAGGATAATCCTAGCAGAAGATCATAATAGTTCAATAGCTAGTACATATGAACACATAAGATGATGCTAAGTGAAATGAACTCCAAGTTATGAAAATAAGTGGTTTATCATTGTTATTTTCAACATACCATATGAAATTATGCCTTTTTCTTTTGTCTTTTTCCCCCAGAGTTTCACCCGTAATGTCACTATTACTGATCTTTGTACCCTAGGTATTTTGCATATATGTATATTGGAACCAGGGAAGGGAAGGGGAACATCAAAATGGAGAGACAAAGAATAAAAAGTGAACCAATGCAACAGCAATACCTACACAACTATATGCTGTAAAGCAACTGTATAACTCATGGGGTAGAGGGAAATGGGGATGGGAAAGGAGGGAGAGAAGCAAAGGAAGAGGTAACAAGTTGTGTGAGAAATGTACTCACTGCCTTACATATAAAAGTGTGACCCCTCTGTACATCACTTTGACGATAAATTTTTAAGATATATATGTGCCAGAAAGTTTAAAAAGGAGTCATTATAATGAATTCGTTGTTTTATCACTACAATGGCACCCCCTGCCATGACTGTAAATAAAATTCCCAGTTGTGCAAATAGAAAAGAAGTGCTTAACAATCAAAATTTTCAAATTTATACATTTGGCTATAGATGATTCATAGAGTCTGAATTAGCAAGTTTGAGCTTGAAGAGATTTGAATATTGTTTTATGAGGCCAAGCAATAGTTCAGGGGAACCAGTAGAGGATAAAGAAATGTGACTCTGATGTGGAGCTGGCTCCCCTGTCCTTAAGAAAGCCAGAGAGTTTTAGATATCTGGCTTCAGTTGTGCATCCACAAATAAGAATCACATCATATGTCCAGTAGGATTACTGCCAGGAGTCTGTAAAATATCATAAGTAGAATGCTGTACAACCAAAGGGTGCCGTTCAAGAAAGGAGTTATGATCATCTGCTTTGATGCAAAAGTTCCTGAGGGTGATTAGACACTAGTCATTTTCATGGGGATTCTGAATACATGTGGAAAATGGATACACCAAACATATGCTTGTTGATGTGACTCAGATCTGTGCCATATGGCACCAAGGAACTTTATGAAATTCGTAAATTATGATGAGGCAGATATAGTTATGTGGAGCAACTGGCAAAGTATAAGAAAAGGTTTTTCATGCCCCATGATGGATAAGAGCTTCTCCTAAAGCAATGGAAGTTTGGGGATGTATCATCCACCCCATCTCTACTTTTGCAAGTTGGTCTTTTATAGCATGTATGCAAACATCATAGTTAAACACCACATATATATACATATATATATATAAAAATCAACCTATGGGCAAAGTATTAAAGATAAAACTAAAAATAATACCATTGTTACATGAGGGAATAAAAGAGTGACTTCAAAAAATACAGCTTAAACAGCTTAACAATAACCCACAACCTTCACAATAGCTCAATAGCTATGTACATATGATCACATAAGATGATGCTAAGCAAAATGAACTCCAAGAAATAGAAACAAGTGGTTTGCACTGTTATTATTTTTAACATACCATATGAAATTATTTCTTTTTTTCTTGTTTATCTTCCCTATGGTTTGACTCCTGTTGTCATTGTATTTGATTTTGGTGCCCTTGGTATTGTATATATGTTTGTCTGAACTAGGGAAAGGAAGAGGAACATCAAAATGGTGAGTCAATGCAATGGCCATACAAGACAATATTCTGTAAACTAACTGTACAACTGGGGGGATTTGGGGAAGGAGGGAAGTTGGGGACAAAATGAGGGAGGAGGTAACAAGTTTGATCAAGAAATGTACTCACTACCTTACATATGTAACTGTAACCCCTCTGTACATCACCTTGACAATATTTTTTTAAAACATAGGATGAAAACGAGTACAGAAGAAATAAGAAAGACATTATTTCATATTCATAGTGAGAGTCCAAATTCTTAAATATTATAACAAATATCTTTGTATATCTATACAAACTATAGAATATTATATGACCATAGAGAAATATGACATATAACTATATAAAGAGATGATATATAACTATAAAAAATGATATGTCCATATATAAAGACATATAGACATGTAGGCATATGGGAACAAACACACAAATTAAAGAAATATAGAGGGCTGGGAACGTAACTTAGTGATCAAGTACTTGCCTAGCATGCATGAAGCCCTGGGTTCAATTCCTCTGTACCACATAAACATAAAAAGCTGAAAGTGATGCTGTGGCTCTAGTAATAGATTGCTAGTCTTGAGCAAAAGAAGTTCAGGTACAGTGCCTAGGCCCTGAGCTCAAGGCCAAGGAGTGACAAAAAAAAAAAAGAAAAGAAAAAGAAATATAGAGACCAAAATAGTAAAGCCCATGGGGAGAGAAATGCATTATCATTTAGACCAGGAAATCTACACATACTTTCCAGAACCAAATGGTATTTGTTAGGGGTTTTTTTTGTTTTTGTTTTATTGTTATTGTAAAGGTAATGTATAGAGGGGTTACGGTTACCTAAGTCAAGTAATGAGTACATTTCTTTTTGGACATGTCATCTCTTTCTATTTCTCCCAGTGTTTTTTTTCTCAACCCCACCCCACTAGTTGTATAATTCATTTTCAATGTAGTATCCAATGAGTATCACTGGTGCATTTGTTCACCCTTTGTCTCAACTTTGCAGTGCTCCCTTTACTCTCCCCCAAACAGATAAACTTACATATAAGACAAAAGATATAGAAATCAAAAACAGAGACAAAGAGGGGAGGGGGGAATAGCAAAAAACATCTTGCCTCCATTTCTTGGAGTACATGTTGATAAGCATCATTTTTTATGCTCATATGCATATAGCTATTGTGCCTTTGTGATCCTCTCCTAAGAATAACCTCATTTGGTCTCTGTGTGAATGCCTAGAGGCCTGAATTATTTTGTATTTTACCATCCAGTGTGTTTACTTGTAGATTTCTAGGCACATTCTAGTTACAACAAATGAAGGAAACAATGCAACCTATATTTCTTTGGGTTCAGATGATGATTGAATAAATGTTCATCTTGTTGCTTGTAAAACCTGAGAATTGAATGTCTCTTCTTTTCACAGAAATTTCCAGAATTAATTTGAAAAAGAAACCCATGATCAAGTATCACCATTGTAAAAATACAAGAAATTCCCAAGGAAATCACCCAGGTTAAAGATTTCTGAAAATCATTAAAAAAAAAAAAAAAAGGATTGCAAATATAACTTCTACCAGTGAAAAAGATTTTGTTGTTCAATTTTGGAATATTTTTCCTTCCTTCTCATCCTCAGATCAAAAGATCCCATAAACACTATGGCCAAGAATAACCTAACTGCATTAACTGAGTTCATTCTCATGGGCTTTACTGGCGACCCCAAGTGGCAGGTTCCCCTCTTCATTCTGTTTCTCAGTTTCTACCTTGCCACCCTTCTGGGGAATGTGGGAATGATTGTTCTCATCCGGGTCGATGTCCGACTCCACACCCCTATGTACTTCTTCCTGAGCCATCTCTCCCTGCTGGATGCCTGCTACACCTCAGTCATCACCCCTCAGATCCTGGCCACACTCGCCACAGATGTAACTGTCATCTCCTATAGCCGATGTGCTGCCCAGTTCTTCTTCTTCACCATCTGTGCAAGCACAGAGTGTTTCCTGCTGGCCGTGATGGCCTATGACCGCTATGTTGCCATTAGCAACCCACTGCTCTACATGGCAGCCATGAATCCCAGAGTCTGCTGGGGTTTGGTGATGGGAGCCTATTTCTGTTCACTGTCTGGAACTACCTTGCGTACCACGTGCACCTTCTCTCTATCCTTCTGTGAAGACAATCAGATCAACTTCTTCTTCTGTGACTTCCCACCCCTCCTGAAACTTGCCTGTAGCGACACCACAAATGCTGAGATTATCCTTGTCTTCTTTGCCAACATTGTAATTTTGGCCAACGCCTTAGTCATTGTGATTTCCTACCTGCTCATCATCAAGACCATTTTGAGGATGAAGTCTTCCCGTGGCAGGGCCAAGACATTCTCCACCTGTGCCTCCCACCTCACTGCTGTGGCTCTATTCTATGGAACCCTCACCTTCATGTATATACGGAGTGGCTCAAATAAATCCTTGGAGGAAGACAAAATAATTTCTGTCTTCTACACTGTAGTCATCCCTATGCTGAACCCTCTGATTTATAGTCTGAGAAACAAGGATGTGAAAGCTGCCTTCAAAAAGGTCACTGGTAGATTCCTGGTGTCCCCAAATTCATAGGTTGAACTTAGTGGAGCTCTTTCCTTAGTTAATTTTGTTGCCACCGAAATATATATTAATAAAAACCAGCACTGTATAGGCATCCATTATGTTCACAAAGAAAACAAACACGTGAACTATAATGCAGTGAACTTCATATATTTTAACAACTCTATTGGACTCGCTCATCACCATCTCCCACATGAAGCAATTCCCTGACATTCAGATATCTCTTCCTGCTCTTTGAGGCCATGACATGCATCATTTGAAATACTAAAGGTCTTCAGTTACTTCACCTGACCCTGAGGTTTTGCATGCTTTCCCTTTTGCCTTTTCTATCATCCTCAGTCATATTCCCTGCCAATGATTACATCTGAGGATTCTTCAGAACCACTTACCCACTTGTTTCCCATCAAATACGCAAGTGACCAGTCACCCCCAATTAGCACTGTGTATTATCTAATACAGGCCTCCCTTTTCACCATTATTTATGTCTTTCCCTTTAGAGGATTTTCCCTCTTGCTCATGCCCCAGTAAAGGAACTTGTGAATCTCCTTCTCAATAAATAATTTGGTGGTTTGGTAGTCCCTGCTTCCATGTTATGCTGATATCCTCAAGGTAAACTAATCCAGTTTCTAAAGGACTCAACACATGGCTTCTCCCTTCACCCCTTTGTCTACCTCACGAGCAACTTTGATTTACCAAACATCCACTTTCTGGGGCCAGCCATGTCAAAGAACACAGACAGAGAAAGTTGGACCACATATTGCCTCTCTAGCAAAGATTGAATCAGGAGGAATAACCACGGCCCCTTCATAAAATTGCAAAGCCCTTGAGAGCAGAGTCTTTGGTTCATTCATTTCTCAGTCCAAGGCCTCTATCAGATCTCTCCGCAAATGCTTTTGGAGTGATTTGCATCCTTGGTCCCCTTTGACCTTCACAGAGACACATTGTTAAAATGCAAATTATTTTACAAATTGTTAAACAAGTTGTTAAAACACAGCTAAATCGAAAATTTTGTGATACATATGTATGACTTTGTCAATTAAGAAAACAATTCCGCAGGGTGCCAGTGGCTCATGTCTGTCTGTAATGCTGAGGCTGAGATTTGATCACAGTTCAAAGCCAGCCCCAGCAGAAAAATCTATGAGACGCTTTTTTTCATGATTATTTATTTATTTATGTCAAAGTGATATACAGAGGGGTTACAGTTTCATACATAAGGCAGTGAGTACATTTCTTATCTAACTTGTTACCTCCTTCCTCATTTTTCTCCCACCTTCCCTCCTCACCAATCCCACCTCCCAAATTGTACAGTTGATTGACAGCATATTGTCTTCTAAGTATTGCTGCTGCATTGACTCACCTTTTACCCTTTACCTCTCCATTTTGATGTTCCCCTTCCCTTCCCTAGTTTGGATAAATATATATACAATATCCAGGGTACCAAAATCAATTACAGTGACATCAGGGGTAAAACCATGGGGAAGAAAAAGGCATAATTTCACATGGTATGTTGAAAATAACAACGCTAAACCACTTATTTCCATAACTTGGAGTTCATTTCCCTTAGCATCATCTTATCACATGTACATAGCTATTAAGCTATTGTAATCCTCTGCTAGGGCTATTCTAGACATGTACTAATTATTCCCAATGAGGGAAACCATAGAGTCTATGTTCCTTTGGATCTAGCTCACTTCACTTAGTACGATTTTTTTTTCTAAGTCTTTCCATTTCCTTACAAATAGGGCAGTGTAATACTTTCTGGTAGAAGCATAGAATTCCATTGTGTATAGGTATCATATTTTCTTGATCCATTCATCTACTGAGGGGCTTCTGGGTTGGTTCATATTTTAGCGATAGTAATGCTGCTATGAACATGATTGTGCTGGTAGGTTTAGTGTGGTCTTGCTTGTGATCCTTTGGGTAAATGCCCAAAAGTGGGGTTGCTAGATCAAATGGAAGCTCTATACCTCCATACTGCTTTCCAGAGTGATTGAACAAGTTTACATTCCCACCAACAATGTACTAGGGTTCCCTTTTAGCCACATCACAACTCCCCCCCAATATCTGTTGTTATTAGTTTTCTTGATAATGGCCATTCTTACTGGGGTGAGGTGGAATCTCAGTGTTGTTTTGACTTGCATTTCTTTTATGGCCAGGGATGTTGAGCACATACTTCTTCATGCTCCTCTTGGCCATTCTCATTTCCTCTTCAGAGAAGTCTAAGTCTTTAGCCCATTTATTAAGGGAGCAGTTGTTTCTTTGAGGATTTGTTTAGGGGAAATTTAATTTTCTGATTTCTAAGTATACTGTTGTCTCCAATTAACTACCAGAAAACTGAAAGGGGTGCTGTGGCTCAAAGTGTTAGAGCACTAGCCTTAAGCTGCAGAGCTCAGGGATAGTGCCCAGGCCTAGAGTTCAAGCCCCACGACCAAAAAAATAAAAGAAGAGAAAACATTTCCTCAGATATAACATTTCACTCAAGATGACTCAGAAATAGGCAAGGCATGTAGTCAGACTAGAAGCAAACACTGATTTTGCCATTCAATCCTTGTGAGACTTCAAGTAAATATTTGGCTTCTCAGGCCTAAATTAAGTAGAATGAATCCCAATTCAACAAATGTCATAGGTTGAGGAAAAGAGAATGTGGCAAATCAGAAACAAAGCACTTTTCTGCATCCCCACAACTCTGAAAAAGAAAAAGGAAATGTATCAGTTGCACATCTGCAGGGAGAGATGTGGAAATACAAAGGAAGAAAAATAATAATACATGCTGAGAGAGCATGGGATTCAGAAAATGTTGAATTTTATATTTATAAAGGAAGCAGAAGACCCTGACATGATAGTGCTAAGCAAAACAGCAAGGAAAACAGAGGGTTCCATCCAATAGAGTTATATGCAGAACTAAGAGAAAAGGAAAGCCTCCATTGGCAAGTGCACATTGGTGCCTGCAAACATTAGAATTGGGACTGGGGATGCTGTCGTTCTGCATCCCTGACAGCAACCAGGTGCTGGAGATGGGGTCCTGACCCTTTCAAATACTTGCTAGTGCCCTGGAGGGACCATGGAATCACCTTTGAAGAGGTCTTACTGCCCCTCAAGAGAGCAGAAGATCCTGCCTTTTTCTAATTTTCGAATCCTAAAGGCTTCGGCCCCTCTGTTGGATAACCAGATGGCCTTTCTGAAAATCCGTGTGGGTTTGGTAACTAGCCAAGATTTGGACTCAGATTCATAGGCACAATCCTTTTTGCAGGGGTTGCCCAAGCTGTGAGCTCTGAACCACAGCACTACACAGGGAAACTGAGATGTCCACCACACCATAATGGGCATGCGCAGGCCATGCTACACCACATGGAGTAGCTGTGTGCCAGGCGACCCTGCAGAGGGAACCCCAGGGCAGCCTCCTGTCACAGACAGGAGCCATGGGCCATGGCATATTGTAGGAGAAAACTGGGTAAACACATCAGGAAATACAGACCAAGAGTGAGTGGTCAGAGACTGGAGGAAAACAACTGCTGCTCTTCATCCTGCAAATATTGCTTTCTGGTCTAACATATTTGGACCTCAAAGACATGAATTAACTTCTCTACTCACTGATTAAACTGTGGGCAGGGAACAGAAAACCTGGGGAGAGAGGAGCCCATCCTCCTCTACTCACCAAAGAGGACTGGTTGTCTTGTTTGTTCGGAATTTTGTTTTCTCTTTTGTTGTTGTTATGGTTTAGTTGGATTGGGAGGTTGTTGTTACCTATTTTTGTTGTTGTTGTTCTCTGTTCTTATTGTGAAACCCAGTGCAACTGGGTTTTAGCCTCTGACATGCGACTTAAAATTCCGGAATAGAGATGAGTGTGGTTGGTAGAAACAGAACTTCATCAAGTCCTCAGATCTGGGTGCAAATCCTGACACTACACTAGATTTAGAACAGCAGAACGTGTGTGTGTGTGTGTGTGTGTGTGTGTGTGTGTGTGTGTGTTTGCGTGTGTGGTTCTATGGCTTGAACTCGGGGCCTTTTCACTTTAGCAGTTTTTTACTCTAGCAATTTTTTTGCATAGGTTCTTTCTTTTGTGTGTGATTTTTTTCTGTACATGTATTTACTGTACGTACTACACATATGCATATATTATACACATTTCTTCCTTTTTACTGGCATTGCTGAATTCAGGGCCTCATGTTTGGTAAGGAGGTACTCTAACACTTGACCCATTCCTCTAGCCCTAGGATCTCACATTTTTTCCCAGAACCAGACTCAGAGTGCTATCCGCATTCCTATATCTTGCACATAGATGAGATTCAGCTATGTCATCACCCTAAGTAACTATGAATATATGAATAAGGAAATAAATAAGATAAATGAAAGATAGATAGATAAATAAATAACAAGAATTGATACAGCTGAGTATTATTAAGCCATAAAGAATAGAATTATATCAGTAGGAAAATGAATGGCACTAATGATAATCATATTAAGCAAAATAAGACAGACCAGAAAGACAAAGATTATGTTTTCTCTCATTGTAGAATCTATATTTTTAGAGTAAAGAAAGCAGAAAAAGGATGATTTTAGAGATAGGACATAGCTCACAAGATAAACAGAAAGCCCACAGATTGGGAAAAGATCTTTACTAGCCATACAACAGACAAAAGAGCCTCATATCTAAAATATATGGAGAACTAAAAAAATTAAATTCCTCCAAAACAAAACTGCAAAGAACCAATAGCCCCCTCAACAAGTGGGCTAAAGACTTAAAAAGAGACTTCTCTGATGAGGAAATGAGAATGGCCAAGATACATATAAAAAAAGTGCTCTATATCACTGGCCATAAAAGAAATGCAAATCAAAACAACATTGAGATTCCACTTCACCCCAGTAAGAATGCCCTTTATCAAGAAAACTAACAATAATAAATGTTGGAGGGGATGTGGCCAAAGGGAACCCTACTTCATTGTTGGTGGGAATGTAAACTGGTTCAGCCACTCTGAAAAATGGTATGGAGATTCCTCAGAAGGCTAAACATAGAGCTCCCCTATGACCCAGCAGCCCCACTTTGGGGCATCTACCCAAAAGACCACAAACAAGAACACACTAAAGCCACCAGCACAACAATGTTCATCACAGCACAATTTGTCATAGCTAAAATATGGAACCAACCCAGATGCCCCTCAGTAGACAAATAGATCAGGAAAATGTGGTACATATACACAATAGAATTTTATGCTTCTATCAGAAAGAATGACATTGCCCCATTCATAAGGAAATGGAAGGACTTGAAAAAAAATTATACTAAGTGAAGTGAGCCAAACCCAAAGAAACATGGACTCTATGGTTTCCCTCATAGGGAATAATTAGCACAAGTTTAGGCTAGTCACAGCAGAGAATCACAAGAGCCTAATAGCTATGCCCTTATGAATGCATAAGATGATGCTAAGTGAAATGAACTCCATATTATGGAAACGACAGTTGTATCATTGTTGTAACTACTTTCAACATGCCATGTCTATTGTTGATGATCCTCTTGTATCCCCTTCCTGTGGTTGTACTGCACTATCACTGTATCTTATCTGAGTACATTGGAAACTGTATATACACTGGTATTAGAACTAGGAAAGTGAAAGGGAATATCAAAATCGAGAGGCAAAGGATAAAAAGACAACGACTCCAAAAGCAATACTTGCAAAATTGTTTGGTGTAAACCAAATGAACAACTCATGGGGGGAGAGGCAGAGGGGGAGGTGGGAGGGGGGAATGAGGGAGGAGGTAACAAACAGTACAAGAAATGTACCCAAGGCCTAACATATGAAACTGTAACCTCTCTGTACATCACTTTGACAATAAAGAAAAAAAAAAGAAAGGAATATAAATCATAGTCAGAAATCTGTATTCTATTTCTAGTGTAAAATAAAATCATTTGCAAATATTAAAAAAAGAAAAGAAATGGAAGAGGGATGGGAACAAAAGAGGTTGATATGGGTATAAACACAATCTGTACATAGTGTACAGGTATGGCAAAGTATAAAGTAAACAGCATATTTGTACAATAAATAATGAAAAGAAGTATTATCCAAAAATCCATACTCTAGCTGAGTAGTCAAGAGTAACCACTGAGGAATCACTGTGAAAAATGTAAGACAATTAGAATTCAGAGCACAGTGTGAGCATAGCAAGGAGATAGGGAGTTTCAGAGACAAGGAAGAGACAAGAGCAAGGAGAGAAAAAGATGGTGATAAAAATCCTGAAAATGGCTCCTTGCGGGAGGTCAGCTAACAAGCTATTCAGCAGTGATGTGATTAAATCATGCTTAGACCATTCCAGACACACTCCTTCTTAGAGTCAATAGTCACATTCATTATAAAATTCTGAACAGACCATGCAGCTGGGTTTCAGCCTCTGACACAAACATAAAGTCAGAAATAGGGTTGCTATAAACAGACCAATGTCCTCAAATCTGAGTTCAAGTCCTGATGCTACACTAAGTGCTGGACAGCAGAACATGAGGGCCCGTAACAAAACAACTTTATTCCCCATAGAAGCTCAACTTCATGGTTTAAGAGTTTCCATGAAATCCCAGAAGGTTTGTTTTGTCCTCCAAGATGTGTAGAGAAAATGAGATAATGAGGTTCTTCTGAATCCATTGTCTCTGGCAGGGCAGGGTTTTTCCAGGAGCCCAGGGCGGTGGGGGAAGGGGGGGGGGAGGGCGGGGAGAGGGATGGGGATACTTTCCTACATGTTGGCTTGTGATCCAGAGGGAAAACCTTGAGCCCACTGCATAACCTCCATAGGACCATCCCCTGAAGCATTTTATATACCTACAGGTTTGCTGAGTGGGATACAAACTTCAAATTCATCATCTACATTCATCTGTCTCAACCTTCGTTGCTTTCTACAAAATGCTTAATTGGCCTTATGCTAAATTTGATTTCAAGCCCAAGACTAATCCAGTGGACTATTTCACCAGGTGATTAAGATTTATGTCTTACCCTAGAAATCCAGGGTAAATCCTGACTCTGAATTAAGGTCCCTGCAAAATAGGAAAGGGGAACTGGGCAGAGAACCTGGCCTTCTTATCCAATTGCCATCTCTTAACACCACAGAATGTTAACTTTTACATGAAATTTACAAATAAGAATAGATCAAATTTTTAGAAATTTACAACTTTAATTTAATTATGTGTGTCACTATATAAATACTAGAAAATGAAAATTGTTTCATGAAGAGGCTGACACTAAACTGAAGAGCTGATATAAGAGATGTCTCCATAAATTACTACACTTCTTCTATCTATGTGAAAGAGATGGAGAGAGCTGAATTTGGAAGAAAACAGCCTTGGATTAGATACAATACTTAGGTGACCTTGATTTTTAAAAAAAGGTTTTAATTATTCAGGTTATCAGTCTCCTCCCAAATAAAACATAATACCTGGTTCATAGAATTCTAAGGATCACACAAGATAATGTATGCAAAATATGTAACATCATAATGGCCACAGAGCAGATGTCTACTGATGTTTTCAGAAAAGTGGCAACAAACTATTATTTCAACTTGGGTGAAGGGACCAAGGTAGAATAAAAATTCCTTTGCTTTATATCTGTAAAGTCGCAGGCAAGATACTTGGCATTTCTAATCTTCAATTTCCCTATCTGTAAAATAAAGATAGTATTATCTCATAATGGTGTTGTCAAATTGCAAGGAAATCACTTCAAAGTGTTAGCCACTACCTGACTTAACAAAAGCTTAGTAAATGTGTAATATGTTAGCACTGAGAAGTCTCAGAAATCTCCTTTCTCTGTCCTCTCTGTGTCCCCCACTCTCTAGTTCTGTCCCTCTCTCTTATAGCATACCATCTAGAGATCTCATATTCTCTATTATTAAATATTATAGTCAAAGCATGTTACAGATAATAATGTCAACCCATCAGCATGCTTCAACTTTCTAAAATATTTAATGACCATAAAGCTCTGCTTCCTTTATGAGCTTACCAGCACTCAGGGAGGCTGCTGATTATCTATGCTATCCACACCAACAATGCTCAGAGTATCTCCTTCACATCATGAAAAAACTATGTATCATTAGCCTGGTTTTAAACTCTTGGAATATCTCAGAAAGTAACCTGGCAACTAAGCAAATTCTAACACATTAGGTAAAAATCCATTCTGAGTTTTCATAAAATTATTATTGTCTTCTCATTTTTTTTTATTCTTGGAAAATTTGAGACTACAATTAAAATTCCCAAAGACATAGAGACAGATATGATACAACTGAGCCTTTCGTGACTCACAAAGTGGAAGAAGAAGAAAAAAATTTAAGAAAACAGAAAGAAGTCCAAAATCAATCTTAATCCTCTTCTCCCCTGAAAGTTGAACATTTTCTTATTTATCATAGAGAGGTGCTTTGAATTGAAAGGCCTAGGGCTAGAGTTTGCAGAAAAGGTGATTTTCTCCTGCTGAAAGGGTAAGGTGGCGGCATATAGACGAAAGAGTTCAGAATTTGGAATCAGAAAATCCTGGGATCCAATGTTGATTCTCTCCCATTCTAGCTGCAGAGGGAGTTGAGCAACTTCCTTAATTACTCTGAGCTTCACTTTGTTTAACCATATAATGGTCATATCTTATTGCTCTAAATAGGAATTCTAGTGTCATACTGAAAAATGGGGGGACAGTGGAGACCCTTATCTTGTTACTGACTTTAATACAATGCTGGTTATAGATTTGTCATATGCAGCCTTTTTTAAATACAGGCACATTCTTTATTCCTAGTTTCTTCAAATATTTTGTCATGTGTTTAATTTTCTAAAAAGCTTTTTCTGAAGCAACTGAGATGATCATATGATCTTTTTGTTCTTGATCTTGTTTATGTTATGTGTTGCATGCATTGATTTACATGGGTTGTACTACTGTTACACCCTTCTGATGAAACAAATCTGATCCTGCTATAGGATTTTTTGCCCTATGCTGTTGAATTTGTTTTGCAAGACTATTTTTTGAAGATTTTTACATCAACATTCATCAGTGAGATCAGTCTATAAATCTCTTTTGTTGTTGCTGTTGTTTCTCTCTCTAGTTCTAGAATTAGTGTAATACTTCACAGAATGACTTGGATAGTGTGTCTTCCTTTTCTATTTCATGGAAGAGTTTGAGGAGTATTGCAATCTTTCTTTGATGGTCTGGTAGAACTCAACCATGAATCCATCTGGTCCTGAACTTTTCTTTGTTGAAGATTCTTGATTATGATCTCAATCTCATTGCATGTTTAAGTGGTTATATTGGTTCATGTTTGGTGAATCATCTATATCTACAACTTTGTCCATTTTTTTCAAAGTAACTTGCCTATAGAACTTCAAAATGTTCTCTCAAGATCCTTTGGATTTTGGGGGGCTTTGTGGTGATAATCCCTTTTTCATCTCTAATTTTATTTATTTGAGTATCTAGTCTCCTTCTTTTGGCCAAATTGATAAACTAGGAGTTTATCAATCTTACTTTTCAAAGAACCATTTTCATTTCATTGATTCCCTGTAAACTTTTTAGTCTCCATTTAATTAATTAATTTCTGCTCTAATCTTTATTATTTATTTTAATCTACTAACTTGGGATTTGCTTTTTTTTCCTATTTCTGGGTGTTGGGTGGTGTATTTTGCTTTTGTCTTTTTATATAAGCACTCCTGGCTATAAATTTTCCTCTCATCACTGAATCTGGGAAGTTCTGGTAGGATGTGTTCCTTTTCATCAGATTTAGGAACTTTTTATTCTCCCTTCACTTCACGGGTGAGCTACATGTCATTCACAATGTACTGTTCAGCCTCCTTGTGGTTGAATATTTTCTGTAGTGTCTTTTTTTTTTTCTGTAGTGTCTTTTGTTGTGGAGTTCTAGTTTAATTCCATTACAGTCTTGTAGAATACAAGGAGTTATTTCAAGGAGTTGTGTAGACTTGCTATGTTTTCTAAAATATGGTCTATTTTTTAGTAAGGTCCATGAGCTGTTGAAAAAGTATGTGTTTTGCCCTGACTGAGTGAACTACTCTGAAGACAGCTGTTAAATCCATTTGGTTCATAGTGTATCATGTACTGCTGAGGTTTCTTTGTTAATCTTGCATTTGGATTACCTATCTACTGGTGAGAGGTGGGTATTAAAGACTCACTCTGACAGTGTTGTTTTATCAGCACTTGTAAGTAAAAAAGTGCTTAATGAACTTGGGTATACTGCTATTTGTGATATGTTTACAACTGTAATTTTCTCTTCATGGATCACTATTAATATGAAATGAGTTTCTGACTGATTTTAGTTTGAAGGCTAGTTTATCAGATATAAATATGGCTATACCTACCTGCTTTGGAGTTCTGTGTTTTTCTTTGCCACTGGGACATGTTTCTTAGAGGCAACAAATGTTTGAATCTTGTTTGGAGTATAAGCGCTATTTGGTGTCTTGAGATTAGAGAATTAAAACGATTAACATTCAACACTAATATTGAAAGATGTATCATATTTGGTGTCCTTTTGTTGTTTCTGTGATGCTTGCTACTTGGCTGTTTGTGCCTTACTAATCGACTCTTTGTGTAATGTTTGTACTTTCTTGTATTTGTTTTTGTTTTCAATTTTCTTCTTCTGTGGGTAGGATTCCCTTAAACATCCTTTGCAGTTGCTAGTTTAGTAGTCATGAATGCTTTAGCTTTTGTTTATCCTGGAATGCTTTTATTTATTTGTCAATTATGAAGGATATTTTCACTGAGTATGGTAGTCTAGATCAGCAACTGCTGTCTTTCAAGGCTTGAATTATGTCTTTCCATATCCTCCTTTCATTTAAAGTTTCTGTCAACAAATCTGCTGCTGTTCTAATGGGCTTGACATTTTAGGCTACTTGTCTCCTCTTTTGCAGCTTTTAATATACTTTTCCTACTCTATATTTTAGTGTTTGTATTATATGGTATCCAGGAGTGTCTCATCTCTTACCTTGCCTATTTGAAGACCTGTAAGTATCCATCATGTGGGCTACCCTCTCTCAAGGCTGGGTGAGTTTTCTGCCATTATTTTATTGAATAGATTCTCTATGGCTTGCTGTATCTCTTCTTCTTCTACCTCTAGCCCAATAATTCATAGGTTTGCTCTTCAGACAGAGTCCAAGACATCTTTTAAGTCCCCTTGGTATCTTCTAAGTATGTTTCCAACCTCTTTAGGGTTTGAGCTAATTCCTGTTTAATTTCAGCCTCTCATACACTGTTTCCAACTTCTCCTGTTCTATTACCCATTGCGTTCTTCTATTTGGGTAATTTTCCTCTCCATTGCCAGGATTTCAGTTTGATTTCCTTTCAAGATGTCCAGGTCTTTATTGAATTCCTCCCTCATGATCTGCCTTACCTTGTTTATTTCATTCAGGTATCTCTTTCTATTCTTGTTGTTTGTTTTCTTTTGTGTTTTTGAATCTAAAGGGAGCAACAATTCTATACTAGAATGTAGAAGTTGGTAGATAAATGGCCTTTAGCTGACTCACAGAAACAAAAAACTTATAGTTCAGCAAATATAACACTCAGAGCAATCAAACCAACACAGGGACCCGCATGGTTATATAAAACAAGATATGACCCTCTGTCTCTGCCTATCTGTCTATATATTTGCATATAGACCTCTTCACAGGTGACAAAAGGCTGCTTTACATCTGTGCTTAAGAGCGTTACTTCTCTTAAAAGATATTACATGGGGCCAGGTCCTTCAGAGTTCAAGTGGATGACAGATGCCCATATTGCTTAACATGGAGCTTCCTTGCTCACCAGGCCTCTGAGTGGCTGCCTCTATCTAATTGTGGGCCACACTGGGCTTTTTTTAGATACTGTAGCTTGGCAGCAAGTTCCACACCTACGCAGGCTCTGGGGTACCAAAATTACTTCTGTAGTGAGAACTACAGCCACTTTCTAGGCACCTAGGTACTCGCATTCATCTACCTCTTAGCCCTGTCCTGGGCTTTTCCAGGCTCTGGTTTCTAAGCCGCGGCATAGCTTTCTAGAGATTAAACATTTCTACTGGCACATGTTAGATGCTCTGCCTTCCCTTCATACTCCTCTTATATAATTGTCTTACATTCAGGTTCTATGGCAAAATGATTTGTGGGAAGTGGAGGTATGGTTCAAGTGGTAGAGCGCAAACCCTGAGTGAAAAAGCTACCTAATAGCAGAGGTCCTGAGTTCAAGCCCAAACACCATTTGAAAAGGTGAGGGGGGGGCGGAGATTGTAAGAGTATGATTTCTTCTTGTCCCGAGGCTTCCAGAGAAACTTCCTCAAGATGGCAACTCTACCCTGTGAGAGATAGGAGGACACAGAATTTCTTTATTTTCCCCAGTCCCGCTTCTCATAGTGGATCAGTCATGGCCTCACACGATAGTGTGCTGGGGATAAGCTGGTGGGGTATGTGTGCTTTCCCCACAGGTGAAGTTGGACGTCTCTCTGTGGGATCATGTGACTTTACCTGGTATTTCCATCTTCAGTTTCTCCAGTCCCACTCAGGAGAGAACCTGCTTCCATGTCCTTGTTGCCTTCCTTGCGCTGTGGTTGTGGCTCTGTGGTTTTCCTGGGTGCTGTGACATCCCCAGGGTGTCTCCTTTTTATCCACACTTACCTTCCTCAGTATATGGTCAATTTTGTGTCACCAAATGCTTCTCATTCATGGAGAACAAATGATAGATGCTTTCAGTATGCCATTTATTTCCACTTCTCATTCTCTATGTGTTTCTAATTCCAGTAGCACTTTTAAATGAAATTCAATGCACTGACATTTGGTGCATAAATGTTAACAACTATTATATCCCCTAAATGGATTTTTTCTCTTTATCAATATGACCTTCCTTTTCCCTTTTAATTTTTTTGAATTCAACTTTATCAGATATTAATATATTTACTCCTACTTTCTTTTGGAGTCCATTTGCTTAGGAGAACTTTTTCCAAACTTCTTATCCTAAACCAATAGTTACTGTCAGCAGTGAGGTTCATTTCTTGTAGAAAACAGATATTTAGGACTTACTTTTTAACATTTTTTTTTTTTTTTGCCAGTCCTGGGCCTTGGACTCAGGGCCTGAGCACTGTCCCTGGCTTCTTCCCGCTCAAGGCTAGCACTCTGCCACTTGAGCCACAGCACCGCTTCTGGCCGTTTTCTGTATATGTGGTGCTGGGGAATCGAACCTAGGGCCTCGTGTATCCGAGGCAGGCACTCTTGCCGCTAGGCTATATCCCCAGCCCCCCTAGGACTTACTTTTTAACCTAGTGTCTTTTGGTTAGAAATTTGAGTATGTTAATATTCACTATTACTTCTGAAAGCTATGTAGTACTTTCTGCTGCTTTGCTCTTTCTCATGGAAAGTTTTTATTTTCTTTCTATTATGAGTGATAGTTTTGCTAAGTATAGTAATCATAATTGAAAGTTATTTTCTTCTTTCTTTTTTTGGTCAGTCATGGGGCTTGAATTCAGGGCCTGAGTGCTATCTCTGAGCTCTTTTGCTCATAGTTAGTGCTCTATCACCTTCAACCACAGCACCACTGGTTTTCTGATAGAGATAAGAGTCTCACAGACTTTCATGGCCAAGTTGGCTTTGAATCTTGATCCTCAGATCCCAGCCTCCTGAGTAGCTAGGATTATAGATGTGAACCACCAGCAGCCAGCTGAAAGTTCTTTTCTTTTCTTTTTTTTTTTTTTTTTTTTTTTTTTTTTTGGCCAGTCCTGGGGCTTGGACTCAGGGCCTGAGTACTGTCCCTGGCTTCTTTTTTTTTTTTTTTGCTCAAGGCTAGCACCCTGCCACTTGAGCCACAGCGCCACTTCTGGCCATTTTCTGTATATGTGGTGCTGGGGAATCAAACCCAGGGCCTCATGTGAGGCAGGCACTCTTGCCACTAGGCCATATCCCCAGCCCTGAAAGTTATTTTCTATTTACAGTCTAAATATGTAACAGTCTCTCCTTGATTTTAAGGTTTCAATTGAGAGATCTGCTATTATTCTGATAGGCTTACCAGCCCTTGTAAGTGACTATATTTCTGTCTTGTAGCTTTCAATACTTTTGTTGTTGTTCTATGTAGTTCACGTTTTAACTATATTCTGTGGAGAAGTTCTCTCCTGATTATGTCTGAAGTCCTATGGGCCTCCTGTGCTGGATTGCCTTCTCTTTCTCCAGATTTGGAAAGTTTTCTGTTCTTGTCTATGTTTTCTGTTCCTTTTAACCAGAACTCCTCCTTCTTTTATGCCCATACCTTTGGCCTTTTAATAGTCCACAAGTTCTTTCAAATTCCCTTTAGAGTTCTTCAATCTTTTTTTATTCATCTTTTGCTTTTTCTACTACACCTACCTATCTCCAGCCATTAAATTGTGTCTTCTGTTTGACTTACTCTGATGAAGAGGATTTTAACTGTATTTTTCCTATCCAACACTTTAGTTTGTTTGTTTGTTTGTTTCAGAATTTCTGTACCATTTTGAGTTCCTTATTCATGTCTTGCATTAACTTCTTTATATCATTAATCTGTTTTATCTATCTTTTTAAAGGTCTTTTAGCTATTCGTCTGTTTGCCCTTTGAATTCCGTTAGTTGCTTATTTGCATTTATTCTGGTTACAGTTAGCTTTTTATTTGAAATCTCTTTTAATTCATTTAGTTGTATTCTTTCCTATTTCAGTGAAGTGATTATACATATCCCCTTTTATTTTATTGATCATTCTCTTTGTATTATTTCTTTATTGTCAAATAGATGTACAGAGGGGTTACAGTTTCATATGTAAGGCAGTGAGTGCATTTCTTATTCAACTTGTTACCTCCTCCCTCATTGATCATTCTTAACAACTTTTATTTGAGCTAAATATTGGGCTTTCCACTGTCATTCTAATCCTTTGCTGTGTGATTGTTGACTTCTTGAGGTATCACATTATCTTCATATTTCTCATATTCCCTGTTATCTAGCTGTGATTTTATTTGTGTCTTGTCTTCTTTGTCACTCAAGATCACACCCAAGACAATGTACTTGGAAGGCAAATCCTTCACCACCAAGCTACACCTCAGCTCTTGTGTTTCTATAGTGAGGTTATTCTCACCTGAAGTCAATCCATGCTTTGGGGGTTTGGTCATCAAGAGCCTTTCTGCTGGATTAGTCTCTATGTTCTAGCAGGACTGAGTATTGACAGGGTTGATATGTTGTCTCACCATTGCTCTGAGGATATAACTCAGTGATAACAATTTCACTAATTCAATACCAAGCCAGATCATCACAAAAGGTAAAATACCATTGGCAACATTATCTATAAAACCAATCACATTACAAATGCAAGGTGGGTGGCATCATTACGCAGTATGGTCGAAGCTTAAAAAAATAAAACTTGTGTAGGCTTAAATATTAGTTGTTAAAAATAAGAAGGGTAGGGGCTGGGGATATGGCCTAGTGGCAAGAGTGCCTGCCTCATATACATGAGGCCCTGGGTTTGATTCCCCAGCACCACATATACAGAAAACGGCCAGAAGTGGCGCTGTGGCTCAAGTGGCAGAGTGCTAGCCTTGAGCGGGAAGAAGCCAGGGACAGTGCTCAGGCCCTGAGTCCAAGGCCCAGGACTGGCCAAAAAAATAATAATAATAATAAAATAAAATAAAATAAGAAGGGTAAGTGAATAAGTAAGGAAGATGGTAAGAAGGAGAGTGGAATGTGAGTACTGCAGGTATATAAAATGCCAGTGTACAGAAATATGAGATAGTTGCTATGGAGAAGTATGGTTTTTGTAGGGTTTTGCCAAGAAATGGGAAAGTTAAGAATAAGAAAAGGAGATCAAATAAAGTACCAGTAGAATGGTTTGTACATGAGAAATAAGAAACGTGAAAAGAAAATGTAAAGAGGGAAATGACAACATAACAGAGAGGAAAAAAAGAGTAAAACAAATTATAGTCAGCCTTTCTTCCTTGTTGAGTACAATACATGTCTGCTAGGGGTCGATGAGCAAAGAAAATGCACTCTTCCAATCTCTGCAATTCATTAGGAGCCAGGCTTGACCAGGTGCGGCCTGAGTGCCAGTGTTCCATGATAAGTTTAAGCTCCAGATCAGGAGCAGCTGATGGAGTGAAACTGATCCTGTGGAGTAGTAAACTTTCTGTGAAGCTGGTCCATCCTTCCAGAATTCTCACTGGCATTTCTAGGTGTGTCAGGTAGTGGTTGGAGGTACGCATCTTGGTCTCTGAGTAAAACTAGTGAGTCAGAAAATAGGCTGTGCCATTCTCAAAGCCTGCTCAGGAAGTTCAATGGCTTCACACGATAGTCCATAAGGAGCCCCTCCCTTTTCTCTACAATCCTCCAGTTTAATGTTTCCTTTGGAGAATAGAAGGGAAATTGCAACCACCACCAAGTGCTATGGCCAACCTATGGAGTCCTGCCTGTTTCTTCTCTCTTTGGGCAGAGCCAGATCACAGAGGCTATGCCCCAGCCAGCAGCTTCCCATAAGCTTCCTCCATTTTGTAGCTAGAGACCCAGATTCTCCAGAACCCGGAATGTCTTCACCCACCCGTAGGTCTACGGCCATGTATGGAGATTCTAACTAGCTTATTCAACCGAAAGTTTTCTTGGGAATCAAATATGTTTGTACCTCACCCTAGGCTTAGCCTGGCAATAGCCCTCAAGGCATAACACTGATATAAGGGAAGTCACACAATTATACGCACTCCCTCCATGGCTGTGTGTGAGAGTTTTAATCTGCCTGTTCAGTTTAAAGATTTCTTGAAGGACTTACATTGAGCTCCTGGGACTGGGACCAGTTTAACTTTCTGGCTCACTTCCAGCCAACATTTTTGCCCTAAATATGGGGCACAGATACAAGTCAGAAGCTGACCAATGTCTCAAACAAGGCTTACAAACCTGTGCTCAGCCCCCAGTGCCAATATTGTTTCCACAAGGCAGTGCTTCATGGTGACTCTTGCCAGAAGCAAAGCAAGACAGAATAAGAAATTAATTACTTAATTCGCCAATGAGCACTGACCTGGGGTGGTCATGGGAAGAAGATCCGTGTGATGATTCTGGCGCTCTCTGAGAAATGTATCCTTTGTCTCTTTTAGAGATCTATTTGTAGTATTTTTCAAACTTGTCTAGCTACTGTTTGTCTTTTTACCAGTGTCTTCACTAGCTTACTAAGTTACTTGTCTCTTATGATAGCCATCTGACATAGATTCTAGTTCATGGTGACACAAGGAAGTGGTAATTGCCAGCAATAGGCCAGCCTGAGTTCCCATCAAGACTGAAGTATTTTAATGAGATATAAATCAGGAAAGAAGAAGTAGGTCAGCAATATCTTTATCTTCTTTACAGAGAGACAAGGTTACTCGGTCAATTATAGAAACAGAGTTATGGATAGATATAGATATAGGGACAGAAATACAGAGAATTAAGTATACTATTTAAACTTAGCAAGTTACATTGAGGGAAATGTATCCTCTTTCAGACACAATACAAAACTTGTTTAAATAATTGTACAAAATAATGGCTAGCATTATTTAACTGTTTCTATGTGTTTGTCACTTTTCTGTACTGCTGGTAGGCATTAAATTATTTACTACTCAGAACAATATACAGCGATGTATTTTGCATGCTATCAGAAGAAACTTAAATATAAGGGGTTAGATAAGTTGCTCAAAAGCAGGTAAGTAAATGGAGCAAGACAAGTATGAAAGCTTTCATAATCATGCTAGTGAGAATACTGTGAGCAAGATGTGGAAAGACTAAAATACAGAGAAAAATGCTTAGCTATTAACACAACCTGATGGGGCAATGATGCACTGCTTGCTTGCATAAACTTATAAGAGGAAAAAATATAGATCAGTGTGTACTATATAATAGAATAGACAACATGAAGTACAGATGAATTGCCTTACAACTACCACAGGCTTTCATATGGGGGAAAAACAATTAACCTGTTGTAAATATCTGGAAAGGGCATAAACCTAAGTTCACTTTGTGGAAGGTACAGAGAATACTCTGCCCAAATTGAGAATTCAGTGAGGAACTGATCACTGATTGAAGCTCATGTAGCCAACAGATGACCACACAGTATGTGGTAGAGAAGACAAAACCATCCGTTGTAGTTGAAATAAATGTCTTGATACTATACAATCTTAAAAATAAAATCATGTGTCCCTTACCTTCTCAGAAATTTCCAAAATATAAACCTGGATGAATTCAAATCAAAATGCAAAGTCAACACTCAGCTCCATAAAATTCAGAAAATACCCAAGGAATACTCCACATTCAAGATTTCTGAAAAACAAATATATCCTATAAGGAATCCTGGAATTGAAAACTAAACTTAAATCATAAAGGGGGGAATAAAAGATTCTGTTCAATTCGGGGGGGTGTCATTAGAATTTTTTCTTAATTCTAGGATTTTTTTATGCCATTCTTGTATTTCACATTAAATCCATGGCCAAGAATAACTTCACTGAAGTAACTCAGTTCATTCTCATGGGCTTTACTGAGCACCCCAAATGGCAGGTTCCCCTCTTCATTCTGTTTCTTGGTTTCTACCTTGCCACCCTTCTGGGGAATGTGGGAATGACTGTTCTCATCCAGGTCGATGTCCAACTCCACACCCCTATGTACTTCTTCCTGAGCCACCTCTCCCTGCTGGATGCCTGCTACACCTCAGTCATCACCCCTCAGATCCTGGCCACACTCGCCACAGATGTAACTGTCATCTCCTATAGCCGATGTGCTGCCCAGTTCTTCTTCTTCACCATCTGTGCAGGCACAGAGTGTTTCCTGCTGGCCGTGATGGCCTATGACCGCTATGTTGCCATTAGCAACCCACTGCTCTACACTGCAGCCATGAATCCCAGAGTCTGCTGGGGTTTGGTGATGGGAGCCTATTTCTGTTCACTGTCTGGAACTATCTTGCGTACCACGTGCACCTTCTCTCTGTCCTTCTGTGAAGACAATCAGATCAACTTCTTCTTCTGTGACGTCCCTCCCCTGCTGAAGCTTGCCTGCGGTGACACCAAAAATGTTGAGATTATCATTGTCTTCTTCTCCAACATTGTGATTGTAGTCAATGCCTTGGTCATCCTAATTTCCTACTTGCTGATCATCAGGTCCATTCTGAGGATGAAGTCTTCAGGTGGCAGGGCCAAGACATTCTCCACCTGTGCCTGCCACCTCACTGCTGTGGTCCTGTTCTATGGAACCCTCACCTTCATGTATATACGGAGTGGTTCAAGCAAATCCTTGGAGGAAGACAAGATTGTCTCTGTCTTCTACACTGTAGTCATACCCATGCTGAACCCTCTGATATACAGCCTGAGAAACAAGGATGTGAAAGCTGCCTTCAAAAAGGTCACTAATAGAATCCAGGTGTTCCAAAGCAAAGAGACTTGAGGGGCTAGTGCTCTCTTTCTCTCTCGTGTGCTCTCTCTTGCTCTCTTGCTCTCTCTCGCTCTCTTGCTCTCTCTCTCTCTCACACACACATACATATATGTGTATATATATATAATCTCTCCCTCTCTCCATCTCTTTATATCTTTTTCCAGTACCAAGGTTTAAACTCAGTGGCCTTACCTTAGTGGTGCTCTACCAGTTGAGTTATACCTCTCTCCTGGCTTTTTGCCAGTTATTTTGGAGCTAGAGTGTAGGGAAATTTTCAGCCTAATCTGACTTCGAATTTCAGTCCTCTACAAGTCAGCCTCCTGAGTTGCTAGATTTACAGGTGGGAAGCACAACAATGTTCATTGCAGCACAATTTGTCATAGCTAAAATATGGACCCAACCCAGATGCCCCTCAGTAGATGAATGGATCAGGAAAAGGTGGTACATATACACAATGGAATTTTATGCCTCTATCAGAAAGAATGACATTGTCCCATTCGTAAGGAAATGGAAGGACTTGAAAAAAATTATACTAAGTGAAGTGAGCCAGACCCAAAGAAACATGGACTCTATGGTTTCCCTCAGAGGGAATAATTAGCACAGGTTTAGGCAAGTCACAGCTGCGGATCACAAGAGCCCAATAGCTATGCCCTTATGAATGCATAAGATGATGCTAAGTGAAATGAACTCCATGTCATGGAAACGACTGTTACATCACTGTTGTATTACTTTCAACATGCCATGTGAAACCGTAGCTTCTATTGTTGATGATCCTCTTGTATCCCCTTCCTGTGGTTGTACCTGTGCTATCACTGTAACTTATCTGAGTACAGAGGAAGGGGGAAGGGAGGAATGAGGGAGGAGGTAACAAACAGTACAAGAAATGTACCCAAGGCCTAACATATGAAACTGTAACCTCTCTGTACATTACTTTGACAATAAATAAGAAAAAAAAAAGAATTACAGGTGGGAGCCACCTGTGCCCTGCTGAATCTCTTCTCTTCATCAATTTTGTGGCCTCATCAATGAATCACCATTGACATCAGCCTATATATCCACTCTGTGTATACCCTGTGTCCACACAGAGAGAAATCAGACAAGTGTCACAGGCATACAAGCACTACAATGTGATAAACTTTGAATAGTATCTTCTTTATATAACCATCTCCCACATTCAGTACACTCTTTTTTTTGGAGGGGGGGGCAGTCCTGGGCCTTGGACTCAGGGCCTGAGCACTGTCCCTGGCTTCTTTTTTGTTTTTGCTCAAGGCTAGCACTCTGCCACTTGAGCCACAGCACCACTTCTGGCCATTTTCTATATATGAGATGCTGGGGAATTGAACCCAGGGCTTCATATATACAAGGCAAGCACTCTTGCCACTAGGCCATATTCCCAGCCCCTCAGTATACTCTTTGACACTCGGTTCTTTCTTGGTATTCTCTGATGGGATCACTTACAGAATGATAAGGTAATGTTCCTGAGGTCTTCAATTACTTCTCCTGACCCTCAGGCTTGCCATCCTTTCTCTATTTTCTTTCCCTGCACTCTGCTCTGTGTCAAAGACTATCACTGAGAATCCCCTATGAACTGTACTAGTTTGTCAATTGTTTCCCTTTGAATACAATACATGGTTGGTCACCTCAGCTAGCATTGAGTACTGTCTAATATAGAACTCCTCCTCCCCCAGAACAGCATCTTCCCTCTTAGAGACTCTTCCTTCCTGCTCAGACCAGAGTAATCAAACTTTGAATTTGCCTTAGCGATCCATAACTCATTGTCATTGCAGTTCCTGCTTTCATACTATACTGATATCTTCCAAATGAACTAAGCCCTCTGACCTTTGGGGAGTCTCATCAAGTCTCAACTCTAATTTCTAAAGGGTAAAACACATTGATTCTCTCCTCATTCTATTAACCTCCTCTGTCTCACCAAACATCCTCTCTCTAAGCATAGCAATATCAGGGAGAACAGATGGAAACATATGAAGAGATGAGCCACATCCTACTTCTCAGGCAAAGATGTGATAAGAGAGGAACCAAATGATGTTTTATCATGACTCCAGCATCAGACTAGCTGACTAAGAAATCTTTGAGAGCAGAATCCAAGATCTCTATCATATGAGCTCTCAGTAAATACTGTTTAAAAATTATGTGACCTATCTGGTCCCACTTGAGTTTCATGATAGCACTTTGCAGCAAATGATAAATATATGGTTCAATATAAAGCTTCCATTTTGCAAAAAGAAAACATTTTCTCACTGGTCATCTGTGGTTCATACCTATAATCCTAGCCATTGAGGAAGCTTCAACACGTGAGGATCCTAATTCAAAGTCACCCTGGGCAGGAAAGTCTGCAAGACTCTAATCTCCAATTAGCCACCAAATAGGTGGAAGTAGAGCTGTGGCCCAAGTGCTAGAGCACTCATCTTGAACACAGAAGTTTAGGGACAGCACCTAACCCCTGAGTTCAAGCATAGAATGTTGTTTGGTTTGAAATGTTTGGGGATTTGGTTTGCAGAAAGTGTACATTTTCTTCCCTAACAAGGCAATGGGGAAGTGATGGGAAGAGTTGGGAATTTAGAGTCAAAGAGTCCTGGGTTTTAGATGTTGCATTTGCTCTATTCTAGGTGTGTGGAGAGTTATCTGCTCTGAGTTTCACTTTATCCATATAATGATCATGTCTACAGCCAACTTCCTGGACCACAGGAAGATCAAGAGCTAATATGTGAGAGGATTTGTGGCACCGACCCCATATGACTGGCTCTGCAACCCAATCGTCTCCCAATATGTCTTCTGGACAGATACCTCAAAGAATTTAATCCTTGATTAGAGGGAGCCTCATATACTAGCCCTGAGATAGACAGAATAGGGACATTGACAATTCGAGGATAAAATCCTAAGAAAGGAGTTGAAATTATTGAAATTTCACACTTTGAAAGTGGAAAGGAACTGATTAAGTCCTGGAAGATTTATTTGACCCTATAAATCATAAAGATGCAATAAAATATAATAATCACAACAAAAAATCATATGGAAGAGCACATTATTTAATGAGACCATTAAAATAAATTTTAAAGGGGTGGAGACTTAAATAATACTAAGGGAGGTAAGTTTGACTCAACTACTTTATATGCATATATGGAATTATTACAATTGAACCCTTGCACAAATATGTGCTAAGAAAAAAGAGAGACTTTATTGTTGACCAACTCTCCCATGATCTTAGACAAATTAATCTTCAGAAGTTTAAATTGCTCTTTGATTAAAAAAAGAAAGATAACTGCTTTTTCAGAACTGAAGAAGATCATAAACTACTCAAAATCCTTAGCAGAATAAATAAATTATGCTATAAAGAATCCAAAAAGGACTAGACTAAAATCATAAATAACAAACTATATTGGCCTGTATTACATAGATAAATCACAGTAATTTGTGGGATGTGGAAAATAATAAAATGGGACTTGAATCACAATATTGTGGTTGTAAATTTTAAAATATGCCCAAATCTCTCTGTTTTCAAATACATATTCCTAAATAATTGCATTTTTGGAAACACTAAGTTAGATGCCATGAGATAGGAGAAGCAGGGGGAATAGAGGAAGTTGCAAGAATCTTCAAACAAGGTTCTATGATCATAAAGAAAACACTGAGCTTCCAATGACGTGAGGGTGGGGAGAGGAATGCTTAAATCTGATCTAGAATGTTCAGTGGTGTTTCTTTCTCTTCCTTCTTCCTTCCTTCCTTCCTTTAAAATGAGAAATTAAAAAATTTTACTCAGGACTTACAAGGAATTAGTAGCAAAATACCAAGAAACAACTCACTTTGATTAGTAGTGATTACTGTTAGGAACGGGAGAGTATGATTTGTTCAGTACTGGAGGTAAGGTCCCATCATAATATATTTGAGGAACCTGAAATCACTTGAGATAGTGCCTGAATGTTTTATATGCTCAGTAATTAGTAGCTGAAAGGTGGGCATGTTTCTAATAGTATAGATATCAGGAAATGATTTTAAAGAGCCTCATTGAAGACATATAAGGCCTGGGCTTTGAGAAATAATAAGGATTATATTGATTATAAGCTAGCATTCTTTTTTTTTCAGAACATGGAGGAAGTCTCAAGGCGATGTAGCAAGCATTCAAAGGCTGAAGAAGGGAACTTTAAGAAGAGGCTACTCCTCCCTGAACTCCGACACTGCAGTGGGGTAGAGAAGGACCACATCTGAGAAGGTCATGGACAGTTTTGTTTTGTTTTTCTTGGGGGGAGGGGGTTCTTCTTTCATTTGTTATCTTTCAGTATTTGTACAAAGGGGTTTCAATTGAACATATCCATTTATGAATACAATGCATCTAGATCTGGGTCATCCTTTCTATCATTTTCCTCCGCCCATCAATGCCAACCCCCCATTCCTTCCTTCATGTTACCTGGTCCCATTTTCACATATGAATATTGAGTATGATTACTTTATTCACACTCCATTCCTGTCTTCATTTGCCTGCACCCCACCTCCACCCCATTTAAGGCCCACCCTCTGGGGTGGCGGGGGGGGGGGGGCGGAAACACATGTTTCAGTTTCCTGGAATTCAATTTGTTAAACTTCCAGAAGGCCATATTTTATGCAATGTGTCAATATTTCTTTGCCAATAATGAACCCCAATTAAAGCAGAAGAGGGTCTGGACTGTTTAGGCTAGTCACAGCAGAGGATCACAAGAGCCCAATAGCTATGCCCCTATGAATGCATAAGATAATGCTAAGTGAAACAAACTCCATGTTATGGAAACGAGTGTTAGATTACTGGTGTAATTACTTTCAACATGCCATGTGAAACCGTAGCTTCTATTGTTGATGATCCTCTTGTATCCCCTTCCTGTGGTTGTACTTGCACTATCACTGTATCTTATCTGAGTACATTGGAAACTGTATATACTGGTATTAGAACTAGGAAAGTGAAAGGGAATACCAAAATCAAGAGACCCAGGATAAAAAGACCAACGACTACAAAAGCAATACTTGCAAAACCATTTGGTGTAAACCAACGGAACAACTCATGGGGGGAAAAGGAAAGGGGGAGAAGGAGGGGGGAATGAGGGAGGAGGTAACAAACAGTACAAGGAATGTACCCATTGCCTAACGTATGAAACTGTAACCTCTCTGTACATCACTGTGACAATAAATAAGAAAAAAAAATTTTTTAAAGAGCAGCTCCAGTAGCCCTTCCATGAGAGGGCTACTGTTTGTATCTCAACCCACGTAATCAATAGAGCTATTGATTTTATAGACACCCAGGTTTGCAAAGGGCCTCATTACAAGCTCAGAATCGTGTGCAGGTAGATCCCTCTGCAATTAAGTTTGAGGTTTGAAAAAAATACAATAAAGTTCTTATGGAACCCAGGGGACCTGCTGCTGTTTCCAGATCTTCCAACAGCTAATTCTTTGAATTTTGGAAAAGTCATTAACACCTGTCATTTTTGTCAGCACCAAATTAGTAGTATCAATTATATCATAGAATAGGAAGGCAAAAACAAATGTTTGTGGAAAAAATACACACATAAAAGAAAGCCTAAGCAGGTATTATACCTGCTAAATCATTTTGTTACTATGAATTTATCCATTTTTGCTACACCAAATAAAATTTCCAGTTTTGTGGATGGAAAATAATTTCGTAACAATCAAATGTTGACAGTCATGAACTTTGTTACAGATTCAAGGCTCTGAATGAACAAGTTCCAACCATTTTGGATTGGGAATGTGGTATTAGAAGGCCAACAAATGGTTCAGGGGAGCATTATTAGATAATGAAATCAAAGGACTTACATATGGAGCCTGACTCCACAAGTAAGCTCAACACATGGTTTTATATGTCTAGTGTTTCACATGTCTGATTTCAGTTGCTCATCCACAAATAAAATTAATGCTACCTACCCAGTAAGCTTATGCTAGAATTCTATAAAATGTTGTAAGTAGAAAATTCTAGAATAAAAGAAGTGCCTTTCAAGAAAGAAAATGTGCCAGGTACTGGTGCCTCTTGCCTGTAATCCTAGCTATTCAGGAAGCTGAGATCTGAGGATCATGGTTCAAAGCAACCCCAGCAGGAAAATCTATGGGACTCTTATCTCCAATTAACCAGCAGAAAACCAGAAGTGGCATTGTGGTTCAAAGTGGTAGAGTGCTAGCCTTGAGCAAAGAGACCTCAGGGACAGCAACCAGGCCCTGAGTTCAAACCCCATGACTGACAAAAAAGAAGAAGAAGAAGCAAAAAAGACAAGAAAAGAGATGTGAGGGTGGGCTTCAATATAAAAGTTGCCAAGGGTGACTTTGACATTAAGTCATTGCCATGGGAATCCTGGCTGCACAAGAAACATGGTCAGAAAGAAGCATATGCTAGATGGTGTGACTCACATCTGTGCTGTATGGCAACAAGAAATGTGAAGACATGCATAAATTGCTTTGCCTCGAATATAAAGCACTAAATATAACTACGATGAGCAATTGGTAAAATACAAAAATAGGTCTTTGGTTTTGCAAGATGTTCAAGAGCTCCTCCTACAAGCAACAGAAGTGTAGGGTCCTGTCTTCATCTCCATCTCCAGTCACACTAGTTAGTCTTTTACTGTATGGCTTGTGTTCAGCCATCATAGTGAAACACCATATTCTACTTTCATAACCGATCCACAAACAAAGAACAGAAGGCACAACGAGAATGGCAATCACTGTTGCAAGGATGAGATAAAAGACATCGTTTCTCTGTAAATAGGGTGGAAGGAATGTGGAAGCCATGGCTTTCACTTCTTCAGTGAGATTCCAAATGTACTCAATTACCGAAGCAAGGATAAAATATATATCTGGACATAGGTATAGGCTCAGATATAGACATTGAAATATTGGCCTAGTGATACAGACGTAAAGATACAAAGAGACTAACAAACTTTTAGAGAGACAGAACATAGTACAGCAAATGCTTTGGGTTTCAGAATAAGGAACCAATAGATATTTTCTGAAATGGATGATAATCATAACAGGCACATTAATAGCTAAGATGATTTAATTCTTTCCATATGCCGCACTGCTCAACATGGCTTACAGGTACTAAATTACTTAATATTGAAAACACATGGTGATCTAGTGGACTCTTTCTATATTGTGGATAGAGACACAAAAGGAAAGATAACTTGCTCCAAAGATAGATTACTACCAGATGGTAAGACCATGAATCTGAAGATAGTCATTGTCATGGCATTTTAAGTAGTGAAAAAATTTCATAACACAATGTGTTATCGGGTATAAGTGGCTCACGCTTGTAATCCCAGCTACTCAAGAAGCTGAAATCTGAAGATGATAGTTCGAAGCCAGCCACAGCAGGAAAGACAATGTGACTCTTGTCTCCAATTAGCTACCAAAATGCCAAAGACAGTGCTGAACTCAAGTGGTAGAACACCAGACTCAAGCAAGAAAGCTAAGGGACAGTGGTCAGGCCCTGAGTTCAAGCCCCAGGACTGACTGGCACAAAAAAAAAAAAAGGCAGCGTGTTGAACTTACTGGTCTGGGAGCTTGGATAGTAAAAGTGTAGAGAAGACACTTTTACTTATTAATCAATACTGTCTGAGAACATATATGCTGCTTGTTCAACTCAAATAAAAATAAGAGGGCTGGGAATATGGCCTAGTGGCAAGAGCACTTGTTTCGTATACATGAAGCCCTGGGTTGGATTCCCCAGCACCACATATATAGAAAACAACCAGAAGTGGCGCTGTGACTCAAGGTAGAGTGCTAGCCTTGAGCAAAAAGAAGCCAGGGACAGTGCTCAGGCCCTGAGTCCAAGGCTCAGGACTGGTTAAAAAATAAATAAATAAATAAATAAATATAAAAATAAGAAAATGTACCAACATGCATTGTAAAGGAATAGCCAATGTGACTCATCATCGTCTTCCAAGTAGCTAAAGGCTTTCGTGAGAAGAAAGGACTCAATTGATGTAAGTGTCTGGAAAGTATATGGCTAGGGACAGAATGGGAGGTCAAGAGAGAATCAAGGCACAAAAATGGAATTATCAGAAGGATCTCTGGTCCGCAGATGGAAGCTCTCACAACAATCATCTGACCAAGATGCAAGTGGAATGCAGAAGACTCTCCAACCCCTTTAGGGGTTAGCATGTTATCTACATCTATTTCACTCAAGAATCATGCTTTTTATTTTTAACTGTTTTGTCTTTTTAATAATAATTTTGTTAATTATTATACTTTCATCCCATATATGTGTCTACTTACCTTTATTATTGCCTTTTTATTTCCCAAGTCTCCTCTTCCTCTCTAATAACCAACTGCTCAATAGCTACAGCTTTAATATTCTTTAAATTCCTAGTTTATCCTATGACTATGCTCCTTCCTGTTTTTATTTTCCAGTACTTGAGATTGAACTCAGTGCCCCATGTCCACAGGTAGAATTCTAGTACTTCAATCCTACTAAATGTTTAGTTTGTTTTTTACATAAGGTCTTTTGCTTTTGCCCCATCACAGACCACAAACTTCCTGCTTCTGCATCCTACAGGCATGAACAAACATTAAACCAGTATGCAATGTATTTATTAACCATTTTTATGTCTTTGGAGAACTGCTTGTTTAATTCATTTGCCCATTTATTAATCTGGTTATTTGTTCATTTTGGTTCTTAGTTTTGTGAGTTCCTTATGTATTCCAGATGTTAATGCTGCATCCAATAAATAGCTTACAGATGTTTTTCCCATTCTGAGGGTTGTCTCTTGATTCTAGAAATTTCTTCCTTTGATATGCACAAGCTTTTTAATTTGATGTAATCCCACTTGTCTATTCATGCTCTGATAACCTGAGCAACAGGAATCTTTTTGTTATAAAGTAATTGCCTATATCAATATCTTCAAGAGCGTTCGCTATGTTCTTCCCTCATAGACTGAAAGTTTCAGGTCTTACATTTAGTTATGAAATCATTTTGAATTGATTTTTGTACAGTTTAAGAGTCAAGCTATTAGCTTCAGTCTTTTACATGTGGAATCCAGTTTCCTAGTACCATGCATTAAAGAATATGTCTTCCTTACTATAAGTTAGTGGCACTTCTAACAAGACTCAGATGGCTGAAACCAAGAAACAAAACCAAACTACAGACAGCTAATCCTTGACAAAGAAGTGGAAAAGAAAGCATTGGAGAAAAGACAGTTTCTTTTACCAATAGCTCTGGGGAAACTGGTTATCTGCTGGCAGAAGACAGAAACAAGATTCCAACCTCTCACCCTGCATGACAATCAGTTCCAAGTGGATCAAAGAAAGATCTTAATGTAAGACTTCAAGCTTCAAAACTACTCCAGGAAGACACAGAAAAAACAACTCTTAAAGAAGACAAAAGCATAGGTAATTGTTTTCTGATTAGTAATACAGAAGCCCCACGAATAAAAGCAAGAATGAACAAATGGAACTAGACAAAATTTAAAAGTTTATGCATCAAAAGAAACAATTATCAGATTCAAGAGACAAGCCAGAAAATGGAAGAAAACCTTCAAAAGCTATTTAACAAAGGATTAACATCCAGAATATAGAGCTCAAAAATGTAAACAACAAAATAACAAACAACCCAATTAACAAATGTGCAAATGCGCCAACAGTTCTCAGAAGGAGAACTGTAAATTGTAAAGACATGAAAAAAATGTTCAACCTCCTTTACCATAAAGGAAATCCAAATAAAACCACACGAAGATTCCATCTTACCCTAGTCAAAATGGCAATCATTAATAAAACAGAAAGCAACAAATCCAAGTAAAGATGTGAGAAAAAAGAACTCTCATACACTACTGAGAATATAAACTAGTACAACCACTTTGGAAATCAGTATGGAGGCTTCTCAAAACTCTAAAAATTGACTTCCTACCTGGAACCTGTCATATCATTCTTGGACATAGATCTGGTTTTTCTTTGTTAGTAGACTATTCATTACTGCTTAGATATCACTGTTAAACTGTTTGAATTGTTTTTATTCTCTTTGATTCAATGTTAGTAGGTCATATGTGCCTAAAAAGATATTTTCTTCTAGATTTTCCAGTGTATTGAAATGTAAGTTCTAAAAATTTTTAATTATTTCCTGAGGCCCATTGGTATCTGCTGTGATATCATCCTGGTCCTCTTACTGGCATTCATTTTTTTGTATGTTCAAAATCCTTATACATAAAGGAAACACAATGAGATCTCATCTCATATCAGGAAGACTGGTTATCATCGAGAACATAAAGAACAACAAATGCTGTTGAGGATGAAGGGGGGAAGGGTATTATATTCAGTACTCTGTTAGTGCAAATGAAAATCAGTCTACCCATTATGGAAGTGAGTCTGCAAGTCCCAGACGAAAACTAAAACTGGAGCTACAACTCCAGGAAATATACTCTATGCACTAAACTCAGCATACCATAGAGATTCCTGCATGCACATGCTAACTGTGGCACTATTCACAAACACCAAGTCATGAAATCATGCTAGGGGCTCATGAGCAAATGAATGGGAAAGGTAAATATGGTGATAAATGGCACTAGAGATGGCCATGTTACACAATGCTAGACCCAGAAAGATTGATATTGTATACTTTTCACATATGCAAAGTCAATTATGTATGTGTGTATGTTTGTGCTGGTCCTGGAGCTTGAATTCATTATATGTGTGTATACTATAAATCATGTATATGCATATATATGTACAGCATAGTGAAATCTATCCAATGTTGTTTGAAGATGAAGGAAGAGGAGAAATGGGAACATAATGAAAAGGAGGAATATGTGTGGAAATGTTCCAAGTGTACTATCACACTGGATATTGTCCTCTTTGATTACAAATGTACACTAATTTAAAAGTGCTTAAACTCAAAAAGGAAGCACATTATTTTGTACAAATAAAATAAACTATAAAAATTATGCCCAAAATCCATAATCCAGATTAAGATACGACACTAACCACAAAGAATCATTGAGAACAATGTGAGCGAGTAGAATTCAAAACAAAATGTGTATACCTAATACAAGAGATTGTGAGTTTCAGACCCAGGGGAGAGATGAAAGCTGCTACAGAGAAGATTCACTGTAGAAATTCTGGAAATGGATCTTTAGGGCAATTAAACTCACAGGATACTCTGGGCAGATGCAACTAAAGTATGTTCACACTACCTCAGACTCATTTCCTCCCAACTAAACAGCACATTCGTCTGAAATCCCAAGCAGAAAATGCAGCTGGGTTTCAGCCTCTGACGTGTAACTTGACGTCAAGATGAAGGTGGGTTTAGTGTAGAGAGACCTTCATCAAAAGTCTTGATCTCAGTCCTGAGACTGTATTGTAAGTGCCAGGCAGCAGCAGAACATGAAGACCAGGGACAAAGCAGACAACATCCTTCCCCATGCAAGCTCAATTGAGATTTGAGGGTTCGAAAGCTTAGAAGCTGCCATGAAATCCCAGAAGGTTTGCTTTTATCCTCCAAGAGCTCTGGAGAAGATGAGATAATAAGCCTCTTCTGAATGCATTCTCCCTGGCAGGGCTGGGTTTTCCCAAGAGCCCTAGGGGCTGTCCCAGGTATTGATTCATGATCCAGAGAGAAAAAGCTTTGATCCACTGCACAGATACCACAGAACCATCCCTAAAGCATTTTAAACACCCACTGGTTTGCTGGGTGAGGAGAAAACCTAGCATTGATCAGCTATATCCATCTAGCTGCGCACTCTTCGCTGTTTTCTAGAAAATGTTTAATCAACCGTATATTAAATTTGAATTCAAGCCCACGATTAATCCAGTGGACTATTCTGCCAGGTAATTAAGACTTACATATTACCATAGAATCACTGTACAGGATACTGGCTCTGAAGTAAGATCCAAGTGATATCGGGAAGGTGACTCGGATAGAAAACCTGGCCTTACCATTATAATTGTCATCTCATAGGACCATGTACAGCCAGGCTGTCAGCTCTTGCATGAAATTGTGACTAGGTTAAATTGTCTGAACGTTACAGCTTTAAGTTGGGGAGCTTAAGTGTCATTAGGTCAATTTTGGAATGCAAATCATTTTATGAGAGAGTGGGCGCTAAACTGAAGAGCATAGACCATACATTTCCCTGTGAATTAAGTTACTTCCTGTAGTTGTGCTGATGGGAGGAGGAAATATATATTCAAATTCTAGATTTGGAACAAGGTAGACTTGTTATAGACTCCAGATTTTTCACTGACTAGTAATGTGACCTAGATAAAGCAATTCATCTTTCAGACTCTGTCACCTTCAAGACAAAATAATACCTATTTCATAGTTACAAGGATTACAGAAAATAATATATTTTTAAATGTATAAAAGCACGATCAGTACAAAACAGGCTTTCAGAAACTGTCTATCAATGTTTGGAAAAGCAACAGTCTATTAGTTGAATTTGAGTCAAAGGGCTAAGATGAAATCTAAACATCTTTTGTCTAGCTATGAATCTTCAGGCAAAAATGTGCAGGATTCAAACAGTACAAGAAATGTATCCAATGCCTAACATATGACACTGTAACCTCTCTGTACATCAGTTTTATAATAAAAACTTTAAAAAAATGTGCAGGATTTGTAAGCATCCAATTCCTGGTCTGTGACATAAAAGTAAGTGTTGGCATATATTGACAAACTGAAAAGAGTAATTCCTTTTAAAGTACTGAGCCTCTATCTCTCTATCTACTATCTATTTACCTAACAAAATGTGATATGATCTATGAGTGATAACTGTTTCAGACATTGTTCTGGTAAGGTGAGAAAATTTAATTTTGTTCAGCGCTATCACTGTCCGTAAACAAGCCAACTTTCAAATAAAAGAGAAAGAAGAAATAGAGTTTAGATTTTAAGTGAAAGTACCAAGGTCTATGGATAGTCTCTTCTCTAATAGGTTCTTCTGGGAGAAGAGGTCTCTCTTTCCCTATGCCATCCAGAAATCTCATATTCTCTTATACTGCATATTATAATCAAAGGATGGTACAGGTAATCATGTCAACCTATAAGCATCTCAGGCTTTCTTAAAATCATCACTACCTAATCCCAGCTATTTCAGAGGCAGATACAGGAAGATTGCATTTCAAGGCCAGCTCAAGCAAAAGTTGGTGAGACCCTCAAAAAAAAAACAAAAAACCAACAAGCAAGCTGTGGTACATACCAGTAATTTCCCCTACTCTGAAGGCAGAGGTAGGAGAAGCAAGATCAGACATGTCTCTGGGCAAAAGCACAGACCCTGTCTGAAAAAATGAACTAAAAGCAAAAAAAAAAAAAAAGTACTGAGATATAACTGAAAGTGGTAGAGTATTTGCCTATGCAGCCCAAGGCCCTGAGTTCAATCCTCAGTAATGCCAAAAACACTATTTACTAGCCATAACTGTTGTTTATAAAGGTTGTTGCTTTCCTCTACTCCTCTGAGTGACATCCAAGCTGATGGTACTCAAAGCCCCTTCTTAAATAATATCACACAAAACTGGATATGTCAGCCTCAGGTTTGGAAGCATTTTCTTCTATTAATTATCTTAGAAATTACCCTCCTAGTAAATAAGCAAGCACTGCCATGTTGGAGGGAAATCCATCCTGTTTTCAAAAACTAATCCTTGTTATGTTCTCATTTTATGCTTGGAAAATTTGAGATTCTTACAGGCTAAGCAATTTTTGCAATGACAAATAAAGGCAGACACAACACAACTAAGTCTGTGATAATTCATACTAAAAGGGAAAAAAGAACATATTTGAACTACAGAAACAATTGCAAAATCAATCTTAATCCTCTCCTCTCATGGGGATTGAGTGTTTTCCCTGCTGCTTTGATTTGAAATTTGGGGGTGCCTAGAGTCTGCAGAAAAAGATAATTCTCCTTCCCAATAGGCAATGTGATGTGGTAGAAAGAGTTCAGAACTTAGATTCAGAAAGTCTTGTGTTTTAGGTGTTGAATCTTCTCCATTCAATGCACATAAGGGATAGAGAATATTTCTTAATTGCCCTAGGATTCCCTTTGTTTGTCTATCTAATGCTCGTGTCTGTAACCAATGTGAAAGCCCACAGGAGGGTCTTAATATGAGACTTAATATGAGACAGCTCGGGTATATGTAGCACAAACCCAGTGTGTTTGCCCCTGCACCCTGACAATCTGGTACCACATCTCTGATGAAGTCCATCATTTAGTCCTTCAGTAGAGGAAAACCCATGAAGCCATGTGATAAACAGAATATGGACTTCAATAATTTCAGAATTTGATGCTGACAAAGGAGTTGAAATTAGCTACCCTCCTTCATGCTTTGAAAATGGGAAGGATCTCATGAAGGGCAGGGAGGTTTCTTTGATTCTATAAATCATAAAGATGCAATAAAATATAACAACACAGCAAAATAAATTCATAACAGAGCACAGAATTTACAATCAACCACCTCTTCTACCTCCACTGGATGATATAAGACAAATTAATTGTGCAGAGGTTTAAATTACTGTCTGGTTAGAAAAAAAAAAAAGATATATGACAACTCTTAGATGTCTGGTTTCAGAACTAAATAAGATGACATATGTAAAGTAGTCAAAATATTTAGCAGAATAAAAAATAATATTCAATGGTGAAACCAAGGAAAACTATAATAAAACCACTAGTAACAAAGTATATTTGCCTATGCTATTTTCATAAATCACAAAATGTAGTGGGAAGGTTAAAATAAATAAAATAGGATTTGTAGCACACTATTGTGGTTGCAAATTTAGAAAAATGTCAAAACTGTTCTATTTTCAAATATATACATATTTCTAAATAAGTGTGGAAGATATATATTTTGAGTGTATTATAGTGGATAACCAAGAAGAAAAGAGATATAGGGAGATGTGGGGTGATGCCAGGAAAATAACCAGATAAAGTGAAGAGCCCCCCCTAGATCAGGAATATTGTTATCAGGAACTGGTGAGTACAATTCCTTCCCTATTTCAGGCACAACCCCATAGTATTATGCTAAAGTAATTAAATCATTGGAGATAGTGACTACATGTTTTATGTGCATGGGAATGTTTCTACTAGTGTGGATATTGGGATAGTCTTTCAAAGAGTGTCATTTAGCCTTAAAGGCATTTTAAACCATGGGTTGAGAGAGACAAAAGCACTTTACTGATCATATCTCTAGCTCCGTGCTTCCCTCATGGTCTACAAAACCACAATCACTTCACTGATTGCATGGGTTGAGATACAAGAAGACTGTCCTCTCAAAGACCAGTAGAAACCCATCTTGAGTCCAGAGCCTCCTTTGACTGTAATTAGGGCTCACTAGTTAGAGAGAATCAATGACATTTCACACAAAATAGGGCCTTCTGAGCCTCCTGCTTTGACACTCACCCCTTCCCCCACCCCTGGCAATAGCAGAGGCCAGGGTTTTAAGAATAGGAAGTGAAGGCCAAGGAAAGTAAACCAACTTTAGAAGTTTACTCCTTCAGTGGCTACCCTAGAGGTGACAACCATGAAGCCTGAAAAACAAGAGGGTGTTGGAAACAGGCTACCTAATCCATGGGCCTTTCCCCCCTGAGATTCTTGTGTCTCTTATATTCACAGAAATACCTGAAAAGTATACTGCAATTAACTCAAATCGGAAGTGCCAACCCAAGGCTCAGCAACACCAAATCTAGAAAATACCCAACAATAATCAGCTCAGTTCCTGATTTTGAAATTACAAGCAGAGGAGAAAAAATAATAATAATAATAATAATAAGGACCAGAATTAAAATATTAACTTCCCACAATAAAGAAGAGGATTCTCTACTTCTGAGATTTTTCTAATTTCATTCTCAACCTCATAGACCAACAATCCACATTGACAACATGGCCAAGAATAACTTCTCTGAAGTAACTGAGTTCATTCTCATGGGCTTTACTGAACACCCTAAGTGGCAGGTTCCCCTCTTCATTCTGTTTCTTGGTTTCTACCTTGCCACCCTTCTGGGGAATATGGGAATGATTGTTCTCATCCGGGTCGATGTCCAACTCCACACCCCTATGTACTTCTTTCTGAGCCACCTCTCCCTGCTGGATGCCTGCTACGCCTCAGTCATCACCCCTCAGATCCTGGCCACACTCGCCACAGATGTAACTGTCATCTCCTATAGCCGATGTGCTGCCCAGTTCTTCTTCTTCACCATCTGTGCAGGCACAGAGTGTTTCCTGCTGGCCGTGATGGCCTATGACCGCTATGTTGCCATTAGCAACCCACTGCTCTACATGGCGGCCATGAATCCCAGAGTCTGCTGGGGTTTGGTGATGGGAGCTTATGTTTGTGGTGTGTCTGGGGCCATTCTGCGTACCACGTGCACCTTCTCTCTGTCCTTCTGTGAAGACAATCAGATCAACTTCTTCTTCTGTGACCTCCCTCCCCTGCTGAAGCTTGCCTGCAGTGACACAACAAATGCTGAGATTATCATTATCCTCTTCTCCAACATTGTAATTTTGGCGAATGCCTTGGTCATCATGATTTCTTACCTGCTCATCATCAAGTCCATTCTGAGGATAAAGTCTTCAGGTGGCAGAGCTAAGACATTCTCCACCTGTGCCTCCCACCTCACTGCTGTGGCCCTGTTCTATGGAACCCTCACCTTCATGTATATACGGAGTGGCTCTGGCAAATCTCTAGAAGAAGACAAGGTTGTGTCTGTCTTCTACACCATGATCATTCCCATGATGAACCCTCTGATCTACAGCCTGAGAAACAAGGATGTGAAAGCTGCCTTTAAAAAGATCACTGGTAGATGCCGGGTATCTTAGAGCATTTAGATATGGCTTAGTGAACTCATCTCCCAGCCAGTTTTTCCTAAATCAAAGTCTATTAACAGGTACCAGCAGTGTATGTGCATCTATGTGCATACACAGAGAGAAGGTAGACAAGGACCAGCAGGCATGTGAAAAAAAAATGAGGATGTGATCAACTTTGTATCCAATTATTCTATAGTACTTTCTTTCTATCCCTATCTCCCATACACAGGCCCTTGTGCGGCATTCCTTGTCTTCTGTTGCTCTTGATGCCATTGCTTACAGAACCTGATGCTTGAGCGATCTTGAGTTACCTCACCTGACCTCAAGGGTTGCCATAGCTTCCCTCTTGTCTTTGTTGTCATAAAAACCACTGTCTTTTCTGGCTCAAAGTTCACATTTGAGGATTCCTTTGTGCTGATTTTGCTAAATTAGCATCAAGCATTGTAGGTTTACAGGCCTCACCTCTCACTCATGTAGCCTCTTTCCCCTGAATGTCTTCTTGCCTGCTCAAGTGAGAGTCATAGAACTTAAACCAGTTGATGATCACTGGCAATGCAGTTCCAACTTCCATGTCTCCCTGGTATCTTCAAGATGAGCTAAGCCATCCTAGTGACTTAGTGACAAATCTAGCTTTTGAAGAATACCACACGTTGCTTTTCCCTTCACACTATTTCCTAGCTCTCAGTTGTCAAACAACATACTTCTAAAGATAGTCATGTCAGAGGACACAGACAAATAGGCAATTCAGTGTGGAGACCTAAATGAATGGACTTCTTCCCTTAGTCAGGTTTTTAGGCAAAATTTCCTCTAAAAATGATGTGATCACAACTCCTACACCACTCTGCAAAATCCTTGAGGTTTTGTTCCTTCATTGTTAAGTCCAAGGTCTATATCAGAAGACCTGTCATTCTGTGTTTTTTAAATAATTTTGGCTTGTATGCCTATTGTATCATGGTAATATTCTCAGGCAAAGAGGAATTTAATATAAGAGTTCCACTTTCCAATTCAGAAAACATCACATTGTGTTTAGCAGGGTACACAAGTTGCACATCAATAGACAAGGCAGAGAATTAGGCTGGAATTTAAATATTGATTTTACTGTATATGGAATTGACATCAAGTAGTTATACAAGGGGTGTCTCATTTTAACAGGTAAATTCATGTACACAAGTGCTCGCTTCTTGATCATAATCACCCCTCTACCATTTCCATCCTCCCCTCTCCATCTTCCCAAATCAGTCCCGAGTTCCCTTGTCATTTTCACACATGTAGATAAAATATTTTGTCTGTATTTCACCCTTCCTGCCATATATTCTTTATGTCATTTCTTATCAGTGATTTCATTTATCAAGTCCAAAAATATTCCTAATTCAATAAACTTTGGAGTTTTCAGAGAGGCACATGGGTGATTAGAGATACCTAGCACTTGTCTATCCTTCCACAAATCTAAACACAGTGTGCCTGGCTACAGGAAGAGGTAAATGACATGTAAATGCAAGGGAGGAAAACAGGAAGAGGCAATTCTAGAAAGCACTGGAATGCATGAATACCGAACTTCATGTTTACACAGAGAACCAAAGACTCTATTATTCAGAAATAAGCAAAACCTGAGGAAAGAGACCGAATCTGCTTCAATGAGAAGGGAAGCAAAACAAGGTCTCCTCAGGAGAACCCACAGGTGGTGCTTTGTTAATAATAATAATAATGTTTGTAACAGAAGTTCAGCAACCCACACAGTACCTAGATGCTGGACATGAGTCCCCTGCACTTCACTGTGATTCTTTGAGAGAATGTCAATTAAGAAAGAAAGAGAAGAAGGAAAAAAAAAAGGAGAGAAGGGGAACAGGGAGAGAAAGAAAGAGAGAGAGAGACAGAAAAGCAAGAAGAAAAGAAGGTGCCTCTTGGCTGACATTTGTACCCTGAAGCAATTCTCATGCCTTGGTGGACAGGTGCAGAGGTCTTGTTTCCAGTCACATATGCCACACCCTCTAGAACCTCCCAGACCTCACTCTGGGAGGATAGACAGGACTACATGTCTGCTTGGAAGCTACCATGGACAACAGAAACCATGTGACTAGGTTTTTAATTCTAGACAGAGGCAGACACACACACACACACAAGGTGTGAGGCATGGACACACTTAGGCAACAGTCAAAAGCAACTCTCTGTGTGGGGGTGCCTCAGAGGAGCTGTGCTGTCAGCCATTGGCAGAAACAGCCCCCAGATGGCCTGGCGGACAAACCTCCCATCCCTATCTTTGCGCCTGAGCTTCTTCTCCCACAAATTAAGGAGACTGGACATACCATCTCTGCTGCTATGGGCAGAATGTTGTGTTGGACCGTTTATAATGATGGACCCTAAATTCCAGTTCTCCACTTTTCCTACTCTCCGGTGCCCCCTTTAGGTCCACCAGTGCGCAGTCCCTGACCCTGACCTTCCAGTCCACTGTTCACCGCTTTCACATGCATCCTAGAGCGCTGTGGCTTGCACTGATAGGCAGTTGTTACTGCATTTCCAAAGCTGGAATAACAATCTCTCCTCTTCCCTGTGGTGGGAACGGCTTGTTGTATTGGTTAGTTTTCACATTTAGGCTTCATGCCAGCCAAGTGACACAGGAACCTCATTTAGATGGTGAGTTCCAGGTCATATAGCCAGGAGTAAGTGAGTGAGGATTTGAACCCAAAGATGGTATGAGGCACCACTTGAGAAGCATCTGGGGGCTCACACGAGGCCCATCTCCCTACATGCCATGGGCTCCTTGTGGGCTGAAGTGAGATGATGGTTAACAGAAGCTTCCTAGGCCTTCACACACAGTGAGGCCAAAGGAGGACATTCTTCGGGGAGGAACGCAAAGGCACAATGCCTCTGTGCATCTGATCATAGAAAATAAAATTTATCAAAATGAACTCCGGGAAATGGAAAAGGAGGGGTTTTTCTTCTTTGTTGCTGTTTTTATTTTCTTCTTCTCCTTTTGTCTTGCTTGATCATTTCTCTGTCTTTGGGAGGGCAAAGGGGGCACAGAAATTTTAGGACAAAAGGTGAACCGATGCAACAGTGGTGTTCACTAGACACTACATGGAAAAGCTATACAATTAGTGAGGGGAGGTGGGAGGGAAGAAACTGGGAGGAAATGAGGGAAGAGGTGACATTGTTCAAAAAGAGATGTGTTCTTTGTCTGACTTATGTAACTATAACCCCTCTTCACATCACCTTTACAATGACAATAAAATAACAATTAAAATGCATTAAAAGGTAAAATATTTGTGAAAAGGAAGCTGACCTTTGGCATGGGTCTGTTCTGGAGCTCGTGATAAGTTGTCCATCTAACCTGTGAGGCATCTTGGGTGAAACAGAACATGGTTCCAGCTCCTGCCACCCACCCATTTATCCCACAGTCACGGCTAGGTGCATCAGAGGCCTCACCTAGCAAACTAGCAGGTGGCCCTTGCCCTGCTGCCTTGTCCTGTTTCCCCAACATCACCAGTTATCTCTGGGCAGGAATGAGGCAGGGTCCAGAAGACTGAGCTTCCATGTATGCCGTGTGAATCGAAGTGACTAAGCCTATCTCTCCGTACTTCAGCTTCCTGTCAGTAAAAATGAGAGACAACTTCCGGGGTCCCTGCTCTATCTCACAAGATCTCAAAGGGAAAGGAGGTCCAAGGATGCTTTTTACACTGTAGAGTGGCTCTAGCCCTGATGCTGCCTTCAAACACCCTGGCACCACCAGTCTTCTTTTTAATTTGCCCTCAAGTGCTCACATCTGGAAATTTCTGGAACCACGGTGATGTTGGTCACACATGACATTATTTTTACCCTCACTGTATCGTGTGCTATGGAAAAGATTTTTCTGTGGAATGAAATGGAGTTTGAGAACCATCTGTGACATCCAATATTTCCCTGTTACAAAAGAAGAAACTGAGACCCAAGGAAGAGCCGGTGACTTTTCCAAAATTACCCAGACTTCACAGCTAACCCAGGAATAGAAACCAGATCCAAATATTAAAGCAGAACCTAGTAGTAGCCCTGCCTTATCCAGGCCCCACTGCAGGAATGATATCAAAAGTGTGCCAGCTAGACCTGGAGAGAGCCCGTGGCCACAAACACGGAAAAAAACTGCTTCTCTGGCTCATGTGTCCAGCTCTCTCTGGAGATCTTAGCGCTCACCCTCACTGATTAATTCTGACTTTGAGGATTGTGCACTGTGCACAGACCCAGGAGGCCCAGCGGCAGAGAAGTGTGACCACTTCATAAACACAGCCCGGTAGCAGGACCTCCAAAGGAAAAGTCTTCAAGGGAAGAGCCCGCCTCCCAACCCCACTGTCTCTGCCGGGCACCTCCGATGTAAAGACAGTTCATGTATGGCATGCAAGTATTTGGTGGGGTTGGCTTAGCCCCAGGGCCAGGAGAGGATCTAAAAGGCATGGAGGACACCAAAGATCTATGTAGAACCGACTGAGAACTGGACCCTACAGTCTCCTTGACTTGTAAGGACTCCTGGAAAGCTCAGCAGGTGTCCTGCGGGCTCCTGGAGGAAGTTGGCCTGGATGCTTTAGCAGCAGAGCCCCCTACACATCAACAAGAAAGAAAGTGCATGATCTGCCCCGTGGTCCTGGTGGCCCTGCTCTTAGCAGTAGCCGTGCAAAACTCTGTCTGGGCCCCAGGCTACCAGCCTACTTTCAGACCATCAGACATGTTTTCATCTCACTGGCTCTGTGACCCCCATACATGCCCTGATGGATGAGACAGCAATCGATTTCCAGAAGCCTCCAGGACACCATCTATGCCAATAGTAGGTCAGGCTCTTTATGCCTGGGAAGGGCGGGTATAAGAAAGGGATGGAGGGCACTAGGAAGCAGACTTCCTTACACTGTGGAGAGCTAGGTACCCGAGACTTGGAGAGCAATTGGGTCCCCTCTGGCAGGAAGACCCTGGATCAAGGTAGCCTCTCCCTTTATGCATTCCCTCCGAGTCTTCTGCAGGTATTAGAGACTCGACTGTAATGTGGGCTTTCTCACCATCCCTAAGTAAGAAAAAACAAGTTGCTTTTTTTCTCACTAGGCCTCAGTGTCCCACACTGCCCAGTGCTAACATTCCTTATTTTCACAAAGGGCGTCGTCGCTCAGTGATCTGAAGCATGGGAGTGGTTGAGATCTGTGGTGAGAGGCCTCACACACACTCTGCTTTTTTTCACTCATAAGTCTAGCTCCCACAAATCTCTGAACTGCTTCCAAGGCTAAATTGACTTCAAATCACATATCAGTAGATGAACCTCTAGATTCTATCCAGAATGCTGCCAGGAAGAATGCTATCAAGGTGTCAGGCCACCTTCCCCATGGCTGCCTTACTCCTCCTGCCTGAATCATTGCCAAAGGCATCCTAGGGTTGTCCGTGGTATCAACTCAGTTCTCTATGTGACCTGCAGCTGTTTGTCTATGCCTGCCTCCCATATCTGTGCCTATCTGTATGGCTACTATCTCCACACCTCTACCTACTCACCATATCTTTGCTTCATTCAGAGTCTGAGGGGGTCTGTCTCTGGGTGTCTGCTGACTGATGAGAGAGAGAGAGAGAGAGAGAGAGAGATGCTTGTATTACACTTAGCCCCTTCTGCTCAACCTCAAGTCTCTGTGGATGTATCTGCATGCCTGTCCCTTTGTGTGTTTACTTGTGTATGTCTGGGAAACTGAAACTTTTCTCCCTCTTCATCCCCCTGACTGGGCCTGTCGTTCCTAGAATCTCTCCTTCCTTCAAGGCCTCTTTAGGCAAATGTACATCTCATTCAGTCCTCATTTCTTCTAAGGAGCTTTGTGTAACTCTTTAGAATTCCAGAGATCCAGCCTAACACTGCATGTCCTTTGTCTTCTTTAAGAAGACAGGGCTCACTTTTTCTGGAATGCCCTTGGCATGTTCTTTGCTGTGTCTGAGGCATAAAAGGAGCCAGGTTTCCTGCCCAACATCACTGTAGAACTTCAGATCTATGATTCCTGCATCTCCAGCACCCAGGCTCTGTTGTCCAACCACCTTTGTTTGGCTCACACCCAACTTTAGCTGTGTCCCCCAGCAGCTGATTTAAGGGATGGCTGGAGGGATGACCTCACCAGAGTCAGAGCCCATGGCCGAGTTGCTCTCCCTGCACAGAATCTCTCCAGTAGGAAGTACACTTGGAAAGAGAAAAAGACTTTTTTTTCCTCCCAAAGTTCTCAGAAGTTGAAAATGCATTTAATACATCTAACCTTTCAGCTTAGCAAGATGAAATACAGTGCTGTCTCCAAGGTTTTCTCGGGTAGTGCATGGTAACTGGTAGCTGCCGTGGATGCTGCTACCTTGTATCACCAAAGAGCACCAGCACGCATCACCAGCACAGGGAACGCTCAAAATCCCGAATCTGAAGTATGCTTTAGCCTATGTCTCTAAGCTGAAAAAAATCATAAATAATCATAAAATAATGAATACTAAATAAAATAAAATAATCATAAAGGACCATTTGTACTCTGGCTCTGCATATAAGCAGAAGGTGCTACTCTGTAGAAACAGCCTGAGTTTATGAGCTTGAAAAGGTGACTCCCTGGGCCTGGATATATCCATTCCCTCACAACAGGAAGTGGACATTGGATTGGCTGGCAGTTCCCCTGATGTGGGTACCCAAACCAGTGCTGATTTCTGAGGATTTTTCTCTGTTCTGCAAGTAAAGGAACAAAAGAAAAATGACTTGGGGATTTGTGTCCCTGTGAGGTCATTAGCCATCCTTAAGGAGTGCATGTCTTTTCCCAACAAATTTAGGGCATGATTATATTTGGCAAACATGGGCCAAATTCTCATAACTATTCTATTGATTTGCCAAACAGCTGAGGACTCTGCATTAATCATCTCTGAGCCCTTCAATGTCAATGACCCAAAATTATAGCTTATCTAACCCAGGTGAGGATGGTCTAAGGCCTGTTGTCTGCTCTTCCCAGAAATAGGAAAAAGGAAAAAGTCATTCTCCCAGACTCTATAGAGTTTTCTAGCAAACATTTACCTCATTTTGGTTCTGTTTGATCTGCAGTACAGGAAATCTGTTAGGCAGAGAATCAATGTTGAACAAATGATTTTCCAGGTGAAGAACCTGTAAATCTTCCCAAAATAGGCCTAAAAAAGGCACCTAACTGCCTTGTCATTGTCATCTTTCAAATAACCTCCCCTTAAAACATTAATGACCTTCCCATCCAGGTTTACTAAAGCTTCAGGTGCTACAACTGAAAAGCCATCTCATAGATGAAATCACTTTTTTTTTTTAGGAGAAAGGATATATGAAACTATGAGTCATTCATGCCCCCAAGTACAAACAAGTTACCCTGTGCTTGCTTTCTTCTTCAATATTGACTGAGAGGAACTTAATATAATAATCCTTATAACTACCATTTGTATTATACTACCTCTAACCACCAGTAATTTATGATTGGATAGTTACAATTAGCAGAAACTGGTTTTTTAGGTATTTTGCATGTGTTAAGGTTTTTAAGATTAAATAAGTTAATTGATAATTTGTATATACTAATTATAAAATTATAATTTTATAATTAGTATATACAAATTATAAAAATGCCCTATTTATAGTAAATGTTATAACTATATTTGCTGTTACTGCTATTCTGTTAATTATATTAATATTTAATTCTCTAACCACTCTGTGAGGTATTCTATTTTCATTCTACTAAGTAGAAACTGAAGTTGAGACTTGCTGGATATGGCAGTGTATGCCTGTAATCCCAACACTAGGAATCAGGGTTTAAGGAATTTCAAGTTTAAGGCCAGCCTGTATTGCATAGTGAGACACTGTGTCTCAAAAGAGAGAGAAAGAGAGGAAAGAAAAACCAACTCAAAAATATCCCCAAAGGACTTGAATTTCTCAGGGGTAAGGTCACTTACCAAGTCAAAGAACCATTAAGCCAGGTGCCAGTGGCTCACACCTGTAATTCTAACTACTCAGGAGCCTGAGATCTAAGGATTGCAGCTCAAAGCCAGCCTGGGAAGAAAAGTCCCTGAGACTCCAATCTCCAATTAACTACCAGAAAACCAGAAGTGGTGCTATGGCTCAAAGTGGTAGAGCACTAGGCTTGAGCAAAAAATGCTCAGTGACAGCACCCAGGCTCTGAGTTCAAGCCCCACAGCCAACAACAACAACAAAACTACTAAGAAATTTTCTGGAATTGAACCTTGGCAACTGAGCCCAAAGGTAGATGAAGGTACAGAAGCAAGGGGGATGAAGCCTCTGCTACTTGAAACTCCTCCCTGTTTGAATACCCACTATTATTTCCAAGTTTTCCTGAGCACACACCTCCATGCATGGTGCAAGAGCACACATGTACCTTGAGCATAGGGGAGGTGACAACCCTGACACTCCTGGAGGAGAACACAAGCCTGAGCCCTTCAACTCTCAGAAGGTCTACCTCAGGAGGACTTGGGCAGATAGGGTTCCCAATGGAACATTGGACTACGCTGAGGGTAGCTTGTCAGTCAAAGATCTCACTCTTGGCTGACCCAGAACGACTTTCCCCAGCTTTTTCTTTATAGAAAAATTCTTTAAACGAATGAAAACAAGTCACTTGTTGGACCTTAATCGCTGTACGTGGCAAAAGTGCAGCACAAGTTCCCACCATGACAGGCAGCTTTGAGATTCTACTCTAAGTATCTGGGTGGGATTTCTCCAAAACCTTCCTCCCTACACTGCCGCAGTTCCCACCAAGGCTTCCTCCTGAGCACATCGGCCTCACGACACCCGGGCAGTAATCACCACTCTCAGAAGCATGCCAATGACAGGTCAGTCTGGGTGGATTCAACACCAAGATGCTGTCTATTGCAGACTCTGCTTGTCACTCCAGACGTGTCTCCGTTCACACCCATTTCACAGCGGGTGTCTGACCCACAGTCGCAGGAGAACCTAAGGCCAGTGACAGCACGTATGGATCCTGGGTGAAAACGGTCTGTTTGCTTCTCCAGGGAAGCCGTGAATCTCAACATCACCAGTTTTCTGACTGTTTCTGCTTCCCACCCTTCCTCCACATTATGCCCAGAAACACCCACCAGCCAAGGGTCTTGCTTCAGGTGTCTAGTCTGGAAAACTCTATGAAATACGAACCTCTGAGATGTTGTCCTTGGAATGATTTAGAAATAACTACCTTTATTTTTTTAAAGAGAGGTACATCACCCATACATAGTAAATGCTCAGCAAACATTCCTAAAATTTCACAGTTTAATGCATTAATAAATACCTAAATTAATCAGCTATCATTAAGAATTATAGCGTTGCTTCCACAGTTGTTCAACTCGAAGGCAGGAAGCCCACCTAGGACACAAACCTTCTGTAGACTGACAAATGTTACTTCATGATGGTCAAATGCAGCTGCCATCAGGATTTCTGCATCTGTGTCCTTGGCCCTGAATCTACAGACATCAGACAATCAGGAAGGTCCACCACACTGACAGTGAGTAACTCCAAGACTGGTGAACTACCCATCAAAACTCAAATCCTAAAACTGCTTCACTCTGGGAGAGTCTCCAAGAACTTCTCTGCTCTGTTCTCTGACTCCATTTCTCCTTTTCCTTTCAGATAGTATCACGTCACAAGTGTCCTGTGATCAATAGCCCATTATGGAGAAAAACCAATGTGTGCTCCCAAACCTTGACATCCTGTCCTACCAAGAGCCTCTGGACACAGTGTTAGCTGCCTGCACCGCCCTCCTCTTCCCCTTGCCTTGTCCATCTTGGGCATCTTCACATCTTCACCACCCCACTCCCATTGTCTGAGCCAATAATTGCCAGCTCAGCTACTTGCTGCTGGGCTCCCTGGCATTCTGTTTCCCCTGCGCCCCCTTCATGCTCATCAGCCACCCAGGCCCCCTCACCTGTGCCTTATGCCAGGCAGCCTTTGGGATCACCTTCACAGTCCGTGTCTGCACCAGGCCAGCCAAGACCATTCAGACACCCAGATCTGGAAGTGGGCAGGCCCCGCCCTGCCCAGCCCCATTCCCAGTGTCTGTTCCCTCCTTTAGGCTTCCTTGTACATTGTGTGGGTGACCAGATGGCTCCCACGGCCTACGAACTCTACAGAGCCTGGGTCCGCAGTTACTATAACACGTGACAGGGGCTCCCTGGAACTGTTCTAGGCCATGTTGGGCTACTTGGGTTTGCTAGGTCTGGTCAGCTTGCTGGTGGTCTTTCCTGCCCGCCGGCTGCCTGATACATTCAATGAAGCCAAGCATATCACGATCAGTATGTTGGTCTGCTCCTGTGTCTGGGTGTCCTTAGTACCTGCACATATGAGTGCTTGAGGTAAAGACTCAGTGGCCATGGAGATCTTTGCCATCTTGGCCTCAGGAGCAGGCCTCCTGTTCTGCTTCTTCTCTCCCAAGTGCTATATCATCATCCTCCACCCTGAAAAGAACACAAATGGACAAATGCTTGGTAGACATCAGCTCAAGTGCAAAAAAACAGTGGTAGACTACATAGAGCATGCTGCTTTGTCAAGGATGTCTTCTCAGACAGAATGACCCTCCTTGCTCTGGACCCCTCTAGGACATTGAATTGCTTTTATTCTATATTTCATTCCAATTGGGGAGATAAGACATGAATATAAATAGTATCGACTTTTACAGAAGCTTTGAGTTCAATTCATTTTTCTGCCCCCCCCTCCCCCAAGCACCCATTCATTCAGTGCCTGGTATGCAGAGGGGACTGAATATGTACTAGAAAATAAAAGAACATCTCAATATCCAGAGTTAGTATTGGAAGAGATCTTTGAAAACAAGCAGCAAGGCAGAGTGACTGTCTGGAGTCAAACCAACCTAGTTCATATCCTTCAAACCCTCCATGTTGTCATTATTTGAATGAACTTGGGCATGTTTCTTAAACTCTGAGCTTCATGTATTAAATATTACCACTATAAAAATGAAGCTAAGAGTTCCTCTTCAAGTTTTTGTGGCAATAAGGGTTTAAATATTCTCAGCTCATAATAAGCACTTATAAAGTAGACACTTCAAGAAATCTTGCCAAAGTAGGGAGTGAGTGGCAAGAAAGAGAGAGGATCAGCCTTCAAGGCATCACTGTATATAGATTAAAAGGCAGATTAACTGGGCCCAGGTCCTGATTCTGAGTACATCAGATGAGCACGTTAGCTTCGCTGTACCTGAGGTCCCTTCCCTGGAGAAGATATTAATGTCACCTACTTCATGTAGCAAAAGTATTAATACATAGAAAGCCTGCGTAATAGTGCCTGCCACATAGTAAACACCAAGCAAAATATTTGTCAGATAACTCAATAAATTCACACATGGAGTCACAAAACGTCCATCCTGGGGGCTGGGAATATGGCTTAGCAGTAGAGTGCTCGCCTTGCATGCATGATTCCTCAGCACCACATAAACAGAAAAAGCCGGGGCTGGGGATATAGCCTAGTGGCAAGAGTGCCTGCCTCGGATACCCGAGGCCCTAGGTTCGATTCCCCAGCACCACATATACAGAAAAAACGGCCAGAAGTGGCGCTGTGGCTCAAGTGGCAGAGTGCTAGCCTTGAGCGGGAAGAAGCCAGGGACAGTACTCAGGCCCTGAGTCCAAGGCCCAGGACTGGCCAAAAAAAGAAAAAGCCAGAAGTGGCTCTGTGGCTCAAGTGGCAGAGTGCTAGCTTTGAGCAAAAGGGAAGCCAGGGACAGTGCTCAGGCCCTGAGTCCAACCCCCAGGACTGGCAAAAAATAAAATAAGTCCATCTCTTGACTGACTTGCTGAACAATGGAAACTGTTTGGACACTCTTGCTCTAAGCTAGGTCCTAGGGCATGGCCTTTGGAGAAGCTAAAGAATAATCATTCCTATCACAAATGAGAAGAGATGACTGTCCCAGACCCAGTTTAGATGAGAGTGAGAATTCTAATAAAGCCCACATAATATTGGGCATCAATTAATTGAATGACAGTGCTCCAGGGACTTTCTTGAGGAGATGGAGCATCGTGATTCTTTTAAGAAAGTGATTTTTTTAACTTGTACTGCAAATAATCACACTCACAAAAGTGGGAGATTTTCCCAGGTTTTTTTTTTCTTGTATCAAGTTTTATTAAAGCAAGGTCATCTTTACATGTATAGGATTCTTCCTAAGAGCGTATATTATCATTTTGCCATTTTAATTTACTTCAAAAAATATAGGCTTATTCTTTAAGAAGCTCAAAGCAGCAAGCTTTATTGATACTTCCTGCTGAATTAATTCTTTCAAAATACACAGTCCTTGGGTTTAAATTCTCTCTGTTGTCATAAATAGGCAGTCTATAACTCAGTATGCCTTACTTTCTTTCCATCAGTGAGAAACTTAAAAGTCTCATCGCTTTGCATTCATATCTACTCAACTGGGTGCCTAGAACAATATACACCTTCTATGCCATCTAGACAAATGCTTATATTTAATCTGGAAAGATTCTAATGTTTGCGCCATTTTTTGCCTCCTGAATGGAAAGTATGTGACTCATGTTCAGTAAGTGAAATGGTTTTTGAAATGCAAATGCTAAGTGTGGAAAATATGACAGTTCACTAACTACCAGGCAAAACTGGGGTGCTAAAAGATACAATACTATAATCTGCACATTTTTTGGTCAGCTGGGAAATACCATCACAGGAAGTCTGTCCATCCTTTCTGCCCAGTCTCAAGCTCAGCACTTTGTTTTTCTTTTTTTGTACACTGTAGTTTCTGGAAACCACATTCAGATAATTATTAGAAGTGTCTTTAGGAGTGTACTTGGATACATGTAGGGAACTAGATGAGCTATAATTGTCATTGTAAGCCTTGTTTTGAGAGAGCTGACAGTGCCATTGGGGAGCTTCTCAAATCGATTTCCTAACACCATCTGATGTAAAGTCAGGGTCAGCTTATATTTCAAATGAGAGAATGTAGTTTTTTTAAGACTAGATATATAGATCACATGGAAATTTGGCTGTTTCTGGGGTTTTAGTCTGTGTTAGAAACAGCTGGTTCTCCATCAAACTTTGTCCTCCTCTATATTACAATAATCAAATGGTGCTCAACTATTATTACCACCCTGCCATTATTCATGCTACATGGTTTACCTTTCACCAAATAGATGAGTGTAACTGACCATTACTACATCTGGTCAAGAAACCTTATGATTCAGGATGTATCACCTCTATCTTCTTGCTTAGTATTGACCGTGAAAATAGCAACAAGACTCTGAACCAAGAATTGGAAATAGTATCTACTATAACTATTCTATTACAACACTGAAGGAAAAAAAACACCCTATCTGTATGTATATGTGTGACTATATAATAAAAAAGCTTGATTTATAAATTATATATTGGGAGGGAGGGTTGGTCGTTGGGCTTGAACTCAGGGCCTGGGTACTGTCCCTGAGAATTTTTCTCAAGGATAGTGCCCTACCACTTTCAGCCACAGGGCCACCTCCAGTTTTCTGGTGGTTAATTGGAGATAAAAGTCTCATGGACTTTCCTGCACAGGCTGGCTTTGAACTGCCATCCACAGATCACAACCTCCTAAGTGTCATGAGGCACCACTGCCTGGCTCTTTATAAAATGTTTATGTTATGAAATTTGTTCTTCATTCAATTTTGATTTAAGCATTAGGAAGAATGAAAATCACTCTCAATTCACAGGCTATTAAAAAGCAAGTCCTAAGATTGATTTGGCCTGAAAGCTTTACTTTGTCAATACCCTAGTAGCTATTGGCCCAATAAAATGGAAAAAAAATTGGATCCTTGAACTCCAGTCAAGCAGAGTCAGTTACCCATCTACCTGGAATATTCACCTTGCACTCCTGCTAGTAAAAGAAAACATCCTTCACTTCTTAAACGATAGTATGGTTATGTTCTTCTTGTTACTGAATCTGAGCATTTTCTATCAACTATTACATATCCCTAACTTCTGACTTCCCATCCAGGGCCTGATTGGGCTCATCACCCTCCTTTGAAATATCCAAGGTAAGCCAAGCATGGTGGAACACACCTACAATCCCAGCATCTGTAAGGCAGAGGCAGAAGGATTGCAGGTTCCAGGCTAGCCAAACTCTACCTCAAGAAAGTAAACAAAAGATGTCAGAATATTACCACACACTCATTGCTAGCATCTTCAGGATATGGACTAGAAAGAACTAGCTACCCTTTGAGGAAGATGGTGGTAGAAAGGCGCTGAACTTTCCGTAGCAAACAGAAAGAAACATGTTTCCATGAGAAGCAGAACAGAGGCCAGGAAACATAGCTTCAGTGGTCCTGTCCAATGTGGAGCACAGAGGGCACTCACCTGTAGAGGGCAGTGTTGCAAGCAAAAGAAACCAAGCGCAACAAACCTCAGAAGACCTCAGAAAACCTCAGAAGTTTGTTTTTAAATAATAAACACTGCCAGAACTTTATTCTAAAATAATAGTAATTCATAAATAAATGAATAAATAAATAACAAAAGACTTAGAGAGGGGTAAGGAGACACAAAAATTGTTTCGGTAAGCAGACCAGTAGAAGGGGCAGAAAGAAAAGCAGCAGAAAAGAAAAAGGAAAGATTTTTTTTTTTTTCAAAACACACAATTAACTTAAGGCCCATAAGATTCGTAACCCAGCCTAGATCACGGGCACTGGGAAAGTTCCTAGCTCTTCCTGGCATTCAGTAACGAGCACAGTGGCAGGGAGCCATTTTGATAGGACTTGTCTCTGAGTTCCCAACTTGGCAAGTCCCAATTGTTCTGTCAGAAGCCACAGCAAGAGCTACGGGTGTGTCCACTGAAAGTTAGCCTGCCATGTGGGGCGAGCTATGGGGCTCTGGCTTTGAGTTAGAGACACCTCTGTGTCTCTCCACAAGGTAGGAAACTGCTGAAGGCTGCAGAGAAGAAAGGAAGTGACTTCCCACCTGGGCAGTTCAGTGGAGGAGCAGCTACCAGGGGAAGGAGCAGTGGCAAGAGATGAGCAGAAAGTCAGGGGCCTACAAGGTGCCGCACTCAAGAGGCTACTGGCACACTGACTCCATCCTCATAGGCTTCCCTGCCCCAGAGCCATTCTCTAAAGATGGACTCCAGACGCCTCTCTCGCTGGATGGCATGTAGCTGAAATGGTCAGCAAAAATAATGCTAGCCAGTAAAGATCAAGATGTGGTACCTCTACAATTAATGACCTCTTAGAGAATTGGAATCCTGGCCTCTTCCTTTCTTTTTTATTTATTTATTTATTTATTTATTTATTTATTTATTTTTGGCCAGTCCTGGGGCTTGAACTCAGGGCCTACACACTGTCCCTGAGCCTCTTTTGCTCAAGGCTAGCACTCTACCACTTTGAGCCACAGTGCCACTTCTGGCTTCTTCTGTTTATGTGGTACTGAGGAATTGAACCCAGGGCTTCATGAATGCTAGGCAAGCCCTCTATCACTAAGCCACATTCCCAGCCCCTTTTCTTTTCTTTTAATTTTATTTCCTCCATTTATTTTCTCTGATTGCTTGCTTTTTCTTTTCTACTTTTTGTCTACTTTTTTATTCTTTTCTTTTCTTTTTTTTTTTTTTTTGTTTTTTTTTTTTTGTTTTTTTATTTTTTGCCAGTCCTGGGGCTTGGACTCAGGGCCTGAGCACTGTCCCTGGCTTCTTCCCGCTCAAGGCTAGCACTCTGCCACCTGAGCCACAGTGCCCCTTCTGGCCGTTTTCTGTATATGTGGTGCTGGGGAATCGAACCTAGGGCCTCGTGTATCCGAGGCAGGCACTCTTGCCGCTAGGCTATATCCCCAGCCCTTATTCTTTTCTTTTAAGCTTTATATACATTACTTCTCCACTTATCTAATTTCTTTGAACTGTGCTGTTTTAGTTGTTACTGCTGCTGGTGGTGGTAGTAGTGCTATTGTTATTAGATTTAGGGTTTCTGGGGTTTTTGCTTTATTTTGTTTTTGTTCATTGATTGGTTGCTGAATTCTCTTTCTTTTTCACTTTGCTTTCTTTATATGTATCTTCTTACCTCATGTTGTATTATCTTTTCTCTTTTATTCCTCTAATGTTCCTGGGTTGTAGTGAATTTTTAACTAGTTATTACTGTATTTCTAGAAAAGGTTTGTGTATATCAGTTGTCATTACCTCTGCAGCTAGTGTTCTCCCCTCTGAGCAGTATTGTGGAATCGGGGCTGCTGCCTTATGCACTTGGAGCAAGTTTTGGCTAGAGTTATACCCTAGTCTAGTGGGGGTATGGGTACAATTCTGCCACAACCTAATCCTGCTTTAAACATTGAAAATAACATCATAGGTGATTAAAACCTCCAACCAATGACTTTGTCCTAGATGTGCAAATTCCAATGGAGACACACAAAAAACTCCTCACAAACTTAATTTCATAGTAATAGATTTTAAATGATAGTGAAGTGGATAAAATTCTAGACAAGGAATTCAAGAGTGGTTACAAAAATGTTCAACAAATTCAAAGACATCAGTAAATACATGGATGATTCAAAGGTAACACAAACAACAAGCTGAATGAAATAAGGAAGACAATTTTTTAGAAAGATATAAATTCTGAGAAACAATCTAACTGGAAATTTGGAAATGAAAATTTCAGTGTGTGACATTTAAAAAAAAACTAATTAAAAGCCTCACCAATAAACTAAACAATGCAGAAAACAGAATATCAGGGCTTGAAGGAGAAGTAGAAAATTTAGAACATTCAGATAGAAACAAAGAAAAAACATGAACTACCTACAAGACCTCTGGGATAACAGTTAAAATACAAAACCTAAGAACCACATACACAGAAGAAAGAAAAGAGGTGCAAAATTCAACAAGAATAATAGGGCTGGGAATGTGGCTTGGTGGTAGAGTGCTTGCATAACATACATGAAGCCCTGGGTTCGATTCCTCAGTACCACATAAGCACAAAAAGCAGGAAGTGGCACTGTGTCAAGTGATAGTGAGCTAGCTTGAGCAAAAGAAGCTCAGGGAAAGTGCCTAGGCCCTGAGTTCAAGCCTCAGGACTGGCAAAAAAAAAAAACAAGAAGAAGAAGAAGAATACCCAAGAATTGGAAAATTCTTAGGAAAGAAATAGAGATTCAGAAACTGGATAGGACAGAAAATAGATACTAAATGAAGAAGCAATGTAATAGAAGGATAAAGACAAGCAAAGGGGGAAAATATCAAATAAGAACTGGAATAGAAATGCATGTGTAAATATCTTCATGTAATTCGTCAGATATAGAAAATCTCTATAGAAAGAAAATGGGAGAGGAGAGGGGAGAAGAAAACTTTTTAAAGAAATTTTATAGCAATCTTAAAGAAAATACCCAAATCAAGGAACTGGAGTCACCTGCCTCCTCACTTCCTTTTCCAAGACTTGAGGGTGAAGGCCTGGCCCAGGGCTCCCTTCACTTCCTTGTTGCGAAGGCTGTAGATGAGGGGATTGAGCATGGGTGTGACAATGGAGTAGAAGACAGACACCACCTTGTTGAAGTTAATGGAGGAGGCCACCTTGGTGCGGACGTACATAAAGAAAAGCGTGCCATAGAAGATGCTCACCACGGTGAGGTGAGCGGCACAGGTAGAAAAGGCCTTCTGACGTTCAGCAACTGAGCGGATGTGCAGCAGCGTCCAGACAATGTTGCCATAGGACACAGCAATGACCGTTGAGGAGGCCAGAAGCACTGCCAGCGATACCACGAAATCCGCGGTCTCCTTCAGCGTGACATCCGAGCAGGACAGGGCGAGCAGAGGTGAATCATCACAGAAGAAGTGGTCGACAACGTTGGGACCACAAAATGTCAACTGAGTCATGAGGTAGATGGGCAGAATGGGTGTGAGGAAGCCAACCAGCCAACAAGCAGCTGCCAGACGGATGCAGGTACCCCAGGATACTAAGGACCCATAGCGGAGTGGCATACAAATGGCCACGTAGCGGTCATAGGCCATAGCAGCCAGTAGGAAGCACTCCGTAGCCCCTAGGAAGGTGAAGATGAAGAGCTGGGATAGGCAGCCAGCATAGGATATGTTTTTACCCCCATTTACATCCACAAAACCAGCCAGCATCTTGGGTACCGTGACAGTCGTATAACAGATTTCAAGGCAGGACAAATGTGTCAAGAAGAAATACATGGGTCTCTGTAGTCGGTGGTTCAAGCCTACCACTAAGATGATGGCCAAGTTCTCTGCCAAGGTGAACAGGTACATGATGAGAAATAGTGTGAAGAAAAGGAAGCGTTCTTCATGTACTTCAGCAAAGCCCACCATGACAAACTCTGTGACCTGGGTCCAGTTTTGAGTGTATGGCTGCATATACAGGAATGAGGGCTCAATAAAGTCATAGCCTTACAGATACCATGAAGTTCAATAGGAACCTGGAAGCGTGTGGGATTAAAATACTTTCCACTGCAAACGAGGACAGTAAAATCAAGATATTGACCATAACCACAAAGAAGGTTTTCAGTCAGTGACAGACACAAGAGCAGTTTGATACCAACTGAAAAAAACTCCAGATATTGTGGTAAGAAGTAGCAGGAAAGCTTAACTCATCTTGAGAAATCTTCCTGGGAGAACTGTCTAAAATTGAGCCTGAAAGAGAAGTATAAGTTAATGAAATAAAAGGTGGAGGAGCTGAAAAGATATTGCAAGTATAAATCTCAGACATTGTAAAGAACATTGTGGATTTGGGAACTTGTAAGAAGGTACAGTTTGCCATAGAAGTTAAGAGCTTGGCTCCATGAGCAAGCATACTTAGCCTCGAATAGAAGAAACCCTAACAAAAGTATGATTTTTATTTTTTAGAGCCAGTACCGGAACTTGAACTGAGGGCCTGGGAGCTGTCCCTTAGCTTTCTTATTCAAGGATTTTGCTCTACTATTTAAGCCATAGCTCCACTTTGGGCTTTTGGGTGGTTAATTAAAGAGTCTCTAGGAGTTTCCTGCCCAGGTTGGCTTTGAATCATGATCCTCAGCTCCTGGGTAGCTGGGATTACAGGTGTGAGCCACCAGTACCTAGCAGAAGAACAAAAAGTAAATCTAGGTAATCACTGTAGAGCCCTTAGCATCATGTTTGGGTCAATTAGTGTTAGGGAGAAATTTTATGCATTGACTTCTGGAATAGAGTATGATCTTGAGCTTGAGGAGTTGGCTAGAGCCACATAATGAAAGATAATAGCTAAGTTCATGTAAAAAGTTGAAATTCAGCCTAAGAGTACCCATAAGCCCTGAGGAGATCTGCGCAGGGAAATAACAGTTGTGTGTGTGTGTGTGTGTGTGTGTGTGTGTGTGTGTGTGTGTGTGTGTGTGTTTTTGGTTTTTTGTTTTTTTTTTGCCTTTTAGAAGGGGCAGGTTTGGAAACAACAAGAAAAGAGGCAGGAAGGCTAGACTGGGTATTTGTAAATATAATGTGGTAGCCTTAACCAAGGATGTCAGTGGGCCTAGAGAATGAATAGAGCTATAAAGGCAGGATCAAAAAGATCCAGCATGAATAGGAACTAGATAACTCTCATTTTATAAACAGGTAATAGATACAAATGGACAAAACCTGTCTTATTTTGAGATTAAATAAGCAGATGTAGGGTTCCCATTACTCTGCCTGTTGGTAAATATAGTCCAAACATTTTCTACCATGCTTCCCATTGAAAAGTGGGGACAGTACCTATTGCCCTTGAATCAGGGCCCTGTGACTAACAACAAACTAAGAAGGGACACTGTAGTTTCCATCTTCAGAACAAGACCTTAAGAAGCTGTAAGTTTCTACTCCTTGCCTCTTGAAATCCAGCCACCATACTATGAAGAAGCCCACACAGCCTGAAGAAAGGCCTGAGTTTGTCTCCAGCCCTCAGCCCTGGGCCAAATGCCAACCATTACTATACCAGCCCAGATAAACAAGAAAATCTGAGAGGTAGCTACTCCAATCCCTAGTCAAAATAGCAAAACTGACACTAGCATTCCCACTGAGCCACCACCATACTGAATGAACGTTTGTGAACTAAATTAATTGATGGTTGCTATTTTAAGCCATATCTTCTTAATTAGCCTACATCAGTGGTACAAGGGGGTTGGACATTTCCATACATGCATATAATGTACCTTCATCAAAGTCCCTCCTCTATCATCATCCTCATCCTCCATGCTTGTACTAAAACAATTTTGACAGGTTTCATTGTTCTATTTTCATATATGCAAATGAACTACTATGGCTATATCATTAACCTTCTTTGTTTCTTTTCCTTCTGATACCCACCTTCCTCAAGAGATCCCATTTTGCTTTCCTGTCATGTATTTTTTTAATGTGGATTAATAGTACCAAGGAGTTCCCCCACCCCATGAGATTTCAAAAGCACATATATTTTAATCAGAATAACCTTCTCTATTGCTTCTCTTTTCCTGTCCCTCACCCAACCCTCTAGAAGCTTTGCAGTAGTTTTTTAAGTTATCACTGATAATTAAAACAATTTTAAATGTGAGTTCTGTAACTCTGGGCACATTATTCACTTTTCCTGACCCCCTTAAAAAAATGTGTTTTCCCTGTGGTCACAAATGCCTGAACTAAGACTGGAATCCAGGTTTACCAAAGTTTAAAGTCCTTGCCCTTTCCCACATAAACAATTAAGAAAGCTGCTCTGGCTTCAGTGTTCCATGATTTCCTGACAATGAGAGCATGTGGTGATCCAAGCCCAGAAAGGAGCAAGGTCACAGTCTTTGGATTCCTGTGTGCATCTTGTCCACGGGCTGAGTCCACAGGCCAGCACCCCCACAGGGCCAGCCTGTAAACACAAGCTCGCTGGATGAAGAATTATGTTGTGGCCCTGCATGCTTCATGCTTCTGTTGGCTCCAGGACATGATTCCTGCATACTCACACACACACACACACACACACACACACACACACACACACGCACGCACTACTGTGCAATCTAGCTCAGAATGTAGCAACCTCCCAACACCACTCACGGTATGCCTTTCCTAATGGAAATACTTACTCCACACCGATGCTATGGAAGCCTGGCTTCTGCTATGTTACACACAAGGATTGTAGTGAAGTTCTCGGAAAGATGCTCTCTTTTTTTGGTAGATAGTCATGAAGAATATAAGATTTAGAAGCACATAAATCAAGCCCTGGATCTGCAGGATGCGAGCTTGGCTACCCAGTCTAGGGTACCCCTGAACTGCTCCTTTTATTTCTGAATCTTGCCCTGCCCTTGTAGCCGTGGCTCCACTTTCTGTGCTGTCTCTCCATTTGGAAGCTTTTCTCCACGTCCAGCCCCACCACCACCATTCCGCCAAATGTACCTTCAAGTAGGCCAATCTGCTCTGTACCAGGAACCATGATGGATGCTGAAGAAGAGCCTGGTACAGAGCAGATATGCTCAGGTACCCACCAGGACACCTGGTACAAAGCAGCACTGCTTTATAATCATTTCTGTGACACATAGCTCACAGAGAGGATGGGAGAGCTGGAGGGACTGTATTAGGTCCAGATTAGTTACACCAAAACAAACTGGCTTTGTTCCTCAAAATCTTAATGGGAGAGGAAAATCTGAAGAGAGAGGAAAGATCCATGGTTCCCCTACTTCAGAGTGGAGTCATTGCCAGGCGATGGCTGTCAGGGACTACATTCATCCCCTGGAATCTAGTCAATGATGCATTTAATCTATAATTGGCATTGTTAAGAGTCAAGTATGTCTTTTCCACTATCTCTTTCCTGTCTTGGAGCCAAAAGATGGAAAGAGCCTCAATTGCCTGAAGGAAACAGCTCATGTCTCCGGGAACTTGTTCCAAGACAGACAGATTATAAATAGTTCAAGCTTTGTAAGCCACAGATAGATTATCTCGCCACATTTGCTCCTTCATGAGGGGTGTGTGTGTGTGTGTGTGTGTGTGTGTGTGTGTGTGTGTGTTGGCTTGTTGGTTGGTTTCAATATCTTTTTTTTTTTTTTTGCCAGTCCTGGGCTTGAACTCAGGGCCTGAGCACTGTCCCTGGCTTCTTTTTTGCTCAAGGCTAGCACTCTGCCACTTGAGCCACAGCGCCACTTCTGGCCGTTTTCTATATATGTGGTGCTGGGGAATCGAACTCAGGGCTTTATGTATGCGAGGCAAGCACTCTTGCCACTAGGCCATATTCCCAGCCCTGGTTTCAATGTCTTAAAGACATAAAAATCTATTCTTGATTCGTGGGCCTTGCAAAACTAGGCTACTACCTGGATTTAGGCCATGTAATAATCTCTAACTCACTTTAGACTGCTTAATGGGCAAAAGACAACATCCTTTCACTGTGTTAAGGTAGTGTTACTCCACTCAAGACCTCTGCCAACACCAAGCAGCCACAATGACCCCAAATCATCGGCCACCCCATGCAGAGATAGGGTGAGAAGATACCTGGTGCCTAGGAAGGACACATGTGGGAAACTGCGGACAGCTGCAAATCGCAATGTTTCATTATTCACACACACACACACACACACACACACACACACACTCACACACACCAACCCTCATTCCTCATTCACAAAGACCAAAGACACATTGCTTGAATTCCAGACTGAAAGCTCCAACTCTCAACTAAACCATCAGAAGAACACCCTTGACTATTTACAGGCTCTTCCTCCACTGCCAGATGCCCAGTTGCATTAAGACAGAGGGATGAGCTCGAGCTCTCAAATGGATTCAACTGATGGAATCAGAAAACCATTCAAAAAGTTGGGATGAAGGACATAACTGAATGCCCCATTGCTTCATTTACTGGCATTCAGTTTTGCACAGTTGAATACCAGGAGTAGGTTCTGAGAAATACAGCATAAAGCAACTTTCGACACTGAGCAAAACAAACATCCCAGAGGATACTTACACAAACGACAATGTCTATGCCCATATAAGCCACGTGGTCTCCTACTGTCATAGACACAGCCCATCACTGCCCATCATGAACTTAGGCAGTGCCTAGCTATATATGAGTTCATTGCACTAACTAGAAAAAGAGGGGCAGAAATATGGCCTAGTGGCAAGAGTGCTTGCCTCCCATACATGAAGCCCTGGGTTCAATTCCCCAGCACCACATATACAGAAAACAGCCAGAAGTGGCGCTGTGGCTCGAGTGGCAGAGTGTTAGCCTTGAGCAAAAAGAAGCCAGGGACAGTGCTCAGGCCCTGAGTCCAAGCCGCAAGACTGGCAAAAAAAAAAAAAAAAAAAAGAGAGAGAGAGAGAATCTTGCAGGCCTGGTGGTTCATGCCTGTAATCCTAACTACTCAAGATGCTGACAAAAGAGAATCTTGAGTGCGAGGCTTCAAAGTCAGCCTGGGAAATTTATCAAAACCTTGTAGGATTTTTTTTAATGGAGCCAGGCATTGCAATATATACCTGTAGTTACAGTTACTAGTGAGGCAGAAATCAGAAGGATGCTGTTTCAAGGCAACCCACATAAAAATTTAGCAATACCTCACCTCAATAGACAAGGTAGGCATGTAGTATGTAAATTCCATGTATGTGTAATCCCAGCTATGCAGGAAACACGTGTAGGAAGATCCCAGGTAGGTCCTGACAAGAAAACTCAAGACTCTACCTGGGGAGGAAAAAATAAATCTAAAAAGTGCTAGAGGCATGGCTCAAATCATAAAAGTGCAAGTACCTGTGTTCACACTTGAGTACACACAAGAGAAGGAAGAGGTGGGGGGGGGGGGGAGAGAAAATGTGGCAAACAAGAGAGAAGAAAGAAAGAGAGGGGGTAAGGAGGGAGGGAGGGGGGAAGAAAAAGAATGAAAGGAAAGAAAGAAAAAGAAGGAAAGCAGAGAGAAGGAAGGAAGAAAGGAAGGAAGGAAGGGAAGGAAGGGAAGAAGGAAGGAAGGAAGGAAGGAAGGAAGGAAGGAAGGAAAGGAAGGAAAGGAAAGGAAATGTTGAAGAAAACAAGAATCCCACAATTATCTAACTCTTGGCAAACTTTGGAATCCGCAACATTACAACCAAATGATTTACTGACGTCGTTTATGCATGTTTCCGTGCCTACCATGTCCTCATTTCAAGAACGCCCCTGCACATCCGGCATCACTGCCTTCAGCAGTTAATGAGTTCCATGCCCTGCCCTTCACAAGCTCTTCATCTTTCAGGTGAGACACAGAAAATATTCCAGATCACAATAAAGACACAATGAATCCATTAGTGTATATCTGGGAGAACAGAAAAGGAAGCAATGAATTTGGCCTAGAAGGAAAACACAAGAAAACTAAAAAACAAATATCCCAATTAGATCACAGGAAGGGTGGTGAGGGCCGGGGAGAAGGCAAAGCCAAGTGAGGGTTCCCAGCAAGCCAGGGGAGAGAGGAGTGAAAGTCACTAAAGGCATGGTGAGGCCTTGGGGAAAGGCAGGAGACCCACAGTGTCCGGCATTAGATCTCCCCCACCTCCCAAATGGCATACAGTGGGGAAAGCCAGCCAGAAGCAATGACTCCTGACTACCAACCACAGTAGGAAGTTTCTGAGCTAATTCAGGGAGGAACACTTTGTAAATAAAGAGTTTCGGGAATAGCTGGGCCATTCAAAACCCCACTTTGCATCCACCCTCACCTCCTCGGGCCATGTGTTGGGACATGGGTGAGAGCCTGTCTCCAAACCGTTCAGGAGTACATACTGAATCTTGCCTTTGGACCAGATTCTCTGCTGTTCTTCTCTTCATTTCCTGCATCCTTACAACAATATTATGACCCGGTGGTTGACCACTGATGGAGGTGCTTTTGTCTTTGTTTTACTCTAAATTGAAAGATCAAATGTGCAAAGACAGCAAGTCACTCGCACAGATTTTTTAAAAAAAAACACCTCTGTGGCAGAGAAGGGAGGCAAACCCGGAGGTATCTACCTACCATCAAAGCTGTGTGCCCTTCCTGCCACCATGCCACCTCCCTCTGCCTTTTCATTTCACCTAATGAAATGCCTCAAGACCCTGGCTCCCAGCCCTAACTGTGAGGTTAATTTCTCTGCAGCTCAGAGCCATACTGAGGAATCTCCTGCAAGCTACAGCAACCTACAGGAGCCCAGCGAGGCCCCCAGGCCTATTAACTGCATTGCCTTCCTCCTTGAGGTTGAGAAAACTTTATTAACCAAGTGGCAGGCAGGGGATAAGTGATCAAGGGGAGAGGCGAGGGTCATACAGGACAATCAATGAACAAGCAGAGACACTGCCCAGGAACTTGGCCCGATTTGTATCCTCAAAATAGTGGTTTCTTGGCTAAGATTTTTTTTTCCTTAACAAACCTTGTGGGGGGAGGAACAGCTTTGGGGCTTGTGCAAGGAAATTAAAATTGGTTCTTGCAGCTATTTGTGTGGTTGCGTGACAAACCTGATAAGGACAGGGGGGAAGGCAGGGAGCCTGGATTTTTCCCTGGTCCTCCAAGGTGAAAGGAGTTGGAAATGAACTTACTTAGATCCAGGCAATGATTTCAGATAATAGCCATGGTACGCCAGCCATGGTGGGTAGACAGATGCTCTAAGAGAGACAAGAAGGACCTATGGGGATCCCAGCGTCCTGCTCAATTTATTGCCCTCTGCCCCTAGCTCACAGCATACCTGTTTCCCCACCCCATGACAAAGAGAGCCACTTGGAACTGTTCACGGTGCTCTCTCCAGAATCAGACAGGAAGATTTGACTCTGGCTCCACTAGGAACTGCCTGTCATTTGGGAGGAAGTTCTTTAATCGTACTGAGCCTCAGTGACTCCATCTTTGAATCAGGAGAATGATACACCTACCCACTGTAGGGCTGGTCTAAACATGGCAGGAAAGAGCAGTAAGTGAATTTTCAGGGCCTGTGCTATGATTGTTCCCTCTTCCCTCGCTGTGTAGCTTCCTCTTACACTTCCTACCATTCTCTGTACAAGGCCATCTAATCACAGAAGCCCTTTCTGACCACTTTTCTGGAAGTGCAAACTCTCACAGCTCTCTGAGTCCCTTCTCAGCTGGCCTTTTTTTTTTTCTTTTATGGATCCCAGCCTCATTTTTTATCTGTGAGATATTCATTTGTCTCACTATATCGTCTCTCTCACACACACATGCGTGCGCACACACACAAACACACACACGTGCGCACATGCATGAAATGAAGATAGTGCCCAGCTCTTCTTGCTTATCACTGTGTTGAGATTACCGAAGAGTCCCTGGCATGTTAGTCCACATGCAAAAAGGTGAACAGAAGACGGTATGCATGTTCCTATCATGCTTTGTTTTTTTCCACCTTAGGTATCTATCTTCAAATAGATGAGGAGAAAAGGAAGCCCACTGATGCCTACAGATGAGCCATCTTATTTGGGTGTTGTCCTTGCAACCATCATGCCCCTCAGCTCCCAGATGGATGGTTCCCTCCAGGATGATATCTCACACAGGAGAAGCAACCCTCTGCCCCTGGCCTGGAATCGATTTTCACATACAACTTTGTTTACTTAGCTACTGGACTTAATTTTACACTTCCTAGAAAGCTGTGCTATATTTGCTGTTTTGTGAACTCTGGTCTACAGAGACCTCAGTGACTGTAATTGCTCAGTAGCTAGGAAGAGGAAGCATTCCATGTGGCAGAGTCAACATGAAAATACAGTCCAGTCTGACCCCAAAACCCACCATACCATCTTTCCCCATACCACCTCTCCCCAGGGAGATTCCATTTCCTAAACAAGATCTGATTAATTGAGTGTCCCTTACCTGATTCCAGGATCTTCAGTCATAAGGGGGGGAAAATGCTATATGATCTCCTTCCTTCAGTGCTATTCATGTATGGCCTTACCAGGGTGGGAACAAATGAAAAATGGAAGCATAGGGAAAGAAATACGAGGCCTCTCTGGACCACTAGAGCAGAAAAGAATCAGGATAGGAATCGAACCTGCTAAACTTCCAGCTATTGATGTCTAGATGAGAGTAATGGTGCCCATTCTGCCTGGTCGGAGCCCCCAAGATATTACCTAATTTGATGAGCTGAAGAATGGGCAGGTTTTCCCACCGTGTTAAGGGTACCCTCTGGAAGTCCTTTCTCTCCTGCTTCTATCATTTATGCTGCCATTGGCGCAGCATGCTCCACACCCAGGGGGTAGGGATCCATTGGGGCTCTTGGAAATGGCCATGAAGCTGCACAGTAACAGCAAACAAATGGATTTTTTTTTCAGCTGAAAGTATCTTGGAGGTGGCTTGACAGAAGCAGCCACTTCCAACGAAAGGAAGCAGAAAGTCCCCAAGCATCCCTCAGCAACCTTACTGCAGGTGAGCTTAAGAAAATTATGTGACCCTCTGGACATCACCTTTATAATAACAATAAAACATGCATGGGAGAAAATAAAAAATAAATAAAAGAAAATTATGTGAGTTATTTGTGCCTCAGTCTCCTTGCCTGAAATCGCTAAAAGAGTCCCCAAAAGAGCTGTTCAAAAGGAAAAAATATTAGGTAACAAATCTGAAGCAAACTCTGAAGGACTAAATTATACCAAATTTAGGAATCATTACATTAACACTAGCTCAATGATAACATTTCCTCACACCATCTCCTGTATTTTCTTTTTTCTTTTTGGGGGGGTATGTGTTCATTAGTGTCAAACATTGATAGATACCTGAAGCTAAATTGCCTGGATCCAAGTGTACAAAGATCTCCATGGGAAACCACTCACCTGTCCCCTGCTACTTCTCCTAGTGTCTTTCTTCAGTCTCTTTCTTCTCTTGTACAACACAGACCAAACATACTCAGAACATGGGAGCTCGTGACAAAGGCAGGTGATTGGATTTCACTGTGGAAACAGAAACACCCCCCCCCCCCCAAATCAAGAATCACAGTTTCTCTGGACCAAAGGAAGAAGATAGAGATCTACCATGGCTGAATCAGAAAAGGATAGAACAGGGGTTATCCATGGCTAAAGAAAGCGACTTGCACTCTGCCGTGGAGCCTCTAACCACCCCCCAGGGGTGGCCCATGAGGCCAGGTCTCCACGGAGGATGAAAGCTCTCAAACAACAAAGGAAAGACGAGAATAAATCATGAAAATCCCTGCCTCACGTGCAGGCTATGCAAATGCCACAGGGAGGCCCAGTGTTGAAGACCTTGGGCCACATGCTTTGTGCTACCCCTTACTTGCTCACTACACTGGAAAATCATGAGCAGTCATAACAACAAACATGACTGAGGGAGTCCATCTGATTAAAATCTTGTATGTGCTATACGTGTATGAGATACCACAGTATTCCCTTTCAGCAATTAGCATGCCCTTTAACCAAAATGAACAGTAGGAAAGTAAAACATGTGTTTCTGGGGAGAAGGTACTTTGGAAAGGGGAAGGAAAATGGAGCGGGTGAAGGAGGGTGAATATGGTCAAAGTGCTTGATGTACATCTATGGAAATGGAACCGAAGCTTGTTAAGATTGGTGTGGGAAGGGGGAGGGGGAAGAGGGAGAGTGACAGAGAGGATGACATTCATGAAGGTATTAGAGAGAGAGAGAGAGAGAGAGAAAGAGAGAGAGAGAGAGAGAGATTAAAAAATCTTTTCCCACTAATTCTAATAAAAAATGTAAAAAAAAAAAAAAAGAAAAGAAAAGAAACACCAAACACTAACCATCTGAGATGGACTCAGTGCAATATAAATGTGATATACCAGTGGGACATAGTGGCACACACTTGTAATACCAGCACTTGGTAGACTGAGGCAGGATGATCCCAAGTTCTAGGCAAGCTGGATTACAAAAATGAGGCCGTATCGAAAGAAAGCAGGAAGGGAGGGAGGGAGGGAGGGAGGGAGGGAGGGAGGGAGGGAGGAAGGGAGGGAGGGAGGAAGGAAGGAAGGAAGGAAGGAAGGAAGGAAGGAAGGAAGGAAGGAAGGAAGGAAGGAAGGAAGGAAGGAAGGAAGCAAGGAAGGAAGCAAGGAAGGAAGGAAGGAAGGAAGGAAGGAAGGAAGGAAGGAAGGAAGGAAGGAAGGAAGGAAGGAAGGAAGGAAGGAAGGAAGGAAGGAAGGAGAAGAAGGAGGAATAAGACAAGGAGGGGAAGGAGAATCAAAGGAGAGAGGGGCAGAGGAGGAAGAGAAGAGACTCAGCCTTCACCCTTAAGGAGCTCATAATCCCTCAGAGTCTGTGACTAAGGGTCACCCACCCTGAATGTATGCAAGCCACATTGTCTTCCTTCCAAAGAACCTTCTCCAGAACTCTTGAGGATTGTCTTCAAGCAGGACAATATTTTAATTAAAAGGGGAACACAAGAAATTCTTATACCATTCTTCAAAAGGTACATCACAGGGTGGACCATGTACTGTACACAATCACAGGGGGCACTGCCAAAGCTGACCATGGTAACAGAGCCCCAAGGCCCTTGTAGATGGATGTGCCCTTTAACATATCTTAACTACATCACATCATTTTCCAGAGTTTTATGACATGGATCCAGCCTTCATGACTCAGGTACAGATATCCTGTCTTCGGGCTGGGGATGTGGCCTAGTGGCAAGAGTGCTTGCCTCCCATACATGAAGCCCTGGGTTCAATTCCCCAGCACCACATATACAGAAAATGGCCTGAAGTGGCACTGTGGCTCAAGTGGCAGAGTGCTAGCCTTGAGCAAAAAGAAGCCAGGGACAGTGCTCAGGCCCTGAGTCCAAAAAAAGCCCCAGAACTGGCAAAAAAACAAAAACAAAAACAAACAAACAGATATCCTGTCTTCGCTACTAAGTGATTAAACGCTCTATTTTGCTACTCTCTCAAGGAGCCCAGAGCAGTGTTGTCAAGAGTAAACCACCATAGCCTTGGACTGGAGTCTACATCATCTCCTCCAAGGAAACCCTGCCTTCAGCAAGCCAACTCTCAGAGCCAAGTATCTCATCCCTAAAATTAGCAAACTAATATGACCTGACCAAGATATAGTTAGAGATGAATAAGATAGCAAAAATGAACTATTCGCCACCAGCACCACCAACAGAAGATGCTAGTTACTCTATGAAACTTTGGGCTAGCCTAGGCAGGAGGGATGTTAAACGTCATGGCTCTGTTTCAACTCACTGGGGAAATTGCCTTTCAGCTCTGACTCAATTCAGCAGTAAGCTTTGATTCTGCAGGGTGAAAATCCTCTTCTACTCCAGCATGAAAGATGGAGGAGAAGCAACCAAGGAGAGTACATGCCTGGCCAGTAGGGTCATGGACATTCATTCAGAGGGAAACCAGCAAGGCGGAGGGAGGCCAGGAGACTGAGGCCGTTTCTGCTCCCAAACCCAGACCCCACTACCTCTAGCCTTTCTTCTCTCCTTTTATCTTCTTTTTATTCTGCTAATAATACTTCATCTTTATAGCATAAACCAGTCTAGTCCTGATAGCTTTTGTTTATCTTAGTTTTGTCTTCTGACCCAAGAAATTATGTTTGTTTTTTTAATTGACAAAACATATTTTATTACCAAACTACTTTTTTTATCATGTCTTTTAATACTGCAAAATGGAATGCCAGCAGGATACACTTTTATATTTACTCTGTCATTATACTATGAGGGAGAAGGAACAATGAATATAACATGTGGGATTATTTCTTACCGGATTTTTTTTCCCTAATTTGAGGAGTACCTCCTATGGATTATAAAAATCTGACCTTCCATATAAACATTTGGTTTTGTGTGTTTCTTTGATTAGGCAGTTGGTGAGTTGTGACTGGTTTTGATGTGAGTGTTTTTGTTTGTTTGTTTGTTTGTTTGTTTGAATAATGCAGGGATTTGGACTCAACGTTTCATTCTTATTAGGCAGGCCTTCCACCACCCTAGCCTTGTCCCCAGTCCATTTTCCCTTATTTTCTGATAGAGTCTCTTGTTTTTATTCAGTACTAACCTCAGACCATGATCCTCTTACTTACACCTCTCACATAGCTGGTATTATACACATGAATCATATTATGCCCAGCTTGTTGATTGAGATGAGATTTTGCTGATTTTTTGCCTGGACTGGCTTCAATGAATCTCTGCCTCCTGATTAGATATTGGAGTATTTTAGAGAGTCTGTCAATGTGGCACAGAGTGAAGAGCACACTAACCTCTATGACTAATCTTGAATCCTCCTATTTTATGAACTTAAGCTGGGCTACTAGGGCAAAGGTCTCACCACTCCCCAACAGTACCATCTGAGGAACAAACCCTTAACACATGAGTCTTTGGGGAATGTTCATGGACTTTTCAGGCTGGCTTTGAGCGATGATTCTAAGATTTCACACCGATGGCCTGAGCATCAGCACCCAGCAGTACAATATGTCTTAGTTATTTTCACCCCTTCTATCATTCTTCCTCACATCTATCCTAACCCTGCCCATTCCCTCAAATTTCCTAGTTCTGTTTTCACATATATACACTGAGTATCATAACTGTGTTTGCCTACCATTCTACTTGTTACATTTATCATTCAATGCTACTATAGCCTTACTAATTTGTTTCTAAGTTGTATTGATCTGCTATTATTGTTTTGTGACTTTCTCATCATTCTGCCAATGTTGGCTTTATTTATTATGTTATAATATGATAGTTGTATTAAGAACATGGAATTATTATTGTTTCTTCTTGGAGTGTGGATATCTTAGTAATTTTTTGCTTCTCTATTTATGTCTTAAGTTTTTGTTTTGTTTTTCCTTTTCCTTTTCTTGTTCTTTTTGTCCCAGTCCTGGGACGGACTCAGGGCCTGGACACTGCCTCTAAGCTTCTTTTGCTTAAGGCTAGCACTCTACCACTTGAGTCACAGCCACACTTCCAGTTTTTCAGTAGTAGAATGGAAATAAGAGCTTCACAGACTTTCCTGCCTGATCTGAAAATCAAACTATGACCACTGATCCTCAGATCTCAGCCTCCAGAGTAGCTCAGACTGTAGGTGTGAGCCACCAGTGCCCAGTCTTATTTTATTTTCAATTGGAAATACATAGTTCAAAATTCAAAAGAAACAAAAATGCAAACATAGACATTATATATCCTTCCAGAGTCCTTGCATGCCCGTGTAGGCATATAGGTACATTATATGTGTGCATATAATGTACATACATATACATATATGTGTATTCATATCTGTGTATATGGAGAATTCTCTTATTTAAGAAATTAGTGTTTCCTTCTATATTGGAGTCCACAAAGATTAGAAGGCACTTGCTGTGTTGCTGATGAAAAGACACAGCAGTCTGTAGTATATAGCCATTTATATTGGGGTACACTGCTTATTTTCTTACTACTCAGTCTCTACCACAAATACGTACTGTTGTAAATACTATCAGTAGAAGTAGTGACTGCTTTTGGTTTTCCACAATCTTGTCAAGTCACTGTGGAGGAATAGAGATACAAAATCCCCATGGAGTTGGTCCCCTCACTCACAAACTGCTCCCGTCTGGACTGCTTGGTATTTATTGATTATCCTTAGATCGGTTCATGTTCTCCTTCCCGTCTCTCCTTAAGATGCAATCATGTTTCCTGTGTTCCACTCATTTCCTGTACTTGGTTTACTCCCTCATGACAAGGAACATCGAATGTGCACTTTGGGAAATTTGGTTTGTTTTGTGGGGTTTTTGTTTGGCTGGGTTTTTCTTTTCCTTTTCTTCTCTCTCTTTTTTTTTTTTTTTCAGTCCTGGGAAATTTCTTTCCCTTTAGAACTAGACCTTCCCTCCCTCCCTCCCTCCCTCCCTCTTTACTTCCATGTTCAATTATTCTGCAGAGCAGCTTTAAGTAGCTCAATCAAAGTGCAAATCCAGGTCTGGTGAGGGCAATTACAGGAATGGTCCTAGAAGCAGATCCAGGCTGAGTCAGCCCACGTGACTCAACTCTGGTCACACGGTTATGTCTCATCCTTCTCTCTCAGCCTGGAATGGGCATGAACCATTTCTCTTGCAGCAGTTGGCAGTACGTTTGTGTATAGTCTCTTTCCCTGAGAGCAAAGGATGAGACATGATGGCCACCCTAGCCCTGGGCTTCAATCTGTGAAACCCCCTCTGCTTGCCAGTCTCCCAGGGAACACTTTTCAATCGTTTGCCGATGCTCTGAGCCTCTGCGTCAAAACCCCTCAGCCCCAATCACCGTGCATCTGTGCCAAAACAAAACACTTCAAAAACACTTGACATGTGTTGGAGCCTGACTATATCTTCTTCTGTTTTCTCTTTGTATTTTACCCAGCACTGCACTGGGAGGAAAGAGGATTCTTGAAGCATAAACTTCCTATCCTATCATGCACTCACTGTCAGTAAGTGTTGTTAAAGTTACAAAGTCTCAACCATGGCCGAATTCTGATGCCCAAAGCAGGCAGACCAGGTCAGTAGCAATACAAATGCCACTTTAGTATGCCTTGACTTATGTAGCCATTTTTTGTACCTTATTGGAGTGCCAGGCATATAAGAGGCAGTCAAGATTAAATATTAGTCTGTTGGGGTATATATAGCTCAGTGGTAGCATACTTACTATGAGCAAAGGCCTGGGTTCAATCCCCATCGCCATAGTCATAGAAGATACGTAAATGAAGACCTATATAAATCTGATTCTGAATAGTCATAAGTCAAAGATTAAAAGAGTCCTGGGGGTTAATTCATTGTAGAAAAATGTCATTCCCAAAGCACAGGCCCAAAGACCTTCAGAGGGCTTTACAGAGTTAAAAGACTGGTGTAGTTCAGGCACTTGTTCAAAACTCTCTAGCATGTACTGAGTCTATTAGGATGCACCTGGTACATGCTGCACATGAGCCAAAGGATTCAGTAGGTACAGAGGTCTTCCAAGGATCAACAGGAAAGGAGAAACAAAGGGAATAGGAAATGACTCTCCAGCCACCAGGCACCAAGGATTAAAAACAAAGAAAGATGACTATCGCCAGTGAAATGAAGTTCCTTTCCCTTCCAGCAACCTCACCCTGCACACAAAAAATAAAGCATTGTCCATGTAAATCCACAGGCCACGTGAACTCGCGCAGCCTCAAGGAATAGAGCATAGCTCTAATCTTACACTGCCTGGAATGTGCCAGTATATTCTGTGTGCGCCAGGACCTGTCTGTGTAGTTCACTGCTTTGCACCCAAGGTAAAGCAAGCATCTTATAACTGTTAAACAAGCGAAATGTGTAACAATACACAAATAGACCTGTAGAAAATCCTAATGGGGGCACCTGTGAGGATCAGTCAATACATACTATGGAAAGAGAGAAGCAAAAGTTCACTAAAGAGGAAAGGGAGGGTCCTCTTAGTGTGTGGGATTCACTGCAAGAAGGAAAGAATCAAACCATATAAATTCAGATTTAGGGACAGCTCCCCAGCTGGGAAATGATGAGGTCAGAGTTATGAAATAGGTCCCTGTAGAGAGGGTCTTGGATGAAAAGCTTTGCTCACTAAGTATGTTTGTATGTCTGTGTGTCTGTGTATCTGCGTGCATGTGACATAATAACCTCAGGCAATAAAACATCTTAATTCAATTGTATAATAAGAGAATTTGGCCTGAATTTCAGATATTTCCATAAGTATAGTACAAGAACACACACACATATAAACACTTAAAATATATAAATAGATATATATTAGAAAGAAAGAAAAAAATATCTCAACCAAGAACTGCCCTTAAAACCAAATAAGTAAATGAGGGAAAGGTTGACACTGTTCAGAAGTTAACTGTAACCCCTATGTACATTGCCTTTGTAATATTAAAAAAAGAAAGAACTGGTTTCCCAGGCTCTTTAAAATCTAAAGAGTGCTGAATATCACTTTCTGTGCATGTGCCACTGGGGACATCACGTACCCCACTCCAATCCTCACATTGTTTATTTCTACAAAATGAGACCATACAGCTCTGGACTATCTTGCTTGAGAACAACGGAAGGTTCAGCTCAACTTTGCTTCGTCAGGAGTTCACACTTATAGACTAGTAGAACTGAAGACAGAGTTCTATATACAAGGCTTTCAGAGTCCTTTCTCCTCCTCTTTCTCCATCTCCTTCTCCTCTTCCTTCTTCTCCTCCTCCTTCATCTCTGTCTTTGTCTTCTGCTTCTTCTCTTCCTCCTCCTCCTCTGTTCTGTCCAAAGCTCTATCGGCCTCATTCCCTCAACAAGCCTCCTCCCCTTGGTCGCAGAGTGTCTGTGACAACTCTGAAGCCACATCATCACTCGTATAAGCCCCCTGCAGAAGAGAGCATAGCCAGCCCTCGATGGTCTCCATGGAAGGTGGCAATCTATTGGCTCCAAAGGATCAGGTCTGCTACTCCAAGCTAACCCTGTGACCAAAGGGACTGGACAGTCTTGGCCCCTTTGTGACATGCATGGGACTTCTGGAGCCAGAGAGGATAACTGAGACAACTGAGGATCCAACAAGATGGCCTCATAGTCCAACATCCCATGTTGTGTTTCTGCCCATTCTTCCTACACAGGTGCAGAGAGCTTTCATTTCCTCAAATCCTCACATGAAAATGTGTCCAGGAAAAGGAGAAAGTGCAGCCCACCAGCCAGCCACACACTCAGATGTAAACACACAATTCTGTTTATTTGTTTTGTTTTTGTTGCCAGTCCTGGGTGTGGACTCAGGACCTGAGCACTGTCTCTGGCTTCTTTTTTCTCTAGGCTAGCACTCTACCTCTTGAGCCACAGTGCCACTTCTGGCTTTTTTTCTACATATGTGGTGTTGAGGAATCGAACCCAAGGCTTCAGGTATACGAGGCGTGCACTTTACCACTAGGCCATATTCCCAGCCCCGAATTCTGCAAAAATAGGTTGGCAGAGAATGTGAGCCTACCCCTTCCCCATGCCTTCCCACATCTTGGCCAAACCGCCCCAGTCTTCAAGGGTCCATTGGAAAGAAGTTCCCTTCTCCCCACCCCTGCCCTTCTTTCACCTCATGGCCATCTGCCCTTCAAACGCCCTTGAAAGATGCCTGTTCATTTTGAATGAAAGCATTCTCTATGGGATCTGGCCTTCTACCTTGGCTTAACTAGATGGCTTTATCTAACCCTACTCGTCTCCCTCCCCCAAGCCCTACCTTCAAAGACCTTCCTTAGTGAAGTTTCCATTCTCTTCATCATAAATGGGGAGAAACCATGAGAAATTTCACAAACCTAAAAACACACTCAAACCCTATGCCAAGCTGCATACTACAAAAGCACACAAAACGTGTTTTTGCCACTATAGACTTCCAAGAACCAAGATTTTAAATGTGCTTTTGTGTCTGAAAGGGGAGGTAAGCAAGGTAGAATCAGGAAGAACTTCACCAGTAAAGTAGCAGTGAGAATGTCCTGAAAGAAGATAAGCCTTGTGGTTTGATTTTATTAAAAAGAAAACAATCATGTGATCAGAAGAAATCTGGATTCAAACCTCTAGTTGTTGAGTAGAGAGACTTTAGTTCACTGTATTGCAATATCTAGCCTGGTGTCTGACAGGTAATACATATTCCTCAACAATATGTGGAATAAGTGTTAGGAAGTGGTGCTTCTTGCTAATTCCTCACTGCACTTCTGTTTCTTGTTTGAAAGAGAGACTTAATAGCGCTTCCTTATGGAATGCTTGTGAGTCTGCCATGAAATTACGTGGTCAGCAGACAGCTGAAACTGTAACATCCCCCAATCAAAGGAGCTGCTGTTAAATATTAATCCATAAGACTATTTCTAGTCCTTGTTATATACTCAGCATCCTGCAATCAGAGAGATTGAGATACAAAATATCAAGAGAGAGGTTTCACTTTGAACCCTGCAGACTGCCAGAAGGTAAGGTGCTCATTGTTGTGGCAAGCTTTCATTTGATCATAATTGTGGAAGGCAAAAGAGGGCAGCAAAGAGCCATGAGGCTAGAACGGAGTGGAGAAACCATGAAAGCATGAGAAGAGGCCCTTCCAGAATGCAGGATGAGACTTTTCACCAAGCCCAGAGTCAGGATCTCCAAAGGGCCCCCTGGTTCTGCTACTCACTTGATGTGGGCCCTTCAATAAGACATATAATATCTCTGGTCTATGCTGCCCAGTCAGTAAAATGAGGAAAACTAAACCTAGGTCTTGGGAAGAACTGGCTTGCAGAGAGAAAACCAGCCTCACTTGGAGCTGATCTTCTCAGCTGTGCCCAATGTTGTCTGTTTGTGAAGGAAGATAAAAGCTGAGTTCACCCTGGGACCATTAAGGACTTTGAGTAGAGCCAGTTCTAGTGGAATTGTGGGAGTGAAATTGCGATGGATTCAAGGGACCATGCGCATGAATTCTTTTAAACTAAGAGAGGAGGCTGTCAAGAGATGTGGATAAATAAGGCAATCACGGGAAGCAGGAAAGGGATGAGCAAGTAATGTGTGTCCTTTTAGGGGCAATAACCTAGTGTTTGTATGGTATTTGCATGTTTGTGTCTCTTCAACTCTTCCTGGATTGAGTCCTGTTTCCCAGATCATTGGTTTCTGAAGAAAGTGTGAAAAACATGGTGAGCGCATTCCACATGACTAACCTCCAACACTACAGCAGCCTCCAGCCATTCCGGCCAAGCAATTACAGAAGCGGAATGGAAGGCTAGCCCCTCATTACCGCACTGCTTTGCTTTCAGTGTTTCTTTACTTCCTATCAAAAGACCTCATTGTGCAATTTGAAAGGCCGAGCAGCACCACGAGGTTTCTAACGTGGCAAATCTCTCCCACCCACTCCCCACTCAGCCCAGAGCCCAAACTCCAGCAGCAGCTTTCAAATCTGCCGTTTGTTTGGTCTCTTCTTTATTCTCCTATTTCGGGATCACATGTCTACCAAGTTTCATGTCATTTCTCAAGATTTTCGTCCTGATTTCAAGAAAACAAACATTTCCATTGTTGCCACCCACACGTCCCTCTATCCCTTCATCATTCAGTGGAAGTTATGTCAACATTTTTTGTGAAATTAATATTGAATGTTGGCATTGTTTGCTATAAAATGTGCTTCATAATTGAGTTATTTGGTATGTTATCAAATATCTTCTGTGTGTGTGTGTCAGTGCTGAGTTTGAACCCAGGGTATAAGCACTCTCACTTAGCTTTTTCTCTCAAAGCTACCATGCTACCACTTGAGCCACACCTCCACTTCCTGTTTTTTGCTGATTAATCAAGATAAGAGTCTCATGGATACCAGTACTGGCTTCAAACTTTGATTCTCAGATCTCAGACGCCTAAACAGCTAAGGAGTATAGATATGAGCTATCAGCTCCTGGCTCTGCTCACATGTCTTTTTTGAATGTTTGTTTTTTCTAAATTAATATTTCTTCTGGTTTCTCCATTGCTTAGCTTTCCATGAACTTATAACTAGTGCATATTTAAATTATCCTCAAACTATTACCATACTGAACATAAGACCATCTTCATATAAACATACCAAAAAAATACAGTCACTCCCTCTATGTAGGTCTGAGAGGCAGACCAACCTCCAGAAACTCCACTCACTCTTCCTCCTCCTCCTCTTCATCCTCTCAGGCCTCATGAAATCACCTTCAGGATGAGAATGAATCTTCTCTCTACTTTGGATTCTTTCTTGTTGTGGCCAAGATTGTCCTGGGATCTTGGCTTGTTCCCTAATTTTGCTACTTTGTAGCTTCCTGAGACAGAATGGGCAAGAGGTATACTTACGACCTGGCACAATCTTCACTTTAAATCGTATTGGCTTAGACTGGCTAAGGACAGATACCACCTTCTGTCTTGACATGATTGTCCCATTGTCTTCCGAGGCTCCCCAGGCCAGAAATGTACAATAGCATTCAAAGAATTGACTCTTTCTTTTGTAGCTTCCGCTACTCTGTGGAAACTCTGGAGGGCTTTTGTTTGTTTTGCCAGTACTGGAGCTTGATCTCAGGCCTAGAGCAGCTGTCCCTTAGCTTTTTCTGCTCAAGGCTGGTGTTCTACCACTTGAGCCACAGCTCCACTTCCAGCTTTATTTATGGTGAACTGGAAATAAGAGTCTCACAGACTTTCCTACCTAGGCTGGTTTTAAACCTCAACCCTCTGCTGTCGGCCTCTTGAGAAGCTAGGATTACAGGCTTGAGCCACTAGTGCCCAGCTGAAGCTTCTTGTTATCCCTTATAATCTGAAATTTCACCTGATGTGCCCTAAAATGATTCATTCCATTCTCATTTATTTTCCCAATCATTGAACTCCTGAATTCTGGAAACTGTTGTCTTTTTTTGTGCATCTGATTTTTTTTAATCATCTGTAATCATCTTTTCAGTTCTGTGGGTTTTCTACCTGGAATTGCTATTCAATGTTAATATTCCTTGCCTGATTTTCTAAGTTCCTTATATCTTCTTTACTATTTCCCATCATTTTATGCTGTATTTTATGCCAGTTTTGTTTTGTTTTGTTTTGTTTTTTTGTTGTTGTTTTTTTTGGCCAGTCCTGGGGCTTGGACTCTGGGCCTGAGCACTGTCCCTGGCTTCTTTTTGCTCAAGGCTAGCACCCTGCCACTTGAGCCACAGCGCCACTTCTGGCCATTTTCTGTATATGTGGTGCTGGGGAATCGAACCCAGGACCTCATGTATATGAGGCAGGCACTCTTGCCACTAGGCCATATCCCCAGCCCCTTTATGCCAGTTTTATTTTGCAAACTTCCTGTTAAATTATTTAACTTTCTCAATCACACTATTGATATCCTAACATTGTATGTTTGTATGTGCACGTGTGTGTGCACACACTCACACTAGTGTAAGAACTCAAGGCCTGCAAGACTGTCCCTTAGTTTTTTCACTCAGGGTGCAATCTTTGAGTGAAAGACCACTTGAGACCCATTTCCATTTCCATCTGCTATCTTCTCCACTCTTTCACATTCTTTTTTTTCTCAATTGTTCCCTGTTCTTGATTATGGGTGTGGTTTTTATCCATTCAATTAGTAATATTTGTGGAGCATCTCCTCATGCTAGTATTGGGTATTTGTGACAGAAAGATAAGCAAGACAAGTTGCCATCCCCTCCTACCACTTACATTCAGAGGTGACAGAGAGGAACAAATAACGTTATTTACTATTAAAGAGTGGCAGTTCTACAAAGACAATTTTGAACAAGGAAGAGAAATAGAGTTGTGGGGAGAGATGAGGACTTCATCTGTGACTCAGGAGTTCAGTCAAGTTGACCCTTTTCTCCATACTGTTTCCTCTAAGTTACTTGCCTATGGTATTTGACTTTATCTTTCATTCTAGACACGTTCAAAAATCATCATCATCATGCTTAGCTCTCCACTCCTATTTAATAGCCAAGGACAATTGGCGTACCTGGTGAGGTCTTCTCTGCTCTAGACATCAGCGAAGGGCCATAAAGAGGGTTGCGGGCTATCGGGAGCCCTCTGCCCAGAGTAAGCTATCTTTCCAGAGACAGTTTCACCATGGGCTTGGCTGCAAGCATTCTGGGTAAGCAGATTAGACCACCTGCTTCTGCATTTTGATTCATCTTTATTTTCAGTCTGGCATCTCACCGCTGCCCTCAGCTATGCCTGGCATCTCCAAGTCCAAATCTCTTGGCCAGCCACTCCAGAGGTAAAATTTGCCAATACTCATTTGTCGTGGTGGCCACAGGTAAAGAATAGGAGGCCTCATCACTCTTTATGTGTGCTTTTCAATTGTCTTCTTGGCTTTGCTCCAGTCTACCCCTGCCTCTACAGCTATCTGGAGTCTCCAGCTCCTGAGTCTTTTGGGATACACTATTCTATAGGGCAATGTTTTGATTGTGAGTTCCTGCCCCTCTGTAAAAGATTGCAAATCCATTTCTTTGTTTCTCAGCTGCTCTGCTTTGCTGTCAGGTTCTCTTTGTCCTGAAGGTTTCCTGTCTTATTTTGTATTGGTCCCCCCTACCTTTTGGGAAACAAGATAATATATATATATACAATTCCCCATGTTTACCCAGGATAACTATCTTCCTTGTAGTAGTTACTCCCAATGCATGCTGATACAATAAAGATACATTGTGTTAATCTGTTTATACTACTAGCCAAAGAAGGGAAAATTTGGTCCAACACAAAAAGAACCAGCATTTTCAGATGAGGTCTTCAGCTTAACTGTCAAAAATAACTCAGAAGGTAGGTGCCACTGGCACATGCCTGTAATCCCAGCTACTCAGGAGGCTGAGATCTGAGGATCACATTAGAAGTCAGCCCAGGCAGGAAAGTTGGTGAGGCTTTATCTCCAATTAACCACAAAAAGCTGGAAGTGGAGCTGTGACTCATGTGGTAGAGTACTAGCCGGGAACACAAAGGCTCAAGGACAGTAGTCAGGCCCAGAGTTCAAGCTCTGGGAGAGGTGAAAAATAAAAACCTTAGGAAAAAAAATGAAAAGAAAGCCATAGGCTGGGAATGTGGCCTAGTGGTAGAGTGGCTACCTCATATACATGAAGCCCTGGGTTCAATTCCTCAACACCACATATATAGAAAAAGCCAGAAGTGGCTCTGTGGTTCCAATGGTAGGGTGTTAGCCTTGAGCAAAAAGAAGCCAGGGACAGTGCTCAGGCCCTGAGTCCAAGCCCCAGGACTGGCAAAAAAAAAAAAAAAGACAGAAGAAAAAAAGCCATAAAGTGCACAGGGGAAGACAATTGTCTGATTGAAGCAACGATTCCATCAGCCCAGGATTCAAGAGACATAAAGTGGAGCTGCTTTAATTAATTTTTTAAATTTCATTGCTAAATAGGTGATCCATGTCACCCTTCCATCTTTCTCCCCTTAGTCTCCCTTCATTTTGTGGGTTGGTTTGTTTTTTAAGGCTGTAGACCATGTTCCATTTGTTAGGTTGGATGGAAATGAGACATCTGAGTCACTGACAGCCAGGCATCACAAGTTCTGACCAGGCCTTTTCTCTGCTGATTGCCATCAGTCTCTGAGAAGGTGGCTGTCTGGGGCCTGACCCTCCATCTTACCATGGCTCACACCCTCCAGGCTCAGGCTTTTGTGTGGGTGGATCTGCACGTAGGATCCCACAGCCCAGCTCCAGTGCCCTTACTACATTCAATATCCGTTTCTCCTTGCTTCCTCACACAAAACAATATTTCTGTGATTATGGCAATAATCTACCAAACTAAAATCATGTATCCCAGCCTCTCTTAGAGGTCACCCTGAGTCTTGACCAATTCAGCTCAAGTGGAAGTTGGCTACAGACCTGAAGGGGGAAGGGAGGCTTATTTGTTTGTTTGTCCTGATAAGGATTTGTCTTTTCTCTTGAACTTTGTCTTCTTTCCTGCTGCCTGGACCTTTTAAGAAGGGATAGCTGAGCTACAATGAGCCACTCAGCAAACATGTAGTAATGAGTATTTGCTATATGCCAGGAATTTTTTTTTTTTTTGCCAAGCCATGGAGATGGAACAATGACACAAGCAGCATCCTTCCCTTCGTGGTTCGAACATGCCATCAGACTAGCAAACAACCTGAAGAAAAGCCTAGAGACCTACACCAGCTCTGTCCCTGAGCAGCTGAGTCAAAGACGGGAACTTACTTGAGAAAAATGAAATCCTGTGGAATAAAGTCTAGCTGAACCATTCCTAAGCAACATACTTTCACTGTACTTCTTAAGGACATAGAAGATCCTTATAGGCAGGACATCTGGAGAATCCCTTGATGATATAAGCATTCTCAACACAACCATCTTTGTTTAGGAAGGAGGAGATGGTTCCCTGCTGTGGTGAAGAGAGGAGATCTGTGCACGGAAGAATGTTTAGGAACATCTGACACCTGCCCACTAGACAGAAACAGCAGCAGCCCTCTACCCCACACATGGCAATCAAAAATGTCTCCCAGCCACACACCAATGACTCACACCTCTAATCCTAGCTACTGCAGAGGCTGAGATCTGAGGATCACAGTTCATGGGAAGGAAAGTCCACAAGACTCATGTCCGATTAAGTAGCAAATAAATAAGCCAGAAGTGGAGCTGTGACTCAGGTGGTAGAGTACTAGCCTTGAGCATAAAAGCTCAGAGATTAGAGCCTAGGCCCCGAGTCAAGCCCCAAAACTGGCGCGCGCGCACACACACACACACACACACACACACACACACACGTCTCTCACACAAAGAAAAGACCATAAAAACCCAAAGAGTCCCCATCTACAAGCCAAGGAAAGAGAGATCAGCATGAAACCTGCCTAGCTGACATGTTGACCTCAAGTTTCTAGCCTAAAGACCTGTGTGGAAATTTCTGTTGTTTAAGCCATCCAGTCTGTGGTATTTTGTCATAGCAGCCAAAGCTAACTAATATACACTGTACAAACTTCATAAGAGCAGAAACTTGAGAATGAAGCCAGTATCTATTAAGTGCATGCCATATGATGAGTATTACAGTTGACATTTTTCACTCTATTACCTGGCTTCATTTTCTCCATGATACTATGAAATGTAGTATTATTATGACTTTTTTGTAGCAGTACTGGGATTTGAACTTAGAGCCTTTGACTTGCTTGGCTGGTGCTCTATCTACTACTTGAACCAGGCTTCTAGCCCTGTTTTTCACAGGTTAATTTTAGGATAGTATCTCACTTCCCACCAGGGCACAGAGCTCATAGACTCATCACCATGTCTAGCTTCCTTTCCATAGACAGAGTCTCACAGACTTTTCTGCTCAGGCTGGCCTGACACCAGAGTGACTCTACTCCACTCACAGCCTTCTATGGATCCCGGATGATAGGTGCACACCATTTTGCTCACCTATGGGTTGAGAAAGAGGTCTTGTGAATTCTTCTGTCCAGGCTAGCCTCAAACAATGATCCTCCTTTTCTCAACACAAAGCAGCTAGCTTCGATTACAAGCACGGGCCACCTGTGTCGACTTATTAGGCCCATTCTATCCCAAAGGAAATTGTGACTAAAATGACACTCACAACTTAATCAGATGTGTCTCCACAAGGATTCCAAAGCTATATCTGCATCATCTTTTTTTTTAACTGTCTCCAGACATTGCCAAACTTTCTCTACTCCCAAACAGGTGGTGACTTTCTTTGGTTGAGATGTGTGGATGGTGGTGCTGGCAGAAAGGGGACAAATAATGAAATTCAAATCACACCCAGCATGTTCGGAAACAACCAGTCACCCTCATCATGTAAAGAATCCAATATAACTAACTTGACTCTAGTTAACTGAATGGTTTCCTGGTGGCCATGCTTTCCACAAGTTCAGACTCTAACGATCAACACTGGTGATAGCAAGTCAGCCTTGGTGAGGAAGGGTGTTATTTATCGTTCCTCAGACTTCTACTCTTCCACCTTCTAAAAGTCCTGGTCTTCAGAGCCTGCCTTATTCTATTTGAGCTGCGATGACAAAATACCTTTGGCTGGGTGGCCTAATAACAGAATGTTATGTGTCACCATTCTGGAATCTTCTGGGGTCTAAGATCAGAACACCAGGATGGTGTGACTGTGTGCTGGGTCACAGAGGCCGACTTCTCATGGTGTGCTTACACCATAAAAGGAACATGGCAAACCTCTGGGGCCTGTTTTAGGACCCTGCCCTCATGACCTAACTACCCCCATAGCATCACCATGGGGGTTAGGATTTCAACACAGAGACCAGGAGGGGAAAGCAGGGGCAAACATTCATTCGCACCAGAGCAGGCTCTGTTGCAAGCCAGGGGTTATTTCTTTCTAAACTCAATCAAAGTTAGTTGCTTGAAGAGATTCCTGGCTTTCCTCCAAAATCCTCCTAACTTACCAAACTACCTCACATCTTGTAGGAAAACCTACTGAATTTTAAAAGCCCAGAGGTAGAGCCACAAGACATACAGCCCTTGCCCCTGGGGAACCTTTCTCCTTGGCCCAGCCCTAATCAACCCTCACAGCTTTTCAGAGCCACCAGTAAGTAGGTCAAATAGGTGCAAATTTTATTCGTAGTGATTGACTAGGAACTCTACTGGGATCAGTAGTGTGAATAAAATAGATTGCTCCCTGCCTTGCTGGCTATTTGGCTTAAGGAATGTTAGAAATACCTTGCAGGGGAGACATTTGAGTGTAAGGTAGGTGATTTATCTGAGAACTACAGAAGTGGTGATTGAGCCAGACTTGGAAAATCAGTGCTGGACCCGGAGTGAAAGCCCTGGGTGCCAGGACTTTCACTGTCACTGTAGTGCATTCACACTCGCAGAAAGCTTTGAATTAAAAGTGAAAATGAAAATAAATAAATAAATAAATAAATAAATAAATGTGAAAATGACAATGTGATGAAATCTAGTAGACACCAACCACTTAAAGACAATAAAAATAACTGGTAGAAAATGAACTATGCAACTTGTGGGCAGGAATGAAAGGGGAAAACTGGGGAAAAGCAAAGGAAGGGATGGCATTGTCCAAAAAAGAATTGTACTCAGGGCTGGGAATGTAGCTTAGAGGTAAAGTACTTGCCTAGCTTGCACGAAGCCCTGGGTTCGATTCCTCAGCACCACATAAATAGAAAAAGCCAGAAGTGGTGCTGTAGCTCAAGTGGTAGAGTGCTTGCCTTGAGCAAAAGAAGCTCAGGGACAGTGTTCAGGCCCTGAGTTCAAGCCCCAGGACTAGCAAAAAAAAAAAAGAATTGTACTCCTTCCCTGACTTATGAAGTGGTAACCCTCTGTACAACACCTTAATAATAATGATAAAACTATATTTGTAAAAAGATAATGAAAATATATTTAAAAAATTTTAAGTAAAAGAAAAAAAGTCTGTGACCGTGGTTCAAGTAATAGGGTGCATGCCCAACAAATATGAAGCCCTGAGTTCAAACATCAGTGATGGAAAAAGTAAACAAAAAGAATGCTAAAAGCATTTATTAATGTCATTCGATGTTACCTGATGTTGATCTAGACTAAGAATATTGAGATAAAATTTCTGAAAAGAGTGGGAATAGGGATCCGTGATGGACTTGGATCATCAGGGACTGTGATCATTCTATCATTCAAGAATGTTCTTAATGCAAGGGACAGAATGGAGTGAGGGTGCTTGGGCTACGACCACTTGCACCCATTTCTCTCCACTTGATGGAAGCAGCTGCCCGTCTGGCTGGTAAACAAGACTGCCACTGGGCGCCGGTCAGCAAGCTGATAAGGGAGGAAGAGCTCCCTTCCAAAGTCCAGACCAGCTGTCCGTGTCTGCAAGCCTAAGGAAGGGCTGTACAGCTGCTGGCATAGGGTGTAAAGCGTGTTCTAATGTCAACATCCTGCCAGCAGAGAGGCTGCGTGGGTTGAGATGTCTAATGCCCCCATCCACACCTGCTTCTCACACCATTTACCAAAAATAATCTGACACTCCCAGCAGGTGGGGTGGCAACAGCAGGACACCAATTGTGGAATGTGCACCTCTGGAATCTCAAGAGACTCAGTGACGGCAGCGCAAGGTGAGAGGACCAAACTGTGAAATGGCATTTCAAAAGGATGCCATGTATGTCAGAAAGAAGAGGACAGGAGAGGAGGGGAGGGGAGGAGAGGGGGAGGGGAGGAGAGGAGAGGAAAGGAGAAGAGAGGAGAGGAGAGGAGAGGAGAGGAGAGGAGAGGAGAGGAGAGGAGAGGAGAGGAGAGGAGAGGAGAGGAGAGAGGAGAGAGGAGAGGGGGAGAAAAAAGGAGGCATGACAGAGGAGAGAAGACAAGAAAATGGAGAACAGAGGGAAAGAAAGGCAAGAAAACAAAGCTTCTCTCTTTGGATATCTGTGTGTATATTTATTATGCATATATACACATTTTTAAGTATCTGGAAAAAAGAACACACATAATTGATAATAGAAATTATTCTTGGAATCTATTTGGTGATTTTTCCTACTATGCTCTTATAGATTATGTACATTTTCTAAGTAAGAGCATCATAATTTTAATTTTAAGAAGAAAAATTATTGAAACTGTAATCCCTCAATACATCACTTTGACAATAAATATATTTTAAAAATAAAAAAGAAGAAGAAGAAAATTAAGTTGGGCACTGGTGGCTCACACCTATAATCCTAGCTACTCAAGAGACTAAGACCAGCCCAGACAGGAAAGTGTATAAGAATCTTATCTCCAATTAATCACCTAAAAGCTAGAAGTAGAGGTGTAGCCCAAGTGGAAGAGCACCAACCCTGAGTAGGAAAAGTTATAGGACAGTGCCCAGGACCTTAGTTCAAGCCTCAGTAGTGGTAGAAAAGAAAGAGGAAGTAAAAGGGGAGGAGGAGGGAAGAAGGAGAAAAATGAAGGTACTGGACTCCTTAGGGTAGGGGACTCTCCATTTGAAGGGAAAGGGCTTCTGCTGCCACTTTGAAGCAACTTAAGCAAAGTGGGAACTATAATAGGATGGGTCTCATAGTGGCTTCCCCAGCCACTATGTTTAAAAAGTTATACTGGGGGCTGGGGATATAGCCTAGTGGCAAGAGTGCCTGCCTCGGATACATGAGGCCCTAGGTTCGGTTCCCCAGCACCACATATACAGAAAATGGCCAGAAGCGGCGCTGTGGCTCAAGTGGCAGAGTGCTAGCCTTGAGCGGGAAGAAGCCAGGGACAGTGCTCAGGCCCTGAGTCCAAGGCCCAGGACTGGCCAAAAAAAAAAAAAAAAAAGTTATACTGGGGGCTGGGGATATGGCCTAGTGGCAAGAGTGCCTGCCTCATATACATGAGGCCCTGGGTTCGATTCCCCAGCACCACATATACAGAAAATGGCCAGAAGTGGCACTGTGGCTCAAGTGGCAGAGTGCTAGCCTTGAGCAAAAAAGAAGCCAGGGACAGTGCTCAGGCCCTGAGTCCAAGCCCCAGGACTGGCAAAAAAAAAAAAAAAAAAGAAAAGTTATACTGAACACAGCCACCTCCACCCCCAGAGTCTACAAAGCCTAGAATGCTTATTACTTGACCCTTTATAAAAGAAATTAGACAATCTGTTCTAGATTCATATTTACCTTCATTGCATGGTCTACAATAGAACACTGACCCAGAAATTCAAACTCAGATAAGTAAGAAAAAGATCAACCATAATCCTACTTTTAAACCCCATTCAACTCCACAAACACCACCAAATCATAAAGCCTTTCCATATTTACCCATTGTCAGTATGCCCTAGAACAATCATGTCTGTCATTCTTCACTGATTTTCTTCAAGGAATATCTCAACCTCAGCTACTTTCTTGTTTCTTTATATTTGGCTCACCTCCCTCATCACAGTGTATGCACCATGAGCACAGGAATCTTCCCAGTGTTGTTTGTCACTGTATGACAGGCCTGTAACAGTGCCTGGCATACAGTGGGTGTTCTATAAGGATGGATGGATGGATGGATGGATGGATGGATGGATGGATGGATGGGTATGGATGAATGATGGATGAGTGGATGAACCTGGATGGGTGGTGAATAGATGGATAGATACATGGATGCATGTATATGATTGAGTGGTGGATGGATGGATGAATGAATGGATGGATGCATCTACAGTTTTTATGGCAAATTTTTCCTATCAAGGTAAAGAGAGAGAATGACACAGTTAATAGCAGTAGGGAGCAGATTCCAGGGGGAAATGGAAGAGCAGTCTGTGGATGTATTTCAAAGACATGAACTAAAATATTCAGTGATGTGGACTGTGACTATTTTTAGTTGGATTTGAAGCTAATTGGAGATGGTGCCTGCTAAGAGAACAGACTGCAATGAAGTTGGACAGTGTTGGGGTGAGCTGGGTGCTGGATTAAGGTTTACTGCTTACAGGCAGGTCCCAGGTCTTCATCTGAAAAGGCAAGTAGGAAGCCATGGGGCCCCATCATAGTTGAGGCTGAAAGCAATCAGTGATCTGGAGGAGGAAGAAAGGGCAGGGGTCCAAGCCAGAAATCCTCTTTCCCTTGACCCAAGGTGTGAGACCAAGGAACCCTGAGGCCCAGGCCTCTCCCCTCGACAAAACCGTGTGCAGATAGAGGTAAACTTAGGGTCCTTGGGCCCCCAGTGCTGGCAAGATGAAGGTCCACCACAAGAGGCTCTTTTCCTGCCTTCCTTAATCCCTTTGAGGGCAAAAAGGATTGTCAGAAGCTTGAGGGGAAAATAGTAGTTCCATAAACCTCTCCCTATCCCCAGGAAAGGAAATGGATCCCAAGGAAAATTCTTTATATGTCTGGCAGGGATAAGTGGGAGGATGAGAGTTCAGAGACCTTGAAAGAGATGACATCATTTTAAGAACACAGAGAAAAAGAAAGAAAAGAAATGTGAACCTTTTCTCCCCCCTTGAGAAAGAAAGCATATACGACTCATAGAAATTTTTGTCAGGTTGTGTCATAAATCAAAACTATCTCCACAGGATAGCTAGAGCTTTGTAGTCTCCCCCAAGAAATGTTCGGTAAAGTGTCGTTATTCATTAATCCTTTGTTACATTGGCTTTGCTTCTGGAGAAGTAGAAAACAAAGTTGCCAGGCTCAAGGTGGGTGTAGGGTCAAGAACAGAGATTACTCATGGTGCACACACATCTGAGTTACAAGAATAGCCTATTATATTCTGCAGCCCTGAAGTTCTTATCTCTGTCTAAACGAAATGCAGAAAAAATGTGCAACCTTGAAATACAGAGACTCATTCACTTCTGTAGGTGAAACCAAAAGGAGAGGAAAAAAAGAAGAAAGCCTTGGACTATTCTAGAAACAAATTAACTCCCTTGTTGATTTACAGATACCAAAGGAAGACAGCAACTCATTTAGAGGTAAATTAATCCTTTGGACAAATAACTAAATTTGAATACCAAAACTAGCAAGCTCACACACTCATTTAAAATGTCTCCACACAATGTGCCCTACTCTTTCAGTGGAACAATCTGATTGTTTGTCTAAAGCAACCTGTAGCTATAATCCTAGAATCCTGCACTAACACTTTTACTACAGATTCTTCTTCGGGCTATATTGTGTTAGTGTCTATACATGCTTAATTTCATCTCAGATAAGAAAAATAGAAATGTTAGACACCCAAATTTACAGTGTATAATGTTAAAAAAAAAAAAAGAATCCAACTAGTAGATTCCTACTTTTAACCTCTATACCTATGCTTTTTCCTGGAGTCTCAACACCTCTCAATTGTAGCTTTCTCCATGACTAGTAAGGTGTTCCCACTATCTCAATGACTGATTTGAACCTCCAGGAAAAATCAAATACACAGTTGTACTTTTCTGTCTTAGCCTGCCATAAAATCAACATCGAGATTGATTGTTTCCTTAAGAGAGAGAAAGAAGGAACGCTGCAGACTCCGGCCCTTCACAGGAAACGCCCAGATGTCTTCAGTACACATTTACTACCTTCTCCAAGTCCTGTAACAAAACTCTCCATAGACAGTACTGGCCCTAGGTCCCGGAGTCTAATGGTGAAATAGTCTACACATAAATCACCCACCTCATAACTATGTTTTGATCGTAGAAGACTCACAAACCCTCAACTGCATAAGACAGAGCCTCATCCCTTACATCTTCATCATGGAGTGGCCTCAGCCCCTGTCCTCCATTCTTGTTGGTTCTTCTGCCCTTACACCTTACCCTAGAGAACCCAAACAAGAGACAGACTCAGGATGCTCAGATTCAGAGCAGAAACTGGGAAAAAGGAGCCGACATTCTGAGCACCAGACTTAGAACTGGATGGAAAAATTAAAACAGTGTGGGACACACCTGGATCAGAAAGGGGACGTCAACTAGCTGGCCCCGACTGTTTCTCAGTCCTAGGGCCACGTGTGGCTAGCTCTTCCCTTACGGACAGCTCATGCCTCCCCTTACAGTCCTTTGATAGGTGCATGTACACTCTCTCCTTCCTGCCGAATCTGATTGGCTCTTGTGCCTTATAAGTTACATGTGCTCCCCTCAATAAAGGAGATCTTTCCCTGACTTGTCTCCCAGACGCGTCTGATTGTCCTCCGGTGAGGGAGGGCTGGGGGGGGGGGTCTTTCGACCCTTTCCTTTCTTGGCTTGTCCGGTAGGGGCATGCTTTCTCCCATCTCTCCTACAGGTCAGGGGAGAGGGGAGGCTAAAAACCCTGACAAAACAGAATCTAGACAGAAAGCCACAGAAAAGCACCTGGGCAGCCACAACAGAACAATCAGACAAGCAATCTCGGTGCAAAGACCAAGACTCAGTTATGACCTCTCTCTCACCTCCCAGCTGTTTTCTCCATGTGTTTCAGCTGCCAAGCTACCTCCTTCCTGCCCCCCACATAACCCACAGCCAGCATAACACCTGACACTACTCGCCAGTCCAAGCAGATTGAATGGATTTGCCAGGTGAGAAATTACCTTGCTGCAACAGTAGGCTCCTAGCACACCATCTGGGAGGTTATTGAGCAGAAAGGTTTGTGGATAGAAGTCAGATGCTCAAATCAGATGATTAAAGCAATAACCCCAAAAAGCAAGGGGGTTGGGGACGGGGAACAGATACAACTTCAGGAAATAGTGCAAACTGGGTAGAAGTGTTATCTCTTAATCCTGTGAAACACAATATTTGGGTGTACCTCTCCCTGTCCATGTCCTTCTTCACCCCTCAACCATCCTCCTCCTTCCATATCCCCCTCCTCCTCCACCTCTGTCTTTCTTTCTCTCCTACATCAACTTTCCTATTCACACAGAACATTGAGCTAAAAATCACAAAAGGTATCAATAGAAGGTACCTGGAGCCAACAGAGGCTCCATCAAAGCGAGGCAGAAGCAGGTATGTCTGGCCAATCACTCTGCTGAGCAATCATGTCTCTTTTTCAGCACATCTTAGGTGGAAAACAAATGGAACTGAAAATGGACATCACCCAAGAGTGTTCATGTAAGATTTCATGAATAATGAGTGCCTCATGAAGGTACTGCTTTTGGTGTCTCATTTGAAAAAAAAATGATGCTTCTTGGACCCCTTCATGTCTTCCTATAAATATTCATCACACACATCTTCTTGACTGCCTTTCTCAAGCTCCTTAGTTCTTTCCTTCATCTCTCTTATTTTCTATAAAGAGTTTAAATAATACAAGCAGCCACTACAGGTCCTCTGCCAGAAGATTTTTTTTCAACTTGAGCTTTAAGACAGAGAAAACAAAGAGCTATTGCATCTCTGGATAACTCTGGCATAACTCAGATGCCTGTGATCAATAGAAAGAGGCAGAGCTGAAGCCATGCAGTTCACGGGAAGAAGGAGAGAGAACACCTCGATGACAGGAGAGAGATTTAGGAGAAGCAGCTGCAAGAAAGAAAGAAAAAAAAAAAAAAGAGGCCAGCTGCACAGAAAAGCATCTGGTGGTGATACATCTCAATTAAGACAAGCAGTCGGTCCCCTTGGCATGTTCAAAGAGGTGTCTACAATGCGCATCGCGTGACTGAGGTGCTCTAAAGCTATGGCAGGGGGCAGGGAGGTAGTTCAGTGGAAAAGCACCTGCCTAACAAGCACAAGGTCCTGAGTTTGATCCCCTCCCCCATGAAAAGACAATACAGGTAAAGCAATGGCGGGCACAGAGCTGGAGGAGAATGCAAAAGGGAGATGAGGGAAAGTGGGGAGCACACGGTAGAGAAAAGTGGCATTGGGAATCCAGGCTGAGCCACTTGGGATTCAGCAACAGGTTCCATCTCCATGGAAAACCTTCCCCAGTCTTGCCAAGGGCTCAAGTCTTGAGGGGCAACAGTTTGTACTCTGACTGGAAGTTGCTGCTGAAGGGTAGGGAAGAAATCTCATCAGGGTGGTGATGCTGTGGCATAGAGTATGACATCAAAACTGCATATCCCTCACCTAAAACTAATTTTGCCTTACAATTTTGTCAACATGAGACCAATAATAGCAAGTCATTCTAAGATAACTGAACCCAAGCAATCCCAAAGATAAGAGCTATTGTTCTCACTTTGCAGAAGACAAAACTAATCAAAACTAAATAATTTTTTCTGGGTCATAAAACTAGGAAGACCTGTCCCTAGGATTTAAATCCAGATCAGGGAGAGAGATACTCAGGCTTATGCTTTTAACTACTAGGCAATAGTTACCTCAAAAACACAAGCCACTAACTCAGTGATGGATGGAAGAAACCCTTCTCAAAAAGTAATGAAACTATTCTAGCAGTCAGATTGCAGAATCAGCCTAGGTACCCATCAACAGATGGATGGATAAAGAAATATGATGTATGTGCACATGTGCGTGCACACACACACATACACACACAGAATGTTATTCAACCACAAAGAAGAGCAAAATACTCAGGAAGTGGAAAAATGGATGGGGAAGAGCAAACTACTCATTTGCAGAAAAGTGGATGGAAGCTGATTCACGAAGTTAAGCACTGTGAGTTTTTTCATTCATATGTAGAACTAGAGAAAAAGAAAAGATTATGAAAGTGGAAGAGGGACTACAAGGAGCAAGGATGAAGACTGAGGAAGAAGAGAAGGGGTAAGGAGAGCAAGAGAGAGGTAATGAAGGGGTGAGGATGATCAAAACACTATACACTTTTATGCAAATGTCATCATGAACCTCATTATTTTGCATAATGAATACAATACACATTGATTTAAAAATTATCCCCCCAAAAAGACCAGGCAAGTTCAATTACTTGGTATTACATCTGCAATGGTCAGGGAAGGGTAGGAAGAGGGATATGGAGCCCCAGTGCCCCCTATCTGTTCCTTATATGGAAAATTCCCCAAGCTATGTTGTTAAATATAAAAATAAAGATGTGGGTGGGTTTGGGAGACATAGGGGAGTATGGTGGAAGGGGTGACATTGATCAAGATGCATTGTACTCATAAACTGATAGGCTGAGCTCAAACCCCTTTGCACAATTTAAAGACAATAAAAATTTTAAAGTAAACTGTACATTGTTTTCTTCATTTGTATACTGATGTTTTAAAGTCTTTATTTTCTTTCTTTCTTTGGTGCCAATCCTGGAGCTTGAACTTTGGGCCTGAGCCATGTCTTTGAGCATTTTTTGCAGAAAGCTACCACTCTGCCATTTGAGTCATCGCTGCACTTCCACATTTTGGGTAGTTAACTGGAGGTCAGAGTGGCTTTGAACCACAGGCCTTGGCTCTCAGCCTCCTGAGTAGCTAGGATTACAGGTGTGAGCCACTAGTGTCCGGCTAGAGTCCTTTTAAAAAGAGACACCAAATATGCAGACACATACAGCTTATATAATAGCAATGCCTAACTGTGGCACACAAGAAGCATACAGCTTGTAAGGAAGAAAGCTGAGCACCTGAGGAATCAAAGAAGGAAGGAAAGGAGAAGGAGTTAGTCTTACTCTAATCTCATCTGAATTTCATGCTGTAGAAACATATTTCACACTCAAGGAAGCAAAACTAAAATTGAAAGGTAAGTTCCTTTGTTCTTTCTGTGCTTGCAGCCACCCCAAAATTCAATGAAATTGATTCATTCAGCAAACACCATTGAGAGCACTGTGGTGAGTCTCCAGCAGAATTAATTACTAGCACCGAGATCAGAGTAGTACTGCCTTGAATGGTTGCTGGAGAAGCCCTGATGGGTGTGGAAATTTTATGGGGTCATTATGTCCCCAGAGGCATCTCAGAGATCTGCCACTAGTGGATGAAACTGCCAACCTACTTCCCGCAGCTCAAAGAAATTCTACACAGCTGGGTCAGAGATGGTCCCTGATAGGATCAAAACTGGCTAGAAGGCTTTGGCCCAAACAACTGAAAACATTGAGCTGTCACTACCTGAGTGAGGTAGACTCCCCTCCTCATGAGTAATTCCTTAGAGTCTAAAGAAATCAGGCATTATATATAACAATAAGGCACAAATTATGAGAAACAAAGCAACTCTCTTTCTACTTTGAAATAAGAAAATCTGATGGATGCCATTTGAAGGGAGGGGGACAGTCTCCCTGAGCTTCTTTTGCTCAAGGCCGGCACTCTACCACTTGAGACAAAGTTCCACTTCCAGCTTTTTGGTAGTTTATTAGAAGACAGTAGTCTCATGAAAAGTCAGGTGGTGGCTTACACCTGTAATCCTAGCTACTCCAGAGGCTGAGATCTGAGGATCTTAGTTCAAAGCCAGCCCAGGCAGAAAAATCCATAAGATTCTTATCTCCAATAAACTATTCAGAAAAATCTGGAAGTGATACTTTGGCTCAAGTGGTAGATAACTAGCCTTGAACACAAAGAGGCTCAGAAACAACACCCAGACCCTGAGTTCAAGACCCAGAACCTGCAAAATAAAAACGAGGTGGGGTTCTCATGGACTTTTCTGCCTTGGCTGGCTTCAAACCATAATCCTCAGGTCTCAGCCTCCTGAGTACTACGATTACAGATGTGGGCCACCAGTGCCTGGCAGATGAACATTTTTAAATATTAAAATACAGTGTCATTAATTCAAGTAAGGAATAGATATTTCTTTCTTTCATATCAGGAAGAAAGGAATAGGATAGAGCTCTAACTTGGATTTAGCGAGATCAACAGACATCCAAAAATTATATAAAATATGGAAAAGCATAGACCATGGTGTGTTTATAGGAGAAAGTTTTTTGGATTTGCTAGAAGGTAAGCCAAGAACAAGGTACAGTGCAGATGGGTTACAGTGGACACCTGATATATGAAAGAATTTAGATATTTATGGTAGTCAAAATAGCTAAGCGGGCTGAGGATATGGCCTAGTGGCGAGAGAGCTTGCCTCGTATACATGAGGCCCTGGGTTCGATTCCCCAGCACCACATATACAGCAAACGGCCAGAAGTGGCACTGTGGCTCAAGTGGCAGAGTGCTAGCCTTGAGCGGGAAGAAGCCAGGGACAGTGCTCAGGCCGAGTCCAAGGCCCAGGACTGCCCCCCCCCCAAAAAAAAATAGCTAAGCGGCTATTTGTGGATAAATGAAAAGGAAAATGTGCAGAGAGCATAGATAGATAGATAGAGAGATAGATAGATAGATAGATAGATAGATAGATAGATAGATAGATAGATAGATAGATAGATAGATAGATAGATAGAGTCAAATGATAGATAAATAGATACCTAGATACATAAATGATAGTCAGATAGATAAATTGGGAAATATTATTCAGTCAAACAGAAAATAAATTCTCACATGTGCTACAATATTGATGAACCTTGAGGACATTATGCTAAGTGAAGTCAATGAGCCACAAAATGACAAAGAGTATGCTTCTGTTTCCAAGCAGTCCCTAGAGTAGTCAGGATCAGAAAGTAGACTGGTTTCCAAGAGGAGATAAGGGGAAAGGGAGTTGTCAGCTCTTAGATACAAAGTTCCAATGTTACAAGACAAAAATATTCTGGAGAAGGTCAGTGGTGGTGTTGACATGTGTGATTATACTTACTATTGCTGAGCTATGCATTTAAAAATGGTTACGGGAACCAGGCGCCAATGCATTGCCCCTGTAATCCTAGCTATTCGGGCGGGGGGGGGGGGGGCTAAGATCTGAGGATCCAGGTTCTAAGCCAACCCAGGCAGGAAAGTCCATAAGACTCTTCTCTCCAATTAACAACCAAGAAGACAGAAGTAGGGCTGTGGCTCAAGTGGTAGAGAGCAAACCCTAAGCAAAACAACTCAAGTTCAGTACCCCGGCCCTGAGTTCAAGCCCCAAAGCTGACACTGAAAAAATGATAATTAAATTAATCAAGATGCATTGTACTCATGACCTGACTAATGGGATTGAAACTTCTTTGTACAACTACATTATAGTGGTCATCATCATCATATGTTTTTAATTGGAAAGAGCAGTAAATTCCTTTGAATCCTTGGATCTTAATCTTGTGTTCAAGGACCCAAAACCCATTAAACTAACCCTAAAAGTCCTTGGGAGGAAAGCCCTTGTAAAAAATAATTAAGTAAAGAATTAGCCCTAGCACCAAGATACTTAATGGAAAACCTCATCTCTCTAGTGACTGACAAATTACCACTCATTATATCAGTCCACACAGTGTTGCAATAATAAAATATCTGAAGCTGGGTAACTTTGAAGAGAAAAGATATTTTATATAACTGACCATTCAGAACTGTTTGGGGCTTGCATCTGGTGATAGCCTTCTTCCTAAAAGAGTCCCGGGGAATGGAGAGCACCACATACCAAAAACAGGAAGTGTGGATGTGTGTCTGTTCTTTATAAACCTCTGATCCATCTCTCTCATATGTTCTCTCTCTCTCTCTCTCTCTCTCTATTTTGTTTGCTTTTGTCAGTTTTGTTTTATTTTTATATGTTTGGGATTGAACCCAGTGCATCACACGTGATGCTCAATACATACCATACCGATGAGATGGGGAAAGAAACTATTCATACACAGATGCTTGAACTCTGACTGGAGTCAAGAAACGGTCGTATCTGGGAATTCCTCCCACAGGCGCATTAAACCCACCACACGCGAAGAGTGAGTGCTCAAGGTTTCTCCCTGCAGCCTCGTTTGGAGCATGAGTCTGGAGAGTCTGGTCCTCTGACAAGGATCTGGTTAAATAAATTACATTTTATCTATTCAGCCACCCGAAAGAGGAGTTCTGATATGTTACTAAAGGAAGGAGAAAGACACGCCTGCACATGCGGATCCAGAGAAGAACAAGTAGATAAATGGGACCTCATCCGAATTGTAAATGCTTGCTCTGAATAATCTCTCAAAGAAGATGTGTCACATTCTGTGAGAGAATATTTGCAGAGCCCAACAAAGGACTTGTGTTTAGGGTAATATGGGAGCACTCTAAACTCAATAGTAAGAGACAAGCAGTCCAATTAGAGAGAGGCCAAGAGATTTGAACAGATACTGCACCAAAGAGGAAATACAGATGCCAGATAAGCATAGAAAACAATGTCTAACATTATTAGCAACCAGGGAAATCCACATACAACTATGATAGCTAAGACCTGTGAGATAGCACATGCCTATATTCCAAGTACTTGAAAGGATGAGGCAGGAGAGTCACAAATTTTGGACCAATCTGAGCTGCAAAGTAAGACTCTGCTTCCAAAAAGGTAAAAATAGAAAAAAAAAAAGTTTTGAAGACTATGGTGCTTCTACAAGCCTACTATAATGGCCAATATAAAGGCACTAGTAGAGGAGCACAGAAATGGAGGAAGGAAGGATGAACAAATACAGTCATTATATTCAGTGTATGCTGTATAAAAAATTGAATGATATAACTTGAGGGTAGAGATAGAGGAGAACAATGGAAGTGGTGACATAGACCAACATACATCATACTCATAAACTGACTTATGGAATTGAAACTTCTTTGTACAAACACTTAATAAAAAATGAGTAGAAAAAATAACATAAAAGGGTTAGGCCAGGCACCAGTGGCTTATGCCTATAAACCTAGCTACTCAAGAAGCGGAGATCTAGGATCTTGATTCAAAATAAGCCCAGCAAGAAGGTCCATGAGACTTTTATTTCCAATCAACTACCAAAAAGGCAGAGGTAGAGCTCCAGTGATAGAATTATAGCCTAGAACAAAAAAGCTCAAGAACAGCACCCAAGCCCTGAATTGAAGCTCCACAATTTGCACTAAATAAATAAATAAGTGGGGCTGGAAATATGGCCTACTGGTAGAGTGCTTGCCTTGTATACTTGAAGCCCTGGGTTCGATTCCTCAGCGCCACATATATAGAAAAAGCAAGAAGTGGCGCTGTGGCTCAAGTGGTAGAGTGCTAGCCTTGAGCAAAAAGAAGCCAGGGACAGTGCTCAGGCCCTGAGTTCAAGCCCCAGGACTGGCAAAATAAATAAATAAGTTTAATCCTAGTATGGTGTGAAATCTTGAATGTACCTCCAGAAGACTCTACCTCTAAACCTCTAGAACTGACAAACTAACTGAGTATCTTTAAATCAACACACAAAATTCAGTAGCTGTTGTGCATATAGCAATGAGAAAATGGAGAAAGAAATTAGAAGCCTCAAAAATAATAAAGTATTTAAGAGTAAACCTGCTGAGCACTGGTGGCTCATACTTGTAGTCCTTCCTACTCATAATGCTGAGACCTGAGGACCACAGTTCAAAGCCAGCCCAAGCAAGAAAATCCATGAGACTCTTATCTCCAAATAACCACCAAAAAGCTGAAGAGGAGCTTAGGTCTAAGTGGTAGAATTCCAGCACCCGTACCCATAGCACAAAATAAAACACAAGTAAATAAGGGTTAGCATGAGAGCATTTCTTTGTAGCAATTGAAACATTCCATATCCTAAACCACAAAAATCTGTCTACATGAGGAACTTTTCTGAAATTATATGCAGCAGAAAACAAAACCAACCAAACAAAGCATTGCATCTGAAAACTGGTAGACTCCAGAGATGTGATTGAAGCTAGGAAAATGGCGCCTGAGCTATGTAAAACCAAATCACTGGACAAGCTGAAGCAGCTAGGGAGAGGTACGCAAGAACTCTGTGCTATTTTGCAACTTCTTGTGGATCTTAAACTGTTTCACAATTTAAAAACTAAAAGGCTAGCTGGGCGCGGGAGGCTCATGCCCGTAATCCTAGCTACTCAGGAGGCTGAGTGCTGAGAATCACAGTTCAAAGCCAGCCTGGCCAGAAAAGTCCCCATAAGACTTTGATCTCCAATTAACCACTAAGTGCCAGAAGTGATGCTGTGGCTAGTGGTAGAGCACTAGTCTTGACCACAAAGAGGCTCAGAGGCAGCTCCCAGGCCCAGAGTTTGAGATCCCCCATCATCAACAACAATAACAAAACAAAAAAAACTAAAAAGGCAGATTGGAAGGATTATGCTTTAAGGCTAGCCTAGGTAAAAAGTTTGGAAGACCCCCCTCCCCATCTCAACTGAAAAGGCTAAGTAAGCATGGTTTCATGCACCTACCACACTAGCTATGGCAGGAAACCACAGGTGAACAACCACCCAGCCCCACACAGGCAAAAAAGGAGAGAGCTTCTTTCAAAAAGCCAAAAGTTGAAAGCATGGCTCAAGTGGTAGAGCACCTGCCTAACAAGCCTGATGACTTCAATTTAAACCCCAATACAGAAGGACAAGGAGGACAAGGAGGAAGAAGAAGAAGAGGGGGAGGGGGAGGGGGAGGGGGAGGGGGAGGGGGAGGGGAGGGGGAGGAGGAGGGGGAGGAGGAGGAAAGCAACTTGCATTATAGATGAAGGGCCCCCCACTAGAGAGTAGTCATCCTGCCTTCTCCACACCTCAGATCACTCACTGACCCCTCTCTGTAAAGGATTGCACATCCAGCTTAATTCTTCATCTCCTGATTCTCTCAAGGAGCTCAGAGGAACTGGCCCCCAGCTAAACTCGTGGAAAGGCATCTCACAAGTGCTATGCAGATAAACTCTCTAAAGATGGATGCACTCCATCAGGAGGGACCAGGGACCTCTCTCATTCTTCTATCCTAAGATGCTTTAAAAATATGATATTTCTCTAAAGAAAGATATTCTTAGGAGTGGAACACAAAGGTGCAAGGCCTTTATGCATCTGATCATACAAAATGATATTTATTGAAATGAACTCCAGGAAATGGAAATAAGAGTGTTTTTTTTTCCCTTTGTTGCTGCTTTTGTTTCCTTTATTTTTTGTCTTGCTTGTTCGTTTATCTGTCTTTGGGAGAAATAGAAGGACAATGAATGAACAAAGGCAGCCATGGAACCCACTAGACACTATGTTGAAAATGAACTATACAACCTGAGGATGGGAGGGAAAAACTGAGCGAGAGGGAGGGAAAGGGTGACATTGTCCAAAAGAAATGTACTCTTTACCTGGCTTATGTAGCTGTCACCTCTCTGTGTATCACCTTTCTAATAACTATTTTAAAATATTATACAAATAATATGCTGTTTCCCACCATTGTAAGAGGCCAAGGTGGCAAGGCCAGTCGTTGTCACTGAGCTTGTTCCATGCCTGATGGCCTACGGGTGTTATTTTTGCATCTAAAAGCATCTATGTGCTGTTCTGCTTGCCTGTGCTTTCAAGCTCAAAACTACAATTTTTTTTTATTATTAAAAATGACTCAGATCTCTCTGCGTACTCACAAAATGCCAGCAAACAAAAACTGTGAGCAGGGCTAGAGAGCTCTTGAATTGTGCCCTTGGAAGAGAAAACCAGGAAGGGAAAGCCAGAGAATGACTGGAATCTAAGGACAGACTGCAAATCTTTTCTTCCCCCGCCCCCACCCACCGCTCTCTTCTTGCAGAAGTATTTTTTCAGAAGTCATGAAGCATCTATCTCATGACTGTCATGACTCTCATTCCTCTGGAGGCTCCAGCCACTAGAACTTGTGCTGGAGCATTCTGTTCCAGTGTGGGGCCTCGCCCTGACAGAGCTGGCATCCAAATCTCTACCGCAGAGCTCCTCAGAGAAGCCGTTGTCCAGCTCCAAGCATCTCTTGCAATCCACCACTCCGTGTGACTGCCGTACTTCATGGTTAAATTCAATTTGCATGTTATACAAGGATCTCCACCTATCAGAAATCCATGCCATCTATCAGAAATCCATGTTTCTCCTACCACCACCACCCCCCACACACACCCCTAAACTAACCACACTTTAGCCATGAAGTGCAGAACTGCTCACGATGGGGAAAAGCCAAAATAATCCATTTCAGGCATGAAGTGAATCTGTTTCCTTATTCTCTCTCTCTAAAGCAGGAACCATGATTGTTGCATGCTTGAAATCCCAGCACTTCGGAGGCTAAGGTAGGAGGACTGAGAGTTTGAGGCCAGCCTGAGTTACAGATGGATTCCAGGACAGCCTGGGCTACATAGCAAGACCCTAACTCAAAGAAAAAAGGAAAATTCAAGGGGGAAAAACGTGGTCCCCATACTCCAAGGAACCTGAAGGTATTTCACTTTATAATAAGTATAGTAATCCTAGTTACTAGGAGGCTGAGATATGAGGATTGAGGTTCAAAGCCTGCCAAGGGCAGGAAAGTCCATAAGACTCTTATCTCCAATAAACTACTCAGAAAAAGCCAGACGTGGTGCTGTGGCTTAAGTGGTAGAGTGCTAGCCTTGAGCAAAAGAAATCCAGGGGGCTGGGAATATGGCCTAGTGGTAGAGTGCTTGCCTCGTATATGTAAAGCCCTGGGTTCGATTCCTCAGCAAACACATATATGAAAAAAGCCAGGCGTGGTGCTGTGGCTCAAGTGGTAGAGTGCTAGCCTTGAGCAAAAAGAAGCCAGGGACAGTGCTCAGGCTCTGAGTTCAGTCCCCAGGACTGGCAAAAAATTAAGAAATCCAGGGACAGCACCCAGATGCAGAGTTCAAGCCCCAGGACTGGCAAAAAAGAAAGAAAAAGAAAGAAACTGGATCACAGAAGGGTGAAAGTTGGGGAGAAACTTGCCTGAGATCACATGACTGACAAATACACTAACCAGGATTGAAACTCAGACTCTGGAGTCCCCAGGCTGAACCACTATTGTGGACTTCTGTGCCCTATTTAGGAAGGCATATGCTGTGAAAGCATAGGCTCTTAAGGAAGCATCTCCTAGGATGGCCACCACTAATTCCTTCCTTCTCTTAAATACACACACAGCTCTCTTCCTCTAGAATCTGGATTGGTCTCATGACTAGTGTTCACAGATTTAGCAAATGAATTTATAGACTGCTTTTTTTTTTTTCCTCTGAGATAATAGACATTATTGGAGATGGCCTCGTCAACTTTTATGCTTGGTCTGGTCTCAAACCACAGTCCTCTAGTCTCTATCTCTCATATAGCTAGGATTACAGGCTTGAGCCATCAGGCCCAGAAATGAGACTATCCCAAGCTGGCCTAGAACTCACAACATAAGTTGTCCTCAAACCCACAATCCTTCTGCTTCAGCCTTCCTGGTTGCTGGGATCACTAAGGTGTGCCACTTTGACCGCCTAGTTTCTAGTACATATCACAGAAGCAAAAGGAAACATGTTAGGGAATAGAAAGATGATCGGTGGGGAATGGGAGGAAAGTTTGGGTAGGGGGGAGGGGAGGTAAATACTTTCATATACATATATGAAAATGTCACCATTAAGCTCATTAGTTTGTACAATTCATATACTCATTCAGATGGAAAAGAGGGAGGACGTCAACAGAAAATATTCAGAAGGCTTGGGCCTCTCCACTCAAGTATGAATTTTTTTAAGGCAATAAATGGATCCGGATTGGGCAAAGTTTGTGACAGGATGACTTCGCAATAGCAGGTAAGAGGATTGAAGGGCCTGGAAGCAAATCTTAGTAAGTAAGCTATTGTTTGTTGGGGAAATTGCTTGTCCAGATGAGTCATCTATTTTTCTGATAGGAGAGCTGATAAAGTGCCGTACATGAATTCCATGAAGCAAACAGTGAAGTTTATTGGTTTATGGCCATCTCTCCCTTGGCCTGAATTTCCTGGAACAAATTAGTTAAGCCAGGTAAGTCTAAACACTTAGTCCCCATAGTTAAACCCTGTGGATATAAATGACCTCAATTCTCACATTCAACTTATTATTTTGAACATCTACTGTAAGACTCTGTCCTGTTCCCATGGTAACAGAACTTCACTTCATCCCATCCATGACACATTGCTTCGGCTATAAAGTTGCAGAGTTCTCCCATGAACACTCTACAGAGACAGTTAAAAGGGATTCCTTTCAACTGGAAAAGAGTTCATTGCCATATGCAGAGGATCTGCCTGTGCCCTCCCCCAATAAGACCCACGCAAGCAACAGCACAATTCTATGGCAGTGCCTGGCAATTTGAGGTACTTTGAGAAAGGCCAAGCTCTATCCCCAGATTTCCCTGCCACACATAATTTATTTTAGAAAATCACCTTCCCCTCCTTAGGCCTCTTTATTCACTCTCAAATATCCTAAGGTCAAAATTTTCCAAGAATTCATTCAACTCCAGTCTTCTGGGATTCTTTGACTTAAGTCTACCTATTTATCCTTTATCAAAAAAGAGGGAGGGAGGAAGGCTGGGCACACTTGTCATACTACCCACTCAAGAGGCTGAGATCTGAAAATCAAGGCTCAAAGCCAGCCTGGAGAGGAAAGTCTGTGAGACAATTATCTCCAACTCAAGATCAAAAAAAAAAAAGGGGGGGCTGGGGATATGGCCTAGTGGCAAGAGTGCCTGCCTCATATACATGAGGACCTGGGTTCGATTCCCCAGCACCACATATACAGAAAATGGCCAGAAGAGGCACTGTGGCTCAAGTGGCAGAGTGCTAGCCTTGAGCAAAAAGAAGCCAGGGACAGTGCTCAGGCCCTGAGTCCAAGCCCCAGGACTGGCAAAAAAAAAAAAAAAAAAAAAGGCAGAAACAGAGCTCTAGTTCAAGTGATAGAGCACCAGCCTTGAACCAAAAAAAAAGGTCAGAAAACAGTGTGAGGTTCCGAGTTCAAACCACCCCCACCCAAAAATTTTAAGCAATAACAAAAAGTGAGAGGCAAAGACCATCGAAGGAACCCACGTAGCTACTTCTATATTCTTCATGTGGGCTTTCCTTCAGAGGCATTAAGATAATGGAAACACTACTCTGATGGCGCTTCTCACAATGCCATACATAAGCCAGCACTAAAAGCACATGGCAAATTCCTGTTACTGCCTTCCCCTTTTACCATCAAGTAATAAGAATGTATAGCCCTTTGTTTCTGTATCTCTCTACTTCCAAGGTCTCTAGAAAACAGTTTATGGTGGAACATAAACATATCACTTCTAAGTGAGTCTTTCATGAGTGATTTGCAGATTAGTAACTGAGAAATAGACTACTTCCAGTTAGTGCTTGCTTGCTTGCCTCCTTGCTTACTTGCTCTCTTGCTAATAAGTAAAGTCATTTGGTAGATTTTCGTAAGACAGAAAGAATAGGATCCAAGAATTTTTTTCACTGTAAGACATGTGATATCATTCAGATTTGACATAGAAGGGATCATCCAGCACTTGCTACTAACGACTGGAAACATCCTGTTACTGATATATTTGTGTGCTTTGGGGACAATGCACCAGGCAATTTCTGCACGATGAAAGGCAGAATGTTGACGGTCAGAGGACGCAGCGCAGGCTTGCACCCTGTGTAACTCAGCTGGCTCCTCTCCTCTACCGGCAGGAAACCCCCTAGGCAGGCCATTCCCTCTTCTGGGAAGATTCCTTTCCAGATCAGCAGTCTGGAGACTGAAATCCTTTTACACAAACAAGTCATTTGTCTAACAAGGCCCTTTGATTTACATGGTGATTTCCCATAGGGGCATGAAAACCCAATGTGCCAAGCCCCCAGAGAGAGGGCAATCTCTTTTCCAGGGCAATCTCCTTGGAAACGTAATCTCTCTGTAACACTTTTTCACCCTCACCTCAGAAGGTGTCTGTGAGCCGTTTAAAGGTAGAAATAGTGGGGTACCTGGCGGCTGAGATGGGAAGAGCATGGTTCAAAGCCAGCCTGGACAGGAAAATCCATAAAATTCTTATCTCTAGGGGGCTAGGAATGTGGCTTAGTGGTAGAGTGCTTGCCTAGCATGCATGAAGCCCTGGGTTTGATTCCTCGGCACCACATACACAGAAAAAAGCCAGAAGTGGCGCTGTGGCTCAAGTGGTAGAGTGCTAGCCTTGAGCAAAAAGAAGCCAGGGACAGTGCTAAGGCACTGAGTTCAAGCCCCAAGACTGGCAACAACAAAAAATTATTATCTTTAATAACCACCAAAATGCCAAACATTGAGCCTGTGGCTCAAATGGTCGATCACTAACTTTGAGCACATAAGCCCAGGGACAGTGCCCAGGCCTGAGTTCAAGCCCCAGGAGCAGCACAAACATACACACATACACACACACACACACACACACACACACACACACACACAGTGTTTCACCTTATTGCCAACCAATGGGAATGAGTTAAGTAAATGCATGTGCACACACACATGCACACACACAGCAAAAGAATATGAGCTATTAAATATGATATAGACTATTATTTTTATAATAAGAAAGTGTTCAATGATTCAATGACATCTTGCGAAGCCAAGTGAAAAGGTAAATGACAGAATCATGTGTATGTTGTGATTCTGTCGGTGGAAAATTATAGTCATGAGAATATTGAGAGGATTTATATAATGAAAAACCCTCTCATGGTGGGATTTTACATGACATTTTACTTTCCTTGTGATGCTTTCCAGTGTTACTTTAAATTTTTTGCAACTAGAATGAGTCGCTTTTATAAACACAGTAAAGCTTTTATGGGAAGTGGGAAGATAATGTTTGTTTGAAAGGGAAAGATGAAGTAGTGCTATGTCTCAAGTGGTAGAGTGCTAGCCTTGAGCACAAAAAGGCTCAGGACAGCACCTAGACCCTGAGTTCAAGCCCCAGGTCTGGCAGAGAGAGAGAGATGTTTTCTCAATATTGTCAAATGAATATTCATAATATATTGGATGTATGAAGAATGTATATAAATTATACACACACATACACACACACACACACACACACACACACGTTGACCCTGTGTATTTGTGGGCTCCCAAGTCATGAATTCAACCAACCAAGATTCAAAAGTATTTCTTAAAAAGACATTTGCCCTAAACATGTACAGACTTTTTTTTTCTTGCCATGCCCTAAGGAATACGGTTTAACAACTATTCTATAATAGGCGCTGGGGATATGGCCTAGTGGCAAGAGTGCTTGCCTCATATACATGAGGCCCTGAATTCGATTCCCCAGCACCACATATATAGAAAATGGCCAGAAGTGGCGCTGTGGCTCAAGTGGCAGTGTGCTAGCCTTGAGCAAAAAGAAGCCAGGGACAGTGCTCAGGCCCTGAGTCCAAGGCCCAGGACTGGCAAAAAAAAAAAAAAAAAAACTATTCTATAATAAACACACCATTGAGATATTACAAGTAATCTAAAGATGACAAAGTATATTGGAGTACATTGGGTACCTGTGGCTCACACCTGTAATCCTAGCTACTCATAAAATCAAGACTTAAAATATTGAAGCTCAAAATTTGAAGCCAGCCCAAGGAGAAAAGTCTGTGAGACTCCATGTCCAAGAAACCAGCAAAATGCTGGGCTGGAGGCATGGCTAGTAGAGCACCATCAGACATGAGCAAGAAAACCAAGCAAAAGTACAAGGCTCTGAGTTTAGATTCACTTGTTGGCGCTCACATGCGCACGCACGCGCACACACACACACACGACACAAGTGTTGATTATTAAGATGATTGGCGCTTTCAGTCACTTGTAGTGAGAAAGGAGACTGTGTTGATGTGTCCAGGTTTACCTCTTGGCCTGCAGAGTGTTTTGAGCTCATGAAACTGAAAATGGACGCCTACAGGGAATAGGCAAATGTGGAGACGGGAAGAGTTCTGGCTCTGGTAGAGGCTCCATGATCTTCAGGGACACCCAGCTAACCATCACCCAAACATGGCATTCCTTAGAGACAACCTATGGCTTTTTGTTTTTGCTCCCTGTGTTTCTGCTCATCAAGATTCCTCCTGGCACATTTACCACCTCTAGGGAACAGGATGAAAAATGTCAGACACAGCTTACAATAGATATCTGTCCAGGCATAAGAACTCTGCAACCTCTGTCACAACTGACTAAACTGTGTTCTTGGGAACGCTGGTCACAGGCCAACAACGAAAGAGGAAGAGAAACACCCTTCAGGTGGTCTCCAGCAATGAAGGCCAAGTGTGGATGATCTCGTCAACCACAGGTAAGTGGGCTGATGGGCGAAATTCTACCACCAATAGAGACCACTCACTCGCCTTTATTTTCCATACGTCATGCTCCAAGTTGATCATGATCATCCTTACCACGACCATGGTGTATCCTAACCTCTCTTATCTTCAACTTGCCAGTTCTATCTTGACACCAGAGGCACTGGAGTCCATTCTTATACCATTCTTCCATGCTAGTGACTTTGGTCCATCACCAAATCTCTCCATTTACCTGTCTCCATCATCCCCACTCGAGTTTAAGTGAAGACTCCCCTCTAAATGACCTCAGTATTTTTCTGACCAATCTCCTCATCTATTAAGTTCTCCTACACAACTGCATTTTAAATGCTCTTGTCAAAAAAAGTCATACCATTTTTAATAGTACCTCCTTTTTTAAAACACAGTCTAGGGGACTGGATAGAACCACACCAGTTGAATTCAAATCCTGGCTCTGCCTTCTACTCGTGTTATCTTTTACCAAGTCCCTTGTCTTCTTTTAGCCTCAATTTCCTCATATATAAAGTGGAGATATCAATAGAACCACCTAGAAGATTAGCAAGAGTATGCCATAAAACCAAAGATATATAACAGGAACTGACACACAAAAAGCACTCAATCATTTACAAAACATTGCCTGCCTACTCAACTCAACCTCACCTCTCCTCTCTCTCTCTCTCTCTCTCTCTCTCTCTCTCTCTCTCTCTCTCTCTCTCTCTCTGTCTGTCTGTCTTCTTTCTCTCTCCTCTCTATCCTTACTGGCGTTTACTGAGTTCATCTTCCTCACCAGCATCTTCAGACCTCAGGGCCTTTGTATGTGCTGTTCCCACTCCTCCTTCCTACGGAAATATCTTCCTAGGAAAAACCTCTTCCTAGGGAAAAATCTCCTTGACCTCTTGGAGTCAAATTCTCTACTTTTACACTGTAAGAGCTTTGGGTTCCTCTACTACTCCACAGTTCAACGTTTTTGTCACAGCTGCAACTTTACCATAATTTGTGTGATTATTTCATTAATATTTACCTCCTCCTTTACACTCTAAAATCCAAAGACATGAGCACCATGTCCTTATTGTAACCTCACATCTTTGACAGGATCTGGGACATCCCACATTCCTAGTAGACATTTTAAGTGACTTGAATACATGCCCACAATCCTCAAATCCCCAGGTCTTGTAGAAAACTCCCTCCTACGTGTCAAAAAAAAAAAAAGTCTACCTGTCTCCTAGAGCCATGTATTTGTACTAAATTCATCCTATTGAAAATGAAATTCCACAATTTTCCTCAAACCTGGTACCCATTCAAGTGAATAACACCACTATTATCCTACTACCCAAATCAGGAACCTGGAAATCACCCAACTTTAACTCTGCCTCCTATGTATAGATCCATCTTATTTTTCCACTCTTTAAGGGCAAAGATCTTGGACACTTTAATTACCATTGTGTTTCCAGGACAAATAATAAAGTCTAAACTATAAGTAAATAAACAAAAGCACCACCCCAGCTACAACCCCCCCACCTCACTTCCTCCCTGGTTTCCCTCAAGTGTTTTGTATTCTCTCAAGTATTTTGTAAGAATTTGTATTACTAGGTATTCATTTTTACAAGGGGGATTTTATTATTTTTTTATTTTATATTCCATATATGCATACAACATACCATGATCGAGGACAACCCCTCTCACTACCCCTCATTTCCCTCTTAAAACAGCTACAACAGCTCTCATTGTGCATTTTCACTGCTTCACCTGACTGTATCACAATCCTGTTTAAAACCCTGTCAAACCAGGTCTACAAAATAACAGACTTCTTTTCAAATGGTATTTCCACATGTTTGGGTTAGCGAGTTTACATTATGTATCTAAAACCAAACAACTACTAAACATACATAAAAAGGTCTAGAATAGACCTATCAATGGATCACAATAGCTCAACAGCTATGTACACACGATTATATAAGACGAGGAAAAGCAAAAACAACTCCAAGAGAAGGACACAAGAGGATTCTATTTTTGACATTACGTTTAATGTTCTAGGTGAATTTCCTACATGGTTACTATATATGATTTTGGTACACTGGATGTTGTATATATGCCTACCTGATCTAGGGAAGGGAAAGAAAAATGAGGGTGTAACAGATACACAAGAAATGTACTTACTACCTTATTATGTAACTGTACCCCCTTTGCACAACACCTTGTCAACAAAATTTAATTAATAAAAAAAAGGATGTGTTTGACATAAGTCAAAAATAGGAAGGATCAGAATTGGTAGAGTACTTACATAACAAGCCTGAAGCCCTGAGTTCAAACAATAATCATAGTAATGATAATAATTAATAATAATCTCCACCAACTCAGTGCTTCAGCATTCTGATATCCACCAGAGTAACTACAGAGGCTAGACAATATTTTCCCTTGATTTTAATGGTTATCATAACCAGGACTGGTTAATAAATGTGTGTATGTATGTACATACGCACACATTTTATTTTTGTAGGAAAGAAGAAATCGTACTTAGAATACCCTAGTGGTCTGAAAACTCCAGTGTCTTGTCCCCAGTCACTGAGGTTCTTTCTATCATGTGGAAAGCTATTTATGGCCACCACTGAGATGACATGCTATGATCGCTGTGTCTAATACACATATATGGAATTCAAGCTGCTGTTCACAGTGGTGAGTTCCCTTTGTGTGTCTAAAGAAAGAGCACAGATGCCAGAGAGAGCTAGGAGGCATCCATTGCTCTGTAATACAACCATGGGAACTGGGAGGCCTCTTCAGGAATTGTCAAGACCTCTTCTATCTTGAGAAGGCCTCTGCTTTCAGAACACACCGCTCTCCTTGCTTCAATAGACCATTACTTGTGTGTATCAAGAAGACACTTCAGCATTCTGCCCAAATACCTTCTTGTTGCCAAAAACTCAGCTGAAAAGCCAGGGAAACGCTATTCTGTTCTTTCTACAAATGCCTATTACTCCTGGTCTCCAGAGAGTCCTCCCAGACTCCACCACATCCCAGTGAGAGACCCTCCTCACCCCTTAGCCAACCATATCAGTTTGCTAGCGAGCTGAATACCCCATTCCTGGTGGTAATTGAAGATAAGACAAGCAAACAGCCCCATCTTGCTTTCTTGTTTTCTCTCTGCTGAAGCCACTAAGGACCACAATGAATGGCATCCTTCTTTCTGAACCAATTAAGAGAGAAGATGTAGAAGTAAGAGAAATAGGAAGCAAATTGTTACCTGCATTAGTGATAAAACTTGGTAATTCACAGCATGATTCGTGTGTGTGGGAAACTGGTTGTAAAACTGAGCATAAGAATGAGAAAATCTTACTATTACCTAGATTTCATTGCTGTTGTTGTCTCTCTGTAAGTAGTTGTACAAAAAGGTTATGACCTAGTTTAAAGATCTGTTGTAGAATGGAGCAGAATAGAGTAGAACCTATGCATCAATGAATAAAAGGAACAGAGTAGAACACACCCAACCCTAAGCCAAGTGATCATAGACTTGATCACAGAATTGATCACTCAGCCAAGAGAGGAGGGGAAGGAGTGTTACTCAATAGATATTCCTTGGGACACATTTTCAGTCCTCTGATGCTCTCCATAGAAGCCAAATGCTGTTAATAAAATGCTTGGTGTCAGGATTGTTTCTAGCATTCTGGGATGCTTTGGGGGGGGAAGTAAAAGGCTGAGCCTCATTCCTTCTCTGTTATCATCCTCACTATGGAATTTCAAATATTTAACATCCATATGCTGGCCATGGGGTGTTCAGAGCAGTTGTCCAAGCAGAACAGAAGCTTGACCAATCAAAACAGACCTTATTTAGCAGTTGTGCAAGTTTAGCCAATCCAAGCAGACCTTATTTAGCAGCTGTGCTCTACAATGACCCTATGCCCCGGTTATTTGAAAACCTAGATGATTAGGATCCTGAGAAGTGAACTCTTGGGTGCCTGACACTTCTCAGATGTGCGGATATGAGAATTCCTCTGTGTGACCTTATAGAATAACCTTTGGACTCTTTAACCTTTGTTCTCTGGTTAGAGACCTAATCTTCTATTCTACCTTAAGAGCTAGGTCCTCTGCTGTACCTGCAAAGAGCAAGACAGGCATTTGCTGCTGCCTCCCTGTTATCTCTAGTGAAACACAATCCCTTGATTTTTCTTTGTCATGGTTTTTGTCCAGCTGAGACTTTTTTCTATTTACTGTAGCTGCCTGCTCTCCCTGAGAGATATTTTTAGTAGGGGATGCTCTTATTTTTCCATTTTCCCTCAATAGCTCTTGAGAGTTATCAACAGAAATGAGCAAAACCTCCCTGCATTTATTTTATTTATTATTTATTTAATTTTGAGATAGGATCTCACTGTGTCACCTAGTCTGTCCTCAAACTCTGGTTCTCAAGGGTTTCTTCCACTTCAGCTTCCTGAGGACCTACCCGACTTCGAAACTATTCCTTTGGGGTGTTTTTGTTGTTTGTGTTTTGGAGTTTGAACTCCAGGCATTATGCCTGTTAACCTGGTGCTCTACTGCTGTGCCATGCCTCCAGCTTCTTTTTGCACTGGTTAATTTTGAGATAGGATCTCAGTTCCTGCCCACACTTGAGCCTGGGCTGTGATCACCTATTTTAAGCTCCCTGCTATAGCTTGGACAACAGGCACAGGCCACCACACCCAGCTTCTTTCCCTGAGATAGAATCTAACAGATTTTCCTGCCAGGCTGGCCTTGAACCCCCATCCTTCTGTTGTCAGCCTCCCAAGTGTACCTAGGATTGCAGGTAAGAGCCTCTGGACTTGGCTAAGATCCTTCTGACAACTACTCAGGAGACCTCGGGAGCTGTGAACCTGAGTCTGCTCATTTTTAATGGCAGTTCACCAAGAATCTGACATTAGAAAGAAACACCTGACCCAGATATGAACACCTGTTTTCCTTACTTCCTACCTGGAGACCCAGATGGCCCTGGATGATCAGGCCCTGCATATTAATGCCGCTAGTGACACAGTACTGACAGGTGTGGAAGGCCTGCACCTCAGGCCTGGAATGAGGAACAGGCTCCATGGGTCACTTAGATAGGAGCTGAGTGTCACTGGTGGCTAGAGAGAACTTGATTGTTTTTCTACCAACAAAACCCTCCTGAGGATTTTAGATGAGTGTGATGATTGATCCATGCAACTTTTCCCCTGAAAACATTATAGAAGATGTGTGCTGTCTCCAAGACTGATCATTGCCATTATCGGCCTTGAGTTGCATCTAAAGCCAAGAAGCGCAAGGAGCTTGGATATGAAAATTGAGAGTGAGTTGAAATTTCCAAAGGACTGATGCTTGAGAAGCTGCAGCTTGCCTGGGGTCCCCACATTCTAGGACACCCTATACACCCATCTTCAGCCTCAAGCATCGCTGAGTCTGCCCTGGAGAGGCTCAAGACCTGGGGGTTGGGAAACTGAGTCTGGCTCCAACTTCTCTCATCAGAAGCCCTTTCTCTTCATCACACAAACAGGCAGGTTCTGGAACCCAACGGCCTCCAGGACACCAGACATGCTGCCTCCACCACTCCCAGGGGCCTAGCGGACCTTGACAGCTGCCCTGGCCACCGTGTCTCAGTGCACTCTGCCTCACTCTGGATTCTCTGTTGCCCCGTGCCTGAGTCATTGTCTTCTGCTGGTCCCAGCAGGCCACACAGCTGTCTGACAGGCCCTCCTCCCACCTACATCTTCCCAAGGCCCCTCTCTCTTGAGGGGACCCCACACACTTTGACATGGGTGAGACTTACCATGCCCATACAACCTTTTGTGCATTTCAGCCTATTGTGCATTTCAGTGCTATTGGCTCTCTATTCTGCATTGTAAACAGACTGGATTCCAATGTGTTGACAGGTATTTCCAAAAACCTGATGAAGGGACTGCATGATGTAAATTAGAAAGAAGATAGGGAAATGTTGGTGGCTGAAAACATTCCCTCACAGCTCCTGAGGCTAGAAGTCTGAAATCAAGGTGTTAGCAGGGCCATGCTCTCATCAGCCTCTACAAGTAGATCGTTCCTTAATTCTTCCAGCTGCTGGAAGCCTTGGGCATTCCTTGGTTTTTGGCAACCTAATGCCAATTTCTGCTTCTTTCTTCAAATGAATGTTTTATCTTCTGAATGTGTGTTTTTACATGGCCTGTTTTCCTTATACCTCTGTTTTCTTTTTTTCTTCTTCTTCTTTGTCAAAGTGAAGTACAGAGGGGTTACAGTTTCCTATGACCTCTATCTTCTTATGACACTATGTCGGGGTAACCCCCTCCACGATCAAGTATGACCTTATCTTCAGTTGATGTCCATTGTCAAAGACCTCATTTCCAATAAGATTATATTCATAAGAAGTTAGGACTACACACACCTTTTTTGGTAGATGCAATTTGACCCACAACACTGGGAGAACTGCTTGAGTCACAGGAAGTATCTGAGTGTTGGTGTTGCTGGTCTCTTGGAGGACACTGTTGAATTACTTGTTCCCAAATATGTCTTAAATAGACCCATTGATTCATTCCCTCCCACACCCATTACAGATAACAATTCCCCATAGAGCAAGAACTTTGAAGACAGAAAATGATTCTCACTACATAGTACTCATATCATTCCCACTTTCCTTATATGCTAGCGCTCAGAACTTCAGAAAGTTGATAATCTCACTAAAAACAAATGGACAAAACGTTTCGATCAGAAAGTACAACACTTAAGTAGTTGTTGAGGGAATTCAATAATATATGGCTTACAGCAATTGTTCAATTCATGCTCTAACCCCCCCTCCCCCTCCCCTGGTACCATGCATTCTGGGGACATTGAAAGGGTTTGGGCTCTAACTCTGGATCTGACTCTAGAGTAAAAAATATGTCTTATTTGATCTCTCTACAGTGCTCACCATGATGAAGAACTGCACCCGAGTCACCCACTTCCTCCTGCTGGGGCTGGCAGAACAGGATTGGCTTAAGGGCACCCTCTTTCTCCTCTTCCTGCTCATCTACTTAGCTACCCTCACAGGCAACCTGGGCATGATCACCCTGATCCACAGTAGCCCACAGTTCCACACACCCATGTACTTCTTCCTGAGTGTCCTTTCCTTCATAGACTCTTGTTTTTCTACAGTGAACACTCCTAGGCTGCTGGAAAGCTTCCTCACCTCTCGCCAGGCCATCTCCTATACAGGTTGTATGGTCCAGATGGCCCTCATGACTCTGCATGGTACTGCAGAGTGTCTGCTCCTAGCTGTCATGGCCTATGACCGATTTGCCGCCATCTGCCATCCTCTCCTCTACCATACCATTATGTCCCAGCCTGTGTGCGTCCTCCTGGTGGTGGCCACCTATACTACTTCTGTTGCTAATTCTGCTTTGTTGACCGGATATATCTTCAATTTGCCCTACTGTTGCCACAATGTGATTAATCACTATTTCTGTGATATCCCCCCTGTGCTCCATCTTGCCTGTGCAGACACTACTGGAGTTGAGACCATTGTCTTCTCTTCTTCTGCCCTGCTGATCTTCATCACCATAACCATTATACTGGTCTCCTACATCTACATCCTGGTGACCATCTGCAGAATGCACTCCCTGGAGGCCCAGAGCAAGGCATTCTCCACCTGTGCCTCCCACCTCACCATTATCTGTCTCTACTATGCTACTGTCACCTTCATGTATGCTCAGCCGAGTTCTCGGAATTCCATGGAACAAAACAAGATTGTGTCAGTCTTCTACACTGTGGTCATCCCCATGCTGAATCCTCTGATTTACAGCCTGCGGAATAAAGATGTGAAAGCTGCTATACAGAGGCAATGCCTTGGCAAGCTGCCTGCCTGGCTGTCACATTCCACGTCATAACACAAGAGCCATGACCTACAGCATGGCTACACATACTTGAATGGAAGAAAATATGTGTCCAAACTACATAAAATACTTCACAGTTGTTCACTCATTCAGTCTTGGACTGTTAGAAATGGGTACCATTATTATTTCCTAGGAATTCAAAGCATTGAGTCTTGAAAGAGATCACACAGATTATTAGAAGTAGAGCCAGAATTTGAATCTAGGTGATCTAGTTTTAGACACTATATTCCTAACAATGCACTGTATCTTTACAATGACTTTATCTCACCAATAGGCCATAAAAAATCTGTTTTTCTTAAGTTACAGATAAGTCATAGGTAGAGACTAGATCATGACATTGTAATGTGGTAGGGATTTAAGGCGTTTGAAGCTGCAGTATCTGAGTTGAGGATGTCTTGATGTCCTTTGTGTGACTTCTGTTCTTTATGTCTGCATGATGTTGAGTCATTTAGCCTCTGACCTTCCTTCTTTGAAGTAGAAATGAGGCAGTAGTACTATATCAGTGGTTATGGTAAGGTTTCCACATAAAGTAAAACTGGGTGATTCACACGGAATCTTTCCACAAGCTGTTGGTTTTCTGTCTTTTCTGGGAGAACCACTCCAAAGGATCAAATATGCCTACATTTCAATTTTATGTAAAAGTGAGACATCTCGTATAGCTATGGTGTGAAATATGTTTCATTCAACCATGAGAAAGGTCTTCCTTTTCTAATTTTCCTTGTGTTACTCTTCTGATTGCATTCAAGTCAATTAGGTCTGGGCTTGGTACTAATTTGACTTTAAACTTTTCCTGATCCCAGCCCCCTTTTTAAGCAAATCTTAGCACTGAATGGTATCTACTAGCATTTAACAATGTTATGTTCTTTTCCGTTTTATTCTTGTATTACTTTTAACTTACAATGTTGATTTTAAAAGTTTCTTTAAACAAATACTTGTTTCAACAGCCCAATTTTTAGGGGGAAAAAATCACAATGTAGGTGATAGCCAGGGCGAAATGTCACAAAGGAGGTGAACAAATGTCTTTGGAAGCACTAACTCTATTGTGAATGATAGCCCATACCTACAAGCCCAACACTTAGAAGGCTGAGGAAGAAAGATCAAGAGTGCAAGGTTAGCCTTGAACTTGCAAGTTTGAAGCTAGCCTGGATTACATAGCAAGAACCTGTCTGGACGTTACGGAGGGCAGGAAGAGAGAAAAAATAGTCTGAGCCGGGAGGGGAGAAAAAAAAAACCCAACACTGTCTCAAAAAAGAAAAGAAACAAAAAGGGAGGGAAAGTGGGAGGGAAAATAAAATGGAGAAACATACTGATATCAGTAATTCATGTTTTTCAAAACATATCCAGGAAGCCTCCTATACATCTTAGGAATTGCTTTCTGATAACAGCAAGAGACCTGATTATAAGAATTTAAACAGCATTTAAGGGTTACAATGACAAATGCTGCCCAGAGTAATCAAAGAAGTTTCCCTGATGGGGTTATATTTAATATAAGAATATAATGACCACAAAGAGATTTTTCAGGCTAGTAAATGGACTGGGGAGAGGTCATCCTCCAGCATCCAGAACTATGATGGAATCATATCTTTCAAAGTAAAAGTCTGGAAATAGTTCCAGACTGGTATGCAGATTTCCATGAAGATAACAGAGACCCAGGTACCTCTTTCTATCCTGGCATCTTCAGTGTAGAGTTTCTTATGAATCATGTGGTCCCTCCCCCATCTCCTCCCTCAATTCATATTTTGAAACTCCAATACCTAAACTCCAATACCTCAATGTGATGGTATGTGGAGATAGGACCTTTCAAGAGGAGATGAAGTCAAAGCAAGGCCATCAGGGTGGGCCCTCAGCCAACCTGATTGGTGTCCTTCCAGGAAGAGAAAGTTTGAGCATGGAAAAATGTTAGGAATGCATACTAAGGAAGGACCATGTAAGAACAGAGTGAGAAGATTACCATCCATAGGTCAAGGAGTGTTCTCAGGACAAATCAGCCCTGACAAGTTGGTCTTGGACTCCAGTTTCTAGAACTGTGACAAAAACTTGTGCTTTAAACAACCTAATCTATGGCATGTTGTCATGGCAAATGAATGCACCTTCCTTGCTTACTCAAGGCTGATGAGAGACTTATCATCCATTCCATGTTTAAAAGAAGAAAGTTGGCCTTACACACCAGGAATCATAAAGACACTTGTGCACCCATGTTCATTGCTGCACTATGAAAAATAGCCAAGTTCTGGAAACAGCCCAAATGCCCTCCAACAGATGAATGGATCCCCAAAATTGTACCTATACATATACCATGGAATTTTCTGCAGCCATTAGAACAAATAGTATTATGTCATTTGCAGGAAAATGGATGGGATTGTGTTGTTTTTTGTTGTGGTTTTTTTTTTTGGGGGGGGGGGTTGGCCAGTCCTGGGGCTTGGACTCAGGGTCTGAGCACTGTCCCTGGCTTCTTTTTGCTCAAGGCTAGCACTCTGCCACTTGAGCCACACTGCCACTTCTGGCCATTTTCTGTATATGTGGTGCTGGGGAATTGAACCCAGGGCCTCATGTATACGAGGCAAGCACTCTTGCCACTAGGCCATATCCCCAGCCCCTAATTTTTTTTTTTTTTTTTTGGCCAGCCCTGGGCCTTGGACTCAGGGCCTGAGCACTGTCCCTGGCTTTTTTTTTTTTTTTTTTTTTGCTCAAGGCTAGCACTCTGCCACTTGAGCCACAGCGCCACTTCTGGCCATTTTCTATATATGTGGTGCTGGGGAATCGAACCCAGGGCTTCATGTATACAAGGCAAGCGCTCTGGCCACTAGGCCATATTCCCAGCCCTGGGACTGTGTTTTTAAGGAAGAAGGAGAGGCAGATTCTGAATAGGCATCTGGCACACTTGGCCACATCGCCTTGACTACAACTGCAGAGAGCAGAGGGTGGCAGAAAGCTGGTAGCTCTGTTATGACACTCCATGCAGGCTGCTGGGAGGACAGTATATTAAACCCAAACTCCTTGGCCAACATAAAAATTCCATGATATCATGTCTGAATCATCTGAGCAAGCTATAACACAATGCCACACCTGGGGTGGCTGATAGACAGCGGGAAGTTATTTCTCACAGTTTCAGAGCCTGACGAGTCCATCACCAAGACAGAAGCGGATTCAATGTCTAGTGAGAAGTCAACTTTCCAGTTCTTAGATCGCTGCTTCTCACGGTGTCCTCACAAGGTGATATGGAGAGAAAAGTTCTCCAAGGTCGCTCTTATAAAAGTGCTTATCTCATTCATAAAAATCATCACCTTGGGCTGGGAATATGGCCTAGTGGCGAGAGTGCTTGCCTCATACACATGAAGCTCTGGGTTCAATTCCTCTGCACCACATATATAGAAAACGGCCAGAAGTGGCACTGTGGCTCAAGTGGCAGAGTGCTAGCCTTGAGCAAAAAGAAGCCAGGGACAGTGCTCAGGCCCTGAGTTCAAGGACCTGGACTGGCAAAAAAAAAAAAAAATCATCGCCTTTAACCTGATCATCATCTGGATACTCACTTGCTGCCCGGCTCAGGGTGGCAGCATCTGACTGCCTCCACTGAACACAGAGCTACCTAGATCAGAATGGAGTCACTTCACTGGCATTGTGCCATGTATGGTGAACAGGCAGGCTGGGAGGCCGGGCAGGCTGATTTCTCACTACACCACACCATAGTCAGTGCCAGGTTTCTCTACCCTTAGCCATGTGAGTCTCAAGTGGGTGTTTACATGTATGTTTGTTAGCTTTGTTCTCAGTCATGTAACCCCTGGCCCAGTGTGGAAAACAGTGCTTCATTAATGCTTGGCATTTGATGTACGTGAGAGGGTGTAACTAAGTGCCTCCAAGAATGTTGGGCATAAAATAGAAACTCAGCAACTGCAAATCTTGCCATCAGGAAGTATAAGGTCAGAGGGTGATTACAGATCATGGTGGTAGAGCACCTGCCCAGCAGGTACAAGGACCTAGGTTCAATTCACACACACACACACACACACACACACACACACACACACACACACACACACACACACACCAGTGAGCCAATCAATAGCAGGGAACAATGCCTCTCCATAAAGCCCAATACAACTGCTACACAGTTATGGGCCTGCATCTTTCCTGTAAGGAATGGAAACTCCTAAGCAGTAAGCTGCACTCATAAGCCTTTTTCCCCACAAGACCAGCAATCTGGAAAGACCCACCCTTTATGCACAGAACCCTTGCTTGGGCAGGCTCCACCCAACTGCGTATGGACAGTGGCAATGGGCGACAGTGCCGCGCAGTCTCATTTAGTTCTAGGTTTTACCATTGCCATCATTTAACACAGGAGGTCACATGTTTGGGAAATTGTAGCCTCAGAACACAATCTGATTGGCGCATTGGGAAAAGGTCTACAGGGCCCAGAGCACAGGCGCTTCCTACCGCTCTAGGTAATCCTGATCATTCTCAAAACCTTGGCTATCTGCTCTTCTTCTTTCATTTTCTTTTTTTCCAGTCCTGGAACTTGAACTCAGGGCCTGAGCACTGTCCTTGAGCTCTTTTTTTACTCAGGGCTAGCACTCTACCACTGGAGACACAGCTCCACTTCCAGCTTTTGGGTGGTTATTTGGAGATGAGGTAGCCATGCCCAGCTTGGCCATCTCTTTTCTAAACCCTCTGGTAACAGAGTCCTTCATAAAACCCATGCATAATTGTTTTAAGTGAACAAGATAGGGAAAATTCATTACCCAAACAGGTTATTCTCCTTGATGGTAGGACGTATTCTTGAAAGAGCTGAAATTTGGAGCTGTGCACTAGAGGCTGGCGCCTGTAATACTAGTTATTCAGGAGGCTGAGCTCTAAGGAATGCAGTTTGAAGCCAAGCTGAGCAGGAAAGTCTGTGAGACTGTTCTCTCCAATTAACCACCAAAAAGCTGAAAGTGGAGCTGTGGCCTAAGTGGTAGACAGCACCTAGACCCGAGCTCAAGCCCCAGAACAAAGAAAGAAAGAAAGAAAGAAAGAAAGAAAGAAAGAAAGAAAGAAAGAAAGAAAGAAAGAAAGAAAGAAAGAAAGAAAGAAAGAAAGAGAGAGAGAGAGAGAGAGAGAGAGAGAGGGAGGGAGGGAGGGAGGGAGGGAGGGAGGGAGGGAGGGAGGGAGGGAGGGAGGGAGGGAGGGAGGGAGGGGGAAGGAAATTTAAAAGGGGCTGGAGTGCAGAATTCTATGAAACCTAGCTGGAAAGGGAGAGAGTGGATCTGCCCAGACACCAACAATGCTTCTCCCCAGAGACCTGGATTCCTACACCAGTTCAAAGGCAAGGTCATTGTTTTTATTCCCTCCGTGAAAACTCATAGCTTCCATTGGCTTCAAGGACTAGATATCTGTTCTACAAGTATGGTAGAGAAAGCATGACCAGGAGCTCCTGGCAAACACAGGATGCCTGAGGAGGGAGGAAGAAACATAAAGAGTAGATCACCAATGTAAGAATGGGAAAACAACCATTGCTGTCTGGGCCAGTCCCCTCTCTCATGTGAGCAGGAAGAGGCCTCCGCCTGAGGTGTGTGACTCACACTGGGAAGGGAAAGCTGCTTTTCTCTCCACCAGGATGAGTTCCAGCAAACTCACAAGTATGAGGGAAGGGCCACAGTCACTGATTAAGAACCAGGAATGGGTCAGGCACTGGAGGCTCACACTTGTAGTCCTAGCTACTCAGGAGGCTGACATCTGAGGATCACAGTTCAAGGCCAGCCTGGGCAGGAAAGACTGTGAGACTCTTAACCTCCAATGTACTTCCAAAAGTCAAATGGGAGGGCTGAATATGGCCTAATGGTAAAGTACTCACCTTGTATACATGAAGCCCTGGGTTTGATTCCTCAGCACCGCATATATAGAAAAATCCAGAAGTGGTGCTGTGGCTCAAGTGGTAGAGTGCTAGCCTTGAGCAGAAAGAAGCCAAGGACAGTGCTCAGGCCCTGAGTTCAAGCCCCAGGACTGGCAAAAAAAAAAAAGTCAAATGGGAGCTGTGGCTCAAGTAGTAGAGTACTAGCTTGAGAAAAAACAAAAAGGGCTCAGGGATCGTTGCCAACCCCTGGGTTCAAACTTCTGGACACACACACACACACACACACACACACACGCCATAGTAGCTGCATATAACCACACACGTGCTCCTATAAACTTACAGTAATCTCTAGAATACTGATGAGCCTTAATACAATGCAATGTCAAATATCAACATACCATATAGCCTAAGCAGTAATACCAAGGCAAAAAGTCTGCACATGTTCAAGACAGATGTTATTTTTCATCTGCATCTAGTTGACTCTTCCATTGTAGAATCCACAGGTAGGGAAGACCAGCTGTATTCATAATTCAAAGAACAAGATCCCATTTCCAGTGGCCCCTGAATCCAGATGCCGCTCTCTACAGATAGACAAAGCGGCCTATAGGTGGCATTTCTGGGCCTTTTCAGAGGCCTGCATGGCAATCCACTATGTGACCCTTTATAAAAAGGTTTCAATGCCCAGGTTGTCATCGAGCCTGACTCCACCCTTTAAGAGACTGTCTGCCAGAAGTCTGGTGCCTCCTCCCAGTAGCACACACCTCATTCATTCCACCAGAGCTGAGTCAGCTCGTAGATTTCCTGATGTAAGATTGTCATTTCTCCAGGCCCGGTGAATCTTTCCACAACCTTTCCCACATCTCCACTTTCTGGTAGACAGATTACAAAAGGCTCCCTAGCTGGGCGCCAGTGGCTCACACCTATAATGCTAGCTACTCGGGAGGCTGAGATCTGAGGATTGTGGTTCAAAGCCAGCCCAAGCAGGAAAGTCCGTGAGACTCTTATCTCTAATGAACCACCAGAAAACTGGAGGTGGCATTGTGGCTCAAGTGGTAGAGTGCTAGCTTTGAGCTGACAGCTCAGGGACAGTATCCAAGCCCAGAGTTCAAGCCCCAAGACCAAAAGCAACAACAGAAAAAGGCTCCCTAGAGTTGAGCATTTTTCTTAAAGTGACAGATCCTCAAGCCTTGTGACAAGTCCCTTAGTTAAGGCACCAGACCTGGGCAGGGAGCGGGCCAGGACTGAAGGCTCAGTGCCGTCGGCAGTTGAGCTGATTCTAGCGTCATGAATCTGACTGTCATGCAGGCCTCTGGAGATGCAGGCATTAGACAGTGGGTAGGTATAGGTTGATGCCTTCCTTAGCTTCAAACATGGAGGTATCTCAGAGACCTCCCTCCATCCCACGTACAAGCTAGATTTCCTACCACTAACCATTCACTGAGGTCCTTTTGTAAGCCAGGTATTGTGTCCTACAAGTAGCAGAATATTTTTTTTTTGGCTGGGGGAGGGGGCATTTAAAGCTTCAGAATAATTATCTGGAAAGAAAAAATTGGAAAGTTTAAGAATTTCTTCTCTTTAACCACATATTCTTTTTGTTGGTTTTTTTTTTTCTATTCAAGCCCTTTTTTCATCAGCCAGGATGTGTTGATTTCAGGATGTGTAGCTAAGCAATATTGGGAGAAAGTGACTGGTAGAAAAGTAATTCCCTGCTTTTGAATACCCACCTGGCAACTATAGAGACACAAATCCAGTCTGCCTTTGAGGAGCCTCTTTAGTTAGTTACAAGTTTTGTGGTTTCCATTCTTTTTTGTTGTTTTTTTGTTTTGTTTTGTTTTGTTTTTTGCCAGTCCTGGGGCTTGGACTCAGGGCCTGAGCACTGTCCCTGGCTTCTTTTTGCTCAAGGCTAGCACTCTGCCACTTGAGCCATAGCACCACTACTGGCTGTTTTCTGTATATGTGGTGCTAGGGAATCGAACCCAGGGCTTCATGTATGCGAGGCAAGCACTCTTGCCACTAGGCCATATTCCCAGCCCTGTGGTTTCCATTCTTTACTTGTGAGTTCAATCAAATCTTTCTTGTGATCTGTTAGCATTATTTTTCTACATTTCTCTCCCAAAGACAGATAAACAAACAAGACAAAAAGAAAACAACAACAAAGAAAAAAATACCTTGTTTCCATTTCCTGGAAATTTCATTTCAATGAATATTATTTTGTATGATCAGAGGCACACAGGCATTGTGTTTTTGTGTTCCTCTCCTGAGAATATCCTCCTTTGGTCTCACTGTGCATGAATGCCTAGAATCCTGTATAATTTATCATGTCCTCGTGTATTTTAGATCTAGCGTCCAGAAAGGAGTTCTTATTTTTGCTAAGTCTCCCATACTGACTGAAAGTCCCCAGGTGATGTACTTTAATGTACATCTTCTGACTATCCGAATACCCTGCTCTTCACTGGGCCTACTGGTGTACATCCATAGGTGTAGCCCTCAGGAGGTGAAGCATGAAGATCACAAAAGCGCAAAAATTTGAGACCAGCCTAGGCAAGATAACAAAATCCCCATTTCAAAAATAAATTAATTAACTGAGCACTGATGGTTCACATCTGTAATTCTAGCTACTGAGAGAGGCTAAGATAAGAGGCTCATGGTCCATTGCCAACCCAGGTTAAAAAAAAAAAAAAACAAAAAACAGGGCTGGGGATATAGCCTAGTGGCAAGAGTGCCTGCCTCGGATACACGAGGCCCTAGGTTCAATTCCCCAGCACCACATATACAGAAAACGGCCAGAAGCGGCGCTGTGGCTCAAGTGGCAGAGTGCTAGCCTTGAGCGGGAAGAAGCCAGGGACAGTGCTCAGGCCCTGAGTCCAAGGCCCAGGACTGGCCAAAAAAAAAAAAAGTCTTTAAGACTCCATCCCTAAAAGTCCAGGGTAGAGGCGTAGCTTTCATGGTAGAACACCAGCTATGAGCAAGCAAGCCAAGTGAGAGTGGAAGGCGCTGAGGACAAGCCCCAATCTACTACAATAGATAGATGAGAGAGTAAGCAAGTTGGGCACACCTGTAATCACAGCCACTTGGGAAGCTAAGACTGAGGAGGATCAAAGCTTGAGACCAGTTTTGGGATTAAATCATAAATAACTCCATAATAAATAAATATTTGGAAGACCCCACCTCAACCAATAGCTAGACCTGGTGGCAAACACAGAAAGACCAGAGCATGGTCCAAGTGTGTACCAGGGCCGAAAGTAGACCCTACCCCACAGATAGCCAGCGCTTCCAGCCAGCAGTGGCACCTGCCTATCAGCCTAACTACTCAGGAGAATGAAATTTGAGGATTATTGTTTAAAACCACCAGGGACAGAAAAATCCTTTAGACTCCTATCTCTAAATAACCAGCAAAAAAATAAAGCTAGAAGTACAGGCATAGCTCAAGTGGTAGAGAGCCAGCTATGAGAGAGAAAAAAAAGTACAAGCCCCTGAGTTCATTCCCCAATACAGGCCAATAAATAAATAACAAGTTAAAAAAAAAAGGTGGGGGGGGGGGAGTGCTGAAAATACATGGCTCTGTGGAAAAACATTTGTCTAGCAAGTCTTAATTTTAAGCCCTATGGGGGGAAAAAAGAAGCCCTTTGTCCTATGTGCAATCTTAAAGTGGAAAAAAAAAAAAACATTTGTAAGTGTCTCTCCTTGTCCTCATCCTCCATTTACCTCTCCAATCAGAATCCCACTGGGCTTGACAAGCTTCCCTCTTTCTTAGGCAAGGGAGGGCTCATGGAGACCCGGAGCCCCTGCCTTCAGGAGAGACTTTTATCAGAAAGCATATGGTCAGAGAAACACGGTTGTCTGAAGTTTAATTTTAACATGCTGTAAATACTTTTTTCCCTTTCATGCTGCAGAGGATCTAGGCCAAAGACTGTGGGTGAAGAGAAAGAACAAAATGGAAAAAAACTAAAAATGACAACAAGGGAAGCACTGGTACATTCTCGCTTGAGAAATAACTTGAGAAGACATGGCTGGTGTTTGGTGTGGGAGTATGTAAATGATATGTAAATTGTTGCCCAAGCCTGCTTAAATTATTACAGTCGTTTGATTCTAAATAATTGGGTGTGGGTCATTGGGAATACTCTCTTGGAGTCTACTGTGAGAAATAATGGACTGCTAATCTCACAGACCCTGTCCGATTGAGTATGGGTGAAACATTTTCCCATTCTGACCCTTTGGATTTCCTTTTACGTGTGAGAGTTATATGTCATCTTTAAGGTTATTTCCCAGCTTTTAAATCCATTCTTGGTACAAGAAATAGGAGTTGTAAGAAACTAATCTCAAAATTAGCACACTCTTAGAAAGCCTGGGTCATAGTGAGGATATTAAATAAAGACAGAGAGGAAGGGAGAGAGAGAGAAGGGAGGGAGGAAGAAAGGAAAGGAAAGGAAAGGAAGGAAGGAAGGAAGGAAGGAAGGAAGGAAGGAAGGAAGGAAGGAAGGAAGGAAGGAAGGAAGGAAGGAAGGAAAGTAGAGAAAAACTAAATGACTATACATACAGGAAGAAGTCAGAGAGAGTAGAAAACATAGCTATCCCTGGTAGAAGATTGTAAGGAACTCTCCACAATGTTCTAATCCACAGAGACATGGACTTCAGGTCACCTATGTGTCCCAGCAAGAGCACCTAACAGTGATAACACCTATGAGGTTCTCAATTTTCTTCAGTTGTTCAAGAGAGAAAATTCCACACAGCTTATTTTTCCCTATAACGAGCAGATTTCTCAGGACTAGAACTGTCTATGTAGAGGATTACTGCCTGTCTACTGAAGATGCTGAAAGAGGAGAAACCCATAGCCACCAGTGCCTTTCGTAGTGGTCTCTGATACCACTTCCAACCCTGTGACTGAAACGCATCCTTGAAGATTTCAGCCAATTAGATTGACTTGAGTCCCCTGAAACTCAAGTTTTAAGCCATTCGCCTTCAGCCTGAATTTCTGTGTCCTCCTTCACACTTCCTGCACTGCTCCAGTGGGTGTTTGATCATCCTTCCCATCACCAACCCCATCCTTTCATGAGTAATCAGGGGATTGGGGTGGGGGGAGAGTGACAACTTTCATATTCTTTGGTCCTGGGCTCTTCCTGAGACAGTATGAGCTAATTTTAAATTCACTTTTTGATTCATTTTCCCCAAAATCATTTTCTTCTATGACTCAACTAATAAGTATATGATGGGCACCACTGCGTGTTGGTTATGTGTTTGAACTATATGGAATTCAGAACATTGGCCTCTCCTTCCAAGATGGCGACAGTTTGGCTGAGGAGATAAAGCTACCATTTGCTTAATAATTTTCAAAACAAATGCATAACCAAGCAGGAGGCTGAGATCTGAGGATCATGATTGGAAGCCAGCTCAGGGAGACAAACCCAAGAGACTCTTAGGTCCAACTGACCAGCAAAAGGCTAGAAGTGGAGATGTAGTTCAAATGTTTGATCAAAAAATTAAAATAAAAAAAAAAGCCAAGTGAGAGTGTGAGGCCCTGAGTTCAAGCCCCAGTATGGGCACTGGGAGAAAGAAGGGCATCAGGATCATGAGCTTATAGAACAATAAAAAGGAATTGTGAAACAAGTCCTTATATTCCAGGGTCTGAAAGGAAGACGCACAGGGGCAGGCAGTCCAGGCTGAGAACAACAGATTAAGGCTAGAGGATTTGAAACACAGTGAGAGGCAGCTAGAATGATGTTTCTCAATGTTATCATCCCCAGTCTCTTTCATCCTGGAGGCCGTGGTCCAACCACCTTCACACGGGGGTCTATTTATGAGCGAAGGAGAAGGGGCTGTGAAGTCATCAGTTACTTCCCACACTCCGCACTATCCTAGAAATGAGGCATAGGCTGGCAGAAGTGAGCGTCATTTGCATAAAGGTCAACCATCAGCCAGCTGGAAGAGAAGGTGGAGTAGGATGTGGAGTGAGGATGTGAGTGAGAAAGGTAGGTGTGGGTGGGAAGTTGGGGTGACAGTGAGAAGGGTGGAGAAGAAGCGGCATGCCTAAAATACAACCATTAAGAAGTGAAGATGTGCAGAGGCAGTTACTTGTGACTTTGCTATGGGGGACCCTGCACCATTTCAGCACCCTCAGTGACTGGACAGCACTTCCCCCAGGCTTGGCCTTCTCTTTGGACCCTTTGGGTCTGTGTGGGATTACAAGAAGAGGCTTGCAATCGGCCATCTCTGTACTCCTTTACCACACTCCTTTCCCAGTCCCCAGCAGGTGGATTGTTGGTGCCTCCTTGGAGTTTCTTGTATTTAGCAACTCATGGAAGAATCTATTATCAACATTGCCAAAAGCTAAGGAGTGTAACACTTCTGTAAAAGAACATAGATGAACTACACATGGTGATGTTACTCTTAGTGAGAACTTAAAAACAAAAATGGTGTAACCAGGCTGAGATCAAACCCAACCTGGGCAGGAAAGTCTGTGAGACTCTTATCTCCAATGAACCACTAGAACTGTGGAAGTGGAGCTGTGGCTTGAAGTAGTAGAGTGCTAGCCTTGAGCACAAATGCTCAGGGAGAGCACCCAGGCCCTGAGTTCAAGCCCTATGACTGACAATTTAAAAAAAAAAAAAAAAAAAGAACAACTTGACATGATAATTCTGATTTTTTACATTTACTCAAATCCCAATGGTAGTCCTTGATTTATAAGACTTGAAACTGAGGTGTTGAGGATATGGCCTAGTGGTAGAGTGCTGCCTTGCATATATGAAACCATGGGTTTGATTCTTTAGCACCGCATATACAGAAAAAGCCAGAAGTGGTGCTGTGACTCAAATGGTAGAGTGCTAGCCTTGAGCAAAAAGAAGCCAGGGACAGTGCTCAGGCCCTGAATCTAAGCCCCAGGACTGGCAAAAAAAAAAAAAAAAAAGAATTGAAACTGAATAAAATTAGTAAATTTATTCTGGGGGTTTGCCACAGTGTTTCAATGGGTAGCATTAGTAAAACGGTGATATTTTGTAGTGAGACAAGAGAGCCAATCTTGGGAACAGTATCAGTTTTGTTATGTCTTTTGTGCCAGTATTAGGACTTGAACTCAGGGTTTAGGCACTGTTTTCAGGATCTAGCACTCTAGCTTCTTTGGTCACAGATGATTCTCTACCACTTAAGACTCAGTTTCATTGCTGGCTTTTTCTGGGTTAGTTGGTGTCTCACAGACTTTCCTGCTTGAGCTAGCTTTGAACCCTGGTCTTCATTTCAGCCTCCTCAAATAGCTGAGATTACAGGCTGGAGCCACTGATGCACAGCTCAGCTTTATCTGTTAATGTCATATTTTGTGTTGTTCTTTGCACTAGTCAAGAAATTTTCTTTAAAAAAAAAATACAGAAAGCAACCATACAACAGTGGTTCACATCTGTAATCCTAGCTATTCAGGGAACTGAGATCTAAACATCTCAGTTTGAAGCTAGCCTGGGCAGGAAAGTCTGTGAGACTCTTATATCCAAATAATCATACACACACACACACACACACACACACACACACACACACACACACACACTATTCAAGTTATGCTTAAATAAAGAAGAGGCATATAGCAAAGAAGACACTCTTTTTTGTTGTTTTGTTTTTTGGTCATGGGACTTGAACTCTGGGTCTGGGCGCTGTTCCTGAGCTCTTCAGCTCAAGGATAGTGCTCTATCACTTGAGTCATAGCACCATTTCTGGTTTTCTGGTGGTTAATTGGAGATAAGAGTCTCACAAGCTTTCTTGCCTGGGCTGGCTTTGAAAAGCAATCCTCAGATCTCAGCCTCCTGAGTAGCTAGGATTGTAGATGTGAGCCACCAGTGCCTGGCAAATAAACCATTCAGTCTTTTTTTCTTTTGTCTGTAAATCATGGGGCTTGAACTCAGGACCTGTGTGCTGTCTCTCAGCTCTTTTGCTCAAGGCTAACACTCTACCACTTTGAGCCATAGCACTTCAAAATGTGTTCATTGTTTTTGTTTTTCTTTTCTGGTTCTGGGGCTTGAACTTTGGGACTAGGTGCTGTCCCTGAGTTTCTTCCGCTCAAGGCTAGCTCTCTACCACTCGATCCACAGCACCACTTCCAGAAGACTCTTACAGATGCTAAGCACATGAGGTTTCAGGGAATCTGGATCTGGGTTGATACCCAGGAAGAAAGGATAGAGGCTTGTCTGACTGGAGATGAATTGCCTCTCGTGTCTTCTTGTCCCTGTGTAGCCCTCCCTGTAGCTTCTGCCTAGCTATGGCTTCGGCTCCCTGACTAATTCCTCTGACACATGGCTTGGGTTGGTTGCCATGGTGACAAACTCCCAGCCTAACTCAAAGTCTAGCACCAAACTTCTTACTAAACAAAGAAGAACTATCCTGACAGTTTAAGATACTTGCCTTCCATTTTTCTATCCCTTAGTTGGACAAGTGTAATACACTCATCTAATAGCAACAACAACAAAAATCCCATTTAATTCAGCAGGTTTTGATGGCAGGCCTCTGTGAAGAACTAAATCCTATCCTCCTCCCACTTTGCCCTAAATTTATCATGCTCTCACTTCTCCTAACTCTCTCTTCTATGTTTTACTCCTTAACAAATAGTAGTCCTTTTGGTCTTGAATTTAGCATAGTGTCAATCTGTGCAAAGATACCAGTTTGACCCCTTCTGTTTCAAAACAGAGCTGGATATGGTGGCATTTGCTTAAAATACCAGCATTCAGGCAGGAGGGAGGAGAAGGAAAACTGCAAATTCCAGGCCAGGGCTACATAATAAGGTCCTGTCCATGAGAGAGAAAGACAGAGATGGTGACAGAGAGAGAGAGAAAGGCAAGACAAATACACCCATTTTCTACAAACACTACCTCATCTGACTCTGTAACAAGGCTTTGAGTAATAACTTATCCCCATTTTGTTTTGTTTGGTTTTTTGCCAGTCCTGGGTCTTGAACTCAGAGCCTGAGCACTGTCCGTGGCTTCTTTTTGCTCAAGGCTAGCACTCTACCATTTAAGCCACAGCACCAATTCTGGCTTTGTTTATATATGTGGTGCTGAAGAATCAAACCCAGGGCTTCATGTATAGGAGGCAAGCACTTTACCACTAGGCCATATTCCCAGCCCCCTTATCCCCATTTTGTAAAGGGGAACACTCAGACTAGTTGAGTTGACTAATGTCATTTTGTTTATAACACAAAGGAAACCACATTGTTCTCACCCTGTTTAATCACAGAAGCCATTTCCTTTCTAGCCCTTCCCCCAGCCCTCCTTCACCTGGTCTCATATCCATGCATCCTGGCTCCTTTGGGCTTCGCTGTTGGACAATCAACACCGTGCACACATGCGTCCCCATTTCTGTAGGCATCTGTGTCCTTCACAGTTGGGTTATCAACATCCATGAGGAGACAGGCAGGGCACAGGCATCGAAAACCCAGCCTTGTCTCAGGAACCCACAAGGCAGTTGGCTTTGATCTCAGATTTTTCCCTCTGATCATCTTTTCTTCAGGCTAACACTAAGATAAACCAAACCTTTCTAAATACTCATCTCAGGGATGACAGTAGAAAAAAAGAAAAACAACCCAAGCTGAGAAGCAGCCACCTGATAGGATTGGAAATGACAGACCAGTTCTTTTTCTTCCTGTGTGGAGAGAGAAAAGTTGGCCTCACAACTATGCCTTCAGACTGAATTTAAGAGAAGCACAGGGCAAAAGAAGAGGACAAACCAGACACAGACACAGACACAAGTGTCTGCTGCCTTTATAGGTAGTCATGTACTACTTTCTCTCTCCCTCTGTCCTCCACCCCCTCCATCCCCCTCCCCCTCCCCCATGCTGGTAGACCAAACCCAGGGCCTTGTGCACATGAGGCAAACATTCTACTTCTGCCCTCTCTCCAGTTCCCCCACCTTTCTCTCCCTCTTTTTTTTTTTTTTTCAGTCCTCATAGGGCTTGAACTCAGGGCCTCGGAGCTGTCCATGAGCTTTTTCACTCAAGGCTAGCATTCTACCACTCTGAGTCCCAACTCCACCTCCAGTTTACTGAGGGTTCATTGGAGATAAGAGTCTTATGGACTTTCCTGCCAGGGCTGGCTTTGAACCATGATCCTCAGAACTCAGCCTCCTGAATAGCTAGGATTACAGGCATAAGCCACCAAAGCCTGGCTCTACTTTTCTCTTTCTGTGATAAAAACATACTGGATTGTGGTGACCCATGCCTGTAGCCCTAGTTACTCAGGAGGCTGAGATCCAGAAAAACACAACTTAAAGCCAACTCTGGCGGAAAAAGTTTTCGAGATTCCCTCTGTAAAATAACCAGCAAGAGGGGGCTGGGGATATAGCCTAGTGGCAAGAGTGCCTGCCTCGGATACACGAGGCCCTAGGTTCAATTCCCCAGCACCACATATACAGAAAACGGCCAGAAGCGGCGCTGTGGCTCAAGTGGCAAAGTGCTAGCCTTGAGCAAAAAGAAGCCAGGGACAGTGCTCAGGCCCTGAGTTCAAGGACCCCTGGACTGGCAAAAAAAAAAAAAAAAATCATCGCCTTTAACCTGATCATCATCTGGATGTAGTGCTCTGGCTCAAGTGGCAGAGTGCTAGCCTTGAGCAAAAAGAAGCCAGGGACAGTGCTCAGGCCCTGAGTCCAAGGCCCAGGACTGGCCAAATAAATAAATAAATAAATAACCAGCAAGAAGGGGGTGGGGGCATGCCTTAAGTAGTAGAGTGCCAGCTGAGAAAACAAGCCAAGCAAACACAAGACCCTGAGTTCAAACCCCAGTAGTAGCAAATTAAATGATTAAGTAATGAAGAAGAAGGATACATAACACACAGTGAACATTTCAACCATTCTGAGGCTGGAGCTGTCGTGTAGCAGCAGAGCACTTAGCAGCATACTAATGCCTTGGTCTTGATACCAGGCACACATAGCACTGAAGAGTGACGGAGATGGAAGAGAAAAAGGGGAAGGGTAGGGAGGGGAGTCCCTTAGTTCAAGCCTCAGTACTGGCACACACAAAAAAATTATTAACTTATACCCATTCTTGATTTATCTTAGCATTACTGCCATTCAGATTATTTTAAAGCAATTCTTAACATCCCTGGTTCTGGGACTTGAACTTGGGGCTTGGCTGCGGACCCTGAGCTTTGTTTGCTCAAGGCTAGCTCTCTCCCACTTAAACCATAGTTTCACTTCCAGATTTGAAGTGGTTAATTGGAGATGAGAATAGGGCTGGGGATATGGCCTAGTGGCAAAAGTGCTTGCCTCATATATATGAGGCCCTGGGTTCAATTCCCCAGCACCACATATACAGAAAATGGCCAGAAGTGGCGCTGTGGCTCAAGTGGCAGAGTGCTAGCCTTGAGCAAAAAGAAGCCAGGGACAGGGCTCAGGCCCTGAGTTCAAGCCCCAGGACTGGCCAAAAAAAAAAAAAAAACAAGCAAGAGAATGCTTCGAGAGGAAGAAAAAGGCCCACACAAGAGTCTCTCCTGCCTTTATAGGTAGCTTATTATTGAACTCAGGATGGCTTCAACTGCATTCCTTAGATCTCAGCCTCCTGAGTAGCTAGGATTACAGGCGTGACCCACTGGCACCAGGCCAGATGCCTTTTTGTTCTCCCCAAATATGATTTTTTTTTTTAATGTCAGCATCCCAGCAATGCTGGTACCCAAAGTATATTCTTGGTCTCCCACTCCAGGCACTGCTGTATGGCTACCCCAGCTGAGAGCCCTTCACCAGATGCTCTGTAAATCCTCCTGTGCTCTGACAACCCATGATTCATTGAACCACAACCACCCTCCAGCCAGCAGCCTCAACGGAGCCCAGCATGGTGCCGTGTCAGGAGAGCGGCATCAGCTGACACATGGGCAGAAGGCGTTGTCTCCCCACTGGAGAGGAGCATGGGGAGGAAGAAAGGGAAGGAAAAAAGACAACAGGGAATTGATCAGCCAGTGTCTTCACTCCCCATAACAAACCCCTTGGCTCTTCTTTACGCCCATTGGCATTTCCTGTGCTTAGAAGTTAGCCTCATTTCTGAAAAATACTACTTTGTTTAATTACCAATATAAGCAAACTACTCATGCCATTAACAAGGCCCCTGGTGCCTCTTCAGATGATCCCCAGTGGCCCACACCTGGAAAGCTTCCTGGGAGGGTCAGGCCCCAGCACCCCTGTCTAAGGATGTCCCCAGCTCTCCACTCTTCTGGGACACAGTCTTTGACAACACTGATGAAAGATTATGACCAGGAAAGGATCTAGCCCTGGCTGTCCCCCTGAATCCACTCAGGTACTCCCATGTCCCTGAACTCAGTGTCCACAATTGATCTGATCCCTTATCAGAGTCCATAGCAGGCCTTCAATGTCCAACAGAAAAGGTTGTCTGAGCCAGTTGGTTGAATAGCTGGGTAAACTTTCCCCTTAATTCCTGTAAAATGGCTCTTCATCGACTGGAAAGCTCAGGAAAAAGGAGAAGGAGGAAATGAGGGAGGGGTGGAAGGAAGGAGTCGTCCACTGGTCCCTGCTGAGCCTTCTGTTGGCCAGGATAGAAACATAGGCTCTGGATCCAAGGGTTCTTCAAATGCCTCTGCGCCAAATCTAAAGGGATAAGCTCTTCTTCCCTAAAGCCTGACCCTTCCAGTTCCTCAGGAAGAGGTTTGAGGGTGTATTTCAAGGAGCTCTAAGTCATCAGGGATGGAGAATGAGTGGAGATGGCATTATAAATCCTGTGCAGGACCATGGGGAGCCCATAGCTTGCTGGGCAGGACCACGGGGAGCCCGTAGCTTCCGCCCTCAGAGTCACCACAGGCCGCCTGGGCTGTGTGTCTCATCATCAGATCTGAATGTGTGGTCAACCGAGAAACAACTCCCGGGAGGAGAACCTGAAAGACACAGGCTGGAGTGAAAGTGACACCCACAATCACTCCACGTGGCTGGGCTGAGCAGGATCTTGAGTCCCGCTGGAGGTGGTAGCAGTCTGGGAAGCACCATCTGCTAAGGTTGGTATTGAATCTCTTGGAAATCCCGAGTTCTGTCACCGCCGATTCAGAAAGCTGAAATGGATTGCTCTTTCTTCCTTTCCTCCAATCCACATCTTCTGTTAGCCTTTAAGCATTTCCTGAGATCCTACAACCTCTGGAGGGCTCGAGCAGTTTCCCCGAGCTCTCCACTCACTATGTATTCACAGTTTAACTTGCAAGGATAGTTTATGTGTGCCAGGTACACGGAAATTAAGGATATCAAATACCTACACTTGGTATCCAGAAGCATGTCATTAATACATTAATTAATACATTAATTCGTTAAGAAAAATCATACTTTGAGATTTCACCAAAAAAACAAAAAACTGAGCCTTAGAGAGGTCGAGTAACCCTACCAAGTTTCCTGCTTCTTTGCAATGTGCTTTTATGTTTTGTTTTTTTTCTTTTGTTTTTTTTTTTTTTTTGGCCAGTCCTGGGCCTTGGACTCAGAGCCTGAGCACTGTCCCTGGCTTCCATTTTGCTCAAGGCTAGCACTCTGCTACTTGAGCCACAGCGCCACTTCTGGCCGTTTTCTGTATATGTGGTGCTGGGGAATCGAACCCAGGGCCTCATGTATAGGAGGCAAGCTCTCTTGCCACTAGGCCATATCCCCAGCCCATGCTTTTGTTTTATGCAAGCCATTGTACTTTGCCACCATCTCCACCTCACTAACCCTTGCTCATTCTTTAGGGTCCAGGCCCCTGCCTCCTGGCCAGATGTGCCTCCTGGCAGTCACTGGCTGCCTCCTACGGAGTGGGTACCAATCCACTCCACTCTGGTTTCCATGGGAGCAAGGGTATCGCTCAACAAGATGTTTAAGATCCTAACAGCCTACAGCCATGTCTTATGCTATTTTGTTTGCTTGTTTTGTTATTTGCCAGTCCTGGGGCTTGAATTCAGGGCCTGAGCACTGTCCTTGGCTTCATTTTGCTCCCAGCTAGCTCTCCACCACTTGAGCCACAGTACCACTTCCAGATTTTTCTGTATATGTGGTGCTGAGGAATCGAACCCAGGGCTTCATGTACATGAGGCAAGCACTCTACCACTAGCCCATATTCCCAGCCCCATCTTATGCTATTTTGGATAGTCCTTGTTTTGATACCTCGCACCATTTAATTTATTTAAATACTTCTTGAGCAACTGCAGTTGTTCAAATTCTTTTGACTCATACTTGTTGCCCAAATGCTTGCCGTTTGCTTGTTACAAAACTTAGAATGGTCTCTGCCTTCAGAAGTTAAACTGTGAGAGGGGGAAAAAAACAACCCAGTAGGGGTGGGGGCAGGGTGGGGATAAAAGATTTAGAATCATTATGAAAGAATTCTTAAGTTTGCCCACATGCATAAAAAAATGGACTGCAGATGACAGTTGCACACCAAACAAGAACTCGATTGGGTAAGGGAAGTTTGAGTGGCGAGTCTGAGGGATGAGTTGGCAAGTATGGAGGAAATTTGGACGTGTTCACAGGCTGAGAGCCTCAGAGAAGAGCTGGAAGGTTGCTCGCCCAGGCCAGCACAACTGAGGATAATCCATCGGTGCCTCTGGAAGAATCAAATAACCACTAGGAACCAGGATGGGAACACTGACAGACTAGGGCTGAATAAAGCCCTGGGCCTCAAGAAGACGTTAAGAATGAGGACTGAGAAGGAGAAAAATACAAGACACAGCCTTTCATCTTCTGAAGAGCTCCCAGGATCCAAGAGTGCAGCCTGAAAAAGCATGCTGCCTTAATATGACTGAAACAATAGTAAACAACCTGATTAAAATATTAATAGTCATTGTAGATCAGAGACTTGTGGATGTTTGGAATGATACAGAACTAAAGCCCTAAAAAATAAAAAACATACAGAAGGGGAAAATAAAGAATAAATAGAAATGAGATATGGGATACTGGGGAGGAGAAACATGAGTCCTAGGCAGGACTTTGCTATGTTTCCTAGCATTAGCTTCTGGTACATGTTTTCTCAAAATAGGATCGTGGGATTGGATTCAACCACACTCCCAGGACCGTGACTTGAAGGTCATGTGTCTTGACCTTTGTAATAAATAGATAGTTGGTTCATGAAGGACACAGAGTATGTTCTAGTGAATTCTCCTGCAGTCACAGAATCACAAGCCCAGCTCTGGGAGGAAGGAAGGGCACTGAAAGCCAGAAGGATCTAGAAGTTCTAGGAGTTCAGCAAGCCTCGTCTAAGGAGCACCTCTTCTAAGGCCACTATTTTTCAGAGATGTCTTAAGATCACATCTGTAGTAGAAATGTTGCATTCCTTTCTGGTCTTCCCTGCACAATTGCCCTTCTCTCTCATCTGAAAAGAAATGCATGCTTCTGTCGGACACTCAGGTGGCTGAAATCTGAGGATAGTGGTGGAAAGCTAGCCTAGGCAGGAAAGCCTGTGAGACTCTTATCTCTAATTAACCATAGAAAAGAAAAAGCCGAAAGTGGCATTGTAGCTCAAGTGGTAGAACGTTAGCCTTGAGCAAAAAGCTGCTCAAGGATAGTGCCCAGGCCCAGAGTTTGAGTCCCGGGACTGGCATTCTGAGCCTTACTAAAGACATCTCACCAGCAAAGCACACAAAGACATAGCTTCAATGCCTGCTCTTAAGTCATTTACAAGTTAATGCTCTCCTAGGTGGTACATTCATTAAGAATAAGATTTCTGGGGGCTGGGAATGTGGCTCAGTGGTAGAGTGCTTGCCTAGCATGTATGGAGCCCTGGGTTCAATTCCTCAGTACCACATAATCAGAAAAGGCCCGAAATGGTGCTGTGGCTCAAGTGGTAGAGTGCTAACTTTGAGCAAAAGAAGCTCAGGGACAGTGCCCAGGCCCTGAGTTCAAGCCCCAGGACCAGCAAAAAAAATAAGACTATTTTCATGATAGAGAGGAGTCTGTGTTTAAACATGGATGTTTAAATACAAAAATAAATACAAATGAATATTTAAATACAATGGAATAATATAACATGAATGAACCTTAAAAACATCTAGATAAAGGAAACCAGCCACAAAATACCATATTTTATATGAATCTACTTATATGAAATTTCCAAAATAGATAAGTCTATAGAGATAGAAAATAAGTTAGGAGTAGACCAAGACTAAGCGATGGAGAAAAATGAGGTGTGACTACTAATGGGTGTGGGGTTTTCTTATGGGGATGTTGAAAATGTTCCAGAATGAATTCATGAAGATGACCATACAACCTTGTGAATGCTGTATGCCTTAATTCTATATCTGAAAATGATGGTGTTATGGTCTTTGAATTGTCCTTTAATTTTTAAAGGGAAAAAAAACAGAATGAAATATCACTTTAATAGAGATTTAAAAAATACTGTTTAGATAGAGCTACAACAGAATGTCTCCCATTTATTGATCACTCTCTGTGACCCAGACATTTAGACATTTTACAACCTTTTTTTTTATTTAGCCAACATAGCAACCAGGAGAAGTAGGTAAATCTTTTTCTTTTCACAGATGAAGAGACTAAGGCTCACAGATTCAGTTTAGCCAAAGATATCCATGATACCTCCATACTTCCTGTGAAAGAACTGCTAAGTAATAATGTCCCTTGGTTGTACCTTGAAAAACAGTGGGGCATACTCAATGATTTTTCTTTGTAATTTTTTATTGTTCTTATGGAGGTGATGTACAGAGGGGTGACAGTTACATATATCAGATAAAGAGTATGGTTCTTTTTTTTTCAGATTCAGAGTGCATTTTTTTTCTTTTCTTTCTTTCTGTTTTTTGTTTTGTTTTGTTTTCCGTGTGTGTGTGTGTGTGTGTGTATGTGTGTGTATATATATGTGTGTGTGTGTGTGTGTGTGTGTGTCTGTCTGTCTGTCTGTCTGTCTTGGGGCTTGATCTCAGGACTTGAGTGCTATCCTTGAGCTATGGCTCCATTTCTGGCTTTTTCTGAGTAGTTTATTGGAGATAAGAGTCTCAGGACTTTTCTGCCCAGGCTAGCTTCAAACCATGATCCTCAGATCTCAGCTTCCTGGGTAGCTAGGATTACAGGCATGAGCCACCAGCTTCTGCTCAGAGTACATTTCTTTGTGCACAATGTCACCCCTCCCCTGGCTCTCTCTGCTAATGATTGCTAACTATCCTCTCTGCAGATGACACCTGGACAGCTAGCCCTCACCAGCGGCAACTACACCGCAGTCACCAAGTTCATCTTGCTGGGATTCTCCAGTTACCCAGACCTGCAGGACCTTCTGTTTGGAGCTTTCCTGGTCATCTATGCTGTGACAGTGGCAGGCAACCTGGGAATGATGGCCCTCATCCTTACTGACTCGCGTCTCCATAGCCCCATGTACTTCTTCCTCAGTGCCCTCTCCTTTCTTGATATCTGCTACTCTTCCGTGGTCACACCCAAGCTCTTGATCAACTTTCTGGTTTCTGACAAGTCCATCTCTTTCAAGGGCTGTGTGGTCCAGCTGTCGTTCTTCGTGGTGCATGTGACAGCTGAGAGCTTCCTGCTGGCCTCCATGGCCTATGATCGCTTCATGGCCATTTGCCGACCCCTCCACTATGGTTCAGTGATGACCAAGGGGACCTGTCTCCAGCTAGTGGCTGCTTCCTACACATTGGGTGGAGCCAACGCTGTGATTCAGACTGGGAATGTCTTTGCCCTGCCTTTCTGTGGACCCAACCAGGTAACACACTACTTCTGTGACATCCCACCCCTTCTCCGCCTGGCCTGTGCCAACACAGACACAGCAGAAGTGGTCCTCTATGTCTTCTCTGCTCTGGTTACCCTCGTGCCTGCCTCAGTCATCCTCACCTCTTACAGCTGGGTCCTGGTAGCCATCGGGAGGATGCGCTCAGCAGCCAGGCGCGAGAAGGCCCTCTCCACCTGTGCATCCCACTTTCTGGCCATAGCCATTTTCTATGGCACCGTGGTTTTCACCTACGTTCAACCCCACGGGTCCACTGGGGATACCAGTGGCCAAATAGTATCTGTCTTCTACACCATAATCATTCCAATGCTCAACCCCTTCATCTATAGCCTTCGCAACAAAGAGGTAAAGGATGCCCTGAAGAGGAAATGCCACCTCCACAGCTTTCCATGTTGATCCTAGCAAGGTTGTTAGTTGGAATCAGGAGATCATGGCGTCTAATGAGTCACACGGTGAATCCATCTCACCAAGAGCAAGTCTGTTTTGGAAGGAGATGGAAGACGTAAGAGGAGAATGGGACACATCATACCTAGTACAGAACAGTCCAATTTAGAAAGCATTCTGTTATCCATTATATTGAATAGTTGCCACGATACCATGAACAGCCATTGTTGGGATGATGCCATCTGACAAATGAAGGGTCCATGACTGAGAAAAGACAGGCAAATTTCCGAAATTCCTTCAGAGAGTGTGTATTCAACAGCAGAGCGTCTACACCAAAACCAGCGATATTTTCATTACACCACGAGCTAAGTGAAATCTTTCTTGATATCTCATCCCAAAATTCTGAACCCCGTGATCATTTCTGGTTAGATAGTGGTTTAATGGAGTGGGAGTGGGCAAAATGGCTCCATTCTGTCTTCCTGTTCCAAAAATAAGGATTAGCAGGATACGGATATTCTTTATCTTACTGTGTTTTGTTGAGTTGTTTTATTAAAATCTCGGATCAAGTGAACCCTTCCCGCATACATCTGTTTTCTCGCAGAAAGCCTGTGTGTGGCTCATCATTCTCAAGTGCGTAGGAGGGGTGGGGGCTATGGGGGGGGTGGGATTGGACACTGCAGCATTATGTAAGACACTGTGCTTAGGGAAATGAGTCAACACACACACACACACATATTTGGCTTCAGTATTTTTAAATATATATGTGATATGGTAAGCAAAAATGTTTTCAAGAATCACAGAAATGCAGAAGTTCAGCTTACAGACTTAATGGGGAAATTGAACATGGGGTTGAAAAACACTCTCAAAATAAGGCAAAGTATAATCTGAACTAGGTACTACAGCTTGAGTTTTGGGGTTTTGGGATTTGTTTTTTACTGTAACCAATCCCTTTTTCTTTTTTTTCTTTTTTTTTTTTTTTTTTTGGCTAGTCCTGGGGCTTGAACTCAGGGTCAGGGCACTGTCCCTGAGCCTCTTTTGCTCACTTGAGCCACAGCCTCACTTCTGGCTTTTTCTGTTTATGTGGTACTGAAGAATCAAACCCAGTGCTTCATGCTAGGCAAGCACTCTACCACGAAGCCACATTCCCAACCCTAGGGTTGTTTTTTTGTTGTTGTTGTTGTTGTTTGGGGGGGTGGTAGTTGGTAGCGTTAGGGTGTTTTGTTGTTGTTTTGTTTTGTTTTGCCGGTCCTAGGCCTTGAACTCAGGGCCTGGGCTCTGTCCCTGAGCCTCTCTGTGCTCAGGCTAGTGCTCTGCCACTTGAGCCACAGTGCCACCCAATCCTTTTTTTTTTTTTTTTTTCAGATCTTTTGAGAAAATTCTAGAGAAACTCTCACTAAACCAACAGGTCGATCCCAATCTCATGTATGAAAGAGAAAATTGCAAATATATGTTCAAGTGATTTTTCCCCTAAATAGATTACAAGGCAACCATTTAAAGTATGTATAAGAATACTGTGCAGGGCCAGGAGTTTGGCCTAGTGGTAGAGTGCTTGCCTAGCATGCCTGAAACCCTGGGTTCGATTCCTCAGTACCACATACACAGAAAAAGCCAGAAGTGGCGCTGTGGCTCAAGTAGTAGAGTTGGACTGGTTAAAGGACTGGCAAGGGCTGGGGATATGGCCTAGTGGCAAGAGTGCTTGCCTCGTATACCTGAGGCCCTGCGTTCAATTCCCCAGCACCACATATACAGAAAATGGCCAGAAGTGGCGCTGTGGCTCAAGTGGCAGAGTGCTAGCCTTGAGCAAAAAAGAAGCCAGGGACAGTGCTCAGGCCCTGAGTCCAAGGCCCAGGAATGGCCAAAAAAAAAGAAAAAGAAAAAAGAAAGTACTGTGCAATGCTGGGCATAACTCATGCCTCTAATTCTATCTACTCAGGACACTAGACCTGGAGGTTGTAGTTTGAAGCCAGCCTAGACAGAAAAGTCTACAAGGCTCCATCTTCAAAACAATCAGCAAAAAGCCAGGCTGGAGTAGTGGCTCAAGTGGTAGAAAACTTGCCAAACAAACAAGCACAAGGCACTAAGTTCAAACCAAAATAAAATAAACAAAAATGACTAGGAAAGAACATATGAAACAGCTGGCCAGAGGATCTAGAGTACAAATGCAACAACATAATTTAAAAAGTAGAAAAACACAGTGTTTAAAAAAAAAAAAAGTAGGGGTTGGGAATGTAGCTTAGTGATAGAGTGCTTGCCTAGCATGCACAAAGCCCTGGGTTTGATTCCTCAGTACCACAGCAAAAAGAAGCCAGGGATAGTGTTCAAGCCGTAGGACTGGCAAAACAAAAAAAGAAAACCAGAAATGTACTCATTACCCATTATCTGACTTATGTAACTGTAACCCCTCTGTATATCACCTTTCCCATAACAATAAATTAAAAGAAAAAATAAAGTAAAGGAGACCAGGAACTAAAGTTCTTTTGCTCAGAGATAGGAAAAAAATAAAGTTTAAAAAACACATAACTTCATTTCATTGGCAGACTGTAAAGGGTAGTAAAATACAAATGGAATAAATCAAAAATCAAGTTCTGGTTAATTTTCATTTCTTTGTAACTAAAAATGGATTGTTTTCCTTGAATAGAAATTTCAAAATATTCCTTGCCTGACTGACCTACTGCTCAATGTCTTTTGAGTTATACACTCAAGTTGAATGGTTCCACTACAAACAGTCAAACTGAAAATGATTCAACATTTGGCTGAAGGTGAAGGTCATAGTTACCTTGAATTCCAAAATTAAATAATACGTGACATACTTGCATTTACTAACAGGGATTTTTATCTAAGTTTAAACCTGCAATGAATCACAGAAGAAGAGATACACAAACAAGGAAGCAAGAAACTACAAAATAAATAAATAAAGGTATTTTGCAAACATGAAAGTCAGATAAGAATATGAAAGCTAAGTGTTTATGATGTGGTTCTACCTGTTTGCAGTATACACCTTACCAATACTTCAATTATCTGTTTTTTTGTTTTTTTTTGTTTTTTTGTTTTTTTGGCCAGTCCTGGGCCTTGGACTCAGGGCCTGAGCACTGTCCCTGGCTTCTTTTTGCTCAAGGCTAGCACTCTGCCACTTGAGCCACAGCGCCACTTCTGGCCGTTTTCTGTATATGTGGTGCTGGGGAATCGAACCCAGGGCCTCATGTATACAAGGCAAGCACTCTTGCCACTAGGCCATATACCCAGCTCCACTTCAATTATCTGATGTTCCTTTTTTTTTTTTTGCTGATTTAGTAGTTGCAAACCATATCTTGGGATTTTAATTGTCATTTTCTTAATTACCAAGGAAATTTTCATGTGTTTCTTAGCAAAAAGAAAAAAGAAGTGTTAGCAAATAAATTCTGCATGTCTTTGTTAGCCATGAGAAATTTGTATGAAATTAAGAACTCAACGTGGCTGGGTTCTGGTGGTTCACATGTGGAATCCTAGCTGCTCTGGAGGCTGAGATATAAGCGTTCCAGACCAGCCAAGGAAGGAAAGTAGAAGAGATTCTTTATCTCCAATTAACCAGCAAAAAGCTAGAAGTAGTTCTGTGACTCAAATGGTAGAGCACCAGCCTAGCACACAAAAAAAGCTAAGGAACAGTGCCCAGACCTTGAGTTCAAGCCCCAGTACCAGCACAAAACAACAACAAGAAAGAATGAATAGAAGAAGCAAGATTACCTACAGTATTATTTCATTTGCATGAAGTGGTAAATGAGGGGCTTCTAGTTTACTGGATTTGTGGAGGTCCCTGAAGGGTGACATATCCAGACACGGTGTAGAAGATCTTCCCCTCCCCACACACCTTGACCTTCCAATCGCTTCAGCTGTAGCTGTTATATTCTAGACCTGGCCTAATCTCATGAATTTCACATTCTGTCTAAAACTCACATCAGCCTCACCTTTGCCAACATTTCCCGTCTCAACCGGCCCTCCTCTCTTCACTCTGCACATCAAACAAATGAGACTTTTTTTTCCTTTTGGGCAGTACTGAGTTTGAACTCAGGACCATATGGTTGGCTAGGCAGGTGCTCTGCCACTTGAGCCACACCTCTAGGTCTCCCACTTTTTTTTTTTTTTTTTTGCTTTAGTAATTGTTAGCATTTCCCTAGCCTCAGGTCCTCAGCTCCTCCCACTCGCCCCCAGATCCACCCATGATCCACTAATGAGCCACTCCTACTCACTGTAAGCTTATAGATGCCCCCCCCCATAAGCTCTGCCCTTTGGCAATATGACTCCGCCCTCGGCTGCTGATACCTGAGGGGCAGGCGGAGCACCTCCCACCTTAGTTGCTTGAAGGTATAAAGACCCCCAGAGAGAAGCTGCCACCTGGATAAGGTGCAGATGCCATGTAGCTCCCTCTCCCGTGGGAACCATGGCCCCACTAATAAACTTCCTTATGAACCTTTTTCTCCTGCCTGTGATTATCTCCGCATGGTCCTCTGGGATGGCCGATACCTATACTTTCAGTAATTTTTCAAATAGGACCTTGGATTACTGGCACCCTCTCTGATGGAACTGTAACCATGTACTACCATGCACAGTTCGCAAATGGGAAATGTCCTTAAAGTAAAATGAAACAATGATGTTTAGAAACCAATAATAGAACGATTTAAGATAAAGCAAGGAGGGCTGGGAATACGGCCTAGTGGTAGAGTGCTGGCCTCGTATACATGAAGCCCTGGGTTCAATTCTTTAGCACCACATATATAGAAAAAGCCAGAAGTGGCGCTGTGGCTCAAGTCGGCAGAGTGCTAGCCTTGAGCAAAAGAAGCTCAGGAACAGTGCTCAGGCCCTGAGTTCAAGCCCCAGGACGGACCAAATAAAAAAAAAAAAGGTCCTCTTATATATAGATATATAGTATCCTATTTTTATATATTCATATATCATATATAATATATAAATGAAATGCAGATTATCAGGCTTTTCCTCAAACCTACTGAATCAGAATCCATATTTAAAATAATTGTAAAGTTCTGTTTATAAAGTATATGGTATATATATATGTACACACATATATACACATCTATACATATACATACATGTGACTGTTTATTTGACCCATATTCTGTAAACACTATAGGTTTCATATGTTTCTGCATGAATAACAAACTTTACAATTTAGTCTCATAATCCAGTGCTATATCTCTGCTATGTCTCTGGTGTAAGGAAGTAAGCGATCTGATCCCAATGAACTTATTCAAATCTCCTGGTCAGGCTGACAATGGATGGCCCAAAGGCCATGATTAGCTCAGATAAACAGTTAGAAGCTTAAAGGATTTGACCATTTTTATCTGGGATGGGGTGTGAAATTCCAAATGGCAATTGTTTCTATACACACAATCCCTGTTTTTAAGAATACATCATGTTTTTTCGGAAAATGGAACACATACCTGAAATTTGAAATGTACACTTGGATGTTTTATTTGGTTGAATAAGAAGAAGGAAAGAAGAAAGGATGATTTAAAGAACTAAAATTAAAATTATTGATGAGTCTGGGCACCCAGGGTTCATGCCTGTAATCCTAGCCACTCAGGAGGAAGATCTGAGGACCTAGGTTGGAAACCAGCCCAGGCAGGAAAATCCATGAGATTCTTATCTCCAATAAGCCGCTAAAAGGGCCAAAAGTAGCTGTGCCTCAAGTGGTAGAGCTCTGGTCTTGAGCAAAGGAAGCTTAGGGACAGGGCCTAGGCCCAGTTCAAGCCCCAGGACCAGCACATACACAAAAAATCATTATGATATGGGGAATGTAGGATGTAACTTCAAACATACAAAGGCTGAATTTTATCTTTGATGTTATGCACTACATACATGAATATTTAAACTTCTTTTTAAAAAAAAAAAAAACCCAGCTTCCACTGTGATAATCATACCTTATTTTCTAGTATAAGTCAAAATCCAGTTTATGTGAAATATTTGGTAGAGAAAGCATTCATTTTACACAGAATGATCTACTAACAACACCTCTGCAAAGGATACAGTAGGCAATTGTGTTACTGTGAAACATTGGTCCCTTTCTCCCTTCATTAAAAGGGTCTGTCACAAGCTAAACCATTGTCAATAACTTATAAGCTGAGAATTTCCCCTGTCCAACTGTCAGCTGATGCCAATGCATAGCCCATTTCGAATAAATGTCAATCTAAGAGGACCCAACTGTACAAGCAGCATGACTTCAAGTGGTCTTTTTTAGTTCATTTGTCAGATGAGGAGCTCTGACAATTCAGGATAACTCAGTCAATTCAAATCACCTCACACCCAACACACAGCCCTTTCTCTTTTTCTCAGGGACTGTGGAGTTCTTAGGCATAAGGATGGGACACATAGAGCTCCTGCCCGGAGCTCATTTCAAGGTCTTTCTCCACTGGCATCTATTGGAACATCTTTATTATGCCCATTTGGGTTTCCAACTGCCAGAACTTGAGTAGCAGAGTTATAACTCCACATCCCCAAAACAACGCCTTTCTAGATTCTTATCAACTCCTTCTTTCCTCACACAAGGTATGAGAGGCCTTTTATCCACCCTCTCTGCTGCCCTGAGTCTGGAAGTAAATTGTTCCAGGCTTTCCCAACCTGGCCCAGTCATACAGCCCTTTCCTCCCCATCACTTCTACACTTCCAGGAGCACAGAAGCTCCAAATGGTGAGCAACTAAAGCTCATGTCTCCTTCTACAGGTTACAAGCCTACAAAAATCTTTACTAAGAGGTCGGGAGGGAGGAAGGCACCAGAGAACTGGCTATGACTGGTCCCATCTTCTTATATGCTCATGGTGGTCAAGGCATGACTTTATGCCCTGGGCAATTGATGGTTCCAGCTTTTGAAGTTCAAAAGCTTTTTAATCACAAAGGTTTTATCTCTGCCTTGAGTTTCCAAAACATATTTTAAAGGCCAGGGATTAACTTTTTTTTTCCATATCTGTACTATGTTACAACAACCCTACTTCAGGATGCCAAAAAGTCATATTTAAATGAGTGTTTTTTAAAAAAAAGCACTGTCAGATGAAAAAAAATAGTATACCAAAAGAATACTTGACTGTACATAAAGATCCACACATCTGTTCCATCACTGTACCTTACATTTTAGACAGACACTTTAGCAGTATATTTATAACATTTGGTACATGTGCTTTAAGTTTTATTGTTTTCCTTTATAATTGAAGACAGTTGTTGGACTTGCTTAAATTTTTAAAAAATGGATCAAATTTACTGTTCTTGGCTTAGTAAATGATATCTCTTGCTTCTCTCAATTGTAAAATCATTAGCATCAGCACTTTATTTTTTTTCATTTCCACTCACTTTTATAAATAAGGGCAAATATGCAGTAGAATGTCAAGTAATTGCAAAAACATGGCCATATTTAGATGGCAACATGGCCAAAACTGAAACTATTGGCTGGCAGACAGCAGTACCATAAGGTAACTTGATATAGCTATTTCTCTACTGAAATAGGAAAGTCAAAATTTAGTATAGACAGCAAATTTAGAACTGTTGCTATATAACAACTGAAAATGTCAATTATGTAAAAGTTAAAGGTGATGAACAAGAAATGTACTCACTGCCTTACATATGAAATGTAACCCCTCTGTTCTTCACTTCAACAATAAAGGGGGGAAAAGTTAAAGGTGGCTAGTATTCACTAATTTTTATCACCTCTTTCCTTTACCATTCTTACAATTTTAGGTGCAGAATTTTTGAGATGCAGTTCAAAAACTATACAATTTGGTTATTTTTTAGTGTATTTTTAGAACTGTTGCAGTCAACAACACAAACAATTTTAGGCTATTTATGTAATCTTTTAAACACACCCCTGTCCTGCTGGGTTCCAGTGGCTCACACCTATAACCCTAGCTATTCAGGAGGCTGAGAGAGGAATATCTTGGTTTGAAGCCAGACTGGACAGGAAAGTTTGTGAGACTCTTAAGCCCAATTAACTACCAAAAAGGTGACAGAAAAGCTGTGGCTCAAGTAGTAGAAAATCAACCTTGAGTTAAAAAAAAAGATAAGGGATAGAACATGGGCTGTGAGTTCAAGCCCCTGTACCAGCACATACAAAAATAAATAAATAAAAGACACCCTATCCCTTTAGCTATCATCCAGCAGGCCTCCTATACCCTTCAGCCCTTGGCAACCACTGATTTATCTATTCTGAACATTTCACATAAATGGAATCCTAAAGTAAGTGTATATGATTGGTTCTTTGGCTTAGCATAAGGTTTTCAAGATTCAAGCTGCAGCATCTAAGTTCAGGTTATACTTTGCATTATTTGAAGAAAATGTTTTTCATTCTAGGCTCCTCCCTGTGGTAGCATATACCAGTACTTTTGTCCTTTTAATAGCTGGGTAATATTCCATTCTATCTATCCATCCACTTATCAATTAGTAGACATTGTTTCTACCCTTTCACTGTTGTAAATATTGCTATTATGAATGTCTGTGTGCAAGTTTTTGTATGTGCATATATATTTAACTTTTTGAGAAACTGACAAAATATTTTCCACAGTGACTGTTTCATACTTTCACCAGCAGTTTTAGGAGAGTTTCCATTTCCCCAGCATCATTCCTAGCACTTGCTAGGAATGTCCATCTTTCAGTCATCTTCTTAGTGAATCTTGCATCACTCTGACAAAATGCCTGAAATAAACATCTTGAGGGAAGAAACATTGATTTGGGCTCATGAATTTAGTGATATCAGTCCATAGTCACTGGCTGCATTTATTCTAGGACTGGAAGGAGGCAAAAGATCATGGCTGAGGGAGCATGTGGGAAAGAAAGCTGCTCACTTCATGGCAGACAGGAAGCAGAGAAACAGAGACAGAGACCTGGGACCAGGTATAATCTTCAAAGTCACGCCCCTGGAGACCTACTTCCTCCACTTAGGCCCCCATTTCTATCACTTTCCATAACAGCACTTCCAACTGGAACCATTTGATGTAAGATAAGGAATAGAGTTCAAACATGTTCACATGTCAATTTTCAGTTGTCTCGGCACCATTCATGAAGATCTATTCTCTCTATTTAATAGTCTTGGCATGCTTGCCAAAAAACCAATTGGCTGGAATGCTCAATGGTAGGGCATTTGCGAAGCATGTGCCAGGCCCTGGGAGGAGGAGGAAGAGAGGGAGGGGGAGGGGGAGGGGGAGGGGGAGGGGGAGGGGGAGGGGGAGGGGGAGGGGGAGGGGGAGGGGGAGGAGGAATCTATTGGCTGTAAATTTAGGTGTTCATTTTTTAACTCTCCGTCCCATTCATCTCTTCATATACCAGCTCTATACTGATTCAATATGGCTTTGTAGTAAGTTTTGAGATTAAAAGAAACACTAAGGGGCTGGGAATATGGCTTAGTGGTAGAGTGCTTGCCTATCATACATGAAGCCCTGGGTTCGATTCCTCAGTACCACATGAACAGAAAAAGCCAGAAGTGGTGCTGTGGCTCAAGAGGTAGAGTGCTAGCCTTGAGCAGAAAGAAGCCAGGGCTTTGTTATTCTTTTTTCAAGTTTATTTGAACTACTCTTGGATCCTTCAAATTTCCACATAAATTCTGAAATCAGCATATCTCAATTTCTTTCTTCCTTTTTTTTCATTTTGGTAGTTCTAAGCTTTGAACTCGGATCTTCCCTCTTGGATTTTCGCTCCTACTATGTCAGCTTTTGCAATTTGAATCCTTTCTTCGTCAGTCTACCTACATTTGTTGATTTTGTTCATCTTTTTTGAGGAACTTTTAGGATAGTTGGTTTTTTTCTGTACTTTATCAATTTCCAGTACAATCTTGATTACTTCTTTTCTTCTGATTGCTCTAGTTTGTTGGCTTTACTTCAAGTGTCTTAAGGCAGGTCAGGTTATTGATCTGAAAAAAAATTTTTTTGAAACAAGGTCTTTCTGTGTAGCTCAGGCTGGCCTTGAACTAGCAATCTTCCTGCCTTGAACTTGCAAGTTGAATTACAGGTGTGCTCCAACATATAGATAGGGCTCATAAGCTAGGGCTCATTCTTCTTTTACAAGATGTGTTCATATCTACTAAATTGTCCACTAAACAATGGTTTTGTTACAACTTGTAAATGTTACTATGTTTTATTTTCATTTCCATTTATGTCCATGCATTTTAACTTTCTCTTTACGTTTATTCTTTGATTCTTTATTAAGTGTATGTCAATTTTCAATTTCCCAAATTGCTTTGAGTTATTTCTTTGAAATTTCATTCCACAGTAATTTCAATCCTTTTAAATGTATTGGTCCATCCTAGGGAATGCCCCAGTGCACCTGACATGTATACATTCTTTACTTTGCTTATCTATGTCAACAGAACTGATACATCATACAATGGGCTCTTATTCAGCCATATAAAAATATATGAGCTTTCAAACCATGAAAATACATGAAGGAACCTTCAAATGCATATTGCTAAGTGGAGGAAGCCAACTTGAAAAGGTTACATACCATACCACTTAGCTTAAACTCACCAATTAAAACTCCTTGTGGAAAACGTATTTGGGTAATGAACAGAACACCAATAAAAGCATTAAAGACATTGGTTCCTCTCTCTCTGACTTGCTGAGGCTCTCTCCACCCATCCATCCTTCCCTCTCTGTCACTCTCTTCCCTTGCCCTCTTTCCTCATACCTTCTCTGACTTGTGTGTGTGTGTGTGTGTGTGTGTGTGTGTGTGTGTGTGTGTGTGTCCTCTAGGCATGTCAAATATCCCCTCAAAACCTGTAAGTCATCAGTATAACCACTTTTGTCTCTCCTAATCTTAAATTAAGGCCAGGACAGTGGCTCACACTGTACTGTTGAGTGAAAACCGAGTGAAAGTGTAGAGCCTTCTCATCTCTATCTGCTCTGCCCCCTCTCTTCTTTACTGTTAATATATTGCATTATTGTAGTATATAATTGATGAGCCAATGCTGATACAATAGTACTAACTGCAGACCATAGCTTATGTTAGAGTTGTTTGTCTTGTACATTCTATGGACTTTGACCAATTTAAGTTTTAGGATTCCTTTTGATGTTTTTCACGGGTTATTTTTGGAATAGTATCTCTCTTCCCATCAATGTGCACCCCTGAGTGGCAATATGCCTACTATATAGACTTCCTAGTGTTGCTGGGATTACAGATATAAGCAATTGTGTCTAGCTCTCCTTTAGGGGGTCTTGAGGACTTTTCTGCCTGGGCTGGCCTTCTATCAGTATCATCCTCACATGTAGCTTGATATGACAGGAACCCACCACTGTGTCTAGCTAGCTATAGGTTAAGAAGGAGTTGTCACAAGCTTTTCTGCCCAGACTAGCCTCAAACCACAATTCTCCTATTATTAGTTTCCCAAGCAGTTAAGATTACAGTTGTCAGCCACCTGGCCATTGCTCGGTGTTTGAATGAAGGGAACTGCAAGACATTTAAAGAGTATACTTGCTTACAATGCCCAGGCCCCGAGTTTAATCACCAGTACTGCAAAGTACCTAGAAACTCACAGAGTGAAGAAGGCACTTTTGAAGGGGAGGAAGACCTGTGAAAGGAAAAGAGAACTAACAGCTGAGATCCCAGAACTGGCCAGCAAGGACTGAAGACTGGAAAACTTATTTCAGTTTTTCAAGAGATAATAGTCCTAGCAATGAAGGGATCAGAGAAGAAATAACAGTAGCCAGTACAGAAAGAATCAGCAGAAAACAGGCAAATTTCAGAGAGTTCACAGCAGAACACCAATGGCAAGCTGAGTCCAAAATTCAGCTGTAATTATTACTCAAGCTTTTATTGTCTCAAAGAGCCAATACTTCTAGTATTAACAAATAAGCTATTGTCTCAGGAAAAAACGAATTTCCATTTGTCCTTCCCTCTTGATCCTATTTACTCACCCTTCCTTGTAATATCTTTATTATGTGAATTTCTTTGGAGCATTTTTTAAAATATGAAGTGCAATTTCTAAGTGTGGTGAAAGCAGGCATGCCCATTGATATAACTTTTCTGGAAAATAGGTTGGTACTATGCATCAAGAGTCTTCAAAATATTCATAACTTTTGATGAGGCAATTTGTGTGTGTGTGTGTGTGTGTGTGTGTGTGTGTGTGTGTGCGCGCACACGCGCACGCACTGGCCCTGGGGCTTAAATGCAAGGTCTTGTGCTTTCCCTTAGTCCTTCTTTTCAGGCTGGCATGCTACCTTTTGAGCCACACAGCTCCACTTCTAGTTTTTAGCTGGTTAATTGGAGACTAAAGTCTCACAGACTTTTCTGCCCAGCTTGGCTTGGAATCACGATCCTCCGATCTCTGCCCCAATGCCTATTATAAATATAAGCTACCAGCACTGGCTCCCACAATTCTTCTTCTAAAGAAATAATCCAGAAAACAAGGATTTAGGCACAAATATATTTATTACAGCATATTTACAATACTATACATAGGTAGAATATTTAAGTATCCAACAGTAGAGCAAAAGTGAACTAAATAACAGTATACTCATGCAGTCATTAAAAAAAACATGGCCTTTGTAGAATCAATGTTATCAAGCAATGTTAGACCCCTCAAAAAAAGTAGGCAGCTGTACTGTATGCATTATATAAGCTCTATTAGGTTATTTTTATGTAAAAAAATAGAAAAAAAGCCAAAATGTTAAGAGACATCTCAGGATGGAGCAAAAGATTGTTATATTGACCTATCCTTTGCTTTATAAAAGAACTTCTGATATTTTCTAAATCATTGCCAATTACATGTATAAAGTTTTTGTAGCCAGAAAAAAAAAAGACTGAAGAGGAACTGAACATCTTTACTGTTATTCAGCTAGGACGTGGGCCTAGGTCTGCAAAGCCCCTCCCCTCACTGACTAGGCCTCTACATCTGGACCTGTGGCAGCTCCACAGGAATAATACACTGATGATGAAGCATATGTGCAGAAGCAGAAGATACCTTAAAGAGTATACACAGTGATACATACCTGTAATCCCAGAAGTCAGGAGGATGAGGCAGGAGAATCATGAGTTCAAGACTAACCTGGGTAGCAAGCAAAAACCTATCTCAAAAACAAAAGCCATCTTGCTTGGATGAGAAAGTTACAGTCTGAATAAGGTGAAATGTGAATACAGAAAGAGTTGGTAGGCTGGGCACCAGTGGTGTGTACTTGTAGTCCTAGCTACCCAGGAGGCTGAGATCTGAGGAGTGAGGTTTAAAGCCAGCCCAGGCAGGAAAGCTCATGAAACTGGTTTGTGATAGTCTTATGTCTAATTAGCCAGCAAAAAGCCAGAAGTAGATGTGTGTCTCAAATGGCAGAGCACCAGCCTTAAGCAAAAGAGCTAAGGGACAGGGCTGAGAATGTGGCTTAGTGGTAGAGTGCCTGCCTAGCATGTTTGAAGCCCTGGGTTTGATTCCTCAGCACCACATACACAGAAAAAGCTGGAAGTGGCACTGTGTCTCAAGTGGTAGAGTGCTAGCCTTGAGTAAAAGAAGCGCAGGGACAGTGCCCAGGCCCTGAGTTCAAGCCCAGGACTGGCAAAAAAAAAAAAAAAAAAAAAAAAAAAGCTAAGGGACAGCACCCAAGTCTTGAATTGGAGCCCCAGTACCAGCACACACACACACACACACACACACACACAAACATGCACGCGCACACACACACTTATAAAAGAAATAGTTGATGGCAAATAGGCAAATGGAAGAAATGAAGTATGCAGCATGACTTAGCTCTTAGTCTCTGAATTCAGAACTACGCCTGAAATAAAAGAGGCCTAAACCAACTGTCAGAGTCTAGGGTTTCTCCAAGCAGGGGCTTCCCATTTCAGCCCTAGAGGAAAGTGGTTTTTCTTCTTGAATGATATCCAGGATTGCAGAGCTTGAAACCCTATAGCCAGGAGTTTCTAGCTGGGAAGGAAGATGAGACAAAATGTAAAGACAAAAGGAGCTTTCAGAGGAAAATTTTCTCAAATTTTAGCTTACTTGATAATGACCATGGAGAACGATGCAGTTGCTGGTTCTAATACCAGATATTTTGCTCTCACAGATCTGGAGAATCTATGTTTTTATCTAGCAATACGCCATGCCTAGCTCTTCCTGGTCCTTGAAAAATCTAGAAACTCAAGATGTAAGAAAACAATGTGTATGTATATTCTTCTAGAGAAGAATTTTCCCAGATTCTCCAAAGAGTCTTCAAAAGGGTTTAGAACTGTCTTCACAAGCACAGATCAGAAGTAAAGAAATTTCAGGGGAATAAGTTGTAGGGACAAAGTTAAAAGTGGAATGAATGGCAGCAGGGAGTGGAGAGTCATGATGATTTACCTAAGACATTTTCAGTATAAATCTGGAACATTAGCAACTTATTTTCATTAGAGATAACTTGATGCCTGTGTATGTCCATACTCTTTAAAAATACACAGACTAACAGATCTTGGAGTCTCATGTCTATAATCCTACCTATTCAGGAAGATTGGAATTTGATGCCAGCCCAAGCAGAAAAAATACCTATAGGACTTTATCTCCAAATAACCAGCAAAATGATGGACTGGAGGCCTGGTTCGAAAACTAACTTCCAAAAGGAACTAAGAGATTAGCTCTAGGAGAAATTAACAGAAGGACCCAGAGTTCAAGCCCCATGACCAACAAAAAGAAAGGAAGGAAGAGAGAGAGAGAGAGAGAGAGAGAGAGAGAGAGAGAGAGAGAGAGAGAGAGAAATTGTATATACACATAGAGAAAGATAAACAATAAATGAGTGATAGTTATCCCAGTGGAGTGACATTTTTTAAAAAGGAACTTTAACCTTAGATATACTATATTGGATTTTGTTTTTAAGACGTTACATAGAGGGCTGGGAATGTGGCTTAGTAATAGAGTGCTTGCTTAGCATGCATGAAGCCCTGGGTTCAATTCCTTAGCACCACAGAAAAAGCCAGAAGTGGCGCTGTGGCTCAAGTGGTAGAGTGCTAGCCTTGAGCAAAAAGAAGCCAGGGACAGTGCTCAGGCCCTGAGTCCAAGGCCCAGGACTGGCAGAAGGAGGAGGAGGGAGAGAAGGAGGAGGAGGTTGTTACATAGGCTCTTATGATTTAAACAATGTTTATGTGTGTGTAGCAGACAGGGATACAGACTGATTCAAAGACCTCCAGCAGACTAAGTACACACAGGTTCTATCCTTGAGCTTCTAGAAGATAATCCATGTATGAGGTAGGGTGGGGTTGGGATGTAAACTTGCTACAGGGGCATGGCAGTCTTGCTGGAGGTGGGACTCGTGGGTGGTGACAGGCTCTGCCAGCAGAGGGCACCCATACAGTCATTAACTCCTCTATCACTGGTGCTCACTGTACTGGGACTTGGAAACCTACACAGAACGCTCTGTGCTTGGGTGCTGTTCTTACATTGGTAATGGAATGCTGCTCCTTAAGGGCAAATTCCCAGCCTGCCTTGGTCCCATCCGGCCCCAGAAAGCCTGGATGATGTTGCAAGAGGGAATCCCAGTGAGCATGAATTGATGTTGCAATGGGCAGGTTGGAAACAGTTTGAGTGAAGAACCAGTTAAAGGGGATGAAGGTTCCTAGTCCGCAGACTTGAAAGAGCTAAGAATCTCTGCTGGATACTGTCAAGGGGGCTCTCATTAGGCTCCTCCTCCCTTCTGTCAGCCACAAAGTGGAATCTAGTGCTGTCCTACTGACTATGCTTGCTCACCTCTCTTAGAGGGATGAAATTCTGAACAGAGTGACCTAAAACTAGAGATTTGTGGTTATAGGTTTGTAGATAGTATGCCTAGAATGGCAACTAGAGATGGAGGAGAGGAGAAGAGGAGGAGGAGGAGGAGGAGGAGAAGGAGGAGAGGAGAGAGAGAGAAAGGCAGAGGGAGAAGAGAAGGAGAGGGAGAGGGATCATGGGAGAAATCAGAAAAGTAGGGAGACTAGAAATGTGACAAGTCAGGCACAGCCTGAAAGTGGTGAGCTACTGTTCATTCTGTCCTACTGATACTACGGTCCTTCCTTCAGGATAGTGTACCTAGTTTTATAGCAGAGGGCAGGACATAAATGAAAGATCAAATTTTAGACCACAGACCAAGATCCACACTATATTTTTTTGTTACAATATTGCAAGAACAGACAGGCTTTAGTGGCTCCCATCTATGATCCTAGTATTCAAGAGGCTGAGATCTGATGATCCCAGATCAAAGCCAACCAGGGCAGGAAAATCCAGGAAACTCTTATCTCCAATTAACCAGCAAAAAGCCAGATGTGGAGCTGTGGCTCAAGTGAGCATAGCACTAGCCTTGAGTGAAAAAGCTAAAGGACAGTATGTAGGCCCTGTGTTCAGCCCCAGTACCAAAACCAAATATAACATATATATGTATCTATGTATGTACATAAAATATAAATACATGTATGTATGTAATATATATAGCAAAAACACTTAACATATCCAAAGGTGAAACATCCCCACTAGGTTTTACTGCTGGTTGTATCTCTCTGCACCAGGAAGTCTCAAAGACTCCTAAAAATAAATAAATTAAAGTCTTCTATATCACAGGTAGAGAGTTCCCTAACTTTTCAAGCTCTCCTTTCTCCTCTCAAATAGGTTTAGGTGCTCTTCTCCCACTAACACCCCACCCCACCCTATATACTCCCACACCTTAAAGTACAACCTAAAGGTTAACCACCAGATCTAGACCTAATATCCAGCTCCCTCTCTCAATCTCACTGCTCATAACAAACTTCTGCTTCAATGTCGCAGTCACCTCAAACTCTCCGCTTTTAAATAAACATACAGAGAGCATCCTCTACTCTTCACCCTTTCCTAGTTCCATCAGTGGTCATCTCTAGCCAATTCTCACCTTGTAATCCACCAATTCTACCTTTTAAACATCTGAAGCAACCTTGACTAGTAATTTAAAACAAAGGGTTTCAAATCAAACAAACAAATCTGACCAAAGTCTGACCTTTGCCTCTCACTTTAGGCATAGCCTAGGACACTACCTCAACTAGGAAACTACCTCAAGGTTTAATTTCTTTGTCTGCATAAACAGGGATAATTAACAAGTTTTAGCTAATAGGAAGCAGGGATAATTCAAACAAAGGCTTTAAACACAAAGCCAGAACTATTTGCTATCATGTATGTCCATGGCATTCCTTGCATACTGATTGGTATGAAGATTATATGTCAATATAATTGAAATACCTAACAAAAATATCTTATGAACAGTAAGCACTAAATATTAGCTATGGCTATCCCCATCACATAGACCTGAGAGTGATAAACCTTTCTCTAAACAGTGATCTAAAAGTCTAAGTCACCATTAACTCTTGCCTCAAATCAAATAGCTTCCTTTAGCTGGTCATCCAATCTTTTCCCCTCCATACTAATCTCTAAATGTTGTCCACGGAGCCAAGTAATTTACCACAAGTTCCTAGAGGGCAAGAGCCTGTGGTCACTGTAACCTCTATTACCAGTGCAAGGTTAGAATGTAGCAAAGTAGTACAAATTCATGTAGCTTTTTTGTTTGTTCTCTCATTCAATTGGATCTCTTCCTGTCTCTCATGGACTCTGAATAAAGATTACTTCTTATTCCCTGAGAGTTCAGACATTCAGAAAAACCATGTTATTTTATGGGGAAGCCTTTTCCCACCCTTTTCGGCCTATGTGTTATCACAAACTCTTCAAGGCTTAAAGATGCTTTCAATCTGGGCATGCATGATACACTAACCTCGTTGAAAAGAAATAGGCTTTGGAAAAAAAATAGCAACAGGTATTTAAATAAGACATTAGATTCCACATCTTGATCCCATGTAAAGTCTCTGGCTTGCAGTGTAGCTATGTTCAGGTTTATCACAAAGGAAAGAAAAGTCTATTACAAAACCATCCTGTGATGTATTATCAACAATCCAACATGTCAGTGAATGTCCCTGAAGCCCTTCTTGTAACACAGAAAATGACTGATGATGCTGAAATGAGCTCCAACAACTCAATGTTCATCCTTGACCTCTCCTACCCTATAGCCAACAGATGTGCCCTCACAGAAGACCCATCTCCATCATGGCAAAGCCAAGTTCAGCCCAGCCGTACTTCATTTGGATCAAGCCTTATTAGAATACAGTACACTACTCAGAAAAGTAAGGCTTTAGACTCAATCATGTATGAGCCATGTATGAGATGAGGCAAGATAGGAAAGTATTCTGTTCTGCTCTTCTGTCTCTGAGCCAGGCTGACCAATTCAGAGCAGCCAACACACTTAGGTTTAAATTAACTTGGCATTTTGGAAATTGTCTTTAATCTGTCCCCTTTGTCTGTATCCTTACTCCTCTCTCTGATCTTTTTAAATTTTATTTATTTATTTATTCTCAAAGTGATGTACAGAGGGGTTACAGTTTCATACATAAGGCAGTGAGTACATTTCTTACCTTATCAAACTTGTTACCTCCTCCCTCATTTTTCTCCCTCCTTCCCTCCCCCACCCTCCCCCACCATGAGTTGTACAGTTGGATTATGGCATATAGTTTTGTAAGTATTGCTGTTGCATTGGTTCACCTTTTACCCTTTGTCTCTCCATTTTGATGCTCTCCTTCCCATCCCTAGTTCCAATAAATGTATATACAATACCCAAGGTACCGAAATCAGTCACAGTGACATCAGGGGTAAAACCCTGGGGAAAAAAGACAAAAGAAAGTGGCATAATTTCAGATGGTACATTGAAAATAACAATGACCACTTATTTCCCAGACTTGGAAGTCATTTCACTTAGCATCATCTTATGTGTTCATATGTACACAGCTATCTCTGATCTTTTGTGTACACATCTATTCACATGCCCAGTGCTCATGACAGCACTGGAATATAGGCAAAACTAGGTGTTTATCCAGTAGCTCTGGCTGTAAAGCTAGGAGCTTAGCTAAGAAGCACCAGTTCAACCCCCACCTCACCCCCCATTTTCCTGCCTTCTTCCCTTTCTACTTACATGCACTACACCTATTTCAGTGGTTTGTTCCAGCTAATATGTATATTCTCACCAAAGTCTTAAACAGTATTATTACTTTCCTCTCAAATATAAGGACCTGAAATTTTCAATGTTCTCACCACCCTTCCAACCTGCATGGCACTGTTGCCAGTGCTCTATACTTCCCTCTACTTAAACGACGTACTGGTATTTCTAGCAACTAGATTTCTGTCCAATGTGTCTTTTTACCTGATTTTCCATCTGAGGTGATTTTCCTCTCACCTCTAGGACATCCTTTGAGTGGAAATGCACTGCCTGTCTGAAAATGGTGTTAGCCCTTGGGCTACTGTTGGATTCGTTTTGTTTTGTTGTTTGTGCTACTCCTAGGGCTTGAACTCAGAGCCTGGGTGCTGTCCCTGAGCTTTTTGGCTCAAGGCTAACATTCTACCACTTGAACCACAGCTCTACTTCCAGCTTTTTTGGTACTTAGCTGGATAAGTCTCACGTACTTTCTGCCCGGGATGGCTTTGAACTACAATAATCAGATCTCAGCCTCCTGAGCAGCTACGATTACAAGCATGAAGTACGAGAGCCTGGCTTGGGGTTTCTCCTTTTTTGTTGTTGTGTTGGGGGCAAGGGGCAGGGAGAGGTTGGGAAGACAGGCTGGCCTTGAATTTGTGATCCTCCTACCCCAGCCTCATAGGAGGATCACAGAACACTATGGCAACTGATTTGTTAGCCCTTTCTTAATAGGCAGTGTTCTCAGGTACACGCTTCTTTGATAAAGGTTCTTTTTCCTTTCTTAGCCTGATGGACACATTTGGTTTTGGGGTTTTGTTTGGATTTAGATTTTACTGTTGATGCTGAAGTTATCCACTTTGGCTCTTTTGGTGTTATTCTCTCTAGCTCCCTAGAGAGGTTTTCTGCATTTTACTTGATACCTGCACATGAGCTGTTGTGTGTGTGTGTGTGTGTGTGTGTGTGTGTGTGTGATTACAGGGACTGAACTCCAGTTCTTGTGCTTGCTGGACAGGTGTTTTAACTACTGAGTCATATCTCAGCCCATGAATCATTTTATATCTGAGTTTGGTATGTTTATATATGAACTTTTGGATGGAGGAGGGGTGAATCCTAGGGCTTCAACTCAGCCTGGGCCTTGTCCCTGAACTTTTTCCTCAAGACTAGCACTCTACGACTTGAGCCACAGCACCACTTCTGGCTTTCTCTGAGCAGTTTATTGGAGATAAGAATCTTGCAAACTTTCCTGCCTGGTCTAGCTTCAAACTGCGATCCTTAGATCTCAGCCTCCTGAGTAGATGAGCCATTGGCACCTGGCTATATTTGAATTTTTTTTCACCATCATTTTTTTAATGTTGCCTCCTACTATCTCCCTCCTAAAGCTCCAAATGACATACACTAGATTCTCTTACTCTATCCCCATACCTCATTCAATTCCTTCCTTCTTTCTCCTTATCTGGAGTGCATTCTAGATTTGTGGAGAACTCACTGTTAATTCACTAATATTCCTTGTAATCCAACCCCTGAATGTTAACTGCAAGTTTGCTGTCATTTCAAAAAGGCTTCCTTTCCCCAACCAAACCTGCTGATTTACTGTTTTGACGGAATCTCACTGCATAGCCGGGCAGCCCTTGACCTCTCCATCCTTCAGCCTCTGCCTCCCAAGTGCTGGAATTTCAGGCATGCACCACCATGCCCCAGCCTGTTGGGCTCTAAATCTCACATTCAAACTTGTTTTATAAACGCTTTTTCTTTTGTGCTAGTCCTGAGGCTTGAATTCAGGGCCCAGGCACTGTCCCATAGCTTTTTCACTCAAGTCCGGTGCTCTACCACTTGAGCCACACTTCCACTTTCAGCTTTTTACTGGTTAATTGGAGTTAAGCATCTCAGACTTTTTTGCCTCGGCTGGTTTTGAACTTTCATCCTCAGACCTCAGTCTCCTGAGTAGCTAGGATGACAGACAAGTACCATCAGCACCCAGCTTGCTTTAATTCATGACTCGACTCCAATGCTCCAATCATTCTTTCAACTTACAGGACCTTATTGTCCAGTATCTCTGTATGTCCGTCTCTCCTTCAAATTACATATTGCTTTAACAGCTAAGTCTTACTTTATTTTATTTAACAATCAATATCTTTGTTCGGTGTGCTTAAGCTTTCCCTATTTTGTTAGTCTGTAATAATGCTAACATCTTCAGTAGTTGAAGGTCAGCATTTTGTTTCCATTTTTACTCATGCCGCCATATTTGTGTATTTAAAATTTTTTGAACAAAGCTGTTCGGTTGCCTTGAAAGCTGACCCATGGAAATTGGTTTAATGCTTTAAAATTACATTAGCATCTAGAAAATTTGTGGAGGTATCACCTGAGTACCAATTTAAAGTCCCCACTAGAGGTTTTTGAATCACACAGGGAGCCTAAATTTAGACTGAATTCGGGGCTGGGAATATGGCCTAGCGGCAAGAGCACTTGCCTCCTACACATGAAGCTCTTGGTTCGATTCCCCAGCACCACATATATGGAAAACGGCCAGAAGGGGCGCTGTGGTTCAGGTGGCAGAGTGCTAGCCTTAAGCGGGAAGAAGCCAGGGAAGGTGCTCAGGCCCTGAGTCCAAGGCCCAGGACGGCCAAAAAAAAAAAAAAGACTGAATTCACATCTTTTCTTCCAACTAGTACTAAGACGGAGAAAAGTTAAGTCCTACCATCCCCTTCTAGGAAACAGTTTACATCTTTACATCTTTCTACTCGTCCTTACACTGAGGGGTAAGACATTTCATGTGGGAACCTTCTAGAATTCTCATCACCATTTCACATGGTCTGTAGAAATGTTAGTTCTGCTGAGTTGGGCAACTCGGGTGGAAAAGCTGCTTAACAGATAATTCCAGCTCTGGCTTCATTTTGAACAGCAGGTTGCTAACTTTTTTGCCTCTTCAGCAATGTTTATGAGTATTTTTTGTTGTTTTACTTGAATAGCAGAAAAAAGAAAATGATAATTGTGGAGTAGTAGATATGTTTGTTCACCTATGAAACCTTAAAGAATATTTCTTTTTTAAAAAATGAATGGTTCACACCTATAATACTAGCTGCTCAGAAGGCTGAAATCTGAGGATTGCCATTGAAGCCAACCTGGGTAGGAAAGTCTGTGAGACTCCTATCTCTAATTATTAGTCACCGAAAAACTAGAAGTCGAGCTGTGGCTCAAAGCAGCAGAACACTACTAGCCTTGAGTGAGAAAGCTCAGAAATAGCACCCAGGCCCTAAGTTCAAACTCCATGACCAACAGGAAAAAAAAAGTTTTGGGGGGTATAAAGATCACTTATTTTTATTTAGGGACTATACTTTTCAACTTTAGCTATATTTAATGTTTTCTGCCAAGATAAAATACATTCAATTATGTATCTTTTTAATTTTTTAAAAGTATTTTCTTAGCCAGGCACAGGTTGCTGAGATTGTTGGTATCAAGGTTCTAGGCCAGCCCAGGAAGAAAAATTTGCAAGACCCTTTCTTACTGAAGAACTGAAGAGCTGGGCTTCAGTGGGGAGCACCAGGTGTTCTAGCTATTGCTACCAGGAAGTCTGCATCACAGAAAAGCCTTCCTGGCCAGGGAGACTCGAGCTCAAAAACTATAAGCAGAAAATAAAGCAGGAGGTGTGGCTCAACAATTAGAACACTCAAAGCAAAGGGAACCAAAGTTTAAACCCCAAACCAAAAAAAAGAGAAAAAAAGTCACATTTTCAGAGTTGGGGATGTAGCTCAGTATTATGGTGTCTCTCCAATGTGGGTTCTATCCCTGGCACCAAAAAAAAAGTTTGTTTTAGGATACTGGGGTTTGAAGTCAGGGCCTCACACTTGCTAAGCAGGTATGTGTTCTACTAATTGTACCACATACACCCTTCTCAAACCAAAAAAGTTTCATTTTGGTTTGCTGGTACTGGAGCTTGAACTCAGCACCAAGGCTCTGTCCCTGAGCTTTTTTGCCCAAGGCTAGCACTCTACCACTTGAGCCACAGCACCACTTGTGGCTTTTTTGTTTAGGGAGGGGAAGGGGTGTAGTTTATTGCAGATAGGAATTTCAGACTTTCCTGCCCATGCTGGCTTCGAACCTTTATCCTCAGATCTCAATCTCCTGAGTAGCTAGGATTACAGGCACAACACTGGCACCTTGGCCTAAAAAGTTATTTTTATAAATATATTTACCCAGTATTCTACTTGCTCCAGCTGAAAGGGATTATTTAATCCAGCATACCACCAAAATAGCAGCCTAAATTAGTTCTAAATACTCATACCACACTCTTCTTGCCCCTGACTCTGACAAGAATGAGTTGTGAAATAAACGAAGCCGGGGATGGGAATGTGGCTTAGAGGTAGAGTGCTTGCTTAGCATGCATGAAGCCCTGGGTTCAATTCCTCAGCACCACATACACAGATAAAAGCCAGAAGTGGCATTGTGGCTCAAATGGTAGAGTGCTAGCCTTGAGCAAAAGGAAGCCAGGGACAGTGCTCAAGCCCTGAGTTCAAGCCCCAGGACTGGCAAAAAAAAAAAAGAAAAAAAAAGAAAGGAAGCCAAACCTTAGAAAGGATTAAAGTGAGAACGAAAAGCAAATAAGAAAGGACTAGAACATGACAGGTATTCCACACTTCTTTTCCTTAGGTAAAAATACTTATGGCATTTAGACTTATCTGTTAGCACTAGAGAAAAGATCAAGGTAAGAAATAAATCCCTCTGTGCCCTCAATAAAAATGGAAGAGCCTGGGCTGGGGATATAGCCTAGTGGCAAGAGTGCCTGCCTCGGATACACGAGGCCCTAGGTTCGATTCCCCAGCACCACATATACAGAAAACGGCCAGAAGCGGCGCTGTGGCTCAAGTGGCAGAGTATGCTAGCCTTGAGTGGGAAGAAGCCAGGGACAGTGCTCAGACCCTGAGTCCAAGGCCCAGGACTGGCCAAAAAAAAAAAAAGGAAGAGCCTATGTTTTTCACCAAGGAAGAGAGATGCACAGAGAGCACATTCACCCAGGTAATAAAAAAAACAAAAAACCAGTTGTCACATGCTTACAGAAACATTTTACAGGGCTGGGGATATGGCCTAGTGGCGAGAGAGCTTGCCTCATATACATGAGGCCCTGGGTTTGATTCCCCAGCACCACATATACAGAAAATGGCCAGAAGTGGTGCTGTGGCTCAAGTGGCAGAGTGCTAGCCTTGAGCAAAAAGGAAGCCAGGGACAGTGCTCAGGCCCTGAGTCCAAGGCCCAGGACTGGCCAAAAAAAAATAAAAATTAAAAAATAAAATTAAATAAAATTAAAAAAAACATTTTACAGTTCCTACAATTCCAGAAAAAAACAGAAAGCTCTTGACTATCTACTCACTCATCCATAGCTTGAAACAGTTCACTATATACTGCCTAAAAGGTGAAAAACTTCAAGTCAGATCATAATGATGTAAACAGAACACTGTGACTATTATAACCATGTTCTACCTACCTCTCTTCCTCCAGCTCTCTCCATCCATGTCTTCCACTAAATTCTTGGTGGAATATCTGAAGGATGAATGCTTTAGGTGACACAATTAGATGGCAGGGAAGCCAAGAGGTCTGTTTTATGAAAAAAGTTTGCTCCTAGCAATTTCTTAATTTGGGGCTTTCCTGAGAACTTCTCTCCGGAGGTGATCTCTTCTCTGGCTTTAGACAATGAGGCCATTTGCTTCACAGTTAAAGTAATAAATGAATGCATCAATCAATCAATACCTCCAGGAGCATCATAGTCACTCTCCCCTCAGCAGCCTGAGTACTACCTGCATGGGTTGTAGGATGTTTCTCCTACCCAGATGCCACATACCAGCCTCTCAAAATGCTATCCAAGTCATTCCTTTAAGACAAACATCACCTCCTTTAGTTCTCTCTCCACATTAACACCATCCACTATCTCCAACCACTATAAAACAAGTATTGCTGCTGAGTTGGAACTAGTGGCTCTGGATACCATCTCAAGCAACTGTCCACATAGATCATTTCATATCTGAGTCCCACCTACTGTATCCATTTCCATAGAAAAAACACAAAGGCCTCACACAGGCTAGGCAAGCACTCTGAGCTACACCTCACTCACCCTCTGGAAATCAGTATTTACAGCACACAACTTAGGTACTCTTACATACTTGCTCAGGTCATAAAGCTAAGCTCTAAACTCTAAGTTGGTCCGTAATTCTACTGAAAGTACCAAGAACCTTTAGATATAAAAATGGACAAAACGGTCCTTGGGCAAAATAGATTAGTCCTTAGTTCTTCCCAGTGAGAAATTTCTATGTCATAACACAATACTATAGTTTAGCCAGAAAGAGTGACCAAATGAGGTCATAGATCTGAGCTCTGTCAGAATGTGTATCACAACACTTCACTGCAAATAGCTGCCTCTCTCTCTCTCTCTCTCTCTCTCTCACACACACACACACACACACACACACACAGTGCTTTGTTGAGGCCAATCATTCATCATAATCTTAAGCAACTTCCAGAAAAATAGCTTTAAATGATCTTTGAGCCAGGTGCCAGTGGCTCACAACTTGTAATCCTAACTACTTGGGAGGCTGAGATATGATGGCTGCTGTTCAAAGCCAAACTAGGCAGGAAAGTCTGAGACTCTTCTCTCCAGTTAATCACTAAAAACAGGAAGTGGAGGTATGGCTCAAATGATAGAACACCAGTGTTGAGCAAAAGAGCTAAGGGAAAGTGCCTTGAGTTTAAGTGCCAGAACTGGCACAAAAATTAGTAAATAAATTATATTCAAGCATGTGGGCAAATCCTGACAAAATTCAAAGGATTTCTGATGGTTGGTGTGAACAAGTATTACCAAAAAGCTTAAAAGAATTGCTTACACAAAAATGGAGGGACAAAGGATAAACAAATGCCACAGTGGTACTCACTAAACATATGTTCTAAATGAACTATACAACTTGTGGGTGGGAACAGGAGGGAAAAACAAAGAGCAAGGGAAGGGGTGACACTGTCAAAAATGTACTCATTATCTGACTTATGTAACTGCAATCCCATTTTTTAAAGACAGTTTTGCTATGTTGCCTAGGGCTGGCCTCAAATTCATGATCCTTCTGTCTCAGCCTCTCAAGCATTGGAATTACAGGCTTGAACCAAACACCTAGCTTGACCTATAACCCCAGATACTCAGGAGGCTGAAGTAGAAAGATTATAAGTTGTGGTATATAGGATATATGCCTCAATTAAAAAAAAAGTCACAGATCTTAGCTACATAGAATTCTCACGGGTTGCAATCTACGATTAAGGTCCCATCTGTTTTATTCTTTAACCTAAATTAACCTCAACAACAATGCTTAGCATATTTCTCAAGTGAGATAAAACAAATGCAACAATCCAGAAAAAAGAAGAGTGAATAATAATGAATGAGTCTGGGAATGTAGCTCAGTGGCAGAGTGCTTGCTTAGCATGCATGAAGCCCTGGGTTCGATTCCTCAGTGCCACATACTCCGGAAAAAAAAAAGTGGTGATGTGGTTCAAGTGGTAGAATCCTGCTAGTCTTGAGCAGAGGCTTACAGTCAGTGCCCAGGCTCTGAGTACAAGCCCCAGGACTGGCCAAAAAAAAGTAATAATAATAAGGAATGTAATGGAAATAAAATACCACTACCCATGTTTTTCTACACAGATGAAAAACCATCTCAAATGGAGCTACCAACGCTCCCTGAAATTCTAATGGCTGTTTTACTTCATCCTTTTAAGACTAATTTATCAGTCACAAATGAAGCCTTCAATTGGCACACCTACAGGGATGAGATTTCCTGCTCTCCCTAACCCAACAAAGTTCTCAAACCCAAGTTCTAGTTCAACAAAATGAGACAGGGCCATCAGAAGCAGCTGTATAATTTTAATCTAAAGATTTGAGGATACAGAGAGCATTTTACACAAAACTTTTAAGATTTTTAAATTATATGAGAGGACATAAGGGCCCCAGAAAAATAAGTCCTTTCTCGTAAAACTTAATCCTTGGCATCTGCAGTAAAGACAATCCCTGCTAATCTAACAAGTATTTATTAGTCCCTCCCCAACACAATTTAGTAAGATATCCTGTCAAATAAATAGCCTAAACTATAACATATAGCCTGAGAATCAACAATATGGCCCAGTGATCAATACATACATATATAAGCCTTTTAAAATTCTACAGTTTTCTTATTAGGATGGTGACTAGAGTTGCTAGCTTCTTATCTTCTACTAACAATGTGATGTTCAAGAGGGCCATGAAGTACTTGTAGAAGGCATTGTTCAATGTCAGTTTTGCCAAATGATGCACAGGATCTCAGTGAAGGAAGCCATTAACTGTTTACACTTTAGTTTCCTATCTCTAAGTTACCAATAAGTTCCTCATGCTCTATTTCAGCCACATGTAATTGTTAAGACTCTGCAGTGGGGGGAAAAATGTTTTACATATAATTAAAAAGAATGCTGCTTGATAGGAGCTGGGACTGAGCTCAAAATAAACCCATCCTGGTAAAATCTCCTTCTGGTTGCTCGGGAAAGAAAAAGAACACTGACTGACACATAAGGAAGTAACCAAGATGAAAAGGAGGGAAGAAATACAGCTTGAAGTGAAGAAATGACACAGACCTCCCACATACACACTTTAAAAACTTTATTTATATAAAAAACTCATTTGTTTTTAAAAGCATTAACAAGAGAGAAAGAAAAAGAAGGGAAAGGATGGAGCAGAAGACATGCCCCTTAGTAGTGTTCGGTGGGAAGGTGGGATTTTTGGTTCTCTGGAATTGAAAGTTTAGTGTTTATATAAATGAAGGGGGGGGGGGAGTGTAAGGTCCCCAAAGCCATGGCTATTCTATGACCCACACCCCACCCAGAAAAAAGAGCACCAGGAAGAGCAGAGGAGGACAAGAGGAAAGCAAGAGTGGAGCCAGGTGTGAATGGGGCAAGTTCCCCTGTGCAGTACGCTCTGAGGGGCCAAGAGCAAAGGGCTCCTTCTTGCCAGAAAAGGCGGATGAAGAGGAAAGAAATGGGGGAAGGGGCAAAATAAGGAGGTTAATGCATGGGGAAAGGGGTTTGCGGGTTGTGCACTTTTCTCTTACCCCATAGCCTCAATATATTAAGGAAAGGGGAAGAGAGGGATAAAGAATTCCAGTTGAATTTTTCAACAGAGCTTTTAGATTAAGGAAAATAGAAGGCAAATAAGGAAAAGGTTCAAAAGGAAAAAAAAAAATCAACCCACATAGCAGCTGATTCCTCTAGCCCAACCTAAATAAACACTAAAGTGAGAGCGAGCATACTGGGGAAGAGGGAAAAATTGGGGACACCTTATATGCCCTAAAACTTCTTCAGAGATGATAGCAATTCTTGGTAGCTAAGGAGTAAAAATTGTACACTCACTCCTGTCACAAATTCCCCTTTGAGATCAACAGGGTGAGACTTTTTTTTTTTTTAAATAAAATCTCAATGACATGCTCTTGAGCACAAGCTTGGTATGGCTGAAATGAAAAGCTACACCAATCTGCAATAGGGAATCTGAGGTTCTCTAGGTCGCCTCTCCTTTCTGCTATTGAGGGCCAACAGTGGATAAGAAAGCAACAAAATTTAACTGGCAAAATCATGAGAAATGAGACTGCAGAGGTAAAGAAAGGCACATGGAAGGGAAGGAGGAGATACACCCCAGGCCAAAGGCACAAAGAAGAGGCGAAGCCAGGAGCAATCCCCACCTTGTACGGGTAAAGGGGACAGGAGTTATGTACATCAAGTCCTATAGTTGGCCAACCAATCCAGGAAAAGAGGCAAAGGAGGATGGGCCTATAAGGGAAGAAAAGGGAGAGACTGGGGAGAAGGGGGGGAGGGGCGGGCGGAGAGAGGGGAGCCAGCTTTGAAGCTTCCTGACAGTTTCAGACTAACCACTTCATGTACATTCCTTCTAGTTCCTCCTAGAAGTTCCTCTTCTTCCCAAAAGACATCTTTCTGCTCCTCTCAGCCATAAAGTCTTCCTTGATATTATGTATACATATACAGTTTCTTGCAAATGGCCAGGCCAAGTTACCAGACTTAGCACTGGGTGGGAGAAGAGGGTTAAGGACAGCCTTGGTCAAGGGCAATGGAAGCAGCCCATGGTTGGCCTGAGGCTCACAGAAGAGAGGGAATCTGTAGATCCTTGATGGCGCCAGCTGCAGAGCAGAGCAAGCAAGAGTTCTTGGGTTCTCGATCTCAGTTCTAGGAGACCTTCACTGACTCGAAGGCTTTTGCCAGGTAGAATGTGCCAGCCTTCTTTGCTTCAAAAATAACCACTGGAGTATGGAAAGAACGTATACTTCCCATTCTCCAAAAGAAAAAGAAAAAGTCCCTTCCTCACCAGAAAAAAAATAATCTTAAGAATCACCAGTTTCTCAGATTGCTGGACATTGCATATAGAGCATGTAACTTCCAATCCTTCCCACAGCTTCCAGTGAAGATTTGCACTCTCTCCCTTTTCTCCACACAAGACCACAAAGTTCCAGGGAGATCTGACAAAAAGAGCTAATGTGCAGCAGTTTCTCAAGATTTGCAAATAACTGAGTCAGCTTTCTTGGGAGAAACTGGAGGGGTTCCAGGGTAGGACAGGACAATGAAACTTCAATGGAAGAAGTTGGAAATTTATGGAATGAAGGCAGCCACTTTGGGCTATAAAGGGCAGGAGGCGGCCTGGCAGTTGGCACAATAGTCCAGCGAAGAAAGGGAAAAAAAAAAATCATCAGTCCATTTCACCACCAAAAAATAAAAGTACATATATTATAAGCCCAGATGGAGCAGAGATAATGGTTCTAAATCTTCTGCTGTAGAGAGAGAGAAAGAAAAAAAAAAGATGTTAATAAGGATGTTAATAAGACGACCTGAAAAAAGACAGTTGAGCAAATTTGGGCAAGTGAATGAAAGCACCACACAAATGGAGAATCAGACCACCAGCTGCACGTCCCAGCCTTTGAAGAAGGAATCATCATAGAAGCAGAACACCCCGGCCCCACATGGCCAAGACTAGTGTCTTTGGCCTGATCAGATCAGTATGATTGGCAAACCGCTGGCATCCAGGAACCTCCTTCCTCAAGGAGCATTTTGGGAGTGGCTGGAGGACATACCATGGAAGGGTAAGAAACCCGGTCCCCCTCATCATCCAAAACCAACTCTTCCTCCAGAGATTCCTGCCCCTCGTCCAGCTGTGTGAACACATGCCATTTGTTAGTATGAGAGGAGTGAGAAGCACCTCGTGGGTGTGTACCAGACCTGGGGAAAATCTCAAAATTCATCAATTCAAACAAACACGATGATAGTAAAAGAAAGATGAAACATTCACGAATAGGCAGGAAGAGGGTGATATATGATAGATTAGTTGGTGTTAGTTCTATCAGTAGCACCACCATATGATGTTACCTCCCTCCCCATAACTCAATCAGTACAGAGTAATGACCCAAGAAATCCCAAGATGGGAAAAATAAATAAATAAACCTTCTTTTTCCTGGAAAATTCCAGCCAGAAAAAGATGCTATCTTTCCCCTCATACCTTTTCCTTTTTTTTTCCTATTTCATAAATCATACACAGGATCCAAAACAGAACCAGCCTTAGATAGATAACAGTATATAAAAGAGATTTACCATCAAGGGCGTTCCCTTCAATGGCTCCATATCACCCAGATCCCCAGATCGATCCAGTGTTCTGTTGTGGTCCCCTCTTTCATTCAGTGTGGAATAGTTGTTATCTAGTTTAAAATTTAAAAGAAAAATACATAGAAACTTTATATTCTCATCTAATATACAATATATATCAAGCAGATACGTGTGAAGGAAGGAGACATTGCCGTTGGAAACTTAGCTTTGCCTAATGTTTCAAAAGCCATTAAAGTCTGATGGCCCCAGACTTAAAAGGAACTTGAATATGAGGAAGAAATATATATATGAAAGACCCAAGACTGGGGTATGCATTAAGCCCTAGGTTCTGTCCCTGTCATTGCAGAAACAAAACAAAACACCCAGATTATGACACATAGTAAACAGGCTAAACTGAAGAGATTGGTCTTTAATGGGGTATTGAAATGAAGAGGAGTTGGAGGTGTGGCACAGTTGATAGAGTACTAGCCAATGAGCAGAAGCATCAGGTAAGGAGTTCAAGACTCAGTCTCAGAGGGGGAAAAAAAATAAGTCATAGATGCTGCAATAGGAAGGCCCTAACAAAGGAAAATAGTCACTTGAATAAAGCCTTTGGAGATAAAGAGAATTTAGAAAAGCACATGTGAAGAGCATTTCAGTAGAAGCAAAGTTGTTTTTAAATGCAGAATGAAAAGATGGAACAGCAAGTGGACAGCTAGTCTGGAAAAGTACATGGAGAAAAGACAAAGAGAGACTGGCACAGAATATGATGGGCTAACTGGAGACATATAAGCTGGCTTCTATAATGGCGGGGGAAGCATAAGGAGACTTCCTGAAATGTCTGCGTACATGAAAATGTAGAAAAAAAGAGATGAATCAAGTTTTACTAAAGTTCGCCACATACTTCCAAATGGAAATAATCAACCAACATTCTTCCAGGATGATAAATGAGAGTGCTAGAAAACACTACGGTAAGCAGGGTGCTAATGATTGGCTCATGCCTGTAATCCTAGCTACTCAAGAGGCTGAAAATTGAGGATCGCAGTTCAAAGCTGTCCAGGCAGGAAAGTCTATGAGGACTCTTATCACCAATTAACCACCAGAAAACTGGAAATGGCACTTTGCTTTAAGCAAAGAGCTCAGGTACAACACCCAAGCCCTGAGTTCAAACCCCATGACCCACAAAAATAAAAAAGAAAACAGTGGAGTAATGGTCTATGCATCCCAATGCAATAGTATTCCATATTGTTAGGCAGTAATAAACCACCTACCTAATAATTTTGTGTTTGATCCCATATTGCTCATTTGAATTTCTTCCCGATCAGGTTTCTTATCTATATGGAATTAGAAAGATATCCAAGTTAAAAACTAGATTTTCAAAATGTATGCACAGTATAAATTGTTCTCCTTCCCTTCCTTCATTGAAATTTTTAGTTAGCACTCTAAGTGCTCAGCACTAATCACAAGTTTATAGCTGTAACCAGCACTTAAGGGACTTTGAGAGATCCCTACAGAATCTACATATGAGAAACACCTCCATCTATGCTAGTAGTTTTTGAAAATTATTCAGCCAAGGCTCCTCTATGGTCTTAAAAATTATAATCCAGTCAGTGGGGATTCAGCTCAGTGGTAGAAAAATCTTATAGCCTGAGTGATGCCCTAATATCACTAAGAAAAAAAAAAAAAAAGGCTGGGGACTTTGTCTCAGTGGTAAAGCAGTAGAATGCCTGTTTGCAAGCAGAAGACCCTGCATCTAAACTCCAGTATCACCCAAAAAGAAAAGGAAAGAAAAAGAGAAAATAGGGAAGGAGGAAAGAAGAGAAAAGGAGAATAACAGGGAAGGGGATAAGGAAGAAAGGGAAAGGGGGAAGGTAGAAGAGCAAGAATAGAGACTATAAAGATCTAGGACTGATAGTGACTCAAGCAGTAGAGCACTTGCTAGCAAGCCTAAGACTCCTCAGTTCAAACCTCAAGAACACCATCAAATATAATAATAGCCAGGCACCAGCCTATAATCCTAGCTACTCGGGAGGCTGAGATCTGAGGATCGTGGTTCAAAGACAGCCCAGACAGGAAAGTACATGAGACTCTTATCTCCAATTAACCACCAGAAAACTGGAAGTGGCACTATGGTTCAAAGTGGTAGAACCATAACCTTGCGCAACACAGCCCAATGACAGAGCCCAGGACCTAAGTTCAAACCCCATGCCAACCCCACCCTTACCCCCACCCCCCACCCCCCACCCCCCACCCCCAAAAATAGCATGCCTCATGTCTGTAATCCTAGCTATCAGGAAGCCGTGATCTGAGAACTGCAGTTCAAGATAACCCAGGCAGGAAAGTCCATGAGATTCTTATCCCCTAAGCACCAAAAAGCCAGAAGTGCAGCGGTGTATCAAAGTGGTAGCAGTACTAACTAGATTTGAGTTTTTAAAAGCTCAGGTCCAGTGCCCAGGCCCTGAGTTCAAGCCCCAGGACTGGCACACACACACACACACACACACACACACACACACACAAAGAAAAAGATAATAAATGTATAACTTATGAGTTAAGTAAAAGAGGAAAATTTTACAAAACAAAATGTATGAGTCATCTCCTGAAGAAAACTGTGTTTGCCTATATGGTAAAAGGGTTTAATATAGTAATGGTTTTCTGGTTCTCTATACTACTTAGTATTATGTAAGAATTTAAAAGGAAAGAAAGAGAAACTACTAGGGCTCGCTTCCTAGTAACTTTAAGTTCATGAGAAAAAGTAAGAGCAATGATACCCAAGCTAATTAATTGTCTATTTTAAATTCCATTGTTCAGATCTAGGCTCTTATGCACACCTGTAACACTCAAGAGGCTGAGACCAAAATCAACAGGAATTCAAGGCCAGTTTGGGCTATAGAGCAAGACATTTTATCCCATAAAACTTAAAGGGTTTATAGTCCTGAAGCAAAGCATAATTGTCCTCTCACAATGGCTGACACATTCAGAACAAATATGTACTCTATTTCTTTCCTTAATAAGCTCATTAAGGAAAAGGAGGAGTCAGAGGCTGGGTGAGGTCGGGCACATCTGTAATCTCAGCACTCAGGAGAATGAGGCAACAAGACTGTGAATTCAAAGACTGTCTGGGCTACCTAGCAAGATCAAAGCCACCTGGTCCCTCTCCCCACAATAAGAAGGAAAGCTAGAGGGCTGGGGATATGGCCTAGTGGCAAGAGTGCCTGCCTCATATACATGAGGCCCTGGGTTTGATTCCCCAGCACCACATATACAGAAAATGGCCAGAAGTGGCGCTGTGGCTCAAGTGGCAGAGTGCTAGCCTTGAGCAAAAAGAAGCCAGGGGCAGTGCTCAGGCCCTGAGTCCAAGCCCCAGGACTGGCCAAAAAAAAAGGAAAGCTAGGAATGGCTAAGAGAAGAAAGGTGTGCCTGTTGAGTTCCATACCTGGTTTTTGGTTCCGGTCAATGAGAGGGAGAGTACTATCGTCATATGAATGACTGCTCTGGCTTCTAGAAGCATTATTTAGATTCACCTGGAACAAACAAAGGGCAATGGTATAGAATATTAAATATGAACTCCACGTACATATTTTAAAATCTCTCCCCCAGTATTTCCTATTTCCCCCCAACTCTGCACCTCAAGCATGAGTTTCCTTCAGTCTGTTTTCACATGCACACACCTCCACTCCCTGCGACCTCTCATTCATACCTTATTCCCTAGTGGGTTTCATCTGAGTTCCTATTAACAGCTATAACTCTTTTGTTTTTTGTTTGTTTGTTTTTGTTTTGTTTTTGCCAGTCCTGGGCCTTGGACTCAGGGCCTGAGCACTGTCCCTGGCTTCTTTTTGCGCAAGGCTAGCACTCTGCCATTTGAGCCACACACAGCGCCACTTCTGGCCATTTTCTATATATGTGGTGCCGGGGAACCGAACCCAGGGCTCCATGTAAACAAGGCAAGCACTAGCCACTAGGTCATATTCCCAGCCCCACAACTATAACTCTTAAGAAAAGGACACCTATTTGGTTGAATAAATATCCTACATAATGAAATAATGAGCTTCTATCTGTATTCCTGAGTAGAAGTAGTACAAAGATTCCAAACACTTATGCTATATTCAAAGGAAAGACAGTCTCAGAGAATAGTAAACTCTTTGAAAGTGTCAGGATAGACTGAGACAGTCTTAAGAGTCATCATTCATTACCACCAGCACTCGCTGCAAGTGAGGGCATGAAGACTACAGCTATTTCAGTAGCAGCAATCCCTCACTAACTGAAAGACTTGGGTCAAAAGCACATTTAGTGGGATGATGGTGAAATAGGGGGGAAAAAAAAGCGAAGAAGTATTAACTAGAATCCAAGGGGGGCGGGGGGGGGAGTCTTGGCTTCCAGAATTGTACCTGAAAATCTGATTTCTTCCATCCTTCTTTTTCCAGTGGCTTCCGCAGTTCCTTATACCCCCAGATTGTCTGTAATACAAGTGCTGCTGCTCGAACCTCTTTTTCTGAGCGATTCCTTTTGAAGAAAGTAACATCACATGAAACTTGGACATATGAGCAGGAATAAAGCTTAGCACCAATACCCTCCAACAACATATGAACAGAAATACCGAAAGGGGTAAAATCAGTATTTTACCAAATCCTGTATTCTGCCCCAAATACTAAACTACTCTTGTTTGAAGAGTCTATTATCAATTTATACATCAGTATTAATAGGAAAGAGGAGCAATAACTTCATACTTCACAGGCAAAGGGAAATAAGGGAAAATACTCCCAGGAGGCAGAAAAGCAAAGTTCCTTCAATCTAGCAAGCCCATATCATAGTCAAATTTCTCCAGCTGTGACTCACCCTGACTTGTTGATCAACACCAGCTTCTCAATACCCTGTGTCTCTCGAAGCTTCTTTGCAGCCTCCAAGTTCTCAGCAATAACTTCATTGATGGTATTCAAAATAGAGACCACAGTGTCCTCAGAGAAATTCCAGGAGGAGTTCTGCTGCCCTCCTGGCAGATTCTTTACCAAGTTAGGAATCGCATGCTTACCTAGAGTAGTATGAGAGAGAGATGCATGGAGGGAGGAAACGCAGAGTCACATCATGATGAGTTGTATGGTACATACTGATCAAATGAAGTATAGACACTGTCCATATGAATCCTTTCATTGTGCTATAGGATTACCATATCAGAGGACAGGAAACAGACATGCAGTACTGTCTGTCCTTCATTTCTCCCCCTCTTTTTCAATCACATTTATAATGTGGTTACTGAACACATCAAATGTGCTATCCAGTCCTCTCCAATAATCTCAGAACTATTTAATACTCCGGAAATTCAATACAGCAGTCATTACAAACTTCAGATCACTTTCATGACCCGCAGTTTCCTTATCATATTAAAAGGGGGAAAAATGAGGGTGTAATAGATATCACAAGAAATGTACTCACTACCTTATTATGTAACTGTACCCCCCTTGTCAATAAAATTTAATAAAAAAATAAAAGGGAGGAAAAAAGGGCCTTGGTAAAATAGAAGGGAGAAGACACAGAAAAGGGCTCAACAATGACGAATAACAATACAAGGACTTCACAAGGAATAGTCTTCTTTTCCCCCCTAAGAGCATAAGTTCTTATCTAAGAACCATTAAATGATGAACTCTCAACAGTGTGCAGACATATTAACTGTAGGGCTATAACCCCAGCCTTCCCTTCTGTGACTTTAATAAATATACTGCTAATAAGCACCCGGTAGATTATACACAAAATGCTAGACACTCCCTGGCATTCGGCTTCTCACCGATTAACTCTTTGTTGCGAGCATCCACAGCCAGGTTTCTCAGTGCTCCAGAGGCGGCCTTCACTACTCGCTCATGTTCATTGGTTAGGAGGTCAGCTATGGCAGAGAGAGCCTTCTCTTGACGCAGAGCAGAGCGGATGTATCGACCATACTAAGCAGCACATGGAAGTAGCAGAACAGATTAGAAATGGCAACAAACCAGTGATCTAAGTTGTCCCACCTGCAAATCCATTTTCCAACAAACACTCACTGTCCAGCGCCCAGCACACAGATTCTGGATGGCTCCAGCAGAAGCTTCAAGGATGGCAGGAGTCTTGCTCTCCTTAAGGAGTGAGATGTATATCCGAACCACCTCTGGCTGAAATAAAAGCTCATAGCCTGTATGAGAAAGAACCAGGAGGGCAGAATCAGGAGGCCAATCACTACCAACAAACCAGGCTTTGGCTGTTTATAGAGTCCAGCCTTATCACTATGGGTTAGGGGACTTATGCTCCTAAAAACAAAACTCAGGGCCTTCATTCTATCACTTTACTCATTCATTCATTCGTTTTGTGGTAGTGGGTTTAAACTCAAGGATTCAAATTCAAGTTTACTAGCCAAGCAACTCTACTATTTAAGCCAAGCTACAAACCTTTTAGCTTTTGTTTATCTTTTTTTAGATCAAGAGGCCTCACACTTTTGCCCAGACTGGTCTCACCTCAGGCTGATTCTCTTCTCTCTCTGCCTCCAACTTCCTGCAATTACAGGTGCATGCCACCACACACCTTGTTGTTGTTAGTTTTGTTGTTGTTGTTTTTTGCCAGTCCTGGGGATTGAACTCAGGACCTGAGCACTGTCCCTGGCTTCTTTTTGCTCAAGGCTAGTACTTTATCACTTGAGCCACAGTGTTACTTCTGGCCTTTTCTGTATATGTGGTGCTGAGGAATCGAATCCAGGGCTTCATGAATATGAGGCAAGCACTCTACCACTAGGCCATATTCCCAGCCTCTGTTGTTGGTTTTTATAAAGGTGATATACAGAGCGGTTACAGTTTCATAAGCACATCTTGTTTTTTAAGATAAGACTCTTGCTAACTTTTTTGTTAGCTTTGAAGTACAATCTTATCTCTATCTCCCAAGATTTGGGTTTTGTTTTGCTTTCTTTGAGATAGAGTCTGGCTATATAACACATGCTGGCCTTGAACTCTTTACTCTCCTGCCTAAGCCTCCTGTGTCCTGAGATTATAAATATGCATTATCACATATGGGTGATTTCTTGCTTTCATAAGAATGAATTCATGGTAGGGTTAAAAGTGTTACTTTAGAGTGGTAGAACGCTTGCCTCGCAAGTGTAAAGCCCTAAGTTCAAACCTCAGGACCAGAAGAAAAAAAAAAAAAGGACTTTTAGTCCACGGTAAAATCAGAACAGTATACATTGGCTCATCAGGTTCTGTTCATCTCTCTCCTTCCTCTTTACCCTTTTCCCCCCACAGCTTATTTTGGCCTTGGTTCTACCACAAGCATTCCGGAGATTCACTTAGCTCATTGACTGACTGCACTCAGGGTTTAAAAAAATTCCTCATGTCAAATGAATTACTTACAATTTAAACCAATCCTTCTCCCTATCATTACTGTTACAAAGTAAGAGATCATCATAGGTTTAATAATATTTACATGTTTCACATCCAGGGACAACTGTGAGCGTCATAGTGATCAAAACCGTGATTCCAAAAATCTAAATTATGATGGGAACTTCTTTTAATAAATACTAAGGTTTATGTTCCCAAAAGTCCAGTGACAACGTAAGGTAGTTAAGTTTCCTGCTCTAGACTACCATCAGGGCTTTTCTTTATCCTCACATAACCTGAAACGCTGCCTAAAAAACAAGCAGTCCTTTGGAGGTCACTGGTATAAAACTACAAAATTTCCCAATATTTTCACTGTCGCGTTTACCGTGTTAAAAATAAAAAAAAGGGGCTGGGGATATAGCCTAGTGGCAAGAGTGCCTGCCTCGGATACACGAGGCCCTAGGTTCGATTCCCCAGCACCACATATACAGAAAAAACGGCCAGAAGCGGCGCTGTGGCTCACGTGGCAGAGTGCTAGCCTTGAGCGGGAAGAAGCCAGGGACAGTGCTCAGGCCCTGAGTCCAAGGCCCAGGACTGGCCAAAAAAATAAATAAATAAATAAATAAATAAATAAATAAATAAAAATAAATAAAATAAAAACAGTAAACATATTGCACAAAGTCAGTTGTTGCCATGCCCAGATACTGTATCTGTGACTATGTTTTTAAGACCTTGGGAAACTTGGGGGGGGGGGGCCGGTGGGGCGGGGGAAACAAAAACTACCTCGAGCAGGACTAGTTCTTTTGGGGAAATCCACAGTATCGTTTGCAGGATCCTCTGTGGGCTTCTTCCCTGCAGAAATGGTGAGGGTGGAGAAAGATAGGGAGAAAGAATAGTTCACAATGCATTTTTTTTTTCATTCTTCAGTCAGGATCCTTAGATCAAAGACGTATGAAAAAGGCCAAAAGGAGGCCCACCCACACGTGTCCTAGCAGGGACTATGCAGAAACAAAGGACAGAAAACAAGCAGCAAACAGGCACAAGGGTGACCAGTCTTGCAGCTATGGAACTGAGTTCTGATAACATTGCTACTTAGAAATAGCATGCCATTAGCCATGAGCTCAAAAGAAATCAAATTAGTGGGAAGAGGGCTCAACAGAATTTTCCTACATGCATCCACAGAGAAAGGTTAATCAAGGAAATACTAGGGAAGCCACAACCAAAACATGCAAATTAGAAGACAGGTGGCTTCAAAGATTCCACTCACCTCTGGAGAACCACTCATCTTCCAGCGCACCACCAAGGAAAGCAGAGGAGATAAATGAAGGAAGAGAAAAGCGGGAGAAAGATGTCAACAGGATCACAGGCAAGTAAGCAGGAAAGCACAGAAAAGAAACATGAAAACAGAGGAAACCCAAAGGGGGAATGGAGAAGGCCCCAGATTAGCTGACTTTATTGTAACAGGCACTGATACTGATCTTCTACCACCACCAGCACCACCAGCACCACCACCAGCACCACCACCATCACAATTGAAACAGAAAATACAAAGGAAAGAGCAGCAGCAGGGCAAAAGACAGTCTTGAGCAGGCAAAATCCCATACTGTGTGCAAGTTCCTAAAACTAAGTTCTTTCCTTTCCTTGTCCCACACTGAAGAGCACAGAGTAAGGACCTAGGACTCACCTTTACCCTTCTTGGCCCCAAAGCAGCTGGCAGCATGGGGCCCAGTATTGTTAGCAACATTGGGAGGGGCTTCTTGGTAACGCTCTGCCTGTGGGATCTCCCGGTGAACTTGATAGGATAAATTCCGAAGGAGGCAAACACAGTTCTCCACCAGCTTAGAGACACAAGAGAAAAGGATGAGTGAGAAGACAATGCCTATGGATTTGTATGTGTTTGTGCGCACGCGCACGCGCACGCGCACCTTTCCTCAGGCTTGAATTCAGACTGAGTGCTGACCCAGAGCTAGCTCAAGGTTAATACTCCAGCACTCTAACAAGACTTGAGCTACAGCTCCACTTCCAGCCTTTTGGTAGTTTATTGGAGATAAGTCTCATAGACTTTCCTGCCCAGGATGGCTTCAAACCATAATCCTCAGATATCATCCTTCTGAGCAGGTAGGATTACAGGCACAAGTCTAACTGCCTATGGCGAATTCTTAACAAGTATCAGTTTCCATGAATCAGAGACTGAAATAATCAACTCTCAAAAGCATAGTCTAATCTATCATCTTGCAGGATGTCTCTTCAGTGCCCCAGGCTTCTGTAAACCTTGTTATCTTCAGGTTAATAGATGAGCTAATTGTGGATTAAATGGCTTTTGCCACTATTTGATGTGTGACCCAAACTTAGGTCATGGTTTTTACTGCTTAGAAAAGTGTACAACCTTGGGGGGGCGGGGGGGATGTTTTCTAAGTACCTTTAATATATACATATATAAAAGAAATTTTGGAGAAAACTATTTCTAAGTTGAATGTTCCCTTTAGGAAGAAAGGACTGGAGTAACGTTTTTACATAATTTGATAGCCTGAGGTGGTATGTCTGCACTACCGTACCTTGGAGATGCAGTGAATGGAATTCACTGACTCATTAACCTACCTTGCTGTCTGAATCCTTCTGCCCAATCTCAGCCTGCACAATGAAAATGAGGGCATCGACTAAACCATCACATTCCCGAAGTTTCCTGCGAGCTTCACTCCTCTCTGAGCTTACATTCCTAAGGGGAAACCAAGAGGTACTTAAGATGACTGAAAACCAGAAAAGCTCTCTTAAATAACCTTCAACATCCACAAGCCTCCTCAATACCTTTTGTATACACTATAATGAGTGCCTATTACTAGAAGCAAGACATTACAGTGGAGAGAAAATTGACTGACAGTCTGGCTTCTGAACTTGTATACCCCCATGGAATGGGTTAAGCATATCAACCCTGGTTAATAATGTACACCAAGCCTGGGATTCACTCAGTGGAAGAGCACTTGCCAAGCACATGCGATGCCCTGGGTTTTAAACTCAAACCCAAGGAGAAGAAGAAAAGAAAAGGTTTGGGGGTTTTTTGTTGTTTGTTTATTTTTACTTCTTTGTGTACGCGCTGCTACTGGGGCTTGAACTCAGGGCCTGGGCACTCCTGTCCCTTAGTTTATTTTTCACTCTATCACTTGAGGCACAACTCTACTTCTGGCTTTTTGGTGACTAACTGGAGATAACAGTCTCACGTGCTTTGCCTGCCTGGGCTGGCTTCAAACCATGACCCTCACAGCTCAGCCTCCTAAGTAGCTAGGATTACAGACATGAGCCACTGGCACCTGACTTAAGTTTCCTTTAAAAAAAATTCTATTAGTTCTCAAAATATCAGTCCTTATATTCCCAAAGCCCCTTCATTTACCTAAGGCAGCCAGCTGTGTTGGTGAGCACAGATTCCCACTCAATATGGCGTGGCTTACAATCTTCATTAGGTTCCCTTTCCCATCCAGAATGCGGAATGATCACTTCATCAGTCAAGGCGTGCAGTGCATGGTCCACAATCTCCATTTTGATCGAGTCGTGGGATGAGAGATTCCACAGGGTTCCTGGCAGACACAATTAATCAGCTAGCTCTCCAGCACCCAAGAATGTCAAAAAGAACAACCCACTCCATCATTTCTCTGTCTTCCCCAAGGACTAAACATCATGTAGCATTATTTAAGCTTTGTTTATGACCCATGATAAAAATACATATTTTATGTTATAGCTCAATAAAATAAACTTTTAGAAAAAAACAATACATGTTATAAGCAATGCTCTCTGACCCATTTATACCACTTTCTCCATCTTAGTACCATGGTCACTTTGGGCCACATAATTTATTCATTGGATACTAACAGTATTCTCTTCCCCCAACCCAAGTTAGGATAACTAAAATGGGAGAGAGGGTAGAAATCTCTCCCAAGTAAGAAGCAATGGTCTATTACTATCTTTTCCTTTCTATCTCTTGGAATGGTCACTGTGACCCAAAGAACTGTGTTCAACTCATATTAGTGGATCACAATCTGGAAACCTATCATTGTAAATAAGGACTACAACCTCAAATGTCTAGATGAGCCAGGCAGTTTAGTTGGGACAGGCAGACATTTAAAAGGAATCACAAGATTATAAGTACTAGCAGCTTCCATGTTGGGTAAACAACTTTATTTATGATAGCAGTTTCTCAGAAATAACAGAACATATTGATGATTATGACAAGCTGGGGAATACAGGCTTGGCCCCCAAATCAGATCAGACCAAACACCGACAGAGTGCAACAAATCATCTTCACCAGCTCTTCCTCATTTTCAATGGAAGCCAATAATCTAGAATTTTTAGTAATATCTTCTGAATTTTAAACATTAGCAATAAACACTTCAAAAGACTTGTATTATCCAAACAAAACTATGAGATGGCTTTACCCCACAGGTCACCAGTTTAAAACCTATAATTAAAAGTTAAAGTCTGGAAACCCCTAGGGCTCTCAACTTCTTTGGGGAGTAACAGGGAGTCTAATCTGGCAACAGCCTCTGGTCCAGAACTCACCAGTAATAACTTCCGTAAGGTCCATATCACGAGCCTTTCTAAGCAATCGCACAAGGGCAGGTACACCATCACAGTTTTTTATGGCAATCTTGTTATCTTGGTCACGTCCAAAAGAGATATTCTTGAGGGCTCCGCAGGCTCCAAGGTGCACTTCCTTTTTGGGGTGGTCTAACAATCCCACCAGTACCGGGATCCCCTTGAGCTTCCGCACGTCAGTCTTCACCTTATCATTGCGATAGCATAAGTGCTGCAGGTAGGCAGCTGCGTTGGACTTGACAGCATCCAGGCGGAACCCTAGCATGGCGATCACCTCTGGAAGCTCAGGCTGTCTCCAGTTGGGAGGTGGAGGTCCTCCCTTGCGCAGGCTATCTAAGCTTGCTAAACTTCCCCGTTCATGTTGGGCCAGAGGGGCCCAATAGTACTGGTCCGATGGCACCTCTTCGCCAATCATATCTTCATAGCTCCTGCAAAGTTTTGGAAGAACCAAGCAGTTAAATTAAATCCTGCTTCTTGTATCCTTTCGTTTATTTCTTCATCTTCTCTAGTACATGGTCCTACCTCTCCTCTGAATGCATAATATACTGGTCAATTTTAATAATTTTAACAGCATTGCAATTAGATTAAAACAACTTTTTTTTCCTGAAAAGTTTGCTGGCTTCCAAAGTAACAGGTATCCAGAGAAGTTAATCCCGAAAGCGAACCAAATTCTGACTCCTTAGCACTTATTTGAATGACACTTGACTACTATTAACTTCTCTAGACAGAGAGTAAAATAAACCCTCAGACAGCAGAGTTTAACCAAGGCAACTGACTCAGTGTCCCAGAAGTCAGCAAACAAAGCCTGGGAACAGTTCTTATAAGTCTTTAGCTAACCAGGAAATGAGGCATGTACACACAGGAAACAGCTGGTGGAATAAGAAAGACCCTTAAACATATCTCATTATCTTAGCTTCTCCTTACCCTATTTTTGAATTATATAAGAGGAACTGAGTAGGGTGTGGTGGTACATGCCTAAAAATCCCACCTCTGGGAGGCTAACACAAAACTATCAAGGTGACAGCTTGCATGAGCTACATAGCCCTGTCTCAAAAAACAAAAGAAAGCAACAAAAAGGAAAGGACCCCCCTGTCCCAGTGTAATGGTACTGGGATTTGAACTCAGGGTTTCGTGCTTGCACCCTTCCACTAGAGCCACAACTCCCATCCCTAAGCCCTTTCTTGCTTTATACTTATTTTTCAGGCAGGGCCTTCAAATTTTTGCTCAGGGCTGAACCCCAGATTATAATACACCTGCCTACAGCCTTCTCCATAGCTGGAATCGTAGATATGCACCCATACCTAGCTTACTGGCTGAGATGATGTTTTGCCTGGTTTGATCTAAACTCAGCAGACATGTTTGAGAATGGGTTCCAACATAACATTTTGAGTGCCTCGCCACCAGGAACAGAGATAAAGCAATTGAAAGAAAAGTCTAATGGGAGAATTTTTTTTAATTTTTTCCAGTACTACCAACAACCACTAGAGGGGGAGTCTGTGTTATTTATTCATAACCACCAGGAAGGAAGCCACCCATTATCTATGAGCTCATCTCACCCAGTGGCTCCGGGAGAGGAGAGTCCATTGTGTAGAACTCTCCAAATAAGACCATTGTTTGTCCCATGAAACCACTCCCATTGTCACTAAAGCTTTAAGGTGAACCTGAACAGGAAACCTGCCTCGCAGGTAGCAATGTGGACCACTCAACAGGTATTCAGTGGAACAAATTATTTAGTTTACAAAAAAAACCCCACTATTTTATTGTACAAAATGAACAGGTTATACAACTAAACACTTAGAGAACAAGATGTTCATTTTACTAGGGGAAGGAGATAGGGTATACAAAAGTACTCAAAGTATGTGCACCAAAATGTTCACAGTGCCTTTTCCTAAGTGCTTCGAGTTAGTCTGTATGGAACACAGTTTGCCTTTTTTGTTATTTTAAGATAAGCAGTTACAGGGCTAGGAATGTGGCTTAGTGGTAGAGTGATTGCCTACCATGCATGAAGCCCTGGGTTCCATTCCTCAGCACCACATACAGAAAAAGGTGGAAGTGGTGCTGTGATCGAGTGGTAGAGGGCCAGCCTTGAGGCAAAAGAAGCTCAGGGACAGTGCCCAGGCCCTTAGTTTAAAAAGAAAAAAAAAAAAAAAGAGGGAGGGAGGGGAAGGAGGGAGGAAGGAAGGAAGGGAGGGGAGGACAAAAGGCAATTACAAGTGCTGATGGTGGCTCACACTTGTAATCCTAGCTATTTAGGAGGCTGAGTTCTGAACACCATTCAAAGCCAGCCTGGGCAGGAATGTCTATGAGACTCTAATCTCCAATTACTCAAAAACCTGTGGCTCAAAGTGGTAGCGCTCTAGCCATGAACAAAACAGCTCAGGGACAGTGGCCAGGCCCCGAGTTCAAGCCCCACCAAAAAAAAAAAAAAAAGAAGAAGAAGAAGAAGATAAGCAATTACAAAAATAATTACCATAACTAGATTTCAGCCACTTTGGGAGATCTATCTTGTATTTCCTTCTCTTACAGACTGAAGATCAAAGCCTTTTTTTACTTGCTTGAGGCTATGCAGCTAGTACAGAACACTGCTAGAACTCAGTTTTCTAAGTTCAGTGCTTTGAATAAACCACCACTTCACTGTTTAAAGTTTGACCTTGTATTACTCTCCCAGGCCTGGAACAGGAAGTAGCAAATGTTCTTGCTAGTTGAGCAGGTTTCCAAGTCCAGAGCCACCCTGGAACAAGCCCAAGTACCAGGCCTCAAACCCCCACTATGTCAACTGAGACACTTAGTGACAGCAGAAGGGCCAGGCCATCCACACCCACTGAGTTCAATAACTCTTTGCTGAGGAGGAAGTCAGAAAAGGCAGACTTGCACAAGAGTGAGCCATCCATCCCGAGTGGCTTCAAAGATAGCTGTTATCTACCACTGCTCCAGGCTGCCCCTCCAGGAATAAAAGGTGAGTCACCTGGGAGCTGGATTAGCTAACCCAGACATCTGACTCAGGTTGAGGCAATGGGGCCTCTACCCCTGCCCCAGTTCAGTTCACTATGAGCCAATACTACGTAATTTCATAAAGGAGGTCATGACCTCACACAGAGAAATCCAGGATACCCCTACCATCAACACAACCATAAATAACCTTATTTCTTACAACCTCACTTTGCCAGCAAAACACTGACTTGTTCTAAAGCAGAGTTAGCAGCCATAGGCCAAACCTGCTTACAATGTCAGAAGAATAGTTTTCATGTGTAAAAGATACAATTGGGCTGGGAATGTGGCTTAGTGGTAGAGTGCTCGCCTAGCATGCATGAAGCCCTGGGTTCGATTTCGCAGTACCACATAAACAGAAAAAGCAGGAAGTGGTGCTGTGGCTCAAGTGATAGAGCGCTAGCCTTGAGCATAGAGATCCTCAGAGACAGAGCCCAGGCCCTGAGTAAAGGCCCCCAGGACGAGCAAAAAAAAAAAAGATAAGGGCTGGGAATATGGCCTAGTGGCAAGAGTGCTTGCCTCCTACACATGAAGCTCTCGGTTCGATTCCCCAGCACCACATATATGTAAAACGGCCAGAAGGGGCGCTGTGGCTCAGGTGGCAGAGTGCTAGCCTTGAGTGGGAAGAAGCCAGGGACAGTGCTCAGGCCCTGAGTCCAAGGCCCAGGACTGGCCAAAATAAAATAAAATAAAATAAAAGATAAAATAACATGACAAAGATGATAATATATAGCCAACAAAGCCTAAAATAAGAGTTTGGAAAATGCTTGCTGATTAAAGCATCTTCTCAAGGCAACCAGAAAAACCACCCCACTAGTCTAAATTCCAACCACTCAGACTAGCAGCTACTCAGAAAGCAGAGATCTGAGGATGAAAATGTGAAGCCACACAGGGCAGGAAAGTCTAGGAGACTAGTATCTCCAATTAACCACTAATAAGCCAGAAGTGCAACTGTGGCTCAAGTGGGAGAGTTAGGAAAAGCAAAAGAAAAATCTCAGGGACAGTAACCAAACCCTCAGTTCAAGCCCCAGGACCAGCGTGCGTGCACACGCGCACGCACAAGCACGCTCGCACGCACGCACAATCATTTCATTTTTACAGCATCAAAGAATCCCAGGAGGAAAAGTAAAGTCACAGTAGGCACACCTTTGGGAGTGTTGCTAATGTATATAATACCCTTTAAGAAGTCATCTTCATTTCCTTGTAACCAAATGTAAGACACAAAGTATCAGGGCTTTGTGAGGTTAAGGGTATTTTTACTGTTTTACCATTGAAGTTTAGGAAAACACAAAAATGCATCTTAAATATTGCTTAAAGTATCCTTTCTGGCTCTGAAAGCCTAATAATCTCAACTCTGTTCCTAAGACCAAACTGAAGCTGAAGAAATTCCCAGCAACAAATTCAGAGGCTCCAAGTGCCTCTGTATGCAGCTCCTTACACACCTCACACCCCCCAAGAGGAGGCCATATCTTAACCACACTACAGAAACCATGACATGCAACCAAAGTCCATTCTTTAGGACATAGAACGATAACCATCACGAGTCACTTTCTACAATTAAAATATGATTACCACAATTTTTTTAAAAGACAATTTAGCAAGTCAGAAAAGGGAAAAGCAGAGAGAGGAAGGGGCATGAAAGGAAAAAAAGGAAAGCCATGATCCTGAGATCTGAGAAAGAGAAAGAAAAGCTACTCCTGTCTTGGACAGGACCTAGCCTTCCCCTAGTCTTGCCTACCTGAGGCGTCGACGAGGGTCAGAGGGTGTCCCCGTCCGACGGGCGGTGCCATAATCAGACATCATGCCATAATCCAGGTCATCATAGGCCATGCTACGCTGGTCATCTTCTAGCCCATAGGGCTCTGGATGAAAGCGATGTAGATCCACGCTGCTCCCGCCTACCCGAACCTGGGGCTGGGGCCCATAGACATCCTGTCTGCTGGGGGCCCGGTAGCCCTCCATGCTGGGCCTATACCGCTCTTCAATGCGGGTCACCCGGGACAGACTGCCATAGTTGTCACTGCCACCGGGATAACCATCTTCGTAGTGGCGGCTGTATCCGTCAGGAGGGTAGTGGAAGTTTCTTGGAAGGGTAGCAGTGCCTGCTTGCCCCACATAGGGACCTGGTCCCCCATTGCCATTCTTGCGGAAGTCACGACCCAGAGTCTGGATGTAGTTGTTGGAAACTGCCGAGGCATCCACAGGCAGGCCGTCTGGTCCCATAGGGACTGGCTGGACGGTCCGAGTTGTCACAGTCTTCACTACTTTCTTGACCTTTATTTAAGAATGAGGAAAAGAAGACAGACCACACTAAGGAAAGACTCTCCCTCTGTCAATTTACCGAGAAATATATTATTTTCTATCATCAACCTTTCTTTCCTATCCTTTAGGAGTCACTGGAAGGAAAACTGCCCTGGCGGCAACTGTGCCTCTACAGGAAGTTACTCCACAGCTAAATATACCCGCTCCCTTCCTCATTCCATGGCATTTTCCTCTATCTCTTTTATCTTCTTTTCTGTTTGGCCAGAAATGACGGCATTAGTACTGATCAGTCACCCTTCACCCACCTAAGTGCTTAACCTCTCCCTTAAGAGAGACCACGGGGGTCTCTTCTGTTACTGTAACACTTCGTGCAATCTCAGCTTACTGTGGTCTCTGTGCGACGAGTAGTCCCATCATCTGAAGTCTCCACAGAGACAACAGACATGGCTCCCTCCGGGTCTTCCTCCGTGTAGGTCTCCACAATCTGCCCTGGCTCCTGCATCCTAGGGATGGTGCTATACAGAAGGTGACTGTGATCCTGTAAGAGAAACAAGAATGTATCGATGACCCATGCTAATAAGAAGCACTGGTGCCCCTGGAGACAGTGACTCTTCATGCATCTTCTACAAGCCTCAAGATTTTGACACTGGCGCATTTTGAACTTGTACAGGAGAACTTGCCCAGTTTTAGTCACTTTAACAAGCATGAATCAAGTTAACTCTAGCTACATTGACAGAGATAGCACATTAAACTTCCTACTTCTGGTCACCTGAGTGGTATCTGAATGGTCCTTCAAAAGGTTAACTTATACTGAGAACATGGATCAAGTGGTAAAACATCTGCATAACAAGTATACAAGGGCCTGAGTTCAAACCCCAAGACGGGGGGGGGGGGGGGGGGGGGGGGGGGGGGGGGAGGGGTTGAGCAGCTTACCTGAAAAGATATTTTAAGGTAAACAATAAAGTCCCCCAAACAGTTAATTTTCTGATTGGCTCTATGTTATGTTACAGATACTGCTCAGCCAGATTTGGGGTCGTTTTCTGCCAAGTAGAAACAAGCCCACCACAAAAAAGTACTTGAGGATCAATGGAGGAAAGAGATAAAAGGCAATGATAAAGAAGAATGGTGAGGCTGGGAATATGGCTTAGTGGTAGAGTGCTTCCTTCGTATACATAAAGCCCTGGGTTCAATTCCTCAGCGCCATATATACAGAAAAATCCAGAAGTGGCACCGTGGCTCAAGTGGTAGAGTGCTAGCCTTAAGCAAAAAGAAGCCAGGCCCTGAGTTCCAGCCCCAGGACTGGCAAAAAAAAAAAGACCAATGGTCATTAAAATGTATTTCAATATAAAAGATACATATGCCAGTTCTGGTGGCTCACATCTATAATCCTAACTACTCAGGAGGCTGAGATCTAAGAACTTCTATTCGGAAACCAGCTTGGAGAGACAAATTTGAGAGACTGTATCTCCAATTAAAATGTTAAAAAAAATCAGGAAATAGAGGAACAGCTCAAGTGGTAGAGCATCATCCCAGGTCAAAAAAAAAAAACAACAAGAAACAACAAAAAGCTGAATGAAGGCACAAGGCCCTGAGTTCAAGCTTCAGTACCTGCATATGTGCACGTATGCATGCATGAGTGCACACACACACACACACACACACACACACACACACATACACAGGCCATATTTTGGAGCACTACCTTTTTTCTTTTCCATGAATGAAGCAACCCAGGCCTTGAGCCAAAAGAATTACCTGGGGTCCGTTGAGTTTCAAATCTGAAAATTTCTGTCTCTCAAGGTCAGCATCGCCCACAAACCGGCCGTTCTGAAACACAGCCCACAAGAAGACAATTCATTTTGTGGCCTTCCTCTGCTCTATCAAACATAAATGTTTTTTTTTTTAAATGAGATATTGGGGCCTGAAGCCTTAGTGTCAGTACTTATAAAAGAACCACACTGCCCCTTAGTCTTAGCACTTCACTCAATTTTGAAATCAAGCCTGGGATTCTATGAGGCTGGGTGCCTGGGATAGAAGAACCTAAGACTCATGAACACAGGGATTATTCTTGGTTTCGTAGTTTTGCTTAAGGAAATATCCTTGGTGCCTTGAGCTGTGCCTGGCACATAACAGGCATTCAAATTTTACTTTCTGAATAAATAGCAGAGATTCAGCTAAGTTTCTTTTGGGAAAGCCCTAATAATATAAGGAAAGTTGGAAAGACTTAAGTTGGGGGAATTGGGAGTATCCAAAAATCTTCTTTACTGTTCCATGAATCTTGATGCTCTGCTACCAATGGGAAACACCCATTCCAAGCAGTTTTATTTTTTAAAATCCAGAGAGAAGTCTTCCTCTCCAAGTCTGAAGAAAACAGACATAGCAATTCCCCTCAAGAAAAGTCTCAGCATCTTTATCATCAAATCAAAGCCACAGAACATATTTCAAAATGTCATTTTTAGGTCCTTCTGTCTTAAGCAGCAGGAAATAACCTAATGACATACTATATAAAAATAAGTTTCTCTGTTCCTCTTTAAACAGAGTGCAGTGAGATCCAACCACCCCGCGAGAGTCTTCCCTTTCCCACTCCTTTATATACAGAGCAAATGCTAGAAGGACAAGAAGCGAAACATTAATTTCAGGAAGAAGGAAGGGTGTGGTTTCATTGCTTAGCAGAAGTTTAAAATAAGAGACTGAGAGAAATCAATAACTAAAACCTGGAATTCCCCACCACTTCTATCCCATCCCTCAATCTCTACTCTAGCTCCTATAAAACATTATTTTTTTAAAAAAAAAAGCTTTGCATGGTGGTACATGCCTGAAACCCCAGAACTTGGGAGAGGCTTCAAACAAGAGATCATGAGTTCCAGGTCAGTCTAGACCACAGATTGAGATAGACTCGAATTAATTAATTTGCAGGAATCATACGAAGGTACAGCCTCTTTCAAATTCCTGAATATCCCAGGTTAGAATTCTGTCTTCTCAGTCAACTACAAAATTTCTCAGAATGAGGGATCATCATTATCGTAAAATTTAAATAATAAAAATTTAAAGGTCTATGAATGTAACATTAGTGACAGAACACTTACCTAACATGCATAGGCCCTAAGTCCCATTCCCAACTATTACTATTTTTTTAAGAATTAAATAGAGGGCTGGGAATATGGCCTAGTGGCAAGAGCGCTTGCCTCCTACACATGAAGCTCTCGGTTCGATTCCCCAGCACCACATATATGGAAAACGGCCAGCAGGGGCACTGTGGCTCAGGTGGCAGAGTGCTAGCCTTGAGCAAAAAGAAGCCAGGGACAGTGCTCAGGCCCTGAGTCCAAAGCCCAGGACTGGCCAAAAAAAAAAGAATTAAATAGAAAGTTGGGTGTCAGTGGCTCACGCCTATAATCCTAGCTACTTCAAAGGTCATAGTTCAAAGACAGAACTGGCAGGAAAGCCCCGCTAACTACCAAAAAAAGGCATAAGTGTAGCTATGGCTCAAGTGGTAGAGTGCTAGCCTTAAAGGGGGGGAGGGGAGCCCAAAGACAGCACCCAGGCCCTGAATTCAAGCCCCAGGACTGGCACAAAAAATAGATAGGCTGGTAGGTACATACATAGGTACATAGATACACAGAAAGAAAGAACTGAAACCTGGGACTAGAATATGCAATGCCCCAAATTCAAATCCCCCTAGAAAAAATATACTAATTAATTTATTAGGTAATTAAGTAATCAAGAAAAGGGTAGAGGCACTGTTCTGGTTCCCATTCAGAAAGATCTCTTAAAATGCAGCCTATCAAGCAATGCCTAACACACGTGCAGATGCATACACACACACAGATGTACATGTTGATTTTTTAAAAACGCACACACAGATTACATCACAGCAGTCAGACTCAATAAAACACAGGAAACTGCGGATACTTCTCCTTTCTAACACCAACACTCCTAAGTCACTTCTCAGAGTGGGCCAAACCATAGACCACTGGCTCCTGTGGTTATTTGGGTTAAACAGCAGCATAATGCACCCTCCCCGATTCTAACCAACAGAATTAACAATGACCCCCTCCCTCCACGACATGACTTATGCAGCCAACAAAAAGAGCACACAAGGACAGTAAGAAACAGGAATACACAATTTATGGACACTGTAATGCCTTTTGGGAACAGACTGTTGCCAGAGGGAGACTGAACCAGAGCTAGGAGCACAAAACGCCCAACTTCCCCAACCACTAAGTAGACATCTACTAAGCTCTTGATACCAAAAAAAAGCATAATTCGGAGAAAACAGAAGTAACTTGAGTACAGTTCCAAACGACACTATCTACCCATTACTAGACTGCATCCCAATCCAAAAAGCCCACTCTATCCAAACAGGAGGTCAAATGAGCGCCTCTCAAGTCTGCCCAACTGAGCACAGCCGCAACCATCCCAATGCCTCATCAGTAGGCGTCATCCCTGCCATCAGCAAGAGGGGAGTAGCTGCCCAAGGATCAGAGCCTCTCTGTGACCATGCCAAAGTCCTACCTGCAGGTCTGATGGAGAGAGGGGTTACCTGATGCCGGCGGGTGAGGGTGCCGTTGGCCATGAGTGGGTTGGCATCTTGTGGTGGGACCCGGACGCGTTCCAGCTGCGCCGAGACGTGGCGCCGTTCCTCCTCCAGCGCCCGGGTCAGCTTCTCAAACTGGGCCTCTTGTTCCTTCACAGAGGCCAAGATGCTGGCGGTCGACTCCACCTCTGAGTCGTCCATGAAGGTAAGGGGCAGAGCCGCCGCAGGGCAGGGTAAAAAGGAAGGTGGATCACAGAGGGAGGAGGAAGGAGGGAGAAGGTCCCCCTCACTTCACACTATCGGGAGGGTGAGAGAGAGGGGGGAGAGAAAAGATCACAGGTCAGAGAAGACAGATGAATTATTAATCCCAGAGCCAAAGACGCCCTCTTGTGGTTTCACTGCGGTGCAGAAAGCAAGCCACCACCAAGCTAGGAGCCCACCACCAGTGTCTGCTCAAGCAGGGACCTCCTATGCCCACCCCCCTCCGCTCCCCTCCAAATCCAGGGGAAGGAAAGGGATGGGACCACTGGCTCCAAATCCCTACCTCGTTGGTAGGACAGGGACAGTGGGACTGTACTCATGATGTGAGATTAAAGTTAGTTTCTCTTTTCCTGGAAAATTTTTGCTGGCATCAATTGATTCAAAGTTGTAACTCCATGATACCAACAGGCACTGGCTCTCCTGCCAGCAATAAGCCACTCTGAGAGATAACGTTGTGGGCAATACAGGTGATTCTTAACCTCTCCCCAAATCTCAACATTGAAACTGCTGAAGTGGCAAAGTAAGACTAAATTCATGTTCAACTAAAATGCCAATTGAGAAAAATGGTAAAACTAATCATCTACCATCAAAGGTAGAAGATAAAATTAAGACTCCCACGTTTAATACATTTATAAAGAGGGGTCTTTCTACTTTGTAGAATAATATATACAATATAAGAGCAAAATGCATGTCTTGATTGAGACATGATAGTGATCACAAAATACTCTATGTGTACAAAGGGATATTTGCAGAGAGTTTTAGCTCTTGGGAACAGAGAACTCAAACTCTAAACATGCTCAAACTCTGAAACTAAAAAGTAGTTCAGTTCCCATCCTGTACACATCAATGGCTAGAACTTCCTATCTCTCTTATTACAATTCTGCAAAAAGCTCTAAATAGACTCCCCTTTTACATGTTCCAACTCAAAGTATCCATGTATCTAGACAGTTTATAGTATTTAAGATAAAATAAAATGCTTACACAGGAACAAAGAGCTCCTCCAGTCCTTATTTAAATAGCCCGTGGCTAATAAATACATAAGCATGATGATCTTACAATATTGGACTTCAGGGGCTTTCACTTTTATAAACTCTAGGAAACTTCATAATCAGTTCAAAATATATTCAGTTGAAAGGCAAGCTAGGAAATAAATCTCCCCTACTCCCCACCCTTTTATCGATCCCTGAAGAAAAAAAGGCACTTAAATTTTTTTATGCTTAATAAACATATTTCCATACACACCTGTTAAAAGAAGGGTCGTAATTGATTGGTTTAACACAGAGACCAGCCCAGTCTAGATTCAGAAAAATCATGGAAGAAGTATCCCAGCCACCACAGCAAGGAGGAAGCAGGAAGGAGAGAGCTGCAGAAATATTTGAAGGAAAAAATGGGAATGAGAGGAAAATAAAATATACCCAATGTATAAATATAGAGGAGGGAGGGGAAGTATTAGGAGTAAAAGGCAGATATGACTTGGAATTGCTTAATGTGACAAATGCTCTTTAAACTTCACTGTGTACAGATATTTGACCTTTGGGTATAGGCTTATGTACATATTTTTATTTTTTGTTGTTTTTTTGCCAGTCCTGGGCCTTGGACTCAGGGCCTGAGCACTGTCCCTGGCTTCTTTTTGCTCAAGGCTAGCACTCTGCCACTTGAGCCACAGCGCCACTTCTGGCCATTTTCTATATATGTGGTGCTGGGGAATTTAACCCAGGGCTTCATGTATACAAGGCAAGCACTCTTGCCAATGAAGTGCCAGACTTTGAAGTCAGGCCCCACTTTACCACGTGAATCCCACTTTACCATGTGAACCTGAGATAAGCAGGCCCTGTGAGCAGACCCAGGACAAGCTTATTAGGGCCCAGCCGGTTGAAAACTCTAACGACTGGAAATGCTTAACTCTAACTGCCCCTAGAATGCCTCGAGCCCTGAGCCAATCAGATTTGTACCCATAATCTTGCTAGCTTAAACACCTGGTTGCTGTAACTTTGTCTTTTGCCTTTATAAGTTCTGTATAAGGGCAGCTCGAGGCTGCCTCCTAACCTCCGCTGTGTCAGTGGGTAGGACAAGGCCCGGGGCCGGCCCCGCTTGAATAAAGTCTTGCCTTGCTATTGCATTTTGGAATGTCTGAGTCTCCGTGGTCTTCTTGGTGGTGGTCTTGCGACTTGGCACAACACCACTAGGCCATATTCCCAGCCCCATATTTTTATTTTTTATTCATTTATTTATTCTTGTTAGTACTGGGGCTCAGTTAGTACTCAAAATCTTGAGCTCTGCTAAGCCTTTCTGGTTCATGGCTAGTATACTACCACTTGAGCCACACCTCCAGTTCAGCTTTTTGCTTATTTATTAGAGAAGGAGTCTCACAAAATTTTCTACCCAGGCTTGCTTTGAATCTTGCTGTTCCAGGACTCAGCTTCTAAGGAAGCTATGATTGCAGGTATGGGCCAAGGGCACCAGGCTTGGATACAGGTGTTATTTTTTTTGCTTGCTTGCTAGTTTGTTTTTGCTAGTCCTAGGGCTTGAACTCAGGGCCTGGGCACTGTCCCTGAGCTGCTTTTGCTCAAGGCTAGCACTCTACCACATGAGCCACAGAGCCACTTCCGGCTTTTTCTGTGTATGTAGTACTGAGGAATGGAACCCCAGGCTTCAACTCGCGCTAGGCAAGCACTCTGCCACTAAGCCACATTCCCCTTGGATATAGTTTTAATAAAAACATGGTTCTACTATCATGCCTGAGTTTCTGTACTTGTAATTCCACAAAGAACTACAATGGATTAGGAGATGGATAAGAATCCCAAGTATCTCCTGTTTCCAAAAACCAAATTGGAAAGAAAAAAAAAAAATTTGCTGTCAGAATGCCCTTCCCCCTCCTTCCCACCCTTAAGGCAGAAACCTCAAAACCCAGTCCCAGCATGCCCACAAAGACATTGAGAAACCAGTGCAATAATCCTGGTAGGGAGGACATGTGAGGACTAGCCTAGGCTGAGCCTTTTGCTTAGCTTCTCTTTCCCACGCTCCCCAGAGCCCCACCAAACAGAAAAGCCTGCGCCTCTTTGCCATGGCATGTACACAGTACTTAGCAAGCAAGAATATCCAGAGGTACCCAATAAACTCCTGAATTGATTTGATTCCTAAATCCAATGCTACCCTCCCCGTCACCCCTCCTAACCAGCTCTAGGCTCCCACAATTGCTATCAACTCCTATTCTGAATTTCTTCCAACAGGTTGCTCAAAGATTTTTCTTTTGTAAGTATTCGTAGTCTTTTCAAAAATAAATCGTCTCCTTAGCCAGGCGGCACATACCCTTCATCCTAGTTATTCAGGAGGCTGAGACCTAAGGATCAAGAAAGATCAAGGGCAAGAAATTCCCTGAGACTCTTATCTCTGATTAACAACCAAAAAGTCACGGTAGTAGAGTGCTAGCCTTAGAGAGAGGGGAAAAAAACAAAAAAGCCAAGAAACCCTGAGACTGAGCCCAGGACCCGAGTTCAAACCCCAGGATCCAACTGCTCCTTTTTCATCTCATTCTTTCATTTTATAGTTAATTGTACATAGCTCTTATCCACTATGTAAAATGACATTCCACACTGAGAGAACACAAATTAAGAGATTCTTCCAGTTACTGGGTTAGAAAATGGCCTGCACTGCTTACCACGCTGGCCGCCTCCACCCTGTAATCTTCTTTGCTAATAAAAGCCCAAACTACCACCACCACTCTACGACCATAGGGCATACAAAAACAACACTCTCTGCTATAGAAATTGTCACCCTGCTAGAAAGATCCACTTTTTGCCCCCACAACTTTAATTCAACAACAAGGATTAGGAAGAAAGATAAGAAAAATACCCAGAAATTCTACATGAGAAAGCAGTACTTCCCCATCTTCAGGGCTTTACAGCTGACCACAAGGTTCTAATTTGGAGACGACAGCACAGTTAAGCAGAAAGGGAGGTCAGATTCCTAAGTCTAAACATCTGCAAATATTTTTCTGCCTGATATAGAGAAGAAACCCAGAGGCCTAGGACTGGTCCCAGTCCTGGCTCTTGCCACTAGCTAACAATGACATTGAGTTCCTGCCATGGTCTTACCTACCACAACAAATCATACCAGTTCAATCTAACTCAGAGTTGCTGTTAGGATAGGGTGAGATAATGTACATTATACAATTGTGAGGTATTAAGTTGTTTCAGGAGTTAGTGTCAATCTTCCAATTATATTACTTCATGGTAATGTCTCAGATCCAAACTATTTTGTGAAGCAGTAGATTAAATTAACTGGATCAAGAACATAACTGGGTTCTAAAGAGCAGATGAGCTGGTTTTCCTACTCCAGCTCTGTTTACTAAGAGGTTCCACCTAATGTTCCACCTAGATTCCACCTTCTGTCCCAGAAACACTGGGCTTCTCTAATGCATCACAAAGTCAGCATTGCACATCAGTTATACTAAGTTCTTGAGTCTCTATAATGGACCTTAATAGTTTATTACCACGGAAAAGGGGAACATGGAGGAAAAATATGAAATGCATTCTACTAGCCAGCTAGTCCTTAAAACTACAGTGAAGAACTGTGTTGCAAATGAGAAAATCGATCCAAGTGATAAAATTAACCAAGGTCCCACAGTTAATAGCAAATTTATATAATTTAAGCTCAGTTTTGCACATGCCATTCCAAAGGTGACATTCTTTTTCTAATCTATGTTATCCAAATAAGGTAAGATTATCAAGAGCTCCCCACCCCCGCCACCGCCACCGCCATCATAGGAGAGAAGGGAAAAAAAAGGTTTACTTACATTCTTGAAGCTAAACAATTATTAATGTCTACATATGTATAAATGAGGGGGAACAAAAAATGAGAGGGAAAAGAAACTATGAGTGGGAGAAGAGAATGAGGCTATCAGACAACATACAGTAGACAGCCTCATAACTCAAAAGACCTGATGAAGTTTCTTCTCCACACCATATACATCATAAAAAGATTACACTACAGACCAGAGAGCCAGCCATTAACTGACTTTGGCAGGTAGTCAGGAAAATCTTATAAGTCTGGTCCAACACCTTTCGGGTTTGCCACTTCATGTTTTCAAATAAATTACCCTTCCTTTCCCTAAAAAAATAAATAAATAAATAAATAAAATAAGGAACATCAGGAATTCCTGACATGAGAAGGGAGGCATATATCAAATGAACCTTGTGATTTCTCTTATTTCTCCTAAGACTGCATTTCTGCGAATAGCTAGTTTTACATTTAATAAGCTACAGAGCCTATATTACTGAATCCCCACCCACTCTAGAAATTTCTCTGTTCTAGCAACTGATAGCAATAAAAAATTATTCCCCCTGGGCACCAGTGGCTCACACCTGTAATCCTAGCTACTCAGGAGGCTAAGATCTGAGGATCATGGTTTGAAGCCAGCCTGGGCAGGAAAATCCATAAGATTTTTTTTTTCTTTTTTCAGTCTGTGGGGCTTTAACTCTGGGCCTGGGTGGTGTCCCTGAGCTCTTTGCTCAAGGCTAGCACCCTACCACTTGAGCCACAGCACCACTTCTAGTTTTATAGTGGTTAATTGGAGATAAGAGTCTCATGGACTTTCCTGCCCAGGCTAGCCTCAAACCAGATCCTCAGATCTCAGCCTCCTGAAGTAGCTAGGCAAGAGGCACCAGTGCCAGGCTCCATGATAATTATCTCCAATTAACCACCAAAAGAGCTGGAAGCCCTTTTGTAGCTCAAATGGTAGAGTAACCTGGAGACAAAGAAGCTCACAGACAGCTCTCAGGCCTCAGGTTCACACACACACACACACACACACACACACACACGCACGCATGCACGCACGCACACACACATTTTCTTTTGTCAGAATTCTAAACCAAAATTAAATCAAATGCCTGGAAGCCTGGAAGGATTAGACAATGCTAACCAAATAGCAGGACAATTAAACCAGCTACCACAGCAAGGTCCCTGGGATGGTTTGCTCCACTGTAAAATATAAAAATACAATTTGGAATTATGATTCTTAGAAGTTAAGACTATAAGTTTGGGTACCAGGCACCTGTACCTCATGCCTATATTCCTAGCTACTCAGGAAGCTGAGATCTGAATAACCTGGTTCAAAGTCCGCCTGGGTAGAAAATTCTTATCTCCAGTTAACTAGTGAAAATAAAAAGCTGAACTAGAGGCATGGTTCAAGTGGTAGAACACATGCCATGAGTGAGTGGAAAAAGTACAGTGAAAGCTTGAGGCCCTGAGTACAAGCCCTCACATGAGAGAAAAAAGACAGGCTGGGCCCCAGTGGCTCAAGCCTGTAATCCTAGCTACTCGGGAGGCGAAGATCTGAGGGTTGTGATTCAAAGCCAGACCTTTTTATCTCCAATTAAACACCAGAAAACCAGAATTGGAGCTGTGGCTCAAAGCTAGTGCTACCTAGCCTTGTACAAAACTGCTCAGTGCCCAGGCCCTGAGTTCAAACCCCACGATCGACACAAAGAAAGAGAGAGGGAGAGAGAATAAAGGTTTTCAAATTTATCTGAATTCAAATCCTAAATTTAATGAATATCTAACATTTAACAAGGTACCACATAATCAGGCTGGGGATGCAACATAGTGATGAGGACCTAATTCCATCCCCAGCACTACCAAAAGAAAAAAAACACTACTTTAATCTATCTAAACCTCAGCCTTATTTCTGTAACATGGAGAAGTGAGAATATGTAAGGTAGTTTATAAGGATTAGACAATTCACACAGAGTGGTTAAGAAAAGGTCATGAGCAGAAAGCGACAAATAATGTCACAGTAGTATTAATTACTACTTCTGAACACAGGCACCAGTGTTTTGATGTTGTGGTAGGATTCTGGGGTTAAACCACACACACCCCCTCTCCTATGTTCCCCTTAGTCTACAGGAATTCTTCACGCTCTTAATGAGGAAAACAAAAACGACACTCCAGACTGAGTCAAAAGACCAGGGGTCCAGACACTGGTTCTGCCATAAACTAGGAGACCTGAGAAAAATTCTAATTCAATTTCTGTTACTGCTCAGGGTTTCGTTTTAATATGTCCCCTAGGTCGATTCAGTTCTGAAAAGCATATGCAAAGCTATGATCAGAATTGGACAAGAGCCTCTTATGAAAGAGGGGGAGGGGAGCAAGCATTTGTCCTAAGATGGCAAATTCTAAAACTCACCTATCTTTGTGTTCTTGGGAAAGAAATCTCATCTTCAGCAGTCAGATTCAGATATAACTTACTCTGTTCCTATTGATGCATTATGAAATCAAAATCAATGTCACAAATTTATGCTCTCCTAAAAGCCATGAGAAGAAAACTCAACTCTCATATCTTCTAGGGATGTAAAAGACCTTTTCTTTAATACACTGAACACCAGGACTATATGGCATAAAATTCCAGCCAAAAAGGATTTGCCACCCAAAATTCAAACTTAACTATTCCTGTTCTGCATAAGCACAAACATAAAAAATTGCCATTTTGTTTCTAAATCAGAAGACTATTTTGTCAATAGCTTTTCCATAGCTTCTTATCAGGAAGTATACAGTACTGAGTCCAAAGTCTCAAGTACCTTCCCCACCCTTTTATTTGATGGGCCACCCTCTAAAGCTCGGTCAGAACAAATTTAGTTCTCACTTCACCAGGAAGACTCATTTCCGGGCTTATCCCAACTCCCAGAAGCTGATCTTCATGAAGATTTTTTAAAAGGCAGAGACAGGAGAATCAAGGTTCAGGGCCACAAGGCTCCACCTCAAAAACAAACTGGATATAGTAGTGCTCACTGGTAATCCCAGCTACTTGGAGCAAGGCCAAGGTAGGAGGATCTCAAAGCTAGTGCCCAGCAGTTAGTGACCTAGAGAGCCTATCTGAAAATCTAAAAGCAAAAGGATTGAGGGTATGGATCAAGTGGTAGAGTACTTGCCTAAGAAGCAAGAAGTCCTAAATTCAATTCCCAGAACGTCAAAGAAAGATTTTAAAGAGGGCAGACAATAGTATTGTGTCTGTATTCAGATCCACTCAGGAGGCTGAAACAAGACTCACTCGAGCCAGTTTGGAGCCAGCCTGGGCAAAACAGTGTGGTGAGGGAGAAACAAAAAGGAAAAAGAGAAACAAAAATATCTAAAGCTCTGCTTACTTCACAATCTCATGGCAAATTGAGTTCTACTCAGTCACAAAACCTAGATTGTGGAAATGGCCTTGTCTTAGCAGTTTCTGTGGATGTGCTTTGCGCTAGACTCAGCTTCCGTACTGAAAGCACTCAAAAGGCTGACCAAAGCTCTCTGGCTTTAACAAGGAAGAACTGGTTCTCACTGTATTCCTCATCAATCTCTCTGATGCATTAAAGGCAAATTACTTGCCTCTTGGGAAAGAGTGGTGAATTCTATCTGATTGGAGTGTCAGAGAAAAGAAGGAATTTCAAGTAAACATTCAAAAAATAAAAAATAATTTGGTTAAGTACCCCTTGTTAAAGAGGTGGAGGAAGTTGTCATTGTTAAAAGCTAGGCACAAGTTGGCACATGTCTGTCAGGACTCCTTAGGAGGCTAAGAAGATTGCTTGAGCCCAGCAGTTCAAGGCCAGGCTGGGCAACACAGCAGACCTTGTCTCTTTAAAAAATAATGAGAGGGGCGGCCTTGGAATGTAGCTTAGTGAGTGGTAGCCACATTGGCCAGCAAGCAAGAGGTCCTCAGTTCTGTCCCCAGCACTGCAACAACAAAAATTGCTGACCATAGTGATTCATACCTATCATCTCAGTAAGCAGGAAGCCCAGGCAATGAGAACACTTGACATCCAGGGGTTTGAGACCAATCTAGACAATACAAAGACATCATCTCAAAAAATAAAAAAATAAACCACTCTCTCATCATGGCCTAGTAGGTACAGAAACCATAGAAAACATCTTTCTTGGGGCTGAGAATATAGCCGAGTGGTAGAGTGCTTATGTAGCATGCATGAAGCCCTGGGTTCGATTCCTCAACACCACATATATAGAAAAAGCCAGAGGTGGTACTGTGGCTCAAGTGGTAGAGTGCTAGCTTTGAGCACAAAGAAGCCAGGGACAGTGCTCAGGCCCTGAGTTCAAGCCCCGGGACTGGCAAAAAAAAAAAAAAAAAAATCTTTCCCTTTCCTAGCTACCCAAACCACAACATACTAAAACGGCTAAAGCTGGGCTGGCTTGGAAGCAAAGGAAGGGTGTGGCACTCAGCTAGTGAGGGGGCCCAGGATTGAAAGGGTATGGAAAGAAACAAAACCTGCTTCTTTGTAGAGCTGCAACACACACACACACACACACACACACACACACACACACACACACACACACGACTGGTCTAACAAGTCCTTCTGATCTCTCGGGCCAGGCCACCTCCTTCTCCTCCCCCATTACCCACAAGCCTTCCCGAGGCTCTCCACTGGGACAGATAACACTGAATTTTCTCTCAATCCTGAAACAGACAGTTACTTACCTGGATTGGATCACTGGGCAACCATGCCCAAGGTGCCTCACCTAGCCTTATAAGGAGAAAGGACTTTGGAGAGAGGCAGATAAGAAAATAAAGATAAGAGGAGGGGCAAAAAAAAAAAAAAAACAGGGAGGTGCCAGACTAGAGGAAAGGGAGAGGCCAAATGCCCTTCTCCTTCCGGCCTAGGGGAGCGAGGGAGAGGGCGAGGTCAGGTACACAATGGGAAATGAGAAAAATGTAACTGAAATGAGCAAGTATTATTTAACTGTCTGGTCATAAAAGAGAAATCCTGGAATGAACTGTGATACCTTATATTCTTCCCTTCCCTAGGCCAGGGAAAAAAGATATTCATGAGACTATTAAGCTTAACCTTAGGTATAAGTAGAGGCCATCCACCTATGAGAGCTCACATTTCTTTTTAGAGAGGCAACTTCTCACCAAACTCCTTAATTTTCTACCTATGGTTTGCCCACATTCCTTTGTTTATCACTTGAAGATAAAAAATTAAGAGCATGTGGGCTGGGAATATGGCCTAGTGGCAAGAGTGCTTGCCTCCTATACATGAAGCCCTGGGTTCGATTCCCCAGCACCACATATATAGAAAACGGCCAGAAGTGGTGCTGTGGTTCAAGTGGCAGGGTGCTAGCCTTGAGCAAAAGGAAGCCAGGGACAGTGCTCAGGCCCTGGGTCCAAGGCCCAGGACTGGCAAAAAAAAAAAAAGAGCATGTAATTGAGCCACATTTACAAAGTCCTAAAAAGGAGCAAGAAGACAGCCCTTTTATCTGTTTGGAGTTCATCACCTTTAAGAAGAAAAATGAAAAATACATACCCACACACACAAACACACAGAGAAACGTCTCAAAGTAAATGTCCCATTTTAGCTACAGAACAGGTAATCAGGAAGAAATGTTTCTTCCAATTTCAAACATTGGCAGTGGTAATGGCAGCCCACCGTGTGTGTGTGTGCGCGCGCGCGTGTGTGTGTGTGTGTGTGTGTGTGTGTGTGTTTCCAAGCGTTGAATTCAGAACTTAGATATGGTCCCTGAGCTTTTTTGCTCAAGGCTAGAACTCTACCACATGAACCACAGAGCCACTTGTGGCTTTTTGATAGTTTACTGGAGATAAGAATCTCAGGCACTGCCTAGTCTGGCTTCAAATAACAAATTCTCAGATATCACCTCCCGAGTGGCTAGGATTACAGGCATAAGCTACCAGTGCCTGGCCTATCTTTTGTCTTTTTTTTTTTTTAAGCATAAATCTGTTGTGCAAAAGAAGTTTCATTGCTGGGGGCTGGTGGCTCACATCTGTAATCCTGACTCAAGAGGATGAGATGGAAGGATTCCGGTTCAAAGCCCACAGAAAACCAGAAACGGACCTGTGGCCTCAAAGCCCTAGCCTTGAGCACAAAAGCTCAGGGACAGCACCCAAGCCCAGAGTTCAAGCCCTACACTGACAAAAGAAAGAGAAGTTTCATTGTAATACTTCTTCACCTGTATACAATGTGTCTCTATCCTCACTTCCTCTGTCACTCTTCTTAAACCTGGACTTGTCCAGCTTAACCATCTTTCTTTCTTGAGATGGGCCTATGTGTGTTGACCAAGCTAGTCTCAAACTCAAGGTTGGCTCAAATGATTCTCCTTCTCAGCCTCCTGAGAGGGTCTGGGACTACAAGCCACCCGTGTCACAGGCCCAGATAATGGACCCTTTTTATGGATGAATAAACAACATATCAGAAGTAGTACCTTGCCCTAAGTGGCAGGCTTAGAACACACATACATCTTCCTTCTTGACACAGAAGAAGTATGGTCTGTTCTTACTGTGACTAATAGAGAAGTTAAACAAAAGAAAGGCTTGTTTGGGTCTTCCATCCTTCCTTTCCTCCTTCCTTCTCTCCCTCCTCTCCTCCTCTCTTTCTCTTTTAAGCAGGGCATGATGGTGCAAGCCTTGTAATAACAACATCTGGGAAGCTGAGGCAGGAGAATCCCAAGTTTGAGGCTAGCCTAAGCTACATAATGAGCTCCTGTTTCAAAAAGAAAGGGAAAAAAAGCCTGTGAATGAGGAAACCAGCAAGAGAAGATTAAGTAGAACCACTTAGATCTGGATCTCTTACCCTCACTTTGAAAAGCAAAACCTGGGGAAGAACACCTTGCTTGCAATTTACTTCTAATTTAGTCCCTTTTGATAAAGAATAAGTAGTAAGTACTCAGAAGGAAAGATAGTAAGGACACACACAAAAAAATACTTTGTATCAATCCCCTACCTTTGAACTGATGGCAAGCTGATTCTAGAAATCTGGCAGCAGGCCACATCCTCTGGTCTCCCTCATCCCAAGGGGAAAAAAAATCTAATCACAAATTCCCCCCCCCCCCTCTCATTTTTAATGGGATATCTCACTAAGCCAAAATGAAAGATCAGAGTTGGGGTGGGAAAGAGAAGGAACTAGAAGCAGGGAAGCCGGTGCTAGCCAGCGTTAGAACAGAGGGGAGGGATTGTTCTGGCGGTATGTTAGCAATCTGCCTCTAGGGCAGCTGTCCTCCTGGGCAATCAAAGGCCGGTCTGTGCGAGTGTGCTCAGGGCTAGCCAGTTTGGCAAAAAGTTGAGGACTCAGCCACCCAATCCACAAAGTGAGAAAAGATGCCTGTTTCACAGCTGGAATAAAGGGCAGGGAAAACACAAAACAAAGAAGAAGGCAGCAGGAAGAGGACAAAGGGGGTACAGGTGCTATGTCAGGGGGGAAAATTCCCAGCAAACTACCAACCATTCCCCAGTTACATGACAACATCAGAGAACTGCCAGTAATTCTCTGTACTGAAAATCAGAGAACTGGGGCTGGGGGAGAGGAGGTTTCTCTGATCTGAATCCGTAGAAAGTCAAGTGGAAGGATGCCATCTAAAATGGTAGAGTCCCAGCAACACCTGATTTTTCTGTTCCTTTTAGGCTCAAAAACATCTGCAACTCATGTGCACTACACGAAAATTATGTAACATTTATCTTCATCTAGAATTCCCTTAATGAAATCCTAGACATCTATAAATAATAATAATAATAGTGCATAGAAAACTCTGTGAACTCCTCAATGATAAGGATCCAGGCCATTTATATAACTCAAGTGCTAAAATGTAAAAGGCCACGGTCAGAACTCGCACCCTCTAATCCCTCAGAGTAGCTGATGCTTGGAGACCCATCTGACACACAAAGACTGCTCTCTTCTCAGTGGAGCTCTGTGGCAGGGCAGCTCTTCAGGGACAAAGAGATTTCACAGGAGAACCACAAAGACATCGCCCCTCTCCCGTTCCCCCACTCCCAGCTTTCTCACTTCCTGTCACAGTAGCACCAGACCACAGTCTCCCAGAAACAAACAAATACAAAGTGCTGGATTCTGGGCTACAGGCCAACTGCATTCCAGGGCATCCTGTCTACCAATCACCAACCAGAGCTCCCACTTTACCCGGCTCAGTTCCTTATCAGGTTCGGAGAAAACAACCCTCCTCCCAGCCCCAAGCCAACACTACATAGGACAAAGCTCAGGCCTTTAAGAATCCGCAGACACTGTGTACAGACCTAACAGTGGACAGGGTGAGGGATTTTTAAGATTCCAACTTAACAAGTTTCTTTACTTTGGAGAGAGCACACTAGGGATCTCAGAGCTAGTGTGGCTGTTTGGTTCAGAGCAACTGCATCCCCAAGAAAGCTTCATTATGGCAATCTGATCACCAACCTGGATCCAGTCAATGGAATATTCCCACCTGGAGAGCTACCGTAGGACCTAACCTCCGTCACCCACTTCCGTGGTTTCAAAGGCCTACAAACTTCCCTGCGAGCAAAGAGTAGATTCCTAAAACAGGCCCCACGAAGAACAAACAATGGCAGCAAACTCCACCCAACAGAGAGGCAGTTTATCAAGTGCTGGGGGCAAAGTTCCCTACTTCCCTAGAGAACAGGAGGGAGGAGGGCCACTAGGAATTTCACTGTAAGTCTTAGCAGCTTAAGAGGTCAGGACAGTGACCTCAGCTTTTCCTGCTGGGTTGTAGATTTGCAGCCTCGTTTGGGGAGGTGGGGGGAGAGACAGAGAGCCCCCTTCCTAATTAGAGTCCTTAGCTAACTCCAAGAATGGACTAAATAATATTATCTTGCACAGCCCACAGGAAGTTAAGCCCTAAGTCCCAGAAGCAAAGATACAGATGGAAGTCAAGTCCTATTAACCAAAGAGCTTCAAAATCTGAAAGACTAAACACTCTTTACCCTACGGTCTCTCAATTCCCTGGACCTAAACTGCAGTGTTCTCCAACCAGAGACATTCCAAGCAATTATGCCATCTCTCTTCATCCTTTCTTTCTTGTCATGCCACACTGGATCACTGAACCTAGAGCCTCCATTTTGCTAGGCAGACACTCTTCTATGAGCCACACCTTTCTTCCTCCTAGTCTTATCCTCTTCCCCACTTCTTGGACTTGCTAGAAGCTACTGTGGGCTAAACTGTGATCTATGCAGTACATGAAGTATATAATACAAAAGACGTTCAGTCTACATAAAATAACACAACTCAGAAGGATTGAGTTGTTATCTAGAGCTGGTACAACCAGGTAGAGAGGTAGGGCAGGAACATATACAATAGTCAGCTATTCTAGGGCAGGATAGAAAACAAGACCAAAAAAAATAGCAACATTATGCTTTAGAACAGAACTCAACAGCAGGTCCTAGCCACTGTAAATTCTGTCACTGAAGCACACAAAAGCAAGTTTATGATCTCTTTCCTACCACCAAACCAAACTAACTCCCTTTTTCCCCCAAGAACACTGAAAATTTAGTTACAAATGATGCTAGTCTTCTTATTCAGTGCTCCCTCTCTGAGTCAAGACCAAATAAATTAGTCAATTAAGTATTACAGAATGAAAGGGACATACAAAAACAGATTAAGGGAGACAGTATGACAGAGGGAGGGAGAATGACTGGAATACAGAGTAAACTTGGGGAGATGCAACAATGAAAATACCCCCTCAGTATAACTAATATAATCTAATAAAACATTTTAAGAATTAAAATAGCAGCACCAAAAGAAAAAGAAGATTGAATAAGGAATATTGAAGTATTAAAAAAGAAAAAGGTTGTCTAAGACACACCCCAAATAGAGAACTGAACACACCCATACCAATGCTTCGGCAGCTCCCTCCCGAAGGATGCCTGGCAGGTTCTCTGCCTCAAACTGAGCAAGGTGAGACTGAAGGGGAGTGCTGACTCAGAAGTAGTCACACAGGCGTCTGAGGGAAAGAAAGAGATGATGAATATAAGCAACCCATTATAATTCAACTTAACTTTACCAAAGGTCCTGATTCTAAATTGTATCTCTAGCTGCTTATCCAGACCCATTTGGAAAACCCAACCAAAGGAATCCAAGAATGGGTAAGGTGGAAATCCCTGGAGGGTCCAATATGTCACTGAATACTTAATGGGTAGGAAGGAAGAATCTGTTTTGCTACCTAGCTTCCCCAGTCATGCTCCAAAGCAAGCCCCAAAAGAATCAGAGCAAGGGGAGGCAGAGAATGTGTCTGAAAAATTTAGCCACATTCCAACTAGCCAGCGTCCCACATAGTGGGTGAGTGCCTGAGAATCCATTCTTGCTACATGACAGTTACTGGGAATCTGCTGCCCAGAGTTCCAATTCCTCAGCCACCCCTTACCCCCAATTCTATGAAAAGAAGGGTAATTGAGCTGGTTTGATGAGGGCAACAGCTGTTTCCACCAAGTACCCCCCCCTCTCCTTAATCTCCCCCACCTCCTGAGGCCACAGTTCAGACTCACATCAAACACTTAATACAATTGACTGGTCAGTAGGAAGGAGAAGCCCGGACTAAAATAGCAGGAAGAGTGCCAACTGGCCCCACTTGGAATGCTTTCTTGGCTCAAGTTAAAAATAAGAAACCTTTGTTACCCTCACTCCTCTCTTGCCCAGTTATTTTCTCCTTTCTACAACTTACCCCTCAGGATCAAATAAATGGGTTATAGTTTTTCCCTCTACAACTCCTTGGCTATTTTCAAATGTCAGAGAATATAGGGGAGGTATATACAAAACTGAACATTCAATAATGTCTGGGAGATTAGAAGACTTCCCGAACAGCAAAACGCAACCCTAATACAGGGCTGCCACTAAAAAAAGAGAAAAAAAGCAAGGAAATAAGAGCACACAAAGGGGTAGGAAATGTTATACAGCCATACATAAACACTGATGGAAAGTTTCTTAAAGCCCTTGTAACCAGTTAAGAGTACTAACATAACCAGCTCCTCCCCCCCATTCCATATTCCAAGTTGGCCAGAGTTAGTTGTTAGTCAAGGAGGGAGGGAAGGAAGCCAGCACTTCCTTTTCAGACAGGAAGTAAATTGGCCTTTCCTGTCCAGTTTTAAACAAATTGTCCAGCTGATTTCAATGCTAACATCCTCCCCTCAAGTTGTTCCACAATTTCAAAATGGAGAGAGGAAATGGATATAGTGTCTACAAGTTTCCCTTCCCCCTACCAGGCAAGTTCTCCATACCGTGCTAAGTATTTGCATAACCTTCAAATCAGCAATAAGGTCTGTACTTCCAAACAATACCAGGTAACACTGGAACTACTTCAAATTAACCAGATCCTCACCATGTCTACTAACATGAACAGTCCTTTCTACTTCTCATGCTAATTAAATAACCACCTACTTGACAAGCTTAATTCCAATGTCCAGGGTTTTGTGGCCCTCCACCCTAATTGATCAGAATGACCTGGGAAGCTTTTGGAAAAATCATTCAACACCCAATACCTCAATTTCTGGGAGGCAGAATGAGAGTGGGGGGAGGGAAATTCATGTTTTCAAAGAGTCCTCAATGTGGTCTATAGGCAACCACTGGAGTGGCCTATCCCTGACAAAATTGCACTTACAAAAAGTGCAATTACAAAATAGTATTATTTGGGCTTGTTTTACTGCTCACCAAACAGCTCAAATTGTTACCATGCCCAGATTAGAAGCTATTTGAAATCATGGGTTTGGTATAAGGATGGCTGCCATAGCACAGTCCTAAATCCTATTTCTAAGCTCAGAACCTAGAAGGAAGAGCTAGCTCCACTTGCCAGCACTACCCTCTTAGGATTCCTGAGTTGCTTTACAGGAGTGAAATGTTCCTGTGTACACTGCAGACTAAGCAACGTAATTACTTTTAAAATGTCTTAGTTAAAATTTCCTCCAAGGAACAAAGAGATTGTTAGACTGGTGTATATCATAAAAGAAGTCCAAAGTCATAAATGTAGCATTCAAAGCCACTAGATGTTTCTACCCTACTGAATAATGTATGACTGTGAAAAATAACCAGAAACTCAATTCAAGCGTAACCTAACACTTATCCAAGAAAGTCATTTTAACTTCAGGTTTGAGTAAGAACAAACAAATAGCAAAATGTCTTTAAAAGGTCTATGGAAGCTGGCACTAGTGGTTCATGCCTGTAACTACCTACTCAGGAAGCTGAGATCTGAAGATTGAGGTTCAAAGCCAGTCCAGGCAGGAAGGTCTGTGAGAATAACGCAATTAACCATCAGAAAACCCAAAGTGGAGTTGTGAGTCACAGTGTTAGAATGCTAGCCATGAGCAAAATAGCTGTAGGACAGTGCCTACGTCCAGAATTCAAGTCCCATGATCATCATCATCAACAACAACAAAAACCCATGGAAGCCAGGCATCAGAGGCTCGTGCCTACAATCCCAGATATTCAGGAGGCTGCGATCTGAGGATCAAAGTTCACAGCCCAGGCAGAAAAATTCAAAGAGACTCTTATCTCCAATTAACCACTAAAAAAAGAAAATAAATAAAAACGCCTGAAGTGGAGCTGTGACTCAAGTGGTAGAGCACTAGCCTCGAGCACATAAGTTCAGATCAGCCCCCAATCCCTGCGATCAAATGCCAAGACCAGCACACACACAAAAAAGTGTATGAACATTTGGAAACAAGTGGAGGCATGTGTCACTGAAGACTTTGTAATAAATAAATTTAAAAAACAAACAGCATTAAAAGACATATTCTCGGGGCTGGGGATATAGCCTAGTGGCAAGAGTGTCTGCCTCGGATACACGAGGCCCTAGGTTCGATTCCCCAGCACCACATATACAGAAAACGGCCAGAAGCGGCGCTGTGGCTCAAGTGGCAGAGTGCTAGCCTTGAGCGGGAAGAAACCAGGGACAGTGCTCAGGCCCTGAGTCCAAGGCCCAGGACTGGCCAAAAAAAAAAAAAAAAAGACATATTCTCAGGACAACCAGAGACATCCTGGCCTCACCTACATGTGTGGAGGTAACACATACAGCCAGTATTTAAAGCAACTTCAAAATCTTAGGGGATCCCTGATTGCCTGGAATATTTTCCATCCCAAACAAGATAGCAACCTGACAGAGAAGGAAAAGGGGAGGATGGGGGGCCTTACCAGAGTACAGCTCAAGTATAGCATCCCTGTCTAAGAAGCTCCAGGTCCTGAATTCAAACCAATGTACCACCAAAAAAGAAAAAAAAAGTTGCCAGGTATGGTGGCTCAAGCCTGTAATCCTAGCTACTTGGGAGGTGGAAATGGGGGGGATGAGATTTGCAGACCATGATTTGAAGCCAGCAAGGCCTAAGTGTTCATTGATACTCAATCTCAACTAATGGCTGAGTGCCAGCAGAATCAGAGCACCTGTTTAGCAAGCATGAGGCTCTGGAGTTCAGAACCCAGTTTGTTTGTTTGTTTGTTTGTTTGTGGGGGGAATTCTTTTGATTTAGGTCATTTCCCAAGGATGATATGGAGTAACAGAATGACAACTAGAAATGTATAATTAAAAGGTAGAACAGAGGGTAACCAGGTCAGGTACCAGGGTTAAAACTCCAAACAGAGAGAGGAAGACAGAGAGTCTTTTACTGAGGGACTAGCTAAACCAGAAATCTTGAGAGGGAAAGTGAGAAGAGTGGGTGATTCAAAAGAGATACTCTGGTAATCAAATACCCTCTTACTTTCCCATACAAGGTTGACAGAGAACTTCAAGTCACTTGGTGCTTCTTCCCCAGCTCCAAAGTCAACCAAACAAAGCCTCTCAGTGTGTGTATTTTGACAGTCCTTAAGGAGCCAAGCATACATATTTAGGAAGGGAAAAACCGAGGCTGCCAGTTACTTAACAGGGATGAACATCAACCTTAATATGCAAAACAGAAATATGGGTATGATTAGTCAGGCACGGGTAGCTCACACCTGTCATCCTAGCTATTCAGGAGGCTGAGATCTAAGGACTCTGACCTCTAAGCCACCAAAAAGAGCAGAAGTGGACCTGTGGCTCAAAAGAGAGGCCCTGAGTTCAAGCCCCAGGACTGACACAATAAATAAACAAACCAACAAATAAATAAACAAATGGTAACCTATGAAGAAAGAAAAATGCAAGGAACAAAACAGGGAGAAGGGTAGGAGAAAGAGAGAGAGAAACAGGAGCCAAACGAGAAGCAGCAGGTAAATGTGGTAAGTCGAACGTAACCAAAAACACCAAACCAACAAATGTACTCAAGGTCTTAGCTGTTACTTTTGTTCATGAAAAAAATGCCCTCCTGGAGCTTCTACAATGGAACAAAGAAGGAGGCTAGAAAGCTGCTGTCCCTGGAGCCTGAGGTAAGGAGATGATGACTTGGGTTGCACAAATCAATGCTACACAAGGTCCTACATTAATCCCCCTTATCCCTCATACACACCAGGTGGACCTCTTACTGCTTTTCCTGTAGTAACCCTTCCCCTGAATCTCTCCTGCCCAGTGGCAGCCAGCAGCCTCAGGGTCCTTGCAGTTTCCACTCCTCATATCTACACTGACTCCACCCTTCATTTCTTTGGTCTTTCTCCCAGGTATCTTATACATAAGGCCTCCCCTGACTAATCTTTAAAAATAGACTAACCTCATCCCCATCTTCTCCTCCACTCCCCATCCTAATTATTCTGCTTTCTTTCTTCTCAATTGCAGGGTCATGCCCTGGTATATGACACATGTATTTGCTTATACAGTATTTGTCTCTCACAAATGTGTTGTTGGGTTGGTTTGGTTTGGACAGTAGTGGGGTTTGAACTCAAGGTGTCCCACTACGACCCAAGTCACACCATCAACTGCCTCACAACTAGAATGCAAGCTCAGTGAGGGCAAACATGAATTACATCTATTTGGTTGAATGTAGACTACAGCAGACTCCATACTTTTTTATTTTCCCCTAATTGCGATACTAGGTCTGTGGATTGGCGGCTCCTGCAGTGTCAACCTCCCCATCTGACTGACCTTCAGCCAGGTAGCCAGACAAGGGGGGCACTGTGCCCTGGTTTACAAAGTCAGCCATGGAGAGCAGAACAGCAGAGGTAACAGAACTTCCCCCATCCCAACAAAGAAGCAAGAAAGAAATCAGATTGGCACCCATTTCTCTTTTAAAATAGACCTCTCTATTTTAAAAGTGTACTGAATATACACCAGCTACTTTATTTCAATGAGCTGTGCTTCACTTGCAGTGAGATGGGAACTGCAGATACTGTAATAAAGGTAACGAAAAGTTGACCTAGTTTCAATAACAACGTCCTATGTCCTTCCTCAACCACCAGAATAAATTTTGGTTTCTTAAAACGTAAGATCCCAGGGCTGGGAATATGGCCCAGTGGCAAGAGTGCTCGCGTATACATGAAGCCCTGGGTTCGATTCCCCAGCAGCACATATGTAGAAAATGGCCAGAAGTGGTGCTGTGGCTCAAATGGCAGAGTGCTAGCCTTGAGCAAAAAAAGAAGCCAGGGACAGTGCTCAGGCCCTGAGTTTAAAGCCCAGGACTGCGGGGGGGATGGGGGGGATAAACTGTAAGATCCCTAAAAACAAAAATATTTCCACTCCATATAAAGAGAAATCTGCTATTTCACTCCCATATAGAATAACATATGATGCACAACAACAACAAAAAACCTGGTAATTTACTCTGGGAAAAGAAATTTCCTTTGCTTTACTGTCAATTGTACCACAATGAATATAATCAATTAGGAAATGTAGATGAGAATCTACAGCTGAATATTAAAATCATCTGAATTACTTAGCTCAATTTTCCCAAATTGCATTTGTAATCCCTCATCTCAATGAAATAAACCGGGAGCAATATCCTATGAATCAGAAAGTTGGGACCACTTTGGCAGCACGTATACTAAAATTGGAATAGCACAGAGAAGAATAGCATGGCCCTTGTGCCAAGGATGGTACACAAATTCAGGAAGCATTCCCTATTTTACAAAAATCAGAAAGTTCCCTCCCCACCCCCGCCCCAATCTAATGAATTCACCAGCAAAATGTCAGGTTGGAGGTGTGGAGCAAGTATGCTGGTATGGTGCCAGCAGTCAGCAGGAAAGCCAAGTGAAAGAAAGAAAATGGGGCCCCTGAGTTCAAGTCCCAGTACAGGCAAAGAAAAAAAAAGTGGGGGTGGGAATATGGCCTAGTGGCAAGAGTGCTTGCCTCGTATACATGAGGCCCTGGGTTCAATTCCCAAGCACCACATATACAGAAAATGGCCAGAAGTGGCGCTGTGGCTCAAGTGGCAGAGTGCTAGCCTTGAGCAAAAAGAAGCCAGGGACAGTGCTCAGGCCCTGAGTTCAAGCCCCAGGACTGGCCAAAAAAAAAAAAAAAAAAAAAAGAAGAGGGAGGGTGGGAGGGATGGACAGATGGAGGAAAGAAGGGAGGCAGGGAGGGAGGGAAGGATGGAGGGAGGAAGGAAAAAGAAAAGAAAGGAAGAGAGAGAAAAAGAAGGAAGGAAAGAAGGGGGCTAGGAATATGGCCTAGTGGTAGAGTGCTTGCCTCATATACATGAAGCCCTGGGTTCGATTCCTTAGTACCACATACATGGCCACAGAGTGGCTTTTCCATCTAGAAAAGTAGATCTTTTTTAGAAACACACTTTTCACAGGAAGCAGTGGTGAGCCCACAATTTCTACATGTCTGTTTGTGAATGTCCATAAATAAGGGCTTCAAGTAGAGAATGTTTCCTGAAGAAGAAAAAAAAGAGGGAGCTCATTGCAAGAAAAAGGATAGCAAAAGCCTGCCTTGGCTTCTATGTAATTACTTCCTGTACAAGCACTCCTAACTACATGTTACCTTACAAACTCCTGGTTGGACAAGCAAGATGTGGAGGTAAAGAATCTGTTCAAAGTCAAGAAGAATAAAACCAGGCTGGGAATGTGGCTTAGTGGTAGGGTACTTGCCTAGCATGCATGAAGCCCTCGGTTCAATTCCTCAGCACCACATACACAGAAAAAGCTGGAAGTGGTGCTATGGTTCAAATGGTAGGGTGCTAGCCTTGAGCAAAAAATCTCAAAGACAGTGCCCAGGCCAAAAGTTCAAGCCTCAGGACTGGCCAAAAGAAAGAAGAAGAAACCCAAAGAAAATCCTTTCAACCCATTCTCAGATGAGGGAAAAAAAATTACCCTTTCAATATTGGAGTTATACAGAAAAAGTAAGAGCAACTTGTATTACAGGGTTTTTCGTCCTAAGTATCAAATTCTTTGAGGAAATTATTGTAAGATATTTAGTGTAAAAAATTATTGTAAGATACTATTGTTGGTCTTTCCCCCACTTAGTCCTCATTATATCCATTCTCATACCACCAGTTTTGAGCAATCCCACCCATGCAACTCCATAAAGTTGTTTACTAGTATTTGCTCCAATTGTAAAAATAAGCAAATAATAAGATAAAATTAGTAAAGGGCCTGATAGTGCAGGCCTATAACCCAAGCACTTAGGAGGCCCAGGCAGGAGTTCAAGACCAGCCTGGGCTACCAAAGACTTTAGCTAAAAAAAAAAAAAAAAAAAAAAAAAAAAATTTAAAAAACTCAAGCTTTAAAGTACTTTACAAAACATTTCTTCCAAGCAGGTGCTGGTTGCTCGCGCCTGTAATCCTAGCTAGTCCGGAAACTGAGGTTTCAGGATCAGGGTTTAAAACCAGCCCCTGAAGGAAAAGTCTCTGAGACTCTTATCTCCAATTAACCTATCAGAAAACCAGAAGTGGAGTTGTGACTCCACATGGTAGAGAGCTAGCCTTAAGCAAAAGAGCTCAGGGACAGCTCCAGGCCCTGACTTCAAGTCCCAAGACCAACCAAACAAAAACAAAAAACAAAAAGCACTTCATAGGCATGACAATCTTATAAGACAGTTTAATACTATTATCCTCATTTTATGGACAAAGAAATAAAGGTAATGATTTGCCCTCTGAGTCAGAGCAAGAGGTGAGCTCAGTATGGCTCCAGCATCAATGTTTTTTGGGTTTTGTTGTTGTTTTGTTTTGCCAGTCCTGGGGTTTGAACTCAGGGCTTAAGCACTGTCCCTGGCTTCTTTTTGCTCAAGGCTAGCACTCTGTCACTTGAGCCAGAGCACTACTCCTGGCTTTTTCTATATATGTGGTGCTGGGGAATCAAACCCAGGGCTTCATGTATGCGAGGCAGGCACTCTACCACTAGGCCATATTCCCAGCCCTGTTGTTGTTTTGGTTTTTTGTTTGTTTTTGCCAGTCTTGGTTTCTGTCCCTGAGCCTCTCTGTGCTCAAGGCTAGTGCTCTACCACAAGAGCCAGAGCCACTTCTGGCTTTTTCTGTTTATGTGGTACTGGGAGTCGAACACAGGGCTTCATGCATACTAGGCAAGCACTTTACCACTAAGCCACATTCCTAGCCCCCAGCATCCACGTTTTTAGCTACTAAGCTATGCTGCCTTACCTCACCTATTGAAGGAACACTCACTTCAAAATTGCCTTTTTTGGGCTGGGAATGTGGCTTAGTGGTAGAGTTCTTGCCTAGCATGCATGAAGCCCTGGGTTCAATTCCTTAGCACCACCCACACAGAAAAAGCCGGATGTGGCGCCTTGTTAAGAGGTAGAGTGCTAGCCTTGAGCAAAAAGCAGCCAGGGACAGTGCTCAGGCCCTGAGTCCAAGCCCTAGGACTGGCAACAAAAAATAAAAAAATTGCGTTTTTGCTTGGCATATTTATCACAATGCATAGTAAAACATTTGAAGCAAAATATTAATAATCTGTGCCTAGGAGAATGAAAGAAATACAAGAGTTACTGCAAATTTGAAAAAATGTGTTCAATCTAAACTGTGAGCTGCTTGAGTATAGGTATGACCTTACACATTCATCAGCTTTTATCATCATACAATGGGACATGATTTGTGACAATCATGATCAAATTACCTATTGCTTACTAGCACATAATACTTTCAAGGAAACTCTCTGAATCATTATAATGCCCCCACTAGAGGTCCAATATAAATTGCCCATACCAGTCCAATCAAGCTAAAGAACTTACTGGAAATGAAATGGCCCTAAAAATGGGACATTTGTCCCTGAACTTAATTTTAAGGCAAGTTCTATTCTCAGTACTTAATACTTAGTAACCAACAACATACAGTTCCAAGCAAATTAGGGAGAAAACATACATAAAAAAATATAGATATTATACAATTAAATACAAAGTCACACTCCAATCCCCCTCTTGTTAGTCCTAACCAGAGCAGTTGTTCTAGCCTCCCACAATCTCCCTGCCAGGCTGTCAATACACTATAGGCAACCTTGGAGGCAGCTCCATCTTTTAGGGCAAGTAATCTGTATTTCAACTCACATGACACTTAACCCCTTTCCCTGAGTGAAGAGATCATGAAAAAAGTATTTGTAGCTATTCACATCCCAATTACCTAGAGTTCATTCCTTCAAGCAGTTTCCTGTTACAATTAGGAATTGAAATTATCCATGAAAACTTATTTTGGTTCTTAAATATATAAACATCCCAATATAGTTCATAAACAAATTCTCTCAAACTTCCATGGCTGAAGAAAATATATATGGCTGGGCAGTGGTGGCTCACACCTGTAATCCTAGCTACTCAGGAGGCTGAGATCTGAGGAGCTAGGTTCAAAGCCAGCTCAGGCAGGACAGTCTGTGAGACTTTTATCTCCAATTAACCACCAAAAAACCAAAAGTGGCACTGTGGCTCAAAGTGGTAGAGTGCTAGCTTTGAGCTGAAGAGCTCAGGGACAGCACCCAGGCCCAGAGTTCAAGCCCCATGACTGACAAAAAAAAAAAAAAAAAACACAAACAAAAAAAACATATATATATAGAGAGAGAGAGAGAGAGAATATGAATCAGGGGCTGGAGAGTATTTAGTGGCAGAGTGCTTGCCAATAGTTTGCGCAAAGCTGTGGATTAAATCCTCAGAACTAGGGAAGAAAAATGACCTCAAACATGCTTTCTGAAGTGCTACCATTCCAAAAGCTACCATTCCAAACACTCTCTAGGTCTTTTTGTTTGTTTCATTTCAGTTTTTAGTGCTGGTCCTAGGGTTTGAATTCAGGGTTTGGGCTCCGTTCCTGAGCTTTTGTGCTCAGGACTAGTGCTCTACCACTTGAGCCACAACTCCACTTCTGGCTTTTGGGGGATTAACTGGTGATAAAGAGTGTCACATATTCCTGCCTGGGCTGGTTTTGAACACAATCCTCAGATCTCAGCTTCCAGAGTACCTAGGACTACAGAGCCGCCTGCAGAACTATGCTTTAGGTTTTTATTAGCAGGTGTAAAAACCCCTCATTCCAACTAAGAGCTGAATTCTTCCTTGCTCTGCTGCTCTTTTCTGCTCTCCTTAGAAAATGGCTACACCAAGTTTTCAGCAAATAGCTGCTTGTTCTAAAATGATCTAACTAGTAAGACCCCTACTTTTAATACTGTTTTTTTGAATGACTGCCAAAAAAAGACTAAAATTTAAAATCTTCCATTATTTCCAGAAACACTGCTTAAAAATAGTAGAGAAGAGGTGTATAAAAGTCTGAAACCACAGTCTACCATAACACTTTCACAATTACATGGAAATGTTATTAATTTATGTTGTTTTGCTTCCCGTCTCAACTTCCTCTCAAGTTTTCCATACAAGTCCTCAATCCTATGAAGTGCCTAAATTAACCAAAGCTTATTGACCATCTCAGTACATATAAGACACTGAGATAGGTGACAAATAAGACAGTACCTACACCCAAGCAGCTCACAGTCTAGAGGGAAGAGGAAAATAAGAAAACTTCAGTACAATATGATAAAAAAAAAAAAGCATTGGTTGCACTACTCCTACAAGGTGGTATCATTCCAAACAAAGTAGGTGAAACTTCTCTGGAAGAAGAAATTCCACTTTGAGACAATTCCAGGAAGTCAAAAATTAAGAAAATAAGACTGGGGATGTAACTTAGTAACACCGCACTTGCTTAGCATGTCTAAGACTCTGAGTTCAATCCCCAGCATTGCTAAAATAAAGATAGCAATGGCATGCATAGATCTCTGTTCTAAATATTAAAAAGAATATCCTTTCTAACAAATCCAGTTCCCACAGAATGTAAGAAAAATGTATCTTTTATATATACTGTATTATCCCAACATTGGGAAAAGAATATCTAAGTGATCTGACTTGAAACACCTCTGCCTCTAGCAAGGGTTCATTTTAGGTCTAGCTGTTATTCCTATCACTCTCTCTGGAGAATTAGTTTATTAGTGTTGAAGTCCACGGACCTTGTATTTAGGCAGATCCGGATTAATCCTGGTCTCCATCATTTATAGATGGTCAGATTTTTAGCAAACCTCAAGTTTCTGAATCTCAAATTCCCTTTGTTTAAAAAAAATGACTGTTGTCAGAAATTAAGTAAATATTTTATGCAAAATATTTAACACATAGAAAAAAATGAAAGGGTCAGAACCGGAGGACCTGGCAGTAACTAATGGGGACTAGCTGGTACCCAACTAGAAAACAATAAATTACACAGAGCTAATCATTTTGTTATTCTAATTGATAGCGATCTATGCCTAATTTATTTGCATGCCTCCTATCTCACTCATCCCTAGAGAGCAACCACTTGATAAAGCTAAGATTGTATTGTAATTATGTGGCACTATTATTTTTTTCCAAGATCTATAGTTGTCCCCATTTAATACTGGCTGAGAACAATTTCTAACCTCTCTGTCAACAATGAAATCCTAAGAAAGATACTAGAACTCCAGCCAGTCAAGAGATCCCCACCTGGAACACAGACCACACTACCTTGTTCACATAACAAAGAAACCAATAGCACTACATAGGAGGCATGCAAAGAAAGAAGAATCAGTACAACTCACACTTGTTTGTCATCATTTTTTTTACCTAGATATCAAAATGAGAAACAAAACAAAAAATATATACAAAATAAAAGACTTACTCATCTGCACTCCTTGCTATGATCCTTGAAAGAACCAGGGGAGGTGAATTAAGTAGAAGACACATCTTCCATCTTATCACCCCAAAGGCTCTAAACTACACACCAGTCAAAACAATGACTTGGTTCATGGAAATTGTCCTAGACTCTGGTTAATATGGTGTTCATTATAACTACACAAAGCCCAGACTTAAAGCCGGACCTAAAGCACTATCACTCAGTCATCCAGAACCTATTTTCAAACTGCCTTTGTACTCCGCCTTCACATTCTCTCATCCCTCCCCCTAAAGGCTGAGTGGGAAACAGACTCCAGCGGCAACCTGACCAACCCTCCAAAGATCCACCAAGAACCCTCCCTAGGCTGGCTGCAAGGCAGAGAACATATGGAAGAAAATTTGAAAAACACTAAATGAGTACTACATGTGTATGACCACATGGACATACAAATCCTTTTCCTTTCTTTTCAATTGCATGTTATGAGATCCAGACATCAACATTTCCCGGTAGTAGTCCTCGCTTAGATTATGTTCAAAGGAGGAACAAAGTTCTGTTTCCTCCAGAAGCCACAATCTCAGAAGGATGAAATCATCTTTCAAGAAATGGTTTCACTCTAGAAAAGAGGAAGTGTTCTAGTCTAAAAAGAATAGAGGAAGGGAATACTGAATCAGGGGATTATTAAAAAAAATCGACTAGTTTAAAGCTCATGAGTAGCTTACGTATCTTGTTACAATTAAGGAAGTGTCTATTCCAACTATAACTTTCAGACTGATTCTCATTTGAAAGAGAGAAACACCCCAGTTTCCAGCTCCTGATGAGTTGGCTATATAATTACCTAGAATCAGTACTTCTGCAAAAATGTATTTCTAAAAACCACCAAACAAATCTTCAGATTAAATATGAAATGAGAAAACAGTTACAGACCTTCAGTTCGAACAAGAGCCCTGATTTTGATAAATTAACCAAAAGAAAAAACTCACCTCCAAAAAACAACTTTTCACTTGGTTTACAAATAAAAACTCCCCTTTGTGCTTTCTCAAATGCATTTTCAATCCTGAAGTTTGCATGAAGTGGTTTCTTTCAGCTTAAACTTACACAGCCCACACCCATCCACCCAAAGCCCACGGAACTGAAAATATTTTCAGGTGCATGACCACTAAATACTGGAGAAAGAGAACGCATAACTAGAATTTCCTACCCCTTTAAGCACGTCAATCAAATGTTATCACATTTACAGGTTGAATCTAAGACATTCACAAATCTTAGCCATCAAAGGTTGTGGCAGGAGGATGATTAGAGGGCCAAAACAGTAAACACAGATCCATTTGTTTTCCTTCACAAAGCAAAGCTGGGAGGCTAAGTCCTGGGCTAAAGAGGCTCCCACCCACTGCACCTGGAAAAGTAAGAGGGACCCACCCAAGAACAGCAGGGTTGAAACTGATCCCGGCCGTTCAAACTCTCAGGGAGAAAAAACACCACCAGCAAAACTTCAAGCTCCCGGCAACTTTCCATTTTCACAAATCCAATAATAAAAAGGAGGAAAAAGAAATGAAAAGTTTTGAAGCATAGGAAGAAACATCTGTATAAGTTAAGCTTCAGACTCGGAGAAATTCCTTTCCCAACCCACACGCAGCATGCCAAAAACATAACTTTTGATTTGGGTTCTGCAAACAGAAGTATGTTAGCTTAATCCAGAAAACATATAAATTCAAAGAATACACAGAAATCCCAATTTATACAACTTCTCTTTTCCCTCTAATCCCTTCCTGTATCAGACCTAGAAGTTTGTTCCTAGATCTTGAATATTTTTACTTTTTTTTCTAACACAGGATACCAAATCACTTCCAAAGTACAGAAAGTGGGAAGAAGAAAAAAATCATTTCTTAAAAGTCACCCGTCAGCATAACAGACTCGCCCCTTTTTAAATTTCTTCTAGTTACCGTCAGGACGAAAATTCAACTTGGGCTCTCCTCCTTTACCCATCTGTACACACTTAAAAAAAAAAAAAAGGCACACACCTCAAATGTGGATTTCTAAAAACCAGTCCTTTAAGAAAGAAACTCAAGGCTTCGCCAATGTGCTGAGAAAGACAAATCCAGCAAGGCAGTTGGTTTCCGCCACCTCTTCTTCCTTTCAGGTCCTTTCCTGCTCTTCTTTCTCTCTCTCCGGCTCCCTTGCTCCCTTGCTCGCTCTCTCCTCTCCCTCACTTTCTCTCTCCCTCCTGCTCGCCCTCTCTCTTTTTTTTTTCCTCCTCAGATCCAACACCTAAAATGGAAGTTGCACCCAGCCAAAGGCAAGGGAGCCTGGGTGGTGACAAACTGATCTGGCAGCCCTACCCCCTCTCTTTCCTAAGTGATGTCAGCTTCTGCAAGCTTCCAATAGGAGCCAGGCATAAATCAGGGAGCTGACCTCATCCAATAGGAAACTTTATTATAGGAAATTAAAAAAAAAGAGAGAGAGAGGAGGAGGAGAGAAAGAGACAGGGGAAGTTTTATATATTTATTTATTTATATTTAAAGCGGAGACTATACAATCTCTGTGGAATTCCTGCCCGGATGGGGTGTGGAGATGCAATCGTACCTAAGCCTCAGCTCTCTAGGATAGGGAGGGTTTGTGCCCCCTCCCTACTTAACGCTGGTGGAGTCAAGAGCTGACTTTACTTGCCTGCTGCTCTTTGGTTTGTTGCTTTCTACCTCAAAGCACTTTCCCAGTGGGAGACCAGAAAGAAAGAACAGAGAAATCCTAGAAATAGATCTTTAGTGTGTTGACTGGATGGTAGGCAATGTGTGAGGGAAACTCTCAATGTCATTGTTTTGGTTTAATTGAATTAGAGCTGATTAGAAATAACTGTCCAGACTTGCTAATAGCTTTTAGTGTCTATCTGCTCAGAACTAGAAGAAAGTAGAATCCACTGGGCTGTAGAGGAAAATCATTGGTTGCCGATTTGTTCAGAAATCAAAATAATGTGCATTTGTCAGGACAGTAAGTGGAATCCAACATATGAACAACAGATTCAGAATAGATAATAGTATAAGTAAAGTACATCTTACAATAATGAATTGACTTCCTTCTGAACTTCAATTTTATTTTTATTTTATTTTGTCAGTCCTGGGCTTGAACTCAGGGCCCAAGGCACTGTCTATTTAATGGTTTACCATTTTACTTTTTACTTTTTATTTCTGCTAGTCCTGGGGCTTAAATTCAGGGTCTGGGCACTGTCCCTGACCTTTTATTGCTCCAGGCTAGCACTCTATCACTTGAGCCACAGCGCCACTTCCAGCTTTTGCTGGTTAATTAGAGAAAACAGTCTCATGGACTTTCCTGTCCAGTCTGTTTTCCAACTGTGATCCTCAGATCTCAGCCTCCTGAATAGCTAGGATTACAGATGTACCACCAGTGCCCTGCATAAATTCTTTTTCATTTGACCTAAATAAAGGATTACCTTCTTCTGAGGTAGAAAATATTTTTGATATGTCTTTAGACAGTGGCTAGGTTTTCGTTATGGTGGGGGGGGTGGGGGGGTGGGAGTGGGTGTGTGTGTGTGTATGTGTGGCTTGGGTGTTGTTGTTGTTGTTGTTGTTGTTGTTGTTTCCAGCCCTGGGGCTTGAACTCAGGGCCTGAGCACTATCCCTGGCTTCATTTTGCTCAAGGCTAGCACTCTGCCAACTTGAGCCACAGTGCCCACTTCTGGTTTTTTCTGTGTATGTGGTACTGAAGAATCAAACCTAGGGCTTCATGTATATGAGGCAAGCACTCTTGCCACTAGGCCATATTCCCAGCCCAGTGTGTGTGTTTTTAAACAAGTTTGACAAATACTGTGGTGAGTTTAGGGTGATTACTTTTTTTTAGTTTGTCTTCTGGTTGGTGGGCAATGGCTTTTTGGAACAGGGTCTCACAATGTTACCCTAGTCTGGCCTCAAATCCATGATCCTCCTTCCTGAGCCAACAAACTGCTAGCATTATAAGGTCTGTGCCACCATTTCCCCCAAAAAACTAGCATTTTGCATTTGATAGTTACTCACTGATTACTAAATAAGAATGAAAATGATTAGTTGGAAGGCTTCCTATTTCTTGCTTACTGTAAATCTAAAACCTATGCTGGAGACTGCTGCCAGATGAATCTTCATAAAGTTTTCATAATTTAGAATAATGGTTAAGAGCACAGGTTCTGCAGTCAGACTGCCTGGCTTCAAACTATTCCTCTGTAAACACACTCATTCAACTAGAGACAGTGACCATGGCTAAATTATGTAATACCTCTGAGGCTCAGTTTTCCTAACTATATGAGGATAATAATGGATCTCTCTTCCAAGACTATTTCAGGGATTAAAATACACACAAGTCTGTCTGTGTGTGTGCGTGCGTGCGCACACGCGCACGCCTAGACACTAGGTATTGATCACGGGGCATCTTGCTGTCCTGTGGCTTTTATTGCTTAAGGCTGGTGCTGTACCAGTTGAGCCACAGCTCCACTTGCAGCTTTTTGATAGGTTACTGAAAAAAGAGTGCCAAAGACTTTCCTGCCTGGACTGGCTTCAAATCTTAAGCCTCAGATCTTAGCCTCTGAGTAGCTAGGTTTATAGGCATGAACAACCAGCATTCAGCTTTATATTTCATATTTCAGAACAGGTGAATGAGTGAATAAAGGCTCTTTGCTTAGTATTTATATAACCCTGGACCAGTCATCTAACATAAAAGAACTCATAACTAACATTCAAATTAGAGTTAAATAAAATCACAACAGGCTAGGCCACAGTGAAAAAGAAGTTAAAATTTAAACTTATCTAATGTTATTTAAATGTAAACCATCTTCAAACAAAACATCACGATCATTAGTACTCAAAGATAAACTATAATGCTAATTGAAAAACACAATAGTAGCCTCAAGCTGGTAGCTCCACTTGTAAAGCTATCCAGTCAGGAGGAAGAGTTCTGAGGATGATAGTTGGAACCAGCCCAGGCCCAAAAGTCTGGGAGACTCTTATCTCCTATTAACTATCAAGAAGTAGAACTGTGGGATAGTACACAGGCACCGAGTTCAAGCCCCAGGACCAGCACCACAAAGGAGCCAAAGTTCCTGTAACACTTAGGGATGAAAGAGCAGACTAGTAAATAGATAGTTAAGACTGTAAGGTTCACCCCTGGAGGGCTCCAAGCAGATAACCCCACCAGTGTAAGTCTGCGCCCAGTACCAGCTACCTAGGTAAGTGGCACACCTGGAGGCAGTTACCTTGCCATTCTCTGAGGTCACATCCAATCCACCTGGCCATACCTCCAGCCTTTCCCTATTATAATCCTGCTCAAGTGGAGTCCCTGCTCTCTTTCCTTTTCTCTTACTCTCTCGCTCCCTTTCTCTCTTTCCTTTTCTCTCTTTTTCTCTTCTTCCTTCCCCTCTGTTTCCCCACGCCTCCATCTTGTGTGGGTTGGCAGTCTGCTCTCCCCCCAATAAACTCTTTTCTGCCTGAACCATGTGGCGGGGTTCCTTTCCAACATACATTACAAGGACATAGCTCAGTAATTGAGTACATGGTCCAAGCTCTGACTTTAATCCCAGTACCAAAACGTAAATAGCAAATGTCAGATGGAGTGCCATCTAACAGTACATTTAACTAGACTGATGACAATGACTTGTGGTCCATCCTAGAGAGAATGTTAGGAACAAAACCTATGGGAAGATGAGAGTTCATTTAAAACCTCAATGGTAAGAAGCAATCAACAATGAAAAGATATGAGTTACTGCTAAGCTGAAGGTATGGGGCTGAATCATGAGGATGGAGGGATAAGTGAGGATCAGAAAATAAATGGTTATATGGGTTATAGAAAGGAGTTAAGGGAAAAGTAAAAAAAAAAAAAAAGTAAAGGAGTTAAGGGAAAGCCTTTGACATCATTTAAAGCTGAAAGCTGATGGCTTAAAACAGCAATCCTCGCTACTCAGAAGGCTGAGATCTTAGTTTGTAGCCAACCAGAACAAGAATGTCTATTAAACTCTTACCTCCAATTAACCTCCAAGAAGCAAGAAATAGAACAGTGGCTCAAATGGGAGAGTACGAAATGATACAGGGTTCAAGGGAGGAGATTCCACATCCCTCCAAGAGTCCACCACTCAGAGACAGTCTCAAGCAAAAAGATGGATTTATTGGGGAAGCAAAAAGCAAACTGACCGGCCAGGGACGCAGTGCAGACTTGGGAGCTGAAACTGTGACAGTGAAAAGTGGGCTGACCAGCCAGGGACACAGGCGCTAACACTGTGACCCCTAACAGTCCTCAAGTTGGGGTTTATAAAGGTAAAAGTGTAGCACAGATGTAGGGGGTTGACACAGGGGGTAGAGCAAGCAACATACAAGTTAAGCAAGCCATTTACAGAAGCAGAATTTTGGAGTCAGTTTGACCTAATATTTAACTTCATTTTAACAAATGCTACCATGTTTCCCTAATCAAGATGGAGGCAACTGTACTCTCCACAACACTAACCTAGAGCGAAAAAGCTAGAGGACAGCACCCAGGCCCTGAGAACAAGCCCCACCACCAGAAATAAAATAAAATAAAAGGCAATTTTGAAAGGTCTTGTATATGGTTTTATCTCAGAATGCCTTTGAGACTCTTCACTTAACCACCCAAAAGCAAGAATCGGAGCTCAAGTGGTAGAATGCTAGCCTTGAGGAAAAAAAAGCTCAGGGACAGCACCCAGACTTGAGTTCAAGCCCTAGGACCAGCGCGCATACACATACACACACACACACACACACACACACACACACACACACACACACACACACACACACACACATCATGGGTTCTGGAGCTGTCTTTATGTACATGCTTGTATAGGGGTCTGAGTTCCATTCCAAGCATAAAAAAGAAAAAAATGTCCATGAGCTTTTTTGGGTTTGGTTTTGGTTTGCTGTTGTTTGTTTAAGACAAAACCTAACTGTAAATCCCAGGCTGGACTAGAACTCCATTCCTCCTCTGCTTCTAAAGTGCTGGGATTATGGGCATAAGACAGCATACCCAGCTCTGATTCTAGTTCTGAAACAAACTAAAAATGGCATGAAGAAATGAAGAAAATTCAACTTTAAAAAACCCTGGTTATCTATATAAACAAAGTTACTCTTTTCTACCCTCTGGTGGCTACATGTCCAAAATTTATCTTTTCCTTTTCCTTTTTATTTTTATATTTTTTTTGTGTGTGTACCTGTCCTGGGGCTTGAACTCAAGGCCTGGGCACTGTCCCTGAGCTTCTTTGGCTCAAGTCTAGCACTGCACCATTTGAACCACAGTGCCACTTTCATCTTTTTCTACATAGTTTATTGGAGATAAGAGTCTTACCGGCTGTCCTATCTGTTCAGGCTTCCAACCACAATCCTCAGATCTCAGCCTCCTGAGTAGCTAGAATTACAAGTGTGAGCCACTAGTGCCCAGCCAAAGTGTATCCTTATTTGAAACCCTCAAGAGAATGACCATTGTTCATTCCCTTTAGAAATTCTATTAACACAAGCAAGAGTATGCAATTAAATAATTAAATAAGAAATTTAAAACGCCAGAATTAGATCTGTGACTCAAGTGGTACAGCACTAGTCGAGCAAAAAACCTAAGGGATAGCATCAAGCCTTTGAGCTCAAGCCCTAGTACAGGTACACACACACAAGAAAAATGAACTAAGTCCTCTTTCCACTTCCTGAAAATTATAAAATAATTAATAAATGAATTATAAAAATTAATAAGTAAATCATCAAAATAACCAAAGCTAGGCACTGGTGGTTACTGGGCTACTAGTCTACTAGGCTCCTAGCTACTCAGGAGGATCAAATCTGAAGATCACAGTTAAAAGACAGCCCCAGTAGGAAAGTCTGTGAGAGGATGTGAGGGCGATCTGGCTGCGACATCTGTCACCCCATTGATCGCCAGGGTTGATTCAGCTGATCTGACTAGCTAGGCAGGTGTCCCCTTCCTCTGTCTCCATGTGCGCCCCTCCCGAGAAGCTGCACACTCGGTCGAAGAGGATGACCATCCCCGATAGAGGAGGACCAGTCTTCAGTCAAGGGTAGTCAAGAGTAGCTGCGCTCCCCTGCTAGAACCTCCAAACAAGCTCTCAAGGAAAGTCTGTGAGACTCATTTAACCATCTTATCTCCATTAACCACCAGAAAACCAGAAGTGGCACTGTGGCTCAAAGTGGTAGAGCACTGGCCTTAAGCAAAAGTGCTCAAGAACAGCACCCAGGCCCTGAGTTCAAGCCCAACAACTGACAATAAAATATAATAATAATAAATCACAGGATATAATATTTATATTTTCCAGGACATAAAATTCACATTTTCCTTACACATGCACAGAATCATCTATATTTCTATATTCTAGACACAGATGCCACATACAAGTATTGTTCTGTATGTGTTTGCATGACTGCTGACAACATCTAAAATCTGTCCTCCTGCTAAATTTTATGTCATTTCACAAACAGCTTCCTCTTCATAAATATGACAACTGCAACTAAAAGTCTTTGGTTCGTTGTTTCCTTTTTCATCAGGCTGGGGGCATGGCTCAAGTGACTGATAGATTGCCTGCCAACAAGTACAAGGGCCTTAGTTCAATCCCAGTACCACCAACCATCAATACCACCATTAAAAACAACAGAAACAACTTTAAACTAGAGAAGCTTCAAACTAGAAAAATATGACTTGGAAATGCATTCTCCATGCCAGCATTTCAATCAACTATCTCAAATCCCCTTTCCCTTTCTCCATTGAGCTATGTCCTCAGCTCTCAAACACTCTGGGAAAACACATTAGGTAATCAATAACATAATCAGAGCGCACTATATTACTCGCTCTTCCACATTTGGTCTCTTTGCAGGTTCCCTTTACCTTAGCATCTTCCTCCCTACCTCAGGTTGGCTTCACCAGGGCCTACCCCATTCTCTATTCACCACTTTGTCACCAATAGCTTGGATTCAGCCATTTATGGTCTTTGGACACAAGAGCAGTCATCAAAGCCAGGGTCTAGGACCTAATGTTATAGTGAGGTTAATAAAAAAAAAGAAAGAAAACACTGTCCCAGATATATACCATGGATTGACAAAAATGTTCTCATTTGCAATCATTTAATTTTTAATAGCATCTCTGAAAACAGAAATTTCTGGCCAGGAATAAATAATAAACCAATCTGTGGAAGGACACACATCACTCCAGGGTAGTTATTACCCTAAGTCCTCTGGGTCACTAGTTCTCTGACACTGGAGTTGGAGTAGACTCAGCGAATATTTGAAGTGAGACATTAACATAGGACCATGTGAACCTACCTTTCCTACTCAGGAGACAGATGTGGGGATCACAGTTCAATGTCAGCACAGACATGAGACTCTGATCTCCCAATTAACCACCAAAAAAGCCAGAAGCAGAGGTGTGGCTCAAGTGGTAGAGCACCAGCCTTGAGTGAAAAAGCCAAGGGGTGGGGGGAGCGGTGGGGGGGGGGGGAGAGGCCCTGAGTTCAAACCCCAATTCTGGCATCAAAAGAAAAAAGAAATTCGTATTGGGCCATAGGTGTGGCTCAAGTGGCAGAGCACCTACTTAGCAAGGGTGAACTCCTGGGTTCAAGTTCCAGACGGGCCAAAAAGGTAAAACTAACGTATAATCAAGAAACGAGCCCAGAAGATCTCATTCCTGGCTATCCCTGGCCTCACCGGATATGAGGGACGCGGTGCAAGTCCAGCTATCCCAGAGGCTTTCCCCTCCATGAAGCCTAGGCCCATCTTACCAGGGTCAAAGGTCATTTGCAGCCTCCTCGACAGAAACAAGGAGATGTCCTTAAAGCGCCATGCGTTCCAACCTATTGGAGCATCTTGACCCTCATCTCAGTGTGTGGAGGGGCAAAGAAAGAACCCCTTCCGGGACCCTCCCCCGTGCCTCTCGCCCACCGCCGTCACCACGCAGCCTTCCCTCAGCCCGCAAGTCCCTCGAGACTTAGCCTCCCTCCCAAAGCGCTCCTCCGCCTCTGATTGGTTGTCTCGGAAGAGTTCGGCCAATGGGGATGACGTATTCAGGAAGACGTAGACTACGAGCTCCGCTGGGAGGAAGAAGGACGTCGGGGCCGGCGACGCACCGCACCGTGCGCCAGGGTGGCGGCGCGCGCGGCCTGTGGCGCCAGCCGCGAGGACTTGAAGCCCTCGCTGTCACCATCGTTCAGTGCATGTGAGTGACTTTGCTGGAACCCACAGTGGTACGAGGGCGTCAGGGAGCGACTGCAAAGCGTGTGTGGCCCCGTAGGTGGCCATGAGGACGACCCCTGAATTCGGGCCTCCGGGATCCCCACGCTCCATTCCCAGAAACCTTCGCGCCGAGGGTCTCTCTTCAAAGGAGTTGGGCCGGGGAGAGGGGCAGAAGAGGGGGGGTGGGAGGGAGAGGCAGAGCCTGTGGGGGCACACAGCTTTGCAGGGCCTAAAGAGACGCCCTCATTATCCCACACCTCTCCCTCCTTCCCTTGGCTGTAGACAGAGAGAACCACCCAGGCTCTGGTCACTGGGCTGATTGATAGTAGGAGGAAACAAGATGGGGCTGGCTGGACAGAGGTCTCAAGCAGAGAGAGAGAAGGAGAGAGCAACAGGAGCAAATTCCGCTGCAAAACTATTTCAGAGCAGGGCACTGGTGGCTCACGGCCTATAATCCTAGCTACTCAGGAAGCTGAGCTCCGAGGATCATGGTTCAAAGCCAACCTGATCAAGAAAACCCGTGAGACTCTTTATCTCCAATGAACCACCAGAAACTCAGAAGTGGCACTGTGGCCCCAAGTGGTAGGGTGCTAGCTTTGAGCAAAAGAGCTCAGGGATTGCACCCATGCCCTGAGATCAAGCCCCACAACCACCACCACCAACATAAACAACAAAATTATTTCAGGTTGAGTCTCCAGGCACAGCCAAGCACTGCTGTTTTGTAAAGCCACCCCCAGAACCCTTGCAACAGCTGGGCACCACTCACATCAGAACTGAGTCTGCCCAATCTTAGTTTGCCTTTTCCACTATTCTTTCTGTACTGATAGTTTTGCTGTGAATTAATGGACCCTCAATGCCACCTGCCAGAAAACTTCATGCCAAGAAAGGAATACAACTGTGCAGTAAGGGTCTGGTGCCACAAAGTGAAAAATGTAATAGGCCAGATGTCAGGATTTTCAGTTTGGGGAGGGGCATAATACTTACTTGCTCCATCAGTTGGTCCACTCTTCCCCTTCCCCACCTCAGAGTGAACTCTGGGCCTTGTGCATGGTAGACAAACCCTGCACTACTGAGCTATATCCTCAGCCCTAAAGTCCACATTGTGTGTGTATCTGTCTGTGTGTGTATATGTGTATTGTTCCTTCACTTTTTCCATAAGGCTGACAGTCTACCACTTGTGACACAGCTCCACTACTGGCTTTTTGGTAGTCATTTGGTAAGAGGACTTTCCTGTCTGGTCTGGTTTTGAAAAGTGATCCTCAGATCTCAGCCTCTTGGGTAGGTAGGATTACAGGTATGAACCTCTAGCGCACCCAACAGGACAAGTAAGTTTCAACTGGAGGTGGCGATGTCCCTGTTGCCTTATTGTTGTTAGAGACCTTCCAAGTCCATTCTTGTCTTTATTGTGCACCCTCTACTGGTTAGTGTGATAAGAGTGAGCACAGACAAAAGAAGGTTCACCATACTTCCTGGAGATAGTTTTATACACAGTGTTTTATTATTAAAGTGTTGAATTGAGAGTAATACCTATGGAACTGGGAAATGCTCAGAAAGCAAGTGAGTATTTAGTACTGAAGGAATTGAGTCTCAGTGTTGATACAAATGAGCAAGATAGCAAATAATAGCTACCTGTTTGGTGAATGGTAGTTACTTTTGTGCTAAACAATTTTCATCTGTAATTACTCAGATTTCAAAACCTTACTACAATGTAAGTACTTCATGTAAGTACCAATGTTGTAGTAGTTATTCTCCTTTCATGGATTAGAATTTAGGTAACCTATGTGAGATTATACACTGAGGTGAATAATAGAGGCAAGATTTTAAATATGGTCAGTCTCTAAGCTTCCACATGTAATAACTATGATGATCGATCTCTCTCTCTCTCTCTCTCTCTCTCTCTCTCTCTCTCTCTCTCTCTCTCTCTCTCTCTCTCTCTCTCTCTCTCTCTCTCTCTCTCTCTCTCTCATATCCTGGGGCTTGAACTCAGAGCTTAGGTGCTGTGCCTGAGCCTCTTAGTGCTCTACCACTTGAGCCACAGTACCACTTCTGGCTTTTTCTGAGTAGCTTATTGGAGATAAGAGTCTCATGGACTTTTCTGCCCAGGCTAGCTTCGAATCATGATCCTCAGATCTCAGCCTCCTAAGTAACTAGGATTATAGTTGTAAGCCACCGGGGCCCAGATGATCTTCTTCCTTGAAATATCCTTGGCACAGCTCCTTCAGACTGGTGTTTCCTCAACTCATTATTACTCATTATTTCTCACTATTTAAAATTTTTCTGCTATACCAAAGCCAATCCCCCATGTTTCATACCTATAATCCTAGCTACTTAGGAGGCTGAGATCTGAAAATTCCAGTTTGAAGCCAGCTTGGGCAGGAAAGTCCATGAGATTCCTGTCTCCAGTTAACTAACAAAAATCCAGAAGTGCTATGGCCCAGCCACACCACTCCTGGGCATCTACCCAGAACATGATAAGCCAGGATACCATAAAGACATTTGTAGGCTGGGAATGTGGCTCCGTTGTAGAGTGCTTGCCTACCATGCACGAAGCCCTGGGTTTGATTCCTCAATACCACATAAAATGGGAAAAGCTGGAAGTCACGCTGTAGCTCAAGTGGTAGAGTTGATAGCCTTGAACAAAAGAAACTCAGGGACAGTGCCCAGGCCGAGTTCAAGCCCCATGACTAGCAAAAAAAAAAAAAAAAAAAAAAAAAACAGACATTTGTACATCCATGCTCATTGTTGCACTATTCACAATAGGCAAGTTATGAAAACAGCCCAGATGCCCCACAATAGATGAGTGGATCCAAAAAAATGTGGTACCTATACACAATGGAATTTTCCACAGCCATTAGGAAGAATAATATGTAATTTGTAGGGAAATGGATGGGCCTAGAACAAATCATGTTAAGTGAGGTAAGCCAGGCTCAGAGACACAAATAGTGCGTTTTTTTTTCTCAAATGCAGAAGCTGGATCTAAAATACACTTGGACTTGATCAATTATACAGGTCTCTAGGCATTCACACATAGTGAAACCAAAGAAGGATATTGTTAGGGTAGGAACACAAAAGCACAATGCCTATGGGCCTTTGATCATATAAAGTGATACTTATCAAAATGAACTCTAGAAAATGGAAATAAGGTGTTTTCTTTGTTGTTTTCTTTTGGCTTTGTCTTTTTTTGTTCATTTGTTTGTCTTTGGAAGGGTAAGGGAGAGGGTACTGAAATGGAGGGACAGAGGGTGAACAAATGCAGCATTGGTACTCACTATGTTGAAAATGAACTATAAAACTTGTGGGTGGGGATAGGAGGGGAAAACTTGGACAGAGCGAAGGAAGGGATGACATTGTCCAAAGAGAAATGTACTCTACCTGGCTTAAATAACTCTAACCCCTTTGTAGTCAATAATAACAATAAAACATTAAATTAAGAAAGAAACGTACTCTTTACCTGGCTCATATAACTATAACCCCTCTGCATACAACCTTTATAGTAAATTTTTTTAAGCCAGAGGTGGAGCTGTGGTTCAAGTGGTAAAGTACCAGCATTGAGCAAAAATGCCAAGCAAGAACATGAGGCCCTGTATTCAGTTTCTCTGTTTCTAAAAGAAACAAAAAAAATAGGAATACTCATGCTCTAAAATGTATTGTCTCTTCCACAGAAATTTGATCTATGAAAACTTAGATTTATTAACAGAATACCAACATGTGCTCTTCTGGCAATCCCAAAATCCTGTATAGGAACTCCCGGTTCCTCCGGTTAGCATTTCTCCAGCTTCATCACCAGCAGCAGAGTGGTGTGTTTTGTGATGTCCTTCTGCAGGCAGAAGGTAAGAGACTGGTGGGGATTGAGCTGAAAGCTCACCATAGAACAAGGTCCAATGTGAAGGACAAAATTAGGAGGTTATTACCTTTAAGTACTATAAACTGTTTGGTAAAGAGCTGTTTTCTTACCAGGACACTTACTATTTTCTTTCTTTCTTCCTTTCTTTCTTTCTCTCTTTCTTTCTTTCTTCTTTTTTTTTTTTTTTTTTTTTTTTTCCCGTGCTGGGGCTTGGACTTAGGGCCTGAGCACTATCCCCAGCTTCTTTTTGCTCAAGGCCAGCACTCTGCCACTTGAGCCACAGCGCCATTTCCGGCTTTTTCTATATATGTGGTGCTGAGGAATCAAACCCAGGGCTTCATGTATTACGAGGCAAGCACTCTACCGCTAGGCCATATTTCCCGCCTAAACACCTACTATTTTCAAAAATGAAATTGTGCTGGGTGCCAGTGGCTCACACCTGCTATCCCAGCTACTTGGGAGGCTGAGATCTAAGGATCACGGATGAAAGCCAGTCTGGGCAGGAAAGCCTTTGAGACACTTATCTCCAGTTAAAAAGCCACAGCTGATACTCAAGTGCTGGAGCACTAGCCTTGATAGTAAAAGCTAAGGGACAACACCCAAGTCCTCAGGTCAAGCCCCAGTACTGGCACACACAAAAGTGAAATTACGACTATACTTTTTTCCTCTTAAAAATTAAACAAAGCTGGGAATGTTGGCTCATACCTGTAATCATGGCTACTTGAGAAGGAAGTATGGCTCAAGTTGTATAATGTCAGATTTGGAAAAAGCCAAGGTAGCTTAGCCCCCACATACACAAAGGGATTTGGGACTAAGAGGCATGACCCAGATGGCACAGCACCCTGAATTCACAGCCCAATGCCCAAATAAAAGATTGTTTTGTTTTGTTTTTGCCAGTCCTGGGGCTTGGACTTAGCCTGAGCACTGTCCCTGGCTTCTTTTTGCTCAAGGCTAGCACTCTACCACTTGAGGCACAGCACCACTTCTGGCTTTTTTTTTTTTGCCAGTCCTGGGGCTTGGACTCAGGGCCTGAGCACTGTCCCTGGCTTCTTTTTTGCTCAAGGCTAGCACTCTGCCACTTGAGCCACAGCGCCACTTCTGGCGGTTTTCTGTATATGTGGTGCTGGGGAATTGAACCCAGGGCCTCATGTATAGGAGGCAAGCACTCTTGCCACTAGGCCATATCCCCACCCCTTCTGGCTTTTATTATATATGTGATGCTGAGGAATAGAACCCAGGACTTCGTGCATGCTAGGCAAGCACTCTACCGCTAAGCCACATCCCTAGCCCCCAAATAAAAGGATTTTGACAGCTAACATAAAGTACTGTACAGTTTACAGAATACATACATTTTTGTGTCTCATTTGAATCTGACAGCTTTGTGATGTTCACTGTCATTTGATTCTATTTCTACAGATAAGTGAATTGGTTTTCTTAGTAAGTATAGAACCCAGATTAACTTTCTGATTCAAAATAAACATCTGAGCTGGGCACTGGTGGCTCACACCCATAATCATAGCTACTCAGGAAGCTGAGATCTCAGGCTCATGGTTTTGAAGCCAGCTGGGGCTGGAAAGTCTGTGGGACTCTTATCTCCAGTTAAGCACCAGAAAACCACAAGTGGCACTGTGGCCAAAGTGGTAGAACACTACTCGCCTTGAGCAAAAAAGCTTAGGTACAGCGCCCACGCCCTGAGTTTAAGCCCCATGACCTGCAAAAGAAAATCAGTTGTCTGTTGTAAGCTAAGCATTCTGTTAGCTTATTCATTGAAAGATAAAGTCCCTTCTAAGGAAAGGGTTTCTTCAAATAATCAATGTACTCAAGTAACTGCAGTATATTAAACGTATAATTGGCAAATATAAGTTGCAAAAGGAGCACAAAAGTGAATTCTTCACAGACTTGGAGAGGCTGTAAGGAACAAGGTTAAACAACTTTTGTTGGAGGAAATAACCTCTAAAATGAGATTTAAAGGACAAACAGTAGGAGGAAGTACAGAAAGGTATTCCTAGAGGGAGAAAAGCACATAGCAGAGAGCTAGAGATGTGACCAGGGATTTATGAATAGCTCATTTGGGCTAGAACACAGGTTATATGTTTTTTATTTGTTTTGTTTTTGTTGCCAGTCCTGGGGCATGGACTCAGGGCCTGAGCACTGTCCCTGGCTTCTTTTTGCTCAAGACTAGCACTCTACCTCTTGAGCCACAGCTCCACTTGTGGCTTTTTTCTATATATGTAGTGCTAAGGAATCGAACCCAGGGCTTTCATGTATACGAGGCGAGCACTTTACCACTAGGCCATATTCCTAGCCCCGTTATATGTTTTTTGACTGGATGTGGCTGTAGAAATTAGCAATCAAGTTAGGCCTGCCTGCAGTGTCACTTAAAGGAAGGTCTTGTCCTTATGACACTGAAAACTACGGAATAGCTTAGAGTGGATCAGGTTCAAATGCCCACTTTAGAACTGACATTCAGGCCATATGAAAATTAATGGATAATACTGAGCCCAGGTATAAACTAGGAGAGAATAGAGAGAAATGTTTAAGCTATTGAAGAGAATTTATAAAACTTGTTCACCCTGAGAGACTAGACTTCATAGTATACCCTCTGCCTTCAAATCTTGTTTCTGCTACTTACTGCATAAGTGTGGGCATGTTACTTAACTCTACCTCAGTTTACTAACTTACAATACTATTAGCTATTTTACAAGGTTGCAGTAAGGAACAGATGAATTAATACCAGTAAGACCCTTAGAACAATAAGGATTCAAGAATTAGTCATTTTGTTTGTTTGTTTTTTGCCAGTCCTGGGCCTTGGACTCAGGGCCTGAGTGCTGTCCCTGGCTTCTTTTTGCTCAAGGCTAGCACTCTGCCACTTGAGCCACAGCGCCACTTCTGGCCATTTTCTATATATGTGGTGCTGGGGAATCAAACCCAGGGCTTCATGTATACGAGGCGAACACTTTACCACTAGGCCATATTCCCAGCCCAAGAATTAGTCATTTTTAAAACTGATATCTCATTAGACGTTGGAGGTGAGGAATATCAGATGACTCCTAGTTTGGGGGCTTAGGGAGACTCAGGGGTATGGGATGGAATAAATGCTTTTTTTCTTTTTTTTGCACCTTTTTTTTTTTTTTTTTTGCCAGTCCTGGCCTTGAACTCAGGGCCTGAGCACTGTCCCTGGCTTCTTTTTTGCTCAAGGCTAGCACTCTGCCACTTGAGCTACAGGTGCCACTTCTGGCCATTCTCTATGTATGTGGTGCTGGGGAATCACACCCAGGGCTTCATGTATATGAGGCAAGCACTCTTGCCACTGGGCCATATTCCCAGCCCGCTTTTTCTTTTTTTTTTTTTTTTATGCTGGTACCAGGACTTGAATGCTAGGCCTATGCTGTTTGTTTTTTTGCTCAAGGCTTGAGCCACAGCTCCACTTCTGGCTTTTTACTGGTTAATTGGAGATAAGAATCTTGGGGACTTTCCTACCTGGGCTGGCTTTGAACCTCACTCTTTAGATCTCAGCCTCCTAAGTAGCTAGAATTACATGTGTGAGCCACCAGCACAAGGCTTTTTACTTTTTAATTTTTGTACCAGTCCTGGGGCTTGAACCCAGAGCCTGGACACTGTCCCTTGAGCTTTTGTGCTCATGCTTAGCATTCTACCACTGAAGCCACAGCTCTACTTCTGGCTTTTTGGTGGCTAATTAAGAATCAAAGTCTCAAGGCCTTTCCTGCCTGGGTTGGCTTCAAACCGCATTCCTCAGATCTCAGCCTCCTGAGTAGCTAGGATTACAAGTAAGAGCTGCTGGCACCTAGCTCAATTTGGTATTTTGAGACAGTCTCTCAAAGCTTGAATCCTCCAACCTCCACCTCCCAAGTGCTGGTATCACTACCACTCCTGTTCTCTAGGAAGGCTGTACTGGAGGAGCTTGCGAGGCATCCCTGTAGACATGCACATTGTAACATGTTTGGCATCTCAGGAAAGATGCCTACATAGAGATATGGATTTGGGAGTCATCATCAGTTTTTTGGTAATTGAAACAATGGAAGGGATTATGAGTATATGGGAAATGTCTCTGAAACGAAAATTAGCTTGAGGAGAGAACTGAATGCTGATTGTCCACCTTCCCTCCAAATGAGACTCATAAGCTGCCTCAGTATTTTTTTTGAATTCTCAATAAGTCAATAAAATTTATTCAGCAAGCAGTACACAGTATTTAACATGCATGTATGAAAACAGTTGAAATTGTTTTAAGATGTACTCATGAGGGTAAGTTCGAGAGGGGTCCAACGTTATTTATGGAAATGTCACAATGAAGGGGTCACAATGAAGTACAAAGGGGCTCATACTTGTATAACTGATATGTGCTAATAAATATTTTAAAGTCCAGCATTGGTGGCTCATCCTTGTAACCTAGCTACTCGGGAGGCTGATATCTGAGGATAGCAGTTCAAAACTAGCCGAGTCCTGGGGCTTGAACTCATCAGGGCCCGGGCACTGTCCCTGAGCTGCTTTTGCTCAAGGCAAGCACTCTTACCACTTGGGCCACAGTGCCACTTCCAACTTTTTCTCTGTACATGGTACTGAAGAATAGAACGCAAGGCTTCATGCATGCTAGGCAAGCACTCTACCACTAAGCCACATTCCTAGCCCCTCCAAGAGACTCTTATCAACAATTAACCACCAGAATACTCAAAGTATAACTGTGGCTCAAAGTGGTAGAGCCCCCAGCCTAGGGAGAAAAAGCCAAGCCAGAACACAAGGCCCTGAATTCAAGGTTCACACACACACACATCTTTGAAGAAAAAAAAAAATCTTACATTTTCTTTTTTGTGTGTAGTAGTACTAGGGCCTCAACTCAGGCCTGGGAGCTGTCCCTAAGCTTTTATTCTCAAAAATCACATTCTGCTACTTGAGCCACAGTTCCACTTAGGCCTTTTTGCTGGTTACTTGGAGATAAGAATCATAGGGCTTTTCTGCCTGAACTAGCTTCAAACTGTAATCCAAAGATCTCAGCCTCCACAGTAGCTAGGATTACAGGAGTCAGCCACTAGTGCCTAGCTGATAATCTTGATTTTGTTTTGTTTTTGAGATTGGTTGGCCTTTCTTAGAACTCTTACCTGTTCTTTGAAAAGAAAAAGTCAGCAAGTATCTGATCCTCTTATACCCACTTTGTAGCAAGTATGGGAAATACTTCATTGAGTAAGACAGACATCTTTTCCATAGAGCTTTCAGTGTAGTAGTGGAAATGGTAAGGGTTGTAATAGCTAGAGGGCCTCCATGTGCCCAGGAACACTTAACCACAGCTTGCAGTGGGCTAAAGAAAGGCTTTCTGAAGGAAATAATGCTACCAAGTTAGCAAAAATTATTGGCAGAAGGTCTCAGGCAGGTAAAAGGAATTATTTTCTTCTCATTGGAATTCCACAGAAGGTGGCAGTTTTAGGGGGTAGTGATGTCTGTGTCTGGTTTATGACAGGCCAGTCTGTATAACAAAAACGTGTGGTTTCCCTCCAGGTGAGGCAGTACCAGCTCACTGCTGCATCCTGTCAGCCTGCAGCCCCTTCTTCACAGAACGCCTGGAGAGAGAAAGGCCGGTGCAGGGTCGGAAGGTGGTGCTGGAGCTGGGGGGCCTGAAAATCAGGACACTGAGGAAGCTGGTAGACTTCCTGTATACCTCAGAGATGGAAGTATCACGGGAAGAAGCCCAGGATGTGCTTTCTGCTGCCCGTCAGCTCCGTGTATCCGAGCTGGAAACCCTTCAGCTGGAAGGTGGAAAGTTAGTAAAGGCTCCACAGGGCCGAAGGTTGAACCGAGAGTGTTTACAACCACCAAGTCCAGCACCAATCTCTGCCAGAGTGGTGGCTCCCAGCCGCCGCCCTCGAACTCCATTGCCCATTACCCAGTCTCCCTGCCCTCTGGGGGCAGTGAAGTTGAAGTCCCTGGGGAAGGAGGAGGAGCTCCAGGAAGAGAGCAACCTGCCAAATGCAGAGAACTCATCCAGTACACCTCTGCTCAAAAGGAAGGCCAGAGTCTGTCCTTCTCCGCAAGAAAAAAGCTCTCCTCCACCAATCCACAGCCAGGGGCCTAGGGAGAACAAGAATGACACTGTCCTTGGTTCTACAACACTTTCCCCACCCAGCTTGTATCCCTCTGTGGACGAGCGACTACTGCCCAGAAAGATCAGGCTAAGTCGCTCAAAGCTGTCCCCTGATGTCTCTGCATCAAAGCCGTCCACTATCTTAAGTGGACCCAGCTCAGTGCCCACAGCCCCTAGCCGGCGTCTTTGGCGGCAAAGGAGTGTGAGTAAAGAAGCACAGGGAGAGGACAAGCAGAAACCAGGAAAAGCGAGTCCTCTGCACAGCACGCCAAGTCCATCTGGTCTTGGGACAGGTGGGTGCAAGAAGCGGAGCCCTGAAGTCAGAGCATCCAACTCAGACCCCGCAGAGGAGGGGCAGATTGGGATCGTGAAACTCCGGAAGATTGTCAACGGGACCTGCTGGGAAGTGGTACAAGAGCCTCCTCTCAAAAACTCTCAAAATAGCCCCCAGATTCCAGAATCCAGCGGAGACTCGGAGGAACCTCCAGGAACTCAGCCATCATCATCCGTTAATGACCCAGAAAGGTTACCTGCCAGAATAGAACTGTGTCATGACTTCCCAGAGGGGCCTGGGCTACAAGACATCCTTTTTTCTGCCAGCCACTCCCCAGACCACCCCGTGGTGAAGCCCTGTGGTGAGTTTGCATCCAGTCCAGAGCTGTTGGGGAAAGAACCTGTGCTGAGTATTGACTGCAGAGAACCCTACACATTTGACCCTGCCCTGCTCGGGCAGCCCTGTGAAGCTGAGGAGTACCGAATCACAGGTGCTGCGGCCACCAGTGAACTGGAAGAGATCCTGGACTTCATGCTGTGTGGCTCAGACATTGAACCACCTGGGGAGTCTCTACAGAGCCCTGGGGCTGAGGGCTGCAGGACCCCCAGCTATCACCTGACAGAAACCGAAAAGGACTGGATTGAAGGGGAAGAATGGTGTTTGCCAGACATGGAACTCTGGCCCAGGGAGCTCACAGGACTGGAAAAAGAACCTGTTGGTGAAAACAAAGAGCCAGTGGAGCCCCTAAGCCCCTTTGTCATGCCCTCTGAGGTCAGTGAAGGAGAGGTTCTTTCTGTGGGAGGCTCTTGGACTCCACACCTTGAAATTGCCAACTCCCAGCCACTGGATGGTCAGGGAGATAAACTGCTCCACATTCACTCCCCCAACCCGCCACAAAGGTCTTACGGGAACCTCTCACCTCCGTGCTCAAACTGGGCAGAGACTGGGCTAGACATGTCCCTAACTATGAGTGAGGTGTTGTACCCTGCTCCAGAGGTAGGCAAGGAAGTCTTCAGTAACTCTGAGCTGCTAGACACGCACCTGACCAGCTCTGAAGATGAAGAGATTGATGTGGTGGACTGGACAGCAGAGAGGCTGGAGCCCATTGTTACTCTCTCCATATGGCCTGACCCTTCCTCAGAGTCAGAAACAGAAGTAGACATACTAACGTAGCATAGGTGGGAGGGCAGGCTAGGGGCCCTGGGAGGGTAGAAACGTTAATCAGCAAAAGACTTATTGGCAAAATTAGCACATGCCTTCTCTTAGCAGAGGTAAGTGTACCCTTGGCTCTTTTAAGTCCCTTTCTTCCCTCCACAGGCAGAAGTAGATACGTGGGTAGAAAATTATGAACTTGGAACTATTCCTTTGTAATCTAGCTTTCAGTTTTGACAAGTGAAACAATAAAACTGCGGGTCCCCAGGTGTAGTGCGTCCTATGTAATAGCCAAGATCAGTATCTAGTCATTGCAAACTCAGGAAATACAAGAAAAACCCAATGGGGTTAGCTTTAAAAACCATGATACAGAAGGCAAAAAGCTGAAAACTAAAATAAATGGGTGAGAGGGACATGGCCCAACATGCAATGTTTGTGGGCTTACTCAATACTAATATAGGAAGTCTAGCTGATACCTCCAGGACAGGAAGATAATCTTTCATTACTTTAAAAAAAGGCAGTTATGAGTTATTTTGTTCCCCTAAGTTTTTTTTGTTTTGTTTTTGGCCAGGTGCTTAAATTCAGGGCCCCCTATTCTCATTGGGCTTCCTTGCTCACAACTGGTGCTCTACCACCTGAGACATACCTCCAGTCTGGTTTTTGTTTTGGAGTCTCACTTTTCTCAACAGGCTGACTTCAGTGAGCTCCTGGATGTATTTCTAGTTCTTAGAAGTATTTTGCATGTTTTAGCAGAGATCCTATGAGCTCTAGGCTAAATGGTGATTACACTCTGAAAAACACGAGGACCAATCCCATAAAGATGGTTTCATCCATCCCTTCATATAAAATTCAACTTCTACTCATGATACTTTTATTTCAACTTTTATTAAACAAAGTCCAAAACACTTTTACAGTGCCTCACTGGAGAGCTGCCTCATAACTGAACCATCATTTCTAGAGATGAAGGAACCATGATTTCAGGTACATGACTAAAGTTTGGCCATGTCCCGTCAAATACTCCACCACCACCAGGGACTGAAAGCTGCATAAAGGAGAAAGGGAAAAAAAGTTAAAAGAGGGAATCCAGGCAGTCATAGAAACCAAGAAAGCTTGGTTTTGAAAGCTTGTCTTGAATTCAAACTCAGAACTCAAGGACTATATCCTTCCCCCACATTTCAACCAACACCCAAATGCTTGCCAAAGCCCCAAATGACAAACGCTTGTTAGCCAAGAGTGGAATATTGTGATCCATTGTTATAACACAAAAGATTCTGCCAATGAAAGGGGAAAAATTCGCTCACTCAAATAAAAAAGCGTATGTCAAGGGACCAGTCAACATTTCCTAAGAGGTTCAAGGAACTAAATCACTGGGAATTCGAAAAAGTGAACATTCAAACAAACTCAAATCTGGTCTACATCTCTAGGACAACACTGGCAGTTCCAGAGGGCACAGGGCACTTTAAATGGCAACAGTATTCTACAGTTTACCTCAAACATAAAAATAAAACAACAAAAAAAACAGGGATAGCAAAGAACAAGCCAGGTAGGAAAACTCTCCTGGAGCTTGAACTCAGAGCCCTGGCACTGTTCCTGAGCTTCTTTTGCCCTACCTCTTAAACCATAGTGCCAATTCCCGCCTTTTCTGTTTATGTGGTTATGAGGAATCGAACCCAGACCTTCATGCATGCTAGGCAAACATTCTACCACTAAGCCACATTCTCAGCCCATTTCTTTGGAAGATCATTTGTTAGTAAATTGTCACCGGTGGGTTTCTTGGGTGGCCACCCCAAGTGAATCCCCACCATCTCAAACCTCAGCAAGAGGGCTTCTGCCCAGGTCTCCTCATGAATGGCACTTCTTCAGTTCTTCCACCACCTCTTGGGGATCCGGAAACTTGAGTTTGCGAGGAGGCCCCTTCTTAATCCCAGTCCAGAGCTGGGCGCCTGGGAATGGACCCGACAAAACAAAGTTAGGGTAGGTGTGAACACTTCTCCAGAAACACCCGCTGCCTTCGCCGTTGGAAACTCCCCACTCCCCTTCCTCCCAGACCCGCGCCCCACTCACTGCGGCCGTCCGGGCGCCGCAGCGTCACCTCGAAGCTGCCCCTGCGGGGCTTGGCGGGGTTCACCTCCACCGGCAGCCCGGGGGCCGCCTGGCGCAGCGCCTGGCGCACGGCCTCGGCATTGCGCCCATAGACCCGTCAGCTCGTGCTGGGGAGGGAAGAAAGGCTGGAGAGGGGGGACCCCGAGCCCGAGAGCCCTCTGCCCCGCTGCGGCGGCCCTCCAGGCCCCTCACCAGTGTTCAATGACGACGACCGCGGCCTCCGCGGCCTCCCCGCCAGCCGCCACTTTCTCTCGCTTATCCGCCGGGTCGACCCCCGCGGCCTCGGCCTTCCGCTTCCTCCCGCGAGGAGCCATGGCGCCGACCAGACGGCCGGGAGCGGGGGCCCAGCTGATAAAGGGTGCGTCCGCTGAGGAAGAGCCCAGCAGCTCAATGGGTCCCGAACCCCAGCTCCCCAAAGCAGACCGCTTCCAAGTGAGCACAAAGCCCGGGCCCGGGAACCCACGTGGGCTGGAGGCGGGGCCTCGGGCCCGGGCGCCCACGTGGGCTGGAGGCGGGACCGCAAACCCGGGCGCAACCACTGCAGTGGAGGGGCCGCCGCGGCAGCTCCGGAGTGAGTCATTCCGCTCTAGGCAAGGGGGGCGGGGGGAGGGCGCGGGGTCGCGGAGGTTGCTCTGGGCGTGCATTGAGGGTCTGAAATGCACCCTCCTTTCTATCGGCGTTCTCAGTACCTCCGCCGCACTCCAAAACCCTTCCCCCTGCGGTCGGTAGATCACTCCCAAACTAAGATGCAACCAGGCGTGTCCTTCCTCGTTAGGAATTAGGCTTCAAACCCTACCCCAGCCAAAAAGTATGTTTAATAAAGAACGAAAAATAAAAAGCATTTAGGTGGAGTGGCCGGTGCCCCAAGGCCCAGATCCTCCCAGGCAGAGGCGGAAAGCTCCTGAGAGGTCAGTCAGGGCATCGCACGCCTGCCTGAGGCGGGTTAGATCGAAAGCAAGCCGAAACCCACCTGTCCAGCCCTAGAGGACACCCAGTTCTTTCTCCTCCCCCTATTGAGATTAAAAGGGACCAACGTGTGAGAATAATGCGAGGAAACGGAAATTATATTCTTTTTAGCAAATAAAGAAGGCCATTTAGAAGAAGTTGGGACCAGGAAGCAACTAACCTACTAGCTTAAACTTTCTTCATTTAAATGCTAAATTACAAGGACTGAGGTAACACAAAGGAGCAGGCCTTTTTTGAAATGGTAATTTGACATCGCTAAATGAGCAGAGACATCCCACTATTTTAAACACTAGGTAACACCCACCAGGGCTTCCCAGAATGAATGCTCAAGGAGCAGCTTGACCTCAAGAACCACCTGTATTCTCCCCTCCCCCCTCAGAAACAAAGGCTGAACTTAGCATTTTGTCATGTTGAGGCTCCAACTCCTACTTCCAGCAATGGGGAGCAGGAAATATTTCTCTAAACCCCTTGCTTCACCACATTGCATTGGTGTGTCTTTATTCAGTTCTTTGATGGGGTAGTCAAGAATCTGGGATCATCACCTCTGTGACCACCCATTGGTAACACTCCCACTCCAAAATAAGTGAAAAATGACAGGGTTGGAACTGTATACCTCAGTGGAAGTAGGAAGGGGCTGGAAGTATATTGCTCAGAGAACCACACAAGACTCAAAGGACAATCCCACTCTCTTTATTATGCAAAACCCTTCCTCTGAATCCCCTCCTAAGGGGGAGGGCTTGATCAATACTATTTTCAAAGATGAAAACTCTGTGGTTAAAGGTTTCTTCTTGGGATTACTGACAAATTTGGGCTTAAATATTTTTAATGCCGCAGATGAAGCCACAAAGGCCTAAGGAAAGCAAGGGTGCTTGTGGAAGCATTCTTGAGGAAGCATTCTTAGTGTTCTATATTCTGGCCACCTAGCATTAGGGTTTAGTCTAGCCTAAGATGAACAGGTCCACAAGGAGAAACAATGAAACCACAGACTGAAGATATCCTGAGTGGTGGATAGCTTTTACACACTGACCTAACGTGGAGGTTCCCTCGTTTCCTTCCTTCTCCACCATGAGATCTCAAGGCCCTGGCCCAGCAAGGAATGCCTTCCAGAAGGGTCCTTAACAAGTTCCCCCATAGCCTATTTAAAATCAGAAACAGCCCCTGTCCTACCCAAGCACAGCCAAACAAGAGAAACAAAAGGCTGTGGCCTTAGGCCAAGATCTGTGGTACAGCAGGAGCTCGGCCTCCAAGGTGCCAGAATTGATGGGAGAGGATGCAAAGCCAGTGAAAGCTCCTACTTGTCCTTCTTGCTTTCTTTACGTGGCACTGTGGTAAGAGTGGGGGCCACAGATTCCTCCTCCTCCGGGATCTGATCTCCACCCTTGGATAACTTCTTGGCTCGATGGTAGAGCTCATTCAGGTTAAATTCACGAATCACATTCTCCTGTGCAACAGAGATACACACTTCAGGATTTGGCTTTGAAGACCTGGCTCTGAGCTTGAGAAGCAAGTATTGAGTTACAGTCTAGGGACACGGGAGGAAGTTTGCCCTAATCAAACGTTCCTCTTCTTTAGGAATCCCAAAAGACAACTAAAATACTATCAATTATACCTACATGCAATTGCAAAACAATCCTGTGAGCCAGGAGTTACTGCCTCCAATTTACCAAAGGAACTTTTAGGGGCATTAGAGACTAAGTCTTGTTTCTGGTTTGGTTTAGTTTGTTTTTCAAGACAAGGGTCTCACTGTATAGCTAAAGCTGGCCAGGAGCTATGTATTTTCCAGCTTTTTTTTTGTTGTTGTTGTTGGCTGGTCCTGGAGGTTGAACTCAGGGCCTGGGCTGTCCCCAAACCTCTCTGTGCTCAAGACTAGTGTTCTACCACTTGAGCCACAGCACCACTTCCAGTTTTTTCTGTTTATGTGGTACTGAGGAATCAAACCTAGGACTACATGCATGCTAGATGAGCACTCTAGCACTAAACCACATTCCCAGTCCCTCCAGCTATTCTTGAACTCAAGATTCTCCCTCAGCCTCCAGGATGCTTGGATTAAAGTGTTCCACCAGGGCTAGGAATGTGGCTTAGCCATAGAGAGCTTGCCTAGCATGCATGAAGAAGCCCTGGGTTCAATTCCTCAGCACCACACACACAGAAAGCCAGAAGTGGTTCTGTGGCTCAAGAAGTAGAGTGCTAGCCTTGAGCAAAAAAAAAAGCCAGGGACAATGCTTATTAGGCCCTGAGTCGAAAGCCCCAGGATTGGCTTAGTGATCTTTACTGATAACTGTTCTAGACTACTAGAAGGATGACATGTAACATAAATTTTCTGAGTGAATAAGTGAGGTCTAGTAACTAATTTAGATCCTCACAGCTATTAAGCAAATGGCAGAGCTGGGAATCAAATCCAGGTTAGGCTTAAAGTCCACTATTCTGTCCTTTTCCAAACCACTTCAGGGTACCTCAGAGAAGGTCCAAGAGACAGCTCGTCCTTTCTTGTCAATCTGTGGCCGCCGCATTACCTCCTTGCCACCTTGGAACAGGATCAGGGTGGGGAGTTGTTTGGTGAGAGGTGATGTGCTCACTTTGTACCTACAAGGCCCAGAAAGGAATCTTAAGTACACCTGTACACATTGCTCAAAGCAAATCCCTGCTCAGACCCTCTGCCAAGCTCTTCACATACCGCGTACTAACATCAGTGTAGCGTCCGACATCCACTTTCCCAAAATTTAGTCCAGTGCAGTTATACCTAAGAATATATTATTAACATACTAAAAAAAAAGAAACATGGGTCAAGATGAGTAGAAATATAGGCATTTGGGGATAAGAGAAAAATCTTTGGTTGCAAGGTGCAAAACCATAGCCAAAATTGAGGGGGAAGTGCATTTCAATTTCCACCATCCCTCTATCTACTCACTTGAGGGAGAGGTCTGCGTAGATGGGAGCAAATGACTGGCAATCGTTAGACCAATTGGCAAAGAACTCCACAATCCAAGTGACCTTCTTGTCCCGCTCCAGTTCTTCCTGCCACACAAATGGAATAAACGGGGCGGCGTGATCACCTGGGCACCTGGAACTATTCAGACCTTAGTCAAATTCCTCATCCCAGCTCCCCTCTCTCTAAGCTCCCACAATAAACTACACCTCTGACTTCCATTTGGAAGTACTATGGCTCTTCCTAGTGAGCAGAGAGCACAAAATAGACAAACCAGGGCCCCAAGAAATGGAAAGTAAGAACACTCACATCGATGGTTTTATCACTGAAGTATTTGATATACTCAGGGCCCATATACAGAGGAGGTTTGCAGGTCATCAGAAACACTGAATACAGAAAAAAGAGGTCAGAGGGAAAAGCTTATTAGGCTTTACTTAGAAGATTCACTTTTAGACCAGCTCAAGGATTTAAGTCACTAAAGGATCTACATCTTGGCTGGGAAGGTGGTTTGGCAGTAGAGTGCTTGCCTAGCATGCATGAAACCCTGGGTTTGATTCCTCAGTATCACAGAAACAGAAAAAGCTGGAATTGGTGCTGTGATTCAAGTGGTAAGAGTGCTAGCCTTGAGCAAAAGAAGCTCAGAGATAGTGCCCAAGCCCTGAGTTCAGGCGCCATGACTGGCAAGAAAAAAAGAAGAATCTACACTTGCAGACATGTAGACCACTGACAATCCCTTCCTCTTAAAAAATCAGGTGTTAGATACAAAAGAACACTACCTAAAATGGGGGGGGGCAAGGAGAAAAGGGTTAATGAGTAAAAAGGGGGGGGAATACAGACAAGAATCTAATGTATATACTAACTACAAAAGGAAGCAGAGTGAAGGGTGGGTAAGGGAAGGATGGATAAGAATGTTGAAAGGAGTGACATTGATCAAGATATATTCTATCCATAAACTACTTTGTTAAATGGCAACTCTTTTGTACAATTACTTAAATATAACAATAAAGCCAGGCATCAGTGACTCATGTCTGTAATCCTAGCCACTCAGGAGGTGAGATCTGAGCTTCAAGATTCAAGCCAGGGTAGTAAAATCTGTGAGGCTCTTATCTCCAATAAACTACCAAAAGAGCCAGAAGTGGGGCTGTGGCTCAAGTGATATTGCACTAACCTTGAGCAAAAGAAGCTCAAGGACAGCACCAGGATTCAAACGCCAGGACTGGGGGAAGGAAAGGAGAAAAAAAAGATAATAAAAAGAAAAAATTGAAACTGGGTCCTCCAACTTTTGTCAACAGTCTTACAAAGAGCTCATACAATAAAGGCAAGTTTCCTCACCTATGCAGAGAGTGATGTAAAGAAGTCCCATTCGAATATCCAGGCGGAAGAAAAGAATTGCATTTGCCACTTTACTAAACATGAAGATGTTGCCTACGTGTTGCTCCACAGTGACTGAAACAGAGAGATACTGTAGGTCAGGCTGAGTTGCAGGTTCCTCTATCCTATGTCCCCCCTTTGACATGGGAGGAGGATGTATGAGATGTATGTATGAGTTCAACACCAAATTCAGCCTTGGCATACAATTAGGAGTATGTTCAGCAGATTAATTCCCTTCTTCTGATATGACATGAAAGAAAGCACTCTCAGAGGGCATTAGGTCTAACCCTGATAGACTAAGAAGCAGACTGGACTTACTTGACCTTCGATTCTTCATCATCACGATGGCACTAAGAAACATCAGGATCTCTACTTCTCTCTGGAACAGAATCAATAACAGGAAAGCATCAAACAGAGCTGATGGGAAGAAAAGGAGGTAAGTGATCCAAACAGGGAATGGTGATAATAAAGAAGGAACTGGAGTTGGCTAGGGCGAGGTGGGGAAAACAAGTCAGAAGAGCTAGGTCAGGCTCTAGCCCTGTCACAGATAGGCAAATCTTTTAACCCCCGAGCTTTGGTTTCTTTTCTCTCTCTCTCTACCTATCTTTCTCTTTTTATTTTTTGAGCCAGGATCTCATATGTAACCCAGGCAGGCCTCCCTCTAACTCCCACTCCTCCAGTCTCAGCCTCCTAAGCACTGGGATTACAGTTATGTACCACCATATCAAGCAGGTTTTCTTGACTAAATACTATTTCAAAATGCTATTGTTTGGGCTGGGGATATAGCCTAGTGGCAAGAGTGCCTGCCTCGGATACACGAGGCCCTAGGTTCGATTCTCCAGCACCACATATGCAGAAAACGGCCAGAAGCGGCGCTGTGGCTCAAGTGGCAGAGTGCTAGCCTTGAGCGGGAAGAAGCCAGGGACAGTGCTCAGGCCCTGAGTCCAAGGCCCAGGACTGGCCAAAAAAAAAAAAAAAAAATGCTATTGTTTTTGCTCAAAGCCAGCTAGCTCTGTAAAACTTCAGACAGAGCTCCACTACCAGCTTTTTGATAACAAACTGGAATAAGTCATGGACTTTCCTGCTCTGACTGGCTTTGAACCATCAGTCCTCAGATCTCAGCCACCTGAGTAAATAGGATTACAGGCAAGAGCTACTTGTGCCTGGCTGGCTAAATTACACTTACACATAAAGATACCTTTGTTTCATTTTTGCTTTCTAATGCTAGGGATGAAAACTAGAGCCCGCCCCTCCCCCCCAGAAATGCACTCTACCACTGAGCTATACACACATCCTCATTTTTCCTAATGTTTTGGCCTTTTGAGATAATGTCTTGCCATATATCTTAGGCTGGCCATAAAGTTGTGATCGTTTGCCTTGTCTCTTTGAGTGCTAGAATTACAAATGGCACCCCCCAAACCTATATCCATTCCACTTTACTATCCACTTTAACTCAACCACAATAATATTATCATGCTGTGTCATACGGTCCGGAAACTCTTGGAATCTCTGGAGTGATGCATCTTTTGGATGCTGTTGTAGTTTGGATCTCTGCCCCTCCCCCTACAGGACCAACAAGGTCTATAATGCCCAAGTTGATCTCAAACTCCGAGGCTCAAATGATGCTACTTTACCTCAACTTTCTTGCGTTAGATATACTTTCCTCTTTGTCGGCGGTGGAGCTTGAACTCAGGACCTGGGCGCTGTCCCTGAGCTCTTCAGCTCAAAGTTAGAGCACTACCACTTGGGCCACAGCGCCAGTTTCGGTTTGATAAAGAGTCTCACAGACTTTCCTGCCCCGGCTGGCTTTGAACCACGATCCTCTGATCTCACCCTCCTGAGTAGCTAGGATTACAGGTGTGAGCCACCTGCGCCCGGCTATAATCTTAATCTTTTTGGGGAGAATTTTTTTAATTAGCATACATTAGCTGCATATTCAGTTTCATGTGACATTTCCACACATGTATAAATGTACCCCCAATTAACCGTTTTACCCACCCTCCTATATTCCCCCTTCTCAATAACCAATGTTATGTACTTCATTTTCCAATTTCCCAAATCAGTACATCAAGAATTGTCCAGGAAAACAATAACTAGCTATTAGCTGGGCACCGTTGGCTCACGCCTATCAACCTAGCTGCTCAGGATCGTGGTTCGAAGCCAGCCCGGGCAGGCAAGTCCATAAGACTTTTACCTACAATTAACTGACTTTAGTGGAGCCTGTGGCTCAAGTGATAGAGTGCTAGCCTAGGTGAAAGTGCTCAGGGAAAGCGCCCAGGCCCTGAGTTCAAACCCCAGGACTGGCACACGTACCCCTAAAAAAAAAATCTCAAGGTGTCTACAGAAAACTGAGCCCCGAAAGTCTCAGGTGCCCCCGCAAAAGCAGAAACAGTCAAGGTCGTGGGCTACTAAGCCAGGGGGCGCTCACCCAGTCAAAGTCACACGGGTTGCCATCTTCGCGCTGGGTAGGGAGACCGTTGCACAGCGGCGGTAGTTTCCTCACGAGCAGGAAGGCAGCGGAGAGCAGGGCAGACAGAAGGCAGTAAGGGCGGGCCAGCCATCGTGAAAGCCGCGGCACGGAATAGATCAGAGCAATGAGAGGCGCCAGAACCGCCATCTTCCAGGCCCCAGCGGCCCAGCCGCACTCTGGCGTCTGCAGGTCTGGTTCCGCCTCCCTCACTTAGGAAGGTTTTTCTATTGGGTCAAATCTCAGAAGCACAGGCTCCGGACCCGGAAGTGGATATGATGGGCTGTATTGGTAGGTCAAGACTGCAGAGGGGCATTTGATAGTTTATTGGACGACCTGCCCGTCGCTTTTGCAAGTGAGTCATTCGATTGGGTATTTTTCAGCGAAGATAAGGTTACCTAGCACTTCCGGAACGTTCTCGCAGAGCGACGGAAATAGTTGCGGGAAGAGGGGAGGTGGAGCCTGAACTATCCAATCACAGGAGATCGCTACGGGAAGTGGGCGGCACGTGGTGAGAGGACTGTCCAATTAAAAGCACTAACGCCAGGCGCCGAGACAGTGCCTGGGCCGAGGGGACGATGGAGAATTTCACGGCGCTGTTCGGAGCTCAAGCCGACCCACCACCGCCCCCAAGTGCATTAGGCTTCGGACCAGGGAAGCCTCCACCTCCACCTCCTCCTCCTCCTGGCGGAGGTCCTGGGACGGCCCCCCCTCCAGCTGCGACTACGGCTGCCCCGGGAGCAGATAAATCTGCAGCTGGTTGTGGCCCTTTCTACCTCATGAGGGAACTGCCAGGTGAGTACTTAGGCCTGGACGAAGCCAACCAATCGTCTTAGAGCTCTCAGGTGGTGGGCGTGGCTATCACTGGAGAGGTTGAGGGGTAACTTAGGCAACAAGTTCAAAGTCGGAAGATTAGAATTAAGGGATGACTTGAACTCTTGGGATCGCTGGGTTTGGGGCGGAGGGAGTAGGGGTGGGGGGGGTGGAGCATCCCTGCAGTTGGCTTTCACTAAATCTGGCCTCCGTCACTGACGTTTGCTATTTTGTGACTACCCAAAAGTAGGATCCAGGATTGAGTTTGGAACTTGAGAGGCCTGAATTTTGTTGTTGTTGTTGTTGTTGTTGTTGTTTGTTTGTTGATGTTTCCTTATGTTGGTACTAGGGTCTGAACTCAGGGCCTGGGCACTGACCGTAAGCTTCTTTTGCTTAAGGCCACCGCCCTACCACTTGAGCCACAGCTCCACATAAGGCTTTTTTGGGGGGAGATGGGGGTTTCAATTGGAGATGACTCAACCCCCCACTGGCCTTGAACCATGATCCTCACATTTTAGCCCCCTGTGTAGCTAGAATAACAGGTGTAAGCCACCAGTGGCGCCCTACAGAGGCCTAAGGTTTTAGGTTCAAGTCTTCCACAAATTTGTTTGGGACAAATTGCCTACCTTACCAATGACTCAACCATTCTTCTTTTCAAAAAAGGATTACATGGGGTCTGGGAATATGGCTTAGTAGTAGTGTGCTTGCCCAGCAGGCACAACGAAGTCCTGGGTTTGATTCCTCAGTACCACATACACAGAAAAAGCCAAAAGTGGCACTGTGGCCCAAGTGGTAGAGCACTAGCCTTGAGCAAAAGAAGCTCAGAGACAGAGCACAGGCCCTGAGTTCAAGGTCCAGGACTCAAGCAAAAAAAAAAGGGGGGGGGGGAAACTGCATAGGATGCAATTACCAGCACTTCTAGCAGTTTTATTGTTATTTAGCACTATATAACCTAAGCATTGTTAAACGTGATAAGACTGATGAGATGCAGAGCTTTTGAAGTTTTCTTGTCAGCATTAGAGGTGATGTGTAAACAATATAAATCCAATATTGGTTTAATAATATGAGGAGAAAATAAATAGTTGTAGAACTATTTTAAACTAGAATGAACACAGAACTTTCAAGTAGATAACATTTGAGTGAAAACCATGCATAAACTGACAGACAAATAGTTCTAGATCAAGAAAAGAGATCAGAAGTCCTGTTGGGACAAAAGATTGAGATATCTGAGGTACAGAAAACCCTTTAGATCCCAGTGAAGACTGCTATGAGATAAAGTACAACGGAAAGGCCAAGGTCTTCATAAAGCATTTAAAATCCAAAGGGAGGCAGCAGCTCATGCCTGTAATCCTAGCTACTCAGGAGGCTGAGATTTTTTTTTTCCCCCAGTCCTGGGCCTTAGACTCAGGACCTGAGCACTGTTCCTGGCTTCTTTTTGCTCAAGGCCAGCACTCTGCCACCTGAGCCACAGAGCCACTTCTGGCTTTTTCTGTATATGTGGTGCTGGGGAATTGAGCCCAGGGCTTCATGTATACAAGGCAAGCACTCTTGCCACTAGGCCATATCCCCAGCCCAGGAGGCTGAGATTTGAGAATCTCCATTCAAGGCAGCATGAGCAGGAAAGTCCAAGAGACAGTCATCTTCAATTAACCACCAAAAAGCCAGAAGTGAAGCTGTATCTCTAGTAGTAGAGTGCTTTCCTTGAGCACAAAAGCTCAAGGACAGTGTCCAAGCTCTTAGTTGCCCCAGGACTAACACACACACACACACAAAATCCAAAGGAAAGCCATTTTTACACAGGCCACTTAACATAAGTCATTTTAACAGTCATATTTACTTATTTTAAATTATTTAAGTGGGTAAGTGAAGAACGAATTTTGTTTTTGTTTTTGTCTGTCGTGGGGGCTTGAATTCTGGGCCTGGGCACTGTCCCTGAGCTCTTCAGCTCAAGGCTAGCACTCTATCATTCAAGCCCCAGCGCCACTTCCATATGTGAAGAATGAAAGGTAAGAGAACCAATCCAAGGTTAACATTCATTCATGCAGGAAATAACTGGTTTCACTCAGGTCTTAGCAGTGGAGAGGTGATGCAGGACGCCTGTCATAGGCAGAGCTGAGAGCTGACAGGAATGAAGGACTGCAAGTAGAAGTGAAGGAGGAAGAAGAATTGAGAGCAACGTGTAGGATTTCAGCAGGGATATTTTGGGGGCGGAAGTCTAGGGGAGACTAGGAAGATGAAGTTCAAGGAGCTGGAAACTTGTTTTAGACCTCCTAAGTCTCCAGAATACCTTTCATTCATCCCAAGCTTTACTGCCACATCATGACTTGAGGGAAATGACAAGTACCTTGAAATTTACAACACACTAATGTGTGACAGCATTTGGAAACACAGTCCCTGGGTGTTAGTGGATCATGCCTGCAATCCTAGTTACTTAGGCTGAGATCTGAAGATTGTCATTTGAAGCTAGTCCAAAGCAAGCAAGAAAGTCAGTGAGACTCTTAGCTCCAATTAATCATCCCAAAAAGTGTCAGACTTTAGCAGAAAAAGCTAAGGGATAGCACCCAGGACTTGAGTTCAAGCCCCAGTTCTGGCACCAAGAAAACAATAAAGAAAAGAAAAAAGTCTTAGAGATAGGAATAACTTTCTGTACTTTATAGCTGGGAAAAAAAAACATAAGTATAAAGAGAGTGGCTGTTTTTTTAACTGATGATTGGTGTCCACTAGCAATTTCTTTAACCTTTATTTTGTCTTACCAATTCTGATCCTTCCTATTTTTGATTTATGTCAAACACATCCTTTTTTTTATTAATTAAATTTTGTTGACAAGATGTTGTGCAAAAGGGGTACAGTTACATAATAAGGTAGTGAGTACATTTCTTGTGATATCTTACACTCTCATTTTTCTTTCCCTTCCCTAGATCAGGTAGGCATATATACAATACCCAGTGTACCAAAATCATACAGAGTAACCATGTAGCGTACGCCAAAGGAAATTCACCTAGAACTTTAAATGTAATGTCAACAATAGAATCCTCCTGTGTCCTTCTCTTGGAGTTGTTTTTGCTTATCCTCATCTTATATGATCATATGTTCATAGCTGTTGAGCTGTTGTGATCCACTGATAGGTCTACTCTAGACCTAAGTTAGTTAATGTAAGGTCGCTGACTCAAACTTGTGGAAATACCATTTGAAAAGAAGTTTGTTGTTTCGCAGACCAGGTCTCTACTGTCCTCCCCCACCCTAACAGTCATATATATCAAGAAGGCCATGCCCATGGGCTGGGGATATAGCCTAGTGGCAAGAGTGCCTGCCTCAGATACACGAGGCCCTAGGTTCGATTCCCCAGCACCACATATACAGAAAACGGCCAGAAGCGGTGCTGTGGCTCAAGTGGCAGAGTGCTAGCCTTGAGCGGGAAGAAGCCAGGGACAGTGCTCAGGCCCTGAGTCCAAGGCCCAGGACTGGCCAAAAAAAAAACAAAAAAAGAAGGCCATGCCCCTTTGTTCTCTGTGTTCTAGGCTTGTCTCGCTCAACATTATTTGTTCAAGTTCTGACCAGTTCCCTGCGAATACCAATATGTTATCATTTCTAATCGCTATGTAGTATTCCATTGTGTATGGGTACCACATTTTTGGGATCCATTCATCTGTAGAGGGGCATCTGGGTTGTTTCCATATTTTGGCTGTTGTGAATTGTGCAGCAGTGAACATGGATGTGCAGATGTCTTTTTGATATCCTGAGACCTGTTGTTCAGGATGGATGCCTAGGAGTGGTATGGCTGGGTCATAGGGTATGTCTATGCTGAGCTTTTTGAGGAACCTCCATACTGTTCTCCAAAGTGGTTGTGCTAATTTGCACTCCCACCAGTAGCAAACACATCCTTTCTGAGCAAATGTTGGGCATGGTAGGAGTGGGAAAAGTGATGAGAAAGGGAGAGAGATTAATGAACTTGGTCTTTACTTTTTGATTTCTTTTAATTTTATTTTAATTAAGGATGCACAAATATGCCTTAATCGTGATTCTATTTCTTGGGTTTTGTGTTATTGTTTGTTGTGCTGGTCCTGGGGCTTGGGCTCAGAACACAGCTCTGAGCTTTTGTGCTCAAGGCCATCACTCTACCACTTGAGCCACAGCTCCACTTCCTGCCTTTTTTGTGATTAATTGGAGATAAGAGTCTCATGGACTTTCCTGTGCTGGCTGGCTTTGAACCTTGATCCTCAGATCTCAGAGTCCTAAATAGGATTATAGGAGTGAGCCATTTCTTTCTAGCCTTCTTTCTTTCTATACATTTTTTTAATGATGCTGGGTATCACATGCTAGGCAAGCACTCATCATGGAAATACATATATTCTCAGTCCCACTGAGATTTTTGAGTTGAAGAATACACCTTTCTGTGGCTTAGTGGTAGAGTGCTTGCCTAGTATGCATGAATCCTTGGGCTACATTCCTCAGTACCACGACAGGGAAAAAAAAATAGAAATGGCACTGTACCTCAAGTGGTGGTAGAGTGCTAGCCTTGACCAAAAATGAAGCTCAGGGACAATGCCCAGGCCCTGAGTTCATGCCCCAAGACTGGCAAATAAGTAAATATGTAAATAAATAAATAACATAACTATCTGGAGCTGGGTTCCAGTGGCTCAATCCTGTAATTCTAGTTACTTGGGAGGCTAAGATCTGAAGGTTGAGGTTTGAAGCTTGGCAGAAGTCTGTGAGACTCTTAATCTCCAATTAACCACCAAAAAGCCAGAGGTAGAGCTGTGCTCAAATGGTAGAATATTAGCCTTGAGTGCAAAGCCCTAAACAAGAGCACAAGGCCTTAAATTCAAGCCCCAGTAGGAGCACAAAAAAAAAAAAAAAAAGAAAGAACTACACATAGAGGAAAAGTACTTGGTAATAAATATGTGAGTAATGCGTGCACCACGTTGTAACTAGCAACACATGAATGGACAGGACATTGTCTATGCAGCCCAGGGTTACAGTTCGGAACCTTAGTTTTTTCCCAGGTGAATGATTATAAAGCACTTTTGTCATTTGTACCCTGTGTGCCCATAATTATTGATGAAGTTGTAGATTATATATTTTTACCTCAGCTCGTTAGTCCTTCACTGTTAAGTTTATATTCTTTGGAAATAGGTCAGTCATACGATATCTGTCAATAATGCCTTAATGTGTATCTTTTTTTGTTTGTTCTAGTACTAGGGCTTGAAGTCATTGCCAGGGCACTGTCCCTGATCTTTTTTGCTTAAAGATGACTTTCTACCACTTGAGCTACACTTCCAGCTTCTTTTGTGGTTAATTGGAGATAAATCTCAGACTTTTCTTCCAACTGTGATTCTCTTACCTCAGCTTTCTGAGTAGCTGGAATTACAAATGTGAGCCACTGGCACCCAGCCTGCTAGAACATTTGATGAAAAGTATTCAGAACACTGCAGTAGTGAGTGTCACCTAAGTTGTTCTGATTAGTCTAAGGAGAGTGGAGGGTGTTTCAGTGAGCTAGAACAATTTCCATCTCTGCCTACTTGGACTTTTGCCTTCTCCCCTTTCCTCCATTCTATAGTACTATAATTTTAGTGTTTATTACATTATCAGGTGGGAGGTAGGGAGACTCACAAAGTAGCCCAGGCTGTCCTTGAAATCCCAGACCTGGGCTGGGGATATGGCCTAGTGGCAAGAGTGCTTGCCTTGTATACATAGGCCCTGGGTTCAATTCCCCAGCACCACATATACAGAAAACGGCCAGAAGTGGCGCTGTGGCTCAAGTGGCAGAGTGCTAGCCTTGAGCAAAAAGAAGCCAGGGACAGTGCTCAGGCCCTGAGTCCAGGCACCAGGACTGGCCAAAAAAAAAAGAAATCCCTGACCTCCTGAGAGCTTGGTTTGACCAGTGTGCCCACCCTGGCAATCTCATTATATTACTGTGTGACTGCCCCCTAGCTCAAATTGAGTGGACCAGATGTGTTTCAGATTTCAGGGTTTTTCAGATTTGGGAATATTTGCAGATTTTTCCCAGGTAAACATCCCTAATTTGAAAATCAGAATGTTCTAAAAGTTTTTTGGTAGTACCAGCATTTGGAGTCAGGGCCTTGTGCTTAGTAGGTAGGTGCTCTCCCACTTGCCCCATGCCTCTAGTCAATGCCCTACACCCTCAGCCCTTTTTGCCCTTTGAGGGTGTGGGGGTACCAGTCCTGGGGCTTGAACTCAGGGCCTTAACACTGTCCTTGAGCTTTTTCACTCCTGGCTAGCACTCTTCCACTTAAGGCACAGCTCCACTTGTGGCTGTGTGTGTGTGTGTGCATACGCATGCACACACTTAATTGGAGATAAGAATCTCACACTTTCCTGCCCTGGCATTGAACTGCTATCCTCAGACCTCAGCTTGAGTATCTAGGATTACAGCTGTAAGCCACCAGTGCCCAGCTTTATTTTTGAGTTAGGGTCTTGGTGATTTTGTGCAGACTGGCATGGACCTCCTACAGCTGGCATGACAGGCCTGTGCTATCACATAAGCAACAAGTGAGATGTGGTCTCACTTGCTTTTGGTATGAGCTGACCTTAAACCATGACCCTCCCATCGGATATCTTGGCTACCTGATTAGCCTGGGGTTTCAGGAGTGAGTCACCATACCTGCATGATTGTCATGTAGAGCTCAAAGAATTGCAGATTCCAAGTTTCCAAACTTCAGGTTTTCATATTAGGGTATGTTCACCTGCATTTAGTTTTGCTCAGTTTCTTACAAGTCAATTTAAAATTCTGTAATGCTTCCAGTTTCCTATGTAGGTTAAAATAGTCCTTCACTGTCCCTTTTGATCGATGACAGAAAAAGAATCTCTCCTTTTGGTACTGATTTCCTTTTTTTAACTCTGTGTTCTCTAGGTAGCACAGAGTTGACGGGCAGTACCAACCTGATCACACATTACAAACTGGAACATGACTATAATAAGTTCTGTGGAAAGAAGGTGAAGGAGAAGCTAAGTAACTTTCTGCCCGACCTGCCAGGGATGATTGATCTGCCGGGTTCCCATGATAACAGCAGCCTCCGCTCCCTCATTGAGAAGCCTCCTATTCTTAGTAGTTCTTTTAATCCTATCACAGGGACCATGCTCTCTGGCTTCCGCCTCCACACTGGCCCGGTGAGTCTCCTATTGGGGAGGAAGGTGGCAAACAGGGAGGCCTAAAAAGCATGGTGGTGGCTTTCTATCCAAGTCTGCTCCTTTGTAATTTACTGAGAGGTAGGTTTCTGCATAGGATCTCCAGGTGAACAGACTCACCTAACCTTCCTTTGGTTCCTTCAGCTGCCAGAACAGTGTCGTCTGATGCATATTCAGCCTCCCAAGAAGAATAAGCATAAGCACAAACAGAGCCGTACCCAAGATCCTGTCCCCCCAGGTAAGAAGCAGTGCTATTTATAGCAAGAGTACTGTCTGCTTTGGTCTTTCAGTTAAATGCAGTTAAGTATCTTTTAGGAGCCCTGAACTCCCAAATCTTCCTGCGTAAGGAATTGGCATACCAGGGTCTCTTAGGTAAGTAGGGATTTAGCACAGAGATGGGTTTTTTTGGTTGGTCATGGGGCTTGAACTCTGTGCTGGGGCACTGTCCGAGCGCTTCAGCTCAAGTCTAGCACTCTACCACTTTGAGCCACAGTGCCACTTCCAGTTTGTCTTATCATTAATTGGAAAGTCTCAAAGACTTCCTGCCCAGGCTGGCTTTGAACCTGATCCTCAGATCTCAGCCTCCCAAGTAGCTAGGATTACAGGTGTGAGTCACCAGTATCTGGCTATATCTTTTAAAAAAATTTTTTTAATTATCTTCAAGCCTCTGTATCCTTTATATCCATCTGGAAAAAAGCAGCTGCCGCGGACATGAGATTATCCCGCAGAATTTTGAGTATATACAGCGGCAGAGAATTTCAAGCTGTACAAGTTAACAGGCCTCTGTTTCCTACAGAAACACCATCTGATTCAGATCACAAGAAGAAGAAGAAGAAAAAAGAAGAGGATCCTGAACGGAAAAAGAAGAAGAAAGAGAAGAAGAAAAAGAAGGTATGTGGAAGCCTAGTGCTACAGCCCAGTGAGTCTACCTATCTCACCCTTAATTATTCCTTTGCTTCAAGTGGGATTCTGGACTGAACACCCAGGGCAAGTTGGTTTTTTCTTGTACAGAACTGGCCAAGGCTAGTTTCTGAATTTTCTAACTCCTTTTCCTCTCCTCCCAGAACCGACACAGTCCAGACCACCCGGGTATGGGCAGCTCCCAGGCCAGCAGCAGTAGCAGCCTCCGCTAACAGAACCACTGGACGTTGTCAGGTCGACTTTTCCTGCTGTACTGAACCTGCTGACACAAGCTGTCTCCCAGACTCTGGGACACTGCCTTTGGGACACCTAGCAGCTGGTACCGAGGCCAGCTCCTGCTGTGCTTGATGGAGGTCAAGATCAATACATACTAGAAGGCAATGGTTTTGAAAGGCTCAGCCAGTTGGCTTCCTCATGGATATTTCCCCCTCTCCCAGGGAGCTATTTCTTTCCACTTTTGTGCTATTTGTCTGATTTCAGGACTTGTTAGGGACTTTGTTTGAAAATATTTTTTTTTTGTATTTATCAAACTGGCTGAAGTGTGGCTGCCTGTTAAGAGGTAAGTGCCTTTCTATGTGAGTCAGGGTTAAGACAAGGCATTGCTAAATTGATTTGGGTCTTGTCACTACAGTATCTCATTAGCAGGCAGTAAAACGACCACGTGAGACTGGAGACATGGTTCTAAAGTAAGGCAGAGCTTGATACTACTTTTCTAAGTAGACACATAACACACTCACTGCCCATGGTGAGGGCCAGACACCTGGATGATTTCCAAGGTCCACCTGAAGAGCTGATCCAATGAAGCTTGAACTGTGTTCTAGGTAAACTATGTGTTGAAATAGAATAGAGAACTGAAAAAGCACCAATTTACTAATGTTTATCAACAGGATTGGTTCTTAGGTCAAAAGCCTAAGATTGGGTTGAACCTCTGGCAACCAAAGATAAAGTGCTCTTGTCTTTGTAAAGAACATCTGACCTGCCTTATTCCTTAGTTCAGACAATGAAAATATTCGAAGTCATTAAAGTATTTCTAAACTTCAAAGACAGCATCAAAAGCAGCAGCCTGAGGTAGAAATGAAAATGTAAAGTAGATCCCTTTACTTTTTGGAGCAAGCTAAATAGCAGAAAACATATGCAGGGAAACATGAAGTAATGTAATATGACTTTAAATTTGATACGGACTATTAATATCTGTTGCTATATGCTATGGCTCTTCCCAGATAAATGGGCAGACAACCACTTGCTCAGCTCCTTTTAATTCTGGACTTCAGAGTATGGGTTTATATTTTAGCTCCATGGGATACAAAGGGTTCTGGAGGTTTCCTGAGATTTAGTTTCTGAGGATGCCTATTTAAAGTGAGGGTAGAACCTTTGCTTTTGACAAATAGAAGGCTGCTGCCCATATCCAGTCACCCTTGACTATACCCAAAAGGAGCCTTACTTTCTGGAGACAAAATTAAGGAACAACTCAACAAAGTTGAAAGCTAGTTCTCTATGCTTTGACAAGTTTTCATGGTTACAAAACATTCAGGAATTTCTTAATTAAATTACTCAAGTTAAAACAAGACCTGTTGTGTCCGGTTAATTTTCACTATGACCTGCCTTAAAGATGAGGTGGCAGCAGAGAGGTTTGCAAGTTTTTGTGTGCTGACTTCCCACCAGAGATCGTTCACCCTGCCTTCACCAGACAAACAACACAAGCCAGGGAAGGCTGGTTAGATCAGGATTTCTTTTTATTCCTTGTTGGTTTAAAATGGCTAATCAGAATAAAAAATAAAGGGCCTCTGTATAGAGGCTGGGGTCTTCCCTTATTTAGAGGTTAGAACCCAGGTACCCCCTCTACCCAGCACCATACTTAGGTGGGCTGAGGGGTAACCCCCAAGGGACAACCGGAGGGGCCTAGGCTTGCCACTCCTTCTCTCTATCCCATTTTTGGCATATGATGAAAAATATTGCTTTTAAAATTCTTCTCTCCTGGCCTTGGATTTTAAAATCATGTTAACTATGTAAGCCACAGGAAAGCTTTGAGGGGCTCACTGAAGAAGCCCACCCTAATCTTGTCCCCCAAGAATGGAGGATTATCCAATATTACTTCTTAAACTAGGCCAAGCTCTCTTCCTGATCCCCACCACCACCACCTGTCACAGAGCTGCAACCCCTTTCCTGGGGAAACTAGATGCCTATGAGCCTAGAAAACCAACCCTCCTCTCCAAGTGCTTCCCTCTTCTGATCAAGACCCCAGACTCACTGCTTCCCAGGTTTCTTCCTTAATCACTAGCACCAACAGGAGGTGCCATTTCCTTAGCTGGTTACTGGGATGAAAAGGAACCATGGGAAAAAAAGGAAGACTTCATTGTCTCTCCCTTACTTCCTGCTGGTCTGAGGAAAAAGAAGAGCAAAATCTCCCCTCCTTTTGTGCGTGTGTGTGCATATGTGTGTGTGCCTGTGTATATACATACATACATATATCCCTCATCTATATATCCCATCCCAAGATAGATATATAATTTCTTTACTATTTATTATATACATACATATATGTGTGTATATATATGTATATGTACACACACACACCTGGTAACGCAGAAGAGGAAAAAATAGAATCCGTAACAATAATAAAAAAAATTATTTCTGGTTTAAAAATGATCTGGTTCCCTCCAGGGCGAGCAATTGCACAAATGTCCACTGAGTCTGGTCCAGGGATTAATAAGGGAAGGGAAGGTCCTTAAAAGGTAATAGGGGGGTGCTACCCCAGTCTCAGAGCCCCAACTCTCCAACTCCCCAACCCCGTGGCATTTTATAAAGCGCTCCTCATCCTCTTGGAATCGGTGGTTTAAAAAATGTCCATGCAGGGTAGGGGAGCCCCTTGAGGGAAGAAAGGTGGCCACCTGGGGCCCTTTGGTGTAGGTACAGAGGCATGGGGAAGGAGAGGTGCCAGAAGCTCACACAGAAATCTCATAGGTGGTACCACCCACCCCTGACACCTTCTTCACTCCTCCCCTTGTGGGGCTACTTAGAGGTGGCTGGCCTGGGCCAGGGGAGGCTGAGCCTATGCTCTTGGGCTGCCCGTTGGACTTGCTGTAGGCGGTCTTGAGCTGCACTTCATCTCTAGGAAGAAAACGAGATGAGTGTTAGGAAAAAGGGCATGAAGGACAGCAAAACTGTTTACAGTCTGGTTCCCCAAACAGCCCCTTTTGTTTTGTTGACATCAACACTGAAAATCAGGCTGAGATGCCCTATCTCCCCAATGTATTCAGGCTGAGATGCCCTATCTCCTCAATGCATTTCTAACTACTAGTAGCTGCTATCTTACACTTACATTCAGGCAGATAATACTTTAAAGGAGATGAAGTACTCACCTTCAGGTTACCAGAGTAAAAATGAGTTTGGGATACCCCTTGGTCCCACCTCCCATAGAATATACAAGGAGAGCCCAAATCATTTTGCCAAGTACTATCTCGGTTTTAAGTTGGCTGAGGACCGGGATGGGCTCATACTTACTTGGGGGTCAGTAATGGCTGCAAGGCCACTTCCTCTGTCTCTGAGACACCAGGTGGGGCTTTTTGGCTGCTGTAAGACATTGATCGGCCCAGGTATGGGGCAGTTGGGCCTGGTTCAGGGGAGCCTAATCCACGGCTCCTTAGCCCATCTGGTTTGCCAAAACGGGGTACAGCTGGACGTCCCAGTGGAGTTTTGCCCAAGGGTGATCTCTTTGAATCATCTGAGGAGGAACTAGTACGAGGGGCATGGCCTGAGCCTGGTGTTGACTGAATACCGGAGTCCCCCAAGGCTGGTTCTTCCTCACGGCCTGTGAGAGGGGGTGACTGACGTAGCAGCTTCTCTCGTTCCTGGAGGGAGGCCACAATGTGGCGTGACAGATTGTCATAACGGACTGGTGAGGGCTCTCGGTGTGCTGGGCCAGTTGGCACCAAACGTGGGTGCCTCTCGGCTTCCCGCTGCTGGGCCAGCCGGGCTGACAGGAAGGGAGAAGTGTAGCCTAAAGGTGGATCTGGCTCAGGCCCTGCCTGCACTGACTCAAAATCAGGGCTGTCTGAAGGAGTGAGTAGGCTGTCATAAGAGAGGCTTCCATTCCGTGTCTGGTTGGCCAGGCTTTTATAGGAGGTGGAGGTGGTACCCTCTGAACGAATGGACTGCAACTGGCCCAGTTCAAAGCCTGTACCCTGGGCTGACTTGAGACTGGATGAGCGTGAGCCGCTGGACAGTGGATCGAAGTGAAAGCTTTTGCCAAAGGTGGGTGAACGGAAACTCTCTGGCTCCAAGCTGGGCTCTGAGCGGTAGCTGGGATGACGGCTGCTTTCTGCAATTGAGGTTGGTTCCTTTAAGCTGTCCCCACGACTCAACTGAGGAAGTAAAGCAGATTCTTTTTACTACAGTATTATCAGTTTTATTATAAAAATGAATACATGGCCTAGTGGTAGTGTTTACCCAGCATACACAAAGCCCCTGGGTTAGATTCCTCAGCACCACATATACAGAAAAAGCCGGAAGTGGCACTGTGGCTCAAGAGGTAGAGTGCTAGCTTGAGAAAAAGAAGCCAGGGACAGTGCTCAGGCCCTGAGTTCAAGCCCCAGGACTGGCAAAAAAAAAAAAAAAGAAATGAATACACAACAAAGATGGTCATTATTTTTTAGCTCTACTTGCATGTAATGCTGGCTATTGAGCAGCTTTCTTTGGTCAAGCAGATTCTTAATGGTGCCTTTGTTAGAGACCCCAGAGCTTCAGGAGAATTAGACCCAATTATAACACCAGCACTTAGGAAGCTGAGGCAAGAAGAGTTCAAATTCAAGGCCAGCTTGAGCTATATTTTTTTTTGTCTCAAAAAAAAAAAAAAAAAAAAAAGGTGCCCTGTGGTAATAGTGGTACAGTGCCTGCCTTGAGCAAAAGAAGCTCAGTGGCAGTGCCCAGGCCCCAAGTTCAAGCCCCAGGACTGAAAAGGAAAAATAAAAACAAAAAAACTATAAAGTAAATCTGTAAGTTGGAAAAATAGTATCTTTTTTTTTTTTTTGGCCAGTCCTGGGGCTTGGACTCAGGGCCTGAGCACTGTCCCTGGCTTCTTTTTGCTCAATGCTAGCACTCTGCCACTTGAGCCACAGCGCCACTTCTGGCCTTTTCTATATATGTGGTGCTGAGGAATCGAACCCAGGGCTTCATGTATACAAGGCACATACTCTTGCCACTAAGCTATATTCCCAGCTCACATTCTTCTTTGATGAACACACTATCACAGAAATTCAATTCTACTAATGTCAAACACTCAAAAAATGCCCATGGTTTTCTTGTCTTCCCTTCTGCTTCTTTTTCCCAAGAGCTGGCACATGTTATAACCCTGCTTCTTAGAGTGCACAGTACCTTGGCGCTGGAGGAATGAGGCATGGCGGCTGATGTACTGCTACTACTGTAACCTGGCCGGTATTTGTACATGGTAGGTGTGGGAGGGCTGTCCTTGCCCAAGAGGCTGCTATCTGCAGAGGGGGAAAAAAAGGTCCAGGGAGCACTACTTTACAATCAGTTCTCTTAATCTGCCTAAAGTATATGGGAAAGATAGGTGGTAACAAACACACCCAGCAAAAGGAAAAGTGTGGGGAATATGAAGGCAAGACTAAAAGCTTATACCAACTCAGAACTCAGTGTGGGCAAACTCAAGTCACAAAACACCCCAGGAAGTTATCTGGTCTAAGGGTTACAACTGCCCTGGCAAAAGTGCAATTCACTGCCAACTGCTACACGGCATCCTTCCTCTTCAAGTTATCCCAAAAACCACCTGCTGAGTATTCTTGGCCAGGCCTTGCTCATCTTCTTATAACTACATCTAGTTCTAGGATCTCAAAGATCAAGAAAGCACTTACCCTCATTAGTTGCCAAGCTGAGGTGTGTTCGCAGCCCTGTGTAACGGCTCAGGTCCGGCTTAGGAGGAGGTGGAGGTTCTGCATCTGCAGACTGGCTTTCTGTGATCTCCAGGCTTCCCTTAGACTAGATGGGGGGGGGGGGGGGTAGGGGAGAAGCAGATTTAGAAGAGTGGGCAGTATGACAACTCAACTCAAATTATATATTATAAACTGGCAAAGGTATTGAAGAATCAATCATATGTTTTTTGTTTTTTGTTTTTGGCCAGTCCTGGGCCTTGGACTCAGGGTCTGAGCACTGTCCCTGGCTTCTTTTTGCTCAAGGCTAGCACTCTGCCACTTGAGCCACAGCGCCACTTCTGGCCGTTTTCTGCATATGTGGTGCTGGGGAATTGAACCCAGGGCCTCATGTATACGAGGCAAGCACTCTTGCCACTAGGCCATATCCCCAGCCCCAATCATATGTTTTTAAACACAGTGGAAGAAAAGGCACAACAGTTCTGAGATAAAAGTTTCCAATACGGGCTCGGGATATGGCCTAGTGGCAAGAGTACTTGCCTGGTATACATGAAGCCCTGGGTTCAATTCCCCAGCACCACATATACAGAAAACAGCCAGCATGCCTAGGATATATAAAGCCCTGGGTTCAATTCCTCAGCACTACATATGTAGAAAAGGCCAGAAGTGGTGCTGTGGCTCAAGTGGTAGAGTGCTAGCCTTGAGCAACAAAAAGCCAGGGACAGTGCTCAGGCCCTGAGTTCAAGCCCCAGGCTGGCCAAAAAAAAAAAAAGAATAGTATATCAATATGAATATCAAATAAAAGGAATTCAAGGGATTTTAAAAAATGGTCCAACTCTATGTGGTTACTGTATATGATTTTGGTACACTGGATGTTGTATATATGCCTACCTGATCTAGGGAAGGGAAAGAAAAATGAGGGTGTAAGATATCACAAGAAATGTATTCACTGCATTATGTAACTGTAGCCCTTTGCACAACACCTTTTCAATAAAATTTAATCAAAAAAAAAAGAAAAAGAAAACAGCCAGCAGTGGTGCTGTGGCTCAAGTGGCAGAGTGCTGGCCTTGAGCAAAAATAAGCCAGGGACAGTGCTCACTCAGGCCCTGAGTCCAAGCCCCAGGATTGGCAAAAAGAAGAAAAAGAAAAAGTTTCCAATAAAAGCTTAATTTCTATCACTAATTTCCTGATTACAAGCAACAACTCTTTGTTAAGCTTCTATCATCTGTAGCTTGTTCAGTCTGGTGAAGTCATGGGAATGTACTCAATGACTGTTGTCACTGAACTTAAATATAATGGAGAAAAAGATTTGTATTTAAGTAATTTTAACATGACTCAGGAAGTGCTCTAATAAGATGTAAAGTAAATGCAAGTTTCCATTTCTTTGCATGGATGCGATTTCTCCAAGTTACCTAATTCCTCACCTTAGTTCTCCTCAGCTCTCCCTGGATACCATTATCCATGATCTTCACAGTTATCTGCCCATCCGACACTTCTGGCCGAAGGAAAGGAGGTCTGATTACAATTGTCTTCTCTTTCTTTGGTCTTCCCAAATACCTGGTATCAAAAATGAGAAATCTTTATTTATTTAGGTCAAAAATATCTACTACTGCCCAGTTATTTTTTTACTTTGACAGTCCTGGGCCTTGAACTCAGGGCCTGTGCACTGTCCCTGGCTTCTTTTTGCTCAAGGCTAGAGCACTCTACCACTTGAGCCATAGTGCCACTTCCAGCTTTTTCTGTGTTTGTGGTACTGAGGAATCAAATCCAGGGCTTCATGCATGCAAGGCAAGCACTCTACCACTAAGCCACATTTCCAGCCCCTAGTGCCCTATTACGTACGAAACATTTTTATAAATATAAGAAACAGTCCTGGGGTGGAGTGTGGACAGCTCAGCAAGGCCCTAAATTTAACCTCCAACACCAAAAAGAAGTCCTATTGGGCTAGTGAAATCTGCAGTAAGACTAGACCTTTATGTGCAGGTGCTGAAGGAATTCTGAAGTATATCTTATTCATCTTCAGTTCTCAAAGGAGGTTAGCCATAATACCTGAGGAATACGGGCCCAACTCACAGGGTTCACAGCAAAGGATGGGCATGTTTCTCACATGCAGCGCTTACCATTCTCAAAGAAACCCCTTCCTAAAGCGGCACATTTCCCCAAGGCCAGATGGAGCCCAAGGGAGTGTCAAAGGGGTGGCAGGTGTACCTGGGCGCCGGAGAGCTGCAGAGCACCCGGCTCACGTTGTTACAGCAGCCGTTGGTGAAGGGGTTCACACCTCCTCGGAATTTACCCGTAACCTAGAGAGAGGTTGAACAAGGGCCTTGACCTCCGAAAATGAAAACTTTTTTTTTTTTTTTTGCCAGTCCTGGGCCTTGAACTCAGGGCATGAGCACTGTCACTGGCTTCTTCTTGCTCAAGGCTAGCACTCTGCCACTTAAGCCACAGCACCACTTCTGGCCATTTTCTGTATATGTGGTGCTGGGGAATCGAACCCAGGGCTTCATGTTATGCGAGGCAAGCACTCTTGCCACTAGGCCATATCCCCAGCCCATGAAAACAAATTAATAGGAAATCATTATGCTTCCACTCTGGAAGCTTACACGTGTCGTGGCTCAGAACAGGGTCTCCACAGGCAGGGCCCTCAGTTCAAATCCAAAATCTACCTCATGGCAGCTTGTCTAGTGGCCCTAAACTTCAGTTCCCTCATGTAAACTGGGGAAATAGCTTTGGATGCTTTTTTTATTAGTACTGGGGCTTGAACTTAGGGCCTCACACTCCAGCAGCTTGGCTTTTTCTGCTCATGGCTGTTCTACCTCCTAAGTCATATCTCCAGCCTGGATTTTTTTGCCTATTAACTATCGGTGAGAGTCTGGAGGACTTTTCTGCCCAAGGTGACTTTTAACCATGATCCCTAGATCTCAACCACTGAGATCTGAACTCAGAGTCTCCAGCTATCGCTTTCTTGCTCATGGTTTTTACTCAATCACTTGAGCCATGCCTCCAGTCCATAAATAGCTTTCTAAATAACAGTAAAATAATCCACAAATGTTTTAAGTTCCTTAAATTAAATAAAGTGGCACAATAGTTGCATATAACGTATGCACACCCCATCTATTCTAAATCATCCTAGATGACTTATTCTACCTTTTCTACCCAATACAGTATGTTATATAAATACAATATATACTTACATACATTATATTCTCATATATACAAACATTGTATTTAGGGAATAATGACAAGAGGAAATAAAGCCCACATTTTCAGGCCAGATGCAATTTTTCCACGAGTATATTCCGTAGTTGGTTATTTGAAGAATCCATAAATATATGGCTGTATAAGACTAATTAATGTGGGCTGGGGATATGGCCTAGTGGCAAGAGTGTATGCCTCGTATACATGAAGCCCTGGGTCCAATTCCCCAGCACCACATACACAGAAAACAGCCAGAACTGGTGCTGTGGCAAAAAAAAAAAAAAAAAAAAAACAACAAACCAACTTTGGCTCAGATTCAAAGTTGATCAATAAAAACATATTAAAAAAAAGACTAATTAAGGTCATTAATATGGCACACAAAGAACATCATGAGGGAGGAGGAAGTAACAAGTTGAAGAAGAAATATACTCACTGCCTTACATATGAACTATATAACCCCTCTGTTCTTCATTTTTACAATAAAGGGGGAAATTAAAAAAAAAAACAACACATTTTCATGTGGGCAATATTGTAAGCTTTACAAGGACTGACCCAAATCTTTTTTTTTTTTTTTTTGCCAGTCCTGGGGCTTGAATTCAGGGCCTGGCTCTGTCCCAGAGTCTCTCTGTGCTCAAGGCTTGCACTCTACCACTTGAGCCACAGCACCACTTCTGGCTTTTTCTGTTTATGTGGTGCTGAGGAGTCGAACCTAGGGCTTCATGTATGCTAGGCAAGCACTCTACCACTAAACCACGTTCCCAATTCCTGACCCAACTCATTACTTCCATAACTCAGCCTAGATTGTCTAGTGTACAGTGTGCATTCAATAAAGATCCATTAACTGAGAAACAGCTTCTGCTCTCATGGTTTTCTTTCCTTTTCCTCTTCCTCTTCACCTTTCCTTGAGCCCAGGTTGGCCTCACGCTGTCAATCCTTTTGTGTGCTGGAATTATAGGTATCGTCCTCCACATCTAGTTTTATCTTCAGACTTGAGGGACCTAGGTATGTCTCAACCCCTACCACTGATCTCTGAATCATCATAAAAAGTATTCATTAAGCTTCTATTTGTGGGAGCATTGTGCTACACAATGACCAGAAGGCTTGAGACATAACCCTGCTCTTCAGGGGTCTCCCATCACTTCTCCCCATACCTGTTCATTAGTTGTGCGTCCCCTGGCCACCAGCACCACATGAAATCCTGTGAGGCCAGCTACAGGGATGAAGAATAAGCCAGCCACACACATCACTGCCATTCTGATGCCAAACAGTCAAGGAGAACAAAGCAATGTTATCTTGCCTTTCCCAACCCCAAATGACCATACCCTTTGCACCTTCCCTACCACAGGCCTCAAGTTTTTCTTTCCTTCCCACCTCAATCCCACACTCCAAAGGCCTTGAAGGATACGTGACAGCCGTGCGAACCCCTGAGAGTTCCTCTATGTGGTAGAGGACATAAAGGAGGCCAAAGCCAAACACGCCCATAATGTGGGCTGTCAGGGAAAGGAGGAAGAGGAAGAAATAACGGTAGTTCCGGCGACCAATACAGTTGTTCACCCAGGGGCAGTGATGATCAAATTCCTAGGGGCAAAAGAGAGAGAATGAGAGGCTTCCTTACACCATAGCATTAGATCACTTCAGTCAAGAGAAAGACAAATGGAAGAAATTAAGTTTTACTTTTAGTAACTAATGATTATTTTCACTTAGTTGCAAAATTAAAAACAGAATATAGCAGTTTTTGAAAGAAAGACTTTCCAGAGGGCTGGGAATATGGCCTAGTGGCAAGAGTGCCACTGGCCCTGGGTTCGATTCCCCAGCACCACATATATAGAAAATGGCCAGAAGTGGTGCTGTGGCTCAAGTGGCAGAGTGCTAGCCTTGAGCAAAAAGAAGCCAGGGACAGTGCTTAGGCCCTGAGTCCAAGGCCCAGGACTGGCAAAAAAAAAAAAAAAAAAAAAAAACAAGACTTTCCAGAAATTGGTCAAAGGCCAAGTTTTCAAAAATTTATCCTATATGACCTAGAAACTCTGAAAAAGGATGAATATTGGGAGATTTCATTACAAAACATTCACAATTCTTGAGAAATAAGCTTTTAGAAAGAAAAGCAGGCAAGCAACTGCATATACTTGAATATAAATGGGCTGAGAAAAGGACTAAAAAGAAGACAAGGGATGCAAAAGAATAAGAAGGAAGGGCTGGGGATATGGCCTAGTGGCAAGAGTGCTTGCCTTGTATACATAGGCCCTGGGTTCAATTCCCCAGCATCACATATACAGAAAACGGCCAGAAGTGGCGCTGTGGCTCAAGTGGCAGAGTGCTAGCCTTGAGCAAAAAGAAGCCAGGGACAGTGCTCAGGCCCTGAGTTCAAGGCCCAGGACTGGCCCCCCCCACCCAAAAAAAAAAAAAGAAGAAGAAGGAGGAAGACAAAAGTCAAATTTGATTTCAACAGCAAAATTTTGTGGAAGCAAGAGATAACACAAAGGCAGGACTTATAATCAAAAAGACTTAACAGAAGCCGGGAGATCTGAGGATTGAGGTTCAAAGCCAGCCCAGTCAGGAAACGTCTATGAAGCTTTTATCTTCAATTAACCACCAAAAACTGAAGGTGGAGTTGTGGCTCAAAATGGTAGAGCGTACTTGTTTTGAGCAAAAAAGTTCAGAGCCAGCACTCAGGCCCTGAGTTTAAGCCCAAGAACTGACAAAAAAAAACAAAGAAAAGACCAACAGATGGAAGGCTGAAGATTAAAATCTTGGGTGTTAGCTATACCCACTTGAGGTCAAAGTTTCCCTGCTGTAATTATAGAGTGCTCATGCTCTGACCCACATGTGTACTTTTTGCTAACACCTTTGGATTGAGCTAGACCATGTTGTTTCAGCAGGCTGCCAGGGCTAGCGCTCTACCACTTGAGTACCACTTCCGGTGTACCAAATCTTTTCTAGAGTGAAAACTTCCAAGAGGTACTTACTGGGTCTTACCCCACCCAGTGCTCTTACCTCCACGCAGTTATCACAGACGCTGCAGTGGGAACACCGAGGAGGACGGTAGAAACGGCAGGTGGCACACCATTTCATGCGTACTTGGATGCCTTTGATCTCCACTGTTTTGTAAAGAGGAGCACGGAAATCATCTTCTTTATCTTCATCTTCCTCAGCTATAAAGAGAAAGTCAGTTTAAAAAACAACTGGCAGGGCTGGGGATGTGGCTTATCAGTATAGTGCTTGCCTAGCATGCATGAAGTCCTGGGTTGGGTTCCGATTCCTCAGCACCACATAAACAGAAAAGGCCAGAAGTAGCACTGTGACTCGAGAAGAGAGTGCTAGCCTTGAGCAAAAAGAAGCCAGGAACAGTGCTCAAGCCCTGAATTCATGCCCCAGGACTGGCAACAAAGAAAAAAAAAAACCTAGCTACTTAGGGGGCTGAGATCCGAGGATCAAGTTCAAAGCCAGCTTATGGGAAAATTCCATGAGACTCATATACTATTAATCATCAACAACCAAGTCATTGACCAGGCCCTGAGTTCAAGGCCTAGGAACAGAAGAAAACAACAATAGAAATTATATACTCCCCTCCTTCACAAAATCCAATGCCCAAATGACTTCCCCTACTCTTACAAACTTCATCTAAATCATAGAGAAGGAAATATATACAATGTAACAGCTATTATCTCTGGTTTATGAAATCACAGGTAACCTTTGTAGTTTTGGTAGTTCCTATATAATAATTACATATATATACATATATGTGTGTATATGCATACATATATAATCATTATTTAAATACATGTATACATACGTATATATACACACACACAACTTATTAAAATTTCTCTTTTATCAACCGTGGTATTATTCCGGAAATCTGAGTATTCAGGAGGCCAAGGCATAAGATTATAAATTTAAGACCAGTCTGGCTATATAGCAAGTTTCAAGCCTGCTTGGACTATTTAGTAAGACAGTAGTATCTTAAAAAAATAAAAGCCTTCTCTATCTTGTTATAATAAGCTACTTGGAAGCAACGATCTTATTCAAAAAGCCACCCCAAATGATTTTCAGTGCCTTAAACATAGTAGAACACTAAGTATGTGATGAATGAACACTAAAATACCCTTCCTTGGCTTTAGAGACACAAGATTCCTTTCCCTCACAGAAGTCACAAGGATGAATCATGCTGACACAGACTTGGGAGCACATGAACTTTAAAAAGCTTCTTGTCACCACACTGTTATTCCAATATCACCTACTTCACTCTTTAAAAAAAACAGTAATACAGGGTGGGAATATGGCCTAGTGGTAGAGTGAAGAGTAAGATATGAAGATTGCAGTTCAAAACCAGCCCAGGCAGAAAAATCCTCGAGACTCTCATCTCCAATTAACCACGAAAAAAGCCAGAGGTAGAACTGTGATAGGGTGAGCAAAAAAGCTAAAGGACAGTGCCCAGGCCTTGAGTTCAAACCCCAGTTCTGAGAGAGAATAAAATTAGCATCCAACTTAATTCAAAATTTAGAAGCTTTGAAAATATATTTAGACAATCACTTCCTTCTCCCATCCAAGCATTAATCAGGCCCAACCCTGCTGGCTTTTGCAATCAAACAAGAATGAAGACAATCAGGATTCGTGTGGCAGTAACCTTTTTTCACTCTGGACAGCTCACTGGACAGCTCTGTCACTTTGAGCTGTCATGAATAATTTTGTTCAAGCTACTTCTGGAAAACTTGTAAATCCACCTTTGACTTCAGTTCTCAATTGTTTGTATAACTACTCCCAGCCATCCAAAAACTCGCGATTCTCACACAATTATTTTTTGTAAACGAAACTCTTAATTCCGTGATTCCTACATTTGAAGACCTCTTATAGTCAAAAGAATTACAATCTATTTACTTGAGCATTAATTATTTAATTAAACATATAAATTCCTTCACAACTTGGTCTGGGCTTATATCCTGCCTCTTTTGGTCCTACATGCATAACATCCTCCAACCTCATAGACTTCACCATTTCATAGCAGACTTCTGTGTATGCTGCTGCTTTTGGATAAACATTTCCCCCTCCCATCTTCTAGTGAGTGAAGTCTTTATCACCCACTCTGGCAGCATTTCCTCAATTTCCCGGGACAGAGAGAACTGCACCCTATGTTCTCACAAAGGCTTGTTCATGCCTTCCTCTAGTTACACTGTGCTGTTACAACTGTCATGACAGCCTCCTTTACTTGCTTGCAATGTTGGGATCACACCCATGACTCTGTATTCTAGGCTAGCACTCTAACACTGAGCTACATCCTCAGCCTTGGGTTTACATAGCACCTCGTTATTCCTCAGGCTAGCCTGGAACTCACAATGCTCTTAGGAGGCTCAGCTTCCTGAGGCTGAAGATTTCAGGTATGAACCACCATACCTGCATCCCCACATGCTGAGTAACTGAAAACCAAAGATTTGATCAAAAGTAGACTAAATGAATGGAAGTTATGACATATATTCCTGAAGACCTTAACCCAACTTTCGTCATCAGATTTAAAAAGTATCCAATAATCCTAGGAATTCTAGGACCCAAAAGAGCCAGTTGTGTTTGTCCCAATAATTTTTATTTTTGTGCTGGTCCTGGTGCCTGAACTCAGGGAAGATTCCTGAGCTTTTCATGCTCAAGGCTACCACTCTATCATTTGATCTTCAGCTCTACTTCTGGCTTTTTGCTGTTTAATTGGAAGAGTCACATGGACTTCCTGCCCCAGCTATCTCTGAACTGCAATCTTCAGATTTCAGCTTCTTGGGTAGCTAGGATTATAGGCATGACCCAACCACACCTGGCTACCCAAATAATTATGAACTCAGGTCCTTGAGCTCCCATTCAACTGTTTCACACAAGGCTGGCACTCTACCCCCTGAAACACACCTCACCTCCAGTTCCCAAAGAAATTTTCTGAGGGTCAGTCATGGAGCTTGGGCACTGTCTCTGAGCTCTTTTGCTCAAGGCTAGCACTCTACCATTCTGAGCCACAGCACCACATCCTATTTCCTGGTGGTTAACAAGAAAAAAAGTCTCAGGACTTTCCTGCTTAGGCTGGCTTTGAACTATGATCCTTGGATCTCAGCCCCCTAAGTAGCTAGGATTACAGGCGTTTTTCCGAGTTGAGAAAGAGCTTCCAAGAGTGAAGAGGGAGACCTTACCTCGAGGGAAAATCCCTGGGTCCATAAAGGTGGCCATGCTGAAGTTGGCCAACACAAAGAGAAACATAATCGCATTGTAGATGGGCACTGCAGGCGACACATACAGGCTTAGTCCTGGACACCTGTGCACACAACAAAGAAAATGAGGTGCCATCTATGTTCTGCACACCAACTTCACTCATAAAACTGTGTAAAGATTCTTACCCCAGGTATGTAGTTTACCTTTGTCATCCTAACTTATTACACACCTTGATTCTTCCCACCAAGTGGCCCAGGTTCCCATGAAGCAACTTATTTTAGAACAAGGTATTCATATCTGTTTGATATTAACCCTTTTCATCTGTTACTCAGACACATTCTTCCCTTGGGGGTATTTCCATGTTTTGGAATGTGTCTTTATCTCCAGACATGAGAACTAGGGACTATGTAACAGACACCAGCTACACTGCCTTTTCTGGAGCAGCCCCAGGTTCTTGGATTCCAGCCATGTCCCACTGACCTGCACATTGGCCCAAAGCATGAGACACCACCTGCCTCTCTGGCTCCCATACTCCTTCCCAGCTGGCTTTCAATCACATTCAACTGTCTGGAATTCTTCCCTGTGTGAACTATTCTTCAAGTTTTTACTCAACTACAGACTTTTCAAGGTTGAGAAGTACAAAAAGGGGAGGAGGGATATTTGGCTTAAACTTGGGGCCTTGAGCATTCACTTGTCCTTCCTGCTCAAGGCTGGCACTCTACTCCCTGAGCAATACCTGCATTTCCAGCTTTTTGCTAACTAAATGGAGATAAGAGTTTCTCAGATTTTTTTCTGCCCAGGCTACCTTCAAACTGATCCCCAGATATCAGCCTCCTGTGTAGCTAGCATAAGCATGAGCTACCAGTGCCAGCTGGGCATTTTTTATTTGTTTATTTACTTTTGCCAGTCTTGGGCCTTGGACTCAAGGCCTGAGCACTGTCCCTGACTTCTTTTTGCTCAAGGCTAGCACTCTGCCACTTGAGCCATAGCACCACTTCTGGCCATTTTCTATATATGTGGGGCTGGAGAATAGAACCCAGAGCTTCATGTATACGAGGCAAGCACTCTTGCCACTACGCCATATCCCCAGCCCCATAGCTGGGCATTTTTTAAAACACACATGAGGATGGTCATCAAGACAGAGAACTGGGCTCGGCATGTGGCACATGCTGGCAATTCCAGCACTTATGAAGCTGAGGGGGGAAAAAAGCAGCAGTGGCAGAGGAGCTGGGCAGGGGTGGCTCACACCTAGAATCCCAGCTACGAGACCTGAGGACTGCAATTTGAAACCAGCCAGGGCAGGAAAGTCCGTAAGACTCTTATCTCAATTAAGCACCAAAAAACTGGAAATGGTGCTACAGCTCACAGTGGTAAAGTGCTAGCTTTGAGCAAAAATGCTCAGGCACAGCCCCCAGGCCCTGAGTTCAAACCCCACAACTGACACACACAAAAAAAAAAGCTGAGTGAAGCAAGATGGTTCTGAGTTCAAGAACAGCCTAGGCTACTTATTTCTGAGACTCTGTCTAAAAAATAAACAGCTGGGTGCTATTGGTTCATGCCTATAATTCTAGCTACTCAGGAGGCTGAGATCTGAAAATCACAGATTCAAAGCCAGCCTGGACAGGAAGTCCATGAGACTCCTATCCCCAATTAACCATCAAAAGGCCAATAGCAGAGCTCATGTGGCTCTTGTGCGAGTTTGCTAGTTTTGTGCAAAAAGCTTCAGGAACAGGGTCCACACCCTGAATTCAAGCCCCATGACTGGCAAAAAAAGACTCTTACATACACATATCTAAAAATGGAATGAAGGAATGAGGGAGGAAGAAACAGAGAATATCAGACCCAAGAAGCCCTGAATCTTGTTTTATTTTTGTTGCCAGTCCTGGGGCTTGGACTCAGGGCCTGAGCACTGTCCCTGGCTTCTTTCTTTTTGCTCAAGGCTAGCATTCTACCACTTGAGCCACAGCGCCACTTCCGGCTTTCTCTATATATATGGTGCTGAGGAATCGAACCCAGGGAAGCCCTAAATCTTACAGGAAGAAAAGACTGACAAAACATATCCAGTGTTCCATAATATTCAAATCAAAAGACATGCTTTAGAAAACTTTTCCTTGATCCCCACCCCCCGCCCAAAAAAAGTCCTCCTGTCCAGGATTAAGCTCAAGTTTTTTCAGGATGTGAGTTCTAGTAAAAAAGGCTTCCACAGCACTTCCTAAACTGCTCATTCCTAGGAGTCTAAACTTTCAGAACTTCTGATATGAACCTTACTTGGTCAGTAGTATCAAGTGTCCTTTTCAGTCACAGCTCAGTGAGAACTATAAGATAGTAGCTAAATACCCTAATCTGCTTTTATGGATGAGAACTTAATCTCCAGAATCAGGACAACATCTGCCCTTGTCTTCCTTAATCTGAACCAGTCAGAAGAAAGGAAAAGTTCATTAAAGAGAGGAAGAAAGGGCCTGTGGAGTCTAGAAAACTAATCCACAGTAGTCCTGTATTTAGTCAAGAAAGATATATCCTCACCAAAAGGAAAAGCACTGCCCTAAATAGTGATCAAGGACAGTCTGGAAGCCCTGGGGCCCTTGATAAGATACAAATAAGCCAAAGATAAGAGACTAAACTGTCACAAAGCATCTCACAAATCTTTACAGGCACTATTTTTTCAAATCCCATTCAACCATTCCTTTTTAAAAATGTAAGCATTTATTATGTGCTTTGCTTTTTAGATAATAAACACCACCCAATTCTATGCTCCTCTTGATAGGACAGTACATAATTGGGAAACAGTAATGAAACTAGAGTGAAAAGCCAATTTCAAATACAAAACAGACCTTCAGTCACATCTACACTAACATCAAATGAAGTCTCCCATGAAGCCTCCTCTTCTGTGAGTTCTTTGGTTCAAAAAAGAGATCCCCATACCTTTCAATGGTTTGGGGTAGAATACAAAGTCTCTGCACAGTCCCACCCCAAAGCCTGACCTCCTAGCTTCCTCAGGAGACAGGGAGGGAGAGAAACTGAAAACCAGTCATCCAGGTCAGAGCCCCTCCCTAGGACTAAGCCTGGGATTCAACTTCCGCCTGGGGAAGAAGAGAAAGGGTGACTCACTTCACTCCTACAGCTGGGAAGATAATTAGAAGGGAAAAATAAAATTAAATCCTTAGAACATGAAGGTACCCATGACACAAGATTCCTAGAACTGGCCACTGTGGCTTCTTTAACTTCTAAACGAGATAAGTAAAGCTGCTTTTCCCTTCACAAGGAATCTAAAGTAAAAATTATCCTTCAGATTCCACCCTTACTTCTGTTTCATTTCTACACAAAAAAACTCACCCAGTTCCTTGGGTATTATGCCAACCTTCTCCTGAATGATGAACTTTACCCCTACAGCTTTCTTGATAACAACCTACACCAGCTAAGTGTGTAATCCTGGAACTCAATCCCAATACCAGATGATAAAACAAAGTTGGTCCCCTACAATGGCAGAATCTACAAGTGATACAAATAAAATTGTGAACAGTATTTGCTCATAAACTGAGACCTACTGCTTCTAACCTTAGTACTCTAGTTGAGGAAACAGTCCTCTAAGGAAAGGCATGTGGGAGCACAGCTTATTCCTATCACATCCCATATTCTGCTTGCCTAGAAGAGCCTTCCCAATGCCTTGGCACTTTGCCAGATTCCTGGTGACCACCCTAAGTGGCCTGTCTGAATCTGCTGTCTTTGATGGAGGGAGATGGGGCCAAGAGTTGTTGGGGCCTGTCCTCGTCCTATAGCAATAATCACAGAGCAGAATAACTTAGGGAGTGGCCTTAGCTCAGAAAGCAGACTGACTCATTGATGGGATTTCCAGACCTAAACCATCCCAAGTAGAACAGGTTCTTCTGCCCACCATTCAGTGCAGTTTCCAAGGCTGAATCAAATTGTGAGAGGGGTTTTAATATCCACATTCTCAAAACCCTGTTTCCTAGCCCTTGTTAACATTTCCTGTTACAGTTAAGTTCCTGGAAAGAAAAAGTAGTTAAGCTCTGAATTTTAACCCTGTCTCCATTAATGCTTCAGTCAATATCCTTAGGTAATCCACAGGCAACTAACTGTCAAGCTTGTTACAGCTGCATACTATGAATATGAAAATAAAAGGAGAATGTCTGAAAAGATCATAGAGTTTTTTTAAGTCAGCTGGCTTTAATACTGAGCATTTACTGGATAGAACACATACATACAAAAATATATGTGTGTATACACACACACATCACCATCAATTATCACTCATATATATATCATCACCACCATCAATTATCACTCAGCTCCACCATCAACCTTAATTCCACTTCCCCTATCTGAGGTCCCAGTGATCAAGGACATTTAAAACAGAGGCACTAATCTCCTAAAGAATAGGGCTATACATTCCACCCATGCCAAGTAGATTGCTGAGCAGATGACTAGTGGTTCTCCTCAATGAAACAGGCTGGAATGAATGCCCTATTTCCTGCCCATAGGGATCTTCATCTAGGAGTGCTTTCTTCAAGATGGGGAAACATTTCTTCCCCCTTTATAGGTGGGTTAAGTTTCTCTTAAAAACATTTTTTTTTTTTTATAGTGCCTCTATAACCTAGACTTTCTGTAGGGCCTGGGCACTTATTCTGGATTAGAAAACCAAGTGGGAAGGAAAGGAACAACCACTCCTCAGTTAATGCCCTAGATCACAGGCTGCTCCCACTCACATCAGGTGCTAACACCTCCAGTTACAGGGGAAAAAAAAAAAAAGAGAGAGAGAGAGAGCCACTGAGGTGGTTGCCCAACTCTGTGGGTAAAAGAGTTGAAGGGTGCCCAAGGCAGAAACTGAAAGCAAGCACACTGGTAAGACCCATGTGGATTTCTTTCCAGACTACTCTGATTTTTTTGTTTTGTTTTGTTTTGTTTGCCAGTCCTGGGCCTTGGACTCAGGGCCTGAGCACTGTCCCTGGCTTCTTTTTGCTCAAGGCTAGCACTCTGCCACTTGAGCCACAGCGCCAATTCTGGCCGTTTCCTATATATGTGGTGCTGGGGAAATCGAACCCTGGGCTTCATGTATACGAGGCAAGCACTCTTGCCACTAGGCTATATTCCCGGCCCCTACTCTGATTTTTAATCTTACTCTTAAAGGACCACTTGAACCAGACATCTTTCTCCTACTGGATCTCTCAACTGTAGAAATGGCCAAAATGAGACACTGATTTAACTACCTCACAGGTAGAGAAAACTTTAGAGAAGACCAATTTTGTGATTTCAAATAATGTTGTCAAGTGCCCAAAGAAGGTCCTGGTACTTCAGGAAGACAAGGAGGAGATATCAAATGAGCAGGGCTCTACAAAGCCTCATGTGAACCACAGTATTTCTAATTTTTGTCTCATGGAGTTCAATACTAAGATATTATTTGCAAAAGGATCATGCTGTTTAAATAAACTCCTCTAGGTCAACTTCCTCATAGAGAAGAACCAAGATCCACAAGGGTTAGTAGACTTTACCAAAATCAGTATCCTGAGGCCTGAACAGTATGACTTATACTTAGCATTACCCCAGCTAGTCACAAAGACTAAACCATGATAGAGGACCAAGATGTATTATTTTAAATATGGAGTCTAGGGCTGGGGATATGGCCTAGTGGCATACCTCGTATACATGAGGCCCTGGGTTCAATTCCCCAGCACCACATATACAGAAAACGGCCAGAAGTGGCGCTGTGGCTCAAGTGGCAGAGTGCTAGCCTTGAGCAAAAGGAAGCCAGGGACAGTGCTCAGGCCCTGAGTTCAAGGCCCAGGACTGGCCCAAAAAAAAATATATATATATATGGAATCTAGGACCTAACTGGCAAAGTGTGGGGTTACTTTACAGATCCTCTCTCTCACAGTGAGGAGGGAAATGATTCAGACAAGAGCCACACCACTCCTGCTTAGTTTTAGTACTGGACAAATTCATTCAATGAATGAGACTAGATACAGCTCTGTGGGGAGGCTCTCTCAACTGTTGGGATTCTCATGGCAGATAGATCACTATTTCTTTGATGAACAAACCCAACTGGTAATTCTTCTACTCAGTGCTTTCCTTACTTGACAAAGAAACATGGAGGGTAAATTGTTCTAATTAGTTGAAGCCTACATGCCTCCACTAATTATGTCTGCCAACTGAAAGGGATTCTTCCTCCTACTCCTACTCCTCTAGGTCCCACAGTAATTACCTGGGGTATAGTGTGACTGATGTAAGAGTAGTAGTCACGGGTAGCCTAGTGAAGAGAACAGGATAACAGAGTAGTTGCAGATTCAAGGCCCTATATAGGAGCTAAAAGAGCCTCTCTTTTGCCTCTCCAGTTGAAACTACAAGCTTTTTATGTGACACATGGCTTAATTCTCCAATGAACTGAACCTCAAAAGGTTCCTCCCCTCCATGGGGAGAAACAGATCTGGAGAAACTGAGTGCCTCCGCCCATATACAAGCTTAAAGAGACACTATCTATAGTCAGATGGAAACAAGACAGGACTAACAGAGGTACTAAAAGTTAGGGAATAGTACAGTAAGGTAAATAGGTGTTTATGCCTCCACAAAGTGAGCAGGTGAGACCTTAGGGAGAAAAGGCAACTAAAAAATTGATCCTGTGCAAACTAATGTTGGGAGGCTCTTCTAACTTTGGATTCAAGATAATAATCCCAGGGCTGGGATGTAGCTCAGTGGCAAAGCGCTTGCCTAGCAAGTGCAACTTCCTGGGTTCGATCCCCAATACCAAAAAAGAAAACACAAAAAAATACAGTTAAAAAAAAACAAAACCCAACCAAGATAATAATCCCAAATAAATCATTAAGTTCCTCCGGAATCCTTTTTTCAAGGGGCTGGGAGACCATGAAATAAATAAGGAAGCCCTCTACTTTACTGGCACCAGAGAATGAGAAAGTAGGTTAAACAGCTTCAACTATCAGTTGAGAAAATGCCTATGTCAGAACAACTCTTTGTGGGCAAACTGGTATAACCAGCCAAGCAATTCACTGGTTCCAGATTAACAAATTAGAAATAAGGATTCTACATGTTCTATCTCAAGAACATTTTGAAAGAGAGAAAACACTTCCTTGAAGATCCTAGTTTCTCCAAATGCTTGACTCTCAAAAGAAAATAAATCTTCTCCCACCAATTGGGCCTAAGGGTGTCAACACTGATCTAGTACATACTCATACCACTCCTGATCCAGCACCACAAGTGCCACAAGGATACTAAGACAAGACAATACTTTGGTTAAAATTTTGAGTCTGCTTACTGGCATAGTGGCAAAACCAAAACAAGTTCTCTGAGACTTTTTGTAACCAATGCACAAAGGATAAAATACTGAACATATCCAGTTACAATGAAGAAAAAGATGATGAAGGAAGAGAAGGTAAAGAAAGAAAACCAGCAGGGCTCTGTCTAGATTCTTGAGGGATCTGGCAAGGATGCTTAGACTCCTTATCTAGCGACCAAAATCTGTGACTTCTATAGTTGAGAGGAGGAAGATGAGATGCAGGCTGATGCTTATGCATTCATTAGGTAGTGATTCATCATTTCCTTGTTTAAAAGACAAGATTAGATAGACACCTGGAAGGTAGAGGCAAGATTATATGTTTGAGGGCAACTTGAGCTACAAAGTAAGACTCATGTCAAAAACAACAACAACAAAAAACAAAACTAGACAGATAGATATATATCTAGTCAGCATTTTGCTGACTCTTTTCAGCCAAGCAGCCCACATCTTTTAGAATTCCTTTTGGCAAGCTGACACAGTAATGGACACACCTCTAATTCCAGCACTCAGGAAGTAGAGCAAGAGGACTAAGAGTTCAAGGCCAGCATCATGGGCTAGGCTACATAGCACATCCTTGACTCAAAAAAAAAAAAAAAATTGGCACTTGAAGCTTTTTGGAGCTCAGATTTACTTTCTATGTAGCTGTCTCCATCCCACAATCCCAACAATTCTTAAGCCAAAACTTCTTTCATTTCCTTCCACTTCAATTCTTTTCTTCCTCTTCCCAGCAACACTACGGCTGCTCTCAACAGTACCTTGCAATTAAGTGTGAGCCCAAACCTTGTCAAGATGAACTTTCTAGATCTTACATGCTTTAGTTGTTCCAAGAGCTGTAACTAGAGTGCTAACTCAATGACACAACAGCATAAGGCTCAGAAGCCTGGAACAGGTTCATTTACAAAGCAGTTACAACAAAGATGCTTGCCAGGCTGCTGATAGGTACAATACTAGGGATGAGAGAAAGGGCAAATCATCATCTCCTCATCTAGTAACAACTAGATGAACAAAGTGTTAAGATTCCAGATGAGAATGATGCAAGTCCTAGATTTTTTTGTTTTGTTTCTTTTGCCAGTCCTGGGGCTTGAACTCAGGGCCGAGCACTGTCCCTGGCTTCTTCTTACCCAAGACTAGCACTCTACCACTTGAGCCACAATGCCACTTCTTGTTTTTTCTGTATATGTGTTGCTGAGGAATTGAACCCAGGGCTTCATGCATGCAAGGCAAGCACTCTACCACTGAACTGCATTCCCAGCCCTCTAGATTCTTAAAAGTGGAAAATCTTCTATGCCAACTAGTTTATCCAGCTAGACCCACAAATAGGAAAAGTAGTCTAATTCCCTTTACTGTCATAAAGGGTCTCTTTTAGGACTCTCTTCCTAAATAAAGCTTGTTCTTTCCCACTTGCCTTCACTTCTCCAGCCTTCAGCTTTTAAGAGTTCAGAGAAAACCATTTCAACACTAAAATTCAAATTGGTCTCATCAGTGTGTATAGTTTATAAATCAGTTCGGACACTCCTGAGCGCTCATTTCTACAATCTCAAACTCAAGGTTCAGACAAGTTAGGGAAAAGCCAGGACTATATAAGACTTCAATCCATTCCAGTTCTCCTTCTCTCACAGAACTGACTGCTTACACTGCTTCAAACCACGCTGAACCACGCTACATGTCCTCCCTAGTTGAGGACACCTAATAGAGCCGGGAAGAAAAATATGAAAACATCTATGATTCCAATGGGAGGAACGGGAAAGTAGAAGATTCAACAGAGTAAAATTTGTAACAATGCTAAAAGGATAGGGTGTTCTCACTTTTCTTACATGTCTATGGTTTTGGGTTCACCAGTATCAGAAATCAAGTCCCCTCAGTCACTCAGGCTTTGCAAATAACTAGTAAAACTCCCAAGAAAGCAGTCCTTCCCCTCCCACAGGATGCCCCCCCCCCAACACACACTTCCACCCCAAATACCACTACTGGGAGAAAACTCACGTAAAGGCAAAGAAGAGGGTTGTAGCTCCCACTAAAAAGATGGCGGCTGCTGAGACCGGGACATACTTGCTGGGTTTGAATCTCTTTCCAGACTCTGAGGGCATGTTGGAGCTCTGATGGGAGATCTTCCCTGCCGCATAGCCCAGGCCCACAGAGGCAGAACAGACAAGAAAATGGGATGAGGGAAACAACAGAAAGGAAAGAAACTGGGGAAAACGGAAAAAGTTAAATTATCACCCTTCCCCCTCCCAAATAAAACTGAAGGTCAAAAGATCTCAAATAAAGAAAAGCACATGGGAGGGGGAAAGGTGATTTCAAATGATGAAAAACCACCACCCCAGAACAAAGCAGATGGGGAGATTAAGAAACACAACTTGTACAGTTTAAGAATTGAAGATAAACAATAGGCTGAACACATGCAAAGAGTTGCGGGTAGATAACACAGACAGTCAGACAGACCAAGATGTAGCTCATAGATGGAGGCAGGTATTCAAAAGGAAAGAGTATCAGGGTAGGACAGAAAACTTCAGGTAAGGGCAACTTCTTTTCTGAGGAGATACAACAGTACTTCCACAACTACCACACTGCCACAAAGTAAAGAAAGAGCTGCACCAAAAACAGGTGTGCCCGGTGTTTCTATTTGAATCGAAGGAGGGACCTGGAGCTCCTTCTAGCTTTAAAGAGAAGCTGTTTTCGCTGCAGTCCTTGCTCCTTTTACGCAGTATTCTCAATGCTACCAACTCTCACACCTTCTCTTCACCAGTGCTTGTAGTCTGGCGACAGGAGTTAATTTTATTTACTTCTCTTTTGATGGCCGAGGCTGGACAACAGCTGTTTCACCATTCAGTTGTAAATCCTTTTCTTTGGAGGAGAGAAAACTGAGACAGCAAGCTTGTCTGTCTTCAATCTTTTCTGATTCTCCAACCCTTTAAGGGTTCCGTTCCCTATAGAGTTCATGCAAAACTAAAGGGAAAGTTAAAATCCTTGAAGCCATGTTCTTCTCAGCAAGCAGAATAAGATGAAAAAGTTCCACTTGATACTTCAAAAGATTCCTGTGGATAAAAAAAAGCAAAGCTCCAATGATGTCCCTGCTTCCAGGTCAGTCAATGTCTCTGAGCCTTCTTCAATCCAGGACTTCCTGATGCAGAGTTTCCACTGGAGTATGGTGCTTCACCTGGAGAAAATCAAATATCTTTATCAAAGAAATTATTTCAAGGCATTTCTTAAGACCAAGGCTGAAATTCAATCCCACAGGCTACTCTAAAAAAGTGTCTTTTGAAAGAAAAGATTATTTTTCCATTCCACGTACACATATGTGGAAAGAACTTGGAATATGGGGGAAAATGGATTTTAAATCTCTTAAGTGCTACTGAGATTGGAAGAAGGAAAATATGGCTTTCTCTGGCCTAAGGTCACCAAAGTTCTAGTTCTCATACAGAACCCATCTTACCTGACACAAAAAAACCCAGCAACAAAGGCCAAGAGAGAGAGAGAGAAAGAGAGAGAGAGAGAGAGAGAGAGAGAGAGAGAGAGAGAGAGAGAGAGAGTGTGTTTAAAAAGCACAGCAGTAAAGGGCAATTCTAGAACTAGGATTTCTTGTTGGACAAAGAGAAAATTTGTTGCTACATGAAAATGTAACCTCAAAACTAGGGCAGAAAATCTTATATGTGTCTCTTTTTCTCACCCTTTATTTAACTATAAACCTGAAGAGGCACAAGTTAAATTTCTGGTCTTCTGGACCTATTACGGGACCTGGACAAGCAATAATCTTATACTCAAAGGTAAAATGCCCTCTATGAGCAACAAAAAAGGAGTTGGTCCTTTTCTTTTCCAATTCAACAGTTTTTTTTATTTCTACAATGGCGTATTAGGAACTAAATTGAGCCCCACCTAACACAGTATGATTAAGAGTAACAATTATTTCTGTTGACAATAGTAGTAAAATAACACTGGCACCTTGATTTTATAAGATGCTTTTCATCTGGTGATCTCAAAGCACTTTTCTCACATTATCTGGTGACGGAGTCCCTTATCCAACCAGGTGAAATTGAAGGCTGGAGACTGCCTGAGGCACTCCTCTGAATCACCAGTAGCCAGGTTCACATGCCCCTTTGCTGACACAATCCCTTTCTATCTCTTTCTCTTCCATCACACTACAAGAGCCAATGAGAAAATCTACAGACCAACAGTTTACTTAAGTTACAACTTGAAAAGTTTGTTTTGTGTGTGTGACAGTTCTGGGGGCTTGAACTCTGGACCTGGGCACTGTTCCTGAACTTTTTTTTTTTTTTGCTCACAACTAGCAGTCTACCACTAGATCCACAGCTCCACTTCTCGTTTGTCTTGTTTTGGGGAGGGGGTGTTAATTGGATATAAGAGTTTCACAGGAGCTGGGAATATGGCCTAGTGCTTGCCCTGGGTTCGATTCCCTAGCACCACATATATAGAAAACAGCCAGAAGTGGTGCTGTGGCTCAAGTGACAGAGTGCTAGCCTTGAGCAAAAAGAAGCCAGGGACAGTGCTCAGGCCCTGAGTTCAAGCCCCAGGACTGGCAAAAAAAAAAAAAAAGTTTCACAGACTTTCCTGCTCATGCTGGCTTCAAACCTAGATCCTCAGATATTAGCCTCCTGAGCAGCTAGGATTATAGGCATGAGCCACTGGTGCCTATGAGAACTTAGAAAGTTATTCCCCTCAAGCAGTCCAATATCAAAGGTAGATACTGAAAACACCAGCAGATTCAGATAGTGAAAAGCAAACGTGCTCTGAAATTTATCACTTCCTCTCTCACCTGTGACGTGAGTACAGGCACCTTTCTTCAAGATTCACCATCTCTCTTTAATAGGATTTCAGAAGGCCAAACAGCAATATTAGAATGGATTGAAGTCCCAGAGATTACAAGAAATTGTTAGCATCCTAAAAAAAGATAGATCCTCTTTAGCCTCTGATTCTATGGTTTGTTTCAGTGTCTTATAAGAAATAAAGCCCAACTTTCTACGTTTATGATTAAGTAACTTTTAACAAAGAGGAAGCAAAGTCTTAGTCTATAGACAGTACTATTAAATGTTCCTCTCAAACCCCAAAGATTACAGAAGATGGGAAATTACACTACTTAAAGTAGCGTAATCCTGACAATATGAGTGTCAGGAGATCATTCTGAACCATATATTATTTTGGATTATGTTTTCTATAGAAAAAAAGCCACATGGGCTAATAATGCCATAGTATGCAATCATGGAAGGCCTTACAACGTTGGAGTATAATCCTGGAATACAGAAGAGATTCAGCATCTGAGATGTTCAGAAGGCAGACATTACAAGAGTCAAGATAAAAACAATTTATTGGGTATAAATACAAGCACACCAAGTGTTACTTAGCAAAAGGATGTGCTGGAGATAAGACCACAAGGGTGAGTGTGGTTCATCAGTCACACTCTGATGGGCGCCTACCAGTGAAGTGCACAAAACCCTGTATGTCATATTTAGGCAGGGAGAAAACTATAGGATGGCAGTAGAAAATACAGGATGGGTACTTTGACGGCTTTAGTAAGGCTATATGCGTACTTCCTTAAAGGAGTAAATGAGCATGAGCAGAGCCACTCTTGCTGAAATAAATTAGGTTAATAGTACAATACAGTAAACCAAATACACAATAATAAAGGTGACATGGAATAGCCCACATCAAGCTATCACAGAAAGACCCAAGCAGGAGTTTAGTGTGACACTGTCATAGACTGAGTTGGTAAAGTACATGGAAATATAATTCTTACAAACATTAAGGGAGATGGGGGTTATAAGAAAATAAGAATATGACCTAGAGCAGAGGAATACTGGGATATAAGGATGGAGATGCAAATAAAGATTTAACCAAGGCAAAACTCGACATTAAGAAGGGGGGTTGGGGGGAGTCTAGAACATGGGATATACTTAACACAGACTTGATTCTACAACTGCTTCCAGTAAACTTTAAGTCACTTTCTTACTTCCCAATTCAGTATTTTCATTGGGCCAAAGGAGATAAACACTTTCACAGCCCCTGCCCTACGAAGAGATTATCTATAGGTAAAATGGTAACACATACAAGCTCCACTTGTTTTTTTGTTTTTTAAAGTACGAAGTAGTGAAATCAGGGATCACGCAGCTCCGTGGGAGCCAGAGGAAGCGGGTGGATGGGAGAGGACAGGTAACCAGGATGAAGTCTCCGCAGAGCGGGCCGAGGGACTGGGGGTTGTGGAAACAGCACCCCGTGCCCACTCCGGAGCTGGGGCAAAGGAGAAGCCACGTCTGGGACAGGGCTGACCACCGCGGTGCCGAGGAGGGCAGACCGGACAGCGCCGGGGCCCAGCAGGACCCCGCAGGACCCAGAGAGCGGGCTGCGGGGGTCAACCCCCGAGCCGGGGGACGGAAGGGGCGGCGGCTGGGTGCCAGGTCCCGGCCGAGGACCCGGTCAGGAGCCGGGCAGCCCGTTCCGACTCCAGGCGGCCTTTGGGTCACCAGTCTCCGCTCGGCGTCTGTTCCGGGGCCCTCGAGTCCTGCCGCCGCGGCCGGTCGGATAACCCCGGCCCAGAGAAGGGATGGGGCCTTAACCTCCTCTCCCTCCTTGGTCCCCCTTCCCTAGAGGTCACTCTCCCCTCCCACCTCAGTGGCCCAGCACTTCCGGTTCCGCAGGGGCCGGTGTCTCCGGTACTCACCCCCAAGCACAGTGCCCGTCACCACCGCCGTCGTTGTCGCCGCTACCGCCGCCGCCGCCGCCGCCGCCGCCGCCGCCTCCCGGCAGTGCCGTCCGGCCTCGCAGAGGCAGCGCGCGGCCCCCGCACGCTCCACGCCCGCCCCGCTCCCGCGCGCTCCCGGCCCGCCGACGCTCGTCTTCGAGCCGGCGCGCGGCCGTTGCCTCAGTGCCGGGTCTCGAGCCCTTTCAGCAATCCCATTGGCTTCTTAGCTCGGGAGCGCGCGACGTCTCGCGCGGGGCACGTTCCTCTCATTCATGCGACTTGCGCCGCCGCGCCCGCCCCCGCTCACACACCCATTCACCCACAACCCCCACCCCCACGCCGCTCTGGGGCGTGCGCGCGAACCGGGACGACCGCGGCGACCTCGCGTTTAGATTGGCTGCAGAGAGCACAGAGCCCGCCCATGCGTACGCGGTGAAGTGGGGGGGGGGGGGAAGACCGCGGGAACGCGCGCGTAAGGCCGCCGGGTTCCGCAGACAACCTGGAGGAGAACTGGCCCAACTGCGCAGGGATCGCGAATGAGGAAATAACTAGGTGAACCCTCCTGGTCCTAGTTTCTATTCCTACTATATCCAAGAAGAAACCTTCGTAAAAAGATTATACGTGTGTACAGGGAGTATTCAAAAGCAAGCGGCTGCCTTCTCGAATTTACGACACCCCCTCGGAGTAAAGGGTGGTACGGTCCAGACTGGCTTCTAATATAACCAATCACCGACAGGTCTCATCATCTTCCTGCCTCTCCCTTTCAAGCGTTGGCCAACTGTGCGGGACTAAATGGCTTCACTCCGCCCCCTGTTTTCTTTTCTTTTTTTTTTTAATAGCTAAAACTTTATTTAAAATAGTTTCACTGGTGAAAGCTTCTGTCGCGCAAGTTCCCTTGTCCCGGCAGAGTTTCTGGGTGATGGCATAGGCTGAGACTGTGGCTACTACTTGGAGGGGGCGCCGGCCTAGAAGAGCCAGTGTGTAGAGCAGAGGTCCTTGCCCAGGGCTGGTGAGGAAGATGGAGAGACGGTGAGGGCCATGGGGTCGCCGTGCCAGCCTCGAGGTTTCTGCGCAATCCGAGATGGGTGGCGGCCCCCTGCTCCCCACTAGACCACCAGGAACGGCCGCCTGCATCCCTGACCTCCTCCACTTTGCAGAGTCCTGGCTGCAAAGGTTTACTGGAATAGCTTCTGCCCCGGGCGAGCCGCTGGCTCTCCGTGGATCACAGCGATCCACTTTGCCCTAATTAGCCCAAGACAGCTGGGAACCCAGCAGCAAAGCCACACGTTCTCACATCTTCCAGCTCCTGGTCGTGGCTGATTTGAAAGCAGCTCTTCTTACATAATAGCCAAAAAAAAAAAAAAGTGGCCTACCAGATACTTCTGAAGCCCAAGGCCTCTCAATGCTCTCAAATATGATCCTCAACCCTGTGTCCTCAAGTTTGGTTTCAAAGGCTGATACTTTAGCAAAGGGGGAGAAGGGGGAAAGCTTGTTTTCTATGGTCTAGTGTGGTTCCTTCTCTGAAATATTCTGTATTATCAGTTCTAGTTCAGTCTTGCTACCGATTTCAATCCACCATTGACTGCAACGTTTTTTCTCATTTAAAACTTTGAGATAATATGAAATACAGATTTAAGGAGGTAAGATTTTTATTTATAGTCTTTTCTACTTGCACGTCATGTTTCTTATGAGAAGTCCAATTCTGTTTTCCTGATGGATATTTTTCTTTGATTTTACATTTTCATTTCCTCTATTCACAAAGTTAGCGTTCTTAATTAGCATACATTAGTTGTACAAGGGGAGAGGTCTTCATTGTGACATTTCCATACATGCACAGAATATCCCTCTCAAATTCATCCTGTGGGGGCTGGGAATATGGCCTAGTAGTAAAGTGCTCGCCTTGTATGCATGAAGCCCTGGGTTCGATTCCTCAGCACCATGTATATAGAAAACAGCCAGAAGTGGCACTGGCTCAAGTGGTAGGGTGCTAGCCTTGAGCAAAAAAGAAGACAGGGACAATGCTCAGGCCCTGAGTTCAAGCCCCAGGACTGGCAAAAAAAAAAAAATTCATCCTGTCACCAATGACAATCCTATCACTCCTTTATTCACCAATGCCACCCTTCCCCCACGTTTTTCTTTTTGGTGAGGGAGGTGCCACATTCGGGCTTGGGTCTTGGAACTCTCCTTTGGCTTTCCTACTGGAGGCCTTTGCCACACCTCCACTTCCAGCTTTTTGATGTTTAATTGGGAGTTAAGAGTCTCTCAGACTTTTCCTGTCTCAGCTGTCTTTGAACTGCAATCCTCAGGTATCAGCCTCATTAGTAGATAGGATTACAGGCCTGAGCCACTGGTTCCTGACTATTATAGGGATGTCTTTGGCTGGACAGTGTTAAATGGAAAACACCTTCATCCCGCCAGAAGTCCTGAACACCTCTAGGTTATTGGGAACATTAGATAACTGGATTGCCAGTTTCTGTTTTAGCTGGATGAACACTAACAAAGATAGTAATTATCCAAAGGTTTAGATAGTAATTATCCAAAGGTTTAGATTCATATTCAGTTTTCTTAGGATCATGCAAAGTGTATCCTGGAATGGATCTGTAAGTAGAACATAACTTAAACTGCTCAGGGGTTAAGAAAACTTCATCCAGCAAAGCTCACTCAAAATGCAAACCTTATCCAACTTACGTAACTTGTAACCCTTCTCTACATCATCTTTATAATAAAAACTAAAGTAAAAAGATTTAAACCACCATCCTCTTCTGAAAAGTTGTCCAGAGTAAAATGTAGAATGAAACAAAAAGGTATGAAAAACATCATGCTAGAAATCAATTATTTTGATGTATCAAGTATTAACTTTATTTTTCTGTCCTGAGACTTGAACTATGGGCCTGGGCACTGTCCCTGAGCTCCTTTTGCTTCACTCTACCACTTAAGCCACAGTGCCACTTCCAGCTTTTTCTGTGATTAACTGGAGATAAAAGTCATATGGCCTTTCCTGCCCAGGCTGGCTTCGAAATGAAAATCTCAGATCTCAGCCTCCTAAGTAGCTAGGTTACAGGCTTGAGCCACTAGCACACCACTATCTGATTCTTTTCAAGTACAGTTTATACTTTCTCAAACCTCTTCTTTTTCTCTTGCTTACAAGGGATCAGCCACAGGGTCACTTTTAGCTCAATTCATCAAAGAAAAATGCCCTCTGTAGCATTTAAACCAACAATGACTTTTTTTTTTTGGCCAGTCCTGGGCCTTGAACTCAGGGCCTGAGCACTGTCCCTGGCTTCTTTTTGCTCAAGGCTAGCACTCTGCCACTTGAGCCACAGCGCCACTTCTGGCCGTTTTCTGTATATGTGGTGCTGGGGAATCGAGCCCAGGGCCTCATGTATACAAGGCAAACACTCTTGCCACTAGGCCATATCCCCAGCCCCAACAACAACTTTTTTAACCACTTTATTAAAGGGTAAATATTGCCCGATGCTGGTGGCTCAAACCTGTAATCCTAGCTACTCAGGAAGCTGAGATATGAAGATTGCAGTTCAAAGCCAGCCTGTGAGATTCTTACCTCTGATAAACTACTGTACTCAGAAAAGGCCAGGAATGGCACTGTGGCTCAAGTGGTAGACCACTAGCCTTGAACACCAAGAGGCTCAGGGACAGTGCACAGGTCCTAAGTTCAAGCCCCAGGATTGGCACATAACAAAAAACAAAGAAACTGGGCACCAGTAGCTCACACCTGTAATCCTAGCTACTCAGGAGACTGAAGTTTGAAGGAGAGAAAATCCAAGAGACTATCTCTAATCATGCAGCAGAGCTGGGAATATGGCCTAGTGATAAAGTGTTCATCTCATATACATGAAACCCTGGGTTCAATTCCTCAGCACCACATATATGGAAAAAGCCGAAAGTAGTGCTGTGGCTCAAGTGGTAGCATGCTAGCCTTGAGCAAAAAGAAGCCAGGGACAGTGCTCAGGCCCTGAGTTCAAGCCCCAGGACTGGCAAAAAACAAAAACAGGATGTGAGGGTGATCTGGCTGACACATGTCACCCTACTGATTGCCAGGGTTGATTCGGCTGATCTGGCTGGCTAGGCGGGTGTCCCCTTCCTCCCTCGCTGATCCTTGTGCGTCCCTCCCAAAGCTGCGCGCTCGGTCAAAGAGGACAACCATCCCCGATAGAGGAGGACTGGTCTTCAGTCAAGGGTATACAAGTAGCTGCGCTACCCTGCTAGAACCTCCAAACAAGCTCTCAAAAACAAAAACAAATTATGCAGCAAAATGCCAGAGTAAGAGTATAGCTAAAGTGCTAGAGTGCCAACCAAGCAAAGCAAACAACCTGGAAGCCTTGAGTTCAAACCCCAGTACCACTCAAAAAACAAACAAAAAGCCAAAAAGGGAAATGACATTTAGTATGTATCAGATATTTGTACTGATTGGGGAAGTGGGGGGTGTCTTGAGCATGATAGCCCAAAGCATTTTATTACAGCTACAGCCTCAGCCCTTTATATTTCCTCTTTAATTTCCTTTCTCATAAGCCACCTAAAGCACCCAAAGCCATCTTTGACTTAGGACCTGGAAAGACAATGCAATAGCAAAGAAACTGAATCTTAAACTCATCCCAAGATTATCCTGAACTCATTAACCCCAGCACTGTGATGATTGATCACCTAAGGGCGGAGCAAGAAGGAACCATCATGAAAACTCACTTGGCTCCCAAGTAGAAGCTTGGTGTTCCCCTCCTTTTAAGGATTTTAGCAATAAGTCATAAGGCTTCTATATTATTTAGGGGGAAAATTAAACATTTTAAAATTACATCAACTAACATAATATGACAACCATTTATTAAAATATATTTTAAGTTGTAAATTTATTTTGTAAATTTATTGGAGGGAGTCCATTTAATTCACCTTCATCCTGGATGAGTCAGCAAGTCCTATATGTGGGTTATAAAATATATATATGTATATACACATGTACACACACACACACACACACATATATATATATATCCACATGGTAGGAGAGAAGAATGGAGTTCTCCAGTGTTCAAAGTAGCACCTTAGGTGATCTAAGAAAATAAGAAACTAATCCAGTTTTCTAGTCAGCTGGTCTCACAGATCATCTTCTCAGCCCATATGTTCTTGGTGATGGCTAGAAGACTTCTATGCTGTTCTTTACTTGAGATCCATGAATCGGATATCCATGATAAGGAGGAAGTTCTTCGGCAGTGGGCGGGGGGCTGGAGACAGGACAGTAAACACCTGATGCTCCAGATCCACACTGGTCACCACAATGAAGCCAGCCACACTCGTCTCAGAAAGGTTCTCTTCTGTACCCTCAGCAGTGCTCACACTCAGTAGATGGTGCACCATGTCTCGGCCAGGTGTGACAGGGACCAGCTTGAGCTGATTGTCTTCCTGAGACATGCCTAGAGGTAAACAGGAGTCTGGGATGGTGGGTGCACCAACTTTGTAAATTTTCACATCTGAAAATTTGACATTAAAGGCATGGGGATAAAAACAGCCCCGGAATCCATAGAAATACTCGCGGATCCGTTCGTCCCTACATTCCCGCCTGAAGTCCTTGGAGCGCTCTACCACACCCCCTGATTTAGGGAGCAGTACGGTGCGTACAAAGTGAGGCAGGTCCCGTTTCAGTTCATTGTACAGTCGTTCTTGATCCAGAACCACAACCACATCCACTTCAAAAGCTGAAGCTGCATGCACCAAGGCCTGGTAACCAGAGCCCTTGACCCAGCCGCAGGTATTAATGACACAGCCGCTCACAGAGGCCCTTCGGTTCACCTCACACCTTTGGTTGAACACATCCGCTAAGCGTGATGTAATCTGAAAAAGAATGGAGAACAACAAAATGAAATAAAACTATTTCATATAAAGATTATTGGGGGGGCTGGGTATGGCCTAGTGGCAAGAGTGCTTGCCTCATATACATGAAGCCCTGGGTTTAATTCCTCAGCACCACATATATAGAAAAGGCCAGAAGTGGTGCTCTGGCTCAAGTGGTAGAGTCCTAGCCTTGAGCAAAGAAGAAGCCAGGGACAGTGCTCAGGCCCTAAGTTCAAGTCCCAGGACTGGCAAAAAAAAAAAAAAAAAGAGTATTGAGTACAAGAAAAATTATTTTATGCAATATTGGGGACCTAACCCAGAGCCTTACATAAACAGATACTCTTCAAACCCAGCCCATGTTTTTTGTTTGCTCTTATAAGATAGTTTCACTATGTAATTTTCAGTGTTCCTGCCTGAGCATTCCAAATAACCTAAAACAATTTTTTATAGGTGTTCTGTTGTTTTGTTTAGCCATTTTTTTTGTTTTGTTTTTGGTCAGTTGTGGGGCTTGAACTAGTCAGGGCCTGGGTGCTGTCCGTGAGATTCGAGCCTGTGGTAAAGGCTAGAGCTCTACCACTTGGAGTGACAGCGCCACTTGTGGTTTTTGAGTGGTTAATTGGAGATAAGAGTCTCACAGGGACTTTTCTGCCTGGCTGGCTTTGATCTGTGATCCTCAGACCTCACGCTCCTCAGTAGCTAGGAACTACAAGTGTGAGACACCTGCACCCAGCTAGCCTTTTGTGTGTGTGTGCCAGAGCCTGGGCACTGTCCCTAAGCTTCTTTTTGCTCAAGGCTAGGGCTCTACCACTTCTGGCTTTTTCCTTACTTTATTGGAGGTAACAGTCTCATAGACTTTTCTTCCTGGGCTGGCTTTGAACTTCAATCCTCAGATCTTAGCCTCCTGAGAAGCCAGGATTACAGGTGTAAGCCACCAGCACCCAGCAGTCATGATTTTTTTTTCTTTTTTTTAGGCCTCTCTTGCTATTATAGCCCAAGCTTGGCCTCCTCATGATCCTCTTATCTCAGCCTCCCTTTAGACAGGATTACAGGCACTATGCCACCATAAAAAAAAAAAATTATATTCTTGGGGCTGGTAATATGGCCTAGTGGTAAAGTGCTCGCCTCGTATACATGAAGCCCTGGGTTCAATTCCTCAGCACCACATATACAGAAAAAAACCGGAAGTGTCGCTGTGGCTCAAGAGGTAGAGTGCTAGCCTTGAGCAAAAAGAAGCCAGGGACAGTGCTCAGGCCCTGAGACCACGCCCCAGGACTGGCAACAAAAACAAAACAAATAAACAAAAAAATGATATTCTTAATCCCAGTGGTTTTCACACAGTACAGCATGGACTTACTCTTCTGTTGTTGCTGCTTCCTGTTTTATATCCTACGTATACACTTAACTACTTAGAATAAGTCCACAAAGTGGCACTCTGAACCTGTATTTGCAGTTGTCATTTCTAAAACCAAGTACCAGTGATACCATGCAGGTAAAAGTAATAAGCAGAAAAGGAGCAAAGAACATCCTACCCTGATTAGCAACCCTGCTACCCACCTGACCTTGGCTTAACTCTCACCTTGTTATAAAGCTTGATGTTGGTGCCAGGAGTGGTGGAGCCAAAATGATAGACCAGGGGGGCCTGGATGGAGAAACCTTCCTCAACATCTGCTGGCCGCTCAATGTAAAGGGCCCCCATAGTACCAGGGATGGACACAGAGCCCTGGCCTACATCCAGCTCCACATAAGTAGGACGACGCCCCAGACGCACTGCATAGTTGAGCAGCAGGCGACAAACTGTAGACTTGCCCACATCGGTGGGGCCCACCACCATCACTCGTGGGCCTCGCTCTTCTTCCTTTTCTGCCTGCCTCCGCATCTGCTCCAAGGCTGTGTGAGTGTTGAGGTAAAGCAACATAGGAGTGTCCTTAGAGACATACGCCACCTCTGTGCGACCACTCAGTTGAAGAGAACAGCCATGCCAAGTGAAAACAGCCACCTTGGCACCAGCATCAAACGTGAATTTCTTGTTTCGAGTCAGCTCTGTGCCAAAGATCTCTGCCATGCCAACCAACAACTCCAACTGAACTGATTGAGATGCCTCCACCTCAAAGCGAAGTTCTGTTTCTCGCTCTAGTTCAAATTTCGTCGTTGGCTTCTTATCATCATTGGCTTCTTCTCCCATCTTTCCTATGTGGCTATTGTGTCTACAACACAAACAGATCATAAGAGAACAAAAGTAAGGCCACTGCTCAAAACGTTCCAATGGATGTGTTCACTTACATTTCCTCTATATTCCTTATTACCAACTGTCTCACTACACACTTACTGTCTCCACTAGAAAGGGTTGGGCGGTTCTTGTTTTCTACTGTATCTCTAGTTCCTAGAAAAGTGCTTGAAAAACTAACTGTAGGCACCTCAATAAATACCCGGAGTGAATATGGAAACACCCTAGATTACTGGGAGACTTATCACATTCTCATGCCCCATTCTCCCCCATCACCCTGTTGACATACCAGCTTGAGAAGAGGCAACTGACGCTCACTCACCGACTCTTTAAAAAGGACATTTGCAACCAGAGCGCCAGTGGCTCCCGCCTGTAATCCTAGCTACTGAAAAGACTGAGATCTGAGGGTGCTGTGGCTCAAGTGGTAGAGCACGAGCCTTGAGTGACAGGGCCAAGTGAACGCAAGAGGCCTTGAGTTCAAGCCCCGCTACTGAAAGAAAGGCGTCTGCAATGTGTGGGCGAAGCCGACGACACCGGGTTGGGTCTCAGAAAAGTTGGAGATCTAGCCAGCAACTCCTAGTCGCATCTCCCATCATTTCTCTGAACCTTTTCCTCAGCTGTCGATCAAGTGGCACTAGCCCTTGCTCACTTCCAGTGCTGCTCTGAAGAACACCGTCCCCAAGGACTGTGGGAGGGAAAAACAAGCACTTCATAAGCTCTAAACACACACACGCGCGCGCACGCACCCACACGCACGCAAGGTCTAGCAGCATTTGTCCCAGTCACCCCACACACAACCGAAACCTGCCCAGGCCTCCAGAAGGCAACGACCTGGAGCTTACTAACTCACCTGCACAAACCAACTGTGCCAAAAGTCGCCCAGGACGGGATCTAAAACCGCGCTCGTCCAAACTGAACACCGGAAACAAACGGACTTCCGCTCCTGCGCGGTAGAAAGAAGCGCTTCGGCGCGTTGGTTCTTGGGATTTATAGTCGCTCTGGAGCTGCCGCGCGAGGGCGGGGAGGGCGGGGAGGGTGGGAAGGAGGGAGGGTGCGCGGGCGTCGCCGCTTGGCCTTCTGGGAGTTGTGGTTTCGGTATTGTGCGCGTGACTCTCGCGGCGGGCGGGGACGTCGACGTCACGATAACGCACGCGGACGGGAGGCGGGACTGTGACACGCCCATTCTGCCAGCGCGTGGGATGCCGGGCCTCGCTCCACCAGCTGCTGTCCAGGAAAGCCAAGGGCGGCCTGAGGATGACGGTGACGCGGTGTCGTACCGTGCCCGTCGTATCTGGAAACCCAGGCCAGGAAACGGGGAAATGAGCAAAATGCCTTTGGGCAGAAGAAAACCCAGAGGTACTGAAAGTGGAGGAAAGAGTTTTGTCAGAGGCTGCACCAGAGTGGACATCAGCCACTCCTTGACACAGTACTTGGCACATGGAAGGCACCAATGAACTCTTTCTTCTATAGTAAAGGAAAATAAAAATCCAATTATTTCTTCGTTAGTGATAAGTCGGTCACTACTCTCCAGTCTTTCTCCCAAGGAGACCAGATTTTTTTGTACGATTTTATTCTTCTTTTTCTGTTTATGCGGTACTGAGGAATCAAACCCAGGGCTTCATGCATGGTAGGCAAGCACTCTACCACTGAGCCACATTCTAGCCTGAGCCAAAGATTTTGTTGTTGTTGTTGTTTATTTTTTTGTCCAGTCCTGGGCCTTTATCTCAGGGCCTGAGCACTGTCTCTGGCTTCTTTTTGCTTAAGGCTAGTACTCTGCCCTTGAGCCACAGCGCCACTTCTGGCCATTTTCTATATATGTGGTGCTGAGGAATCGAACCCAGGACCTCATGTATACTAGGCAAGCACTCTGCCACTAAGCCACATTCCCAGCCCTGTAAATCCATTTAATCCCTGCAAGACTCCAGTGCAGTAGTTACCATAATTGGTAATTTTTATTTTTGTATTTTTTTTTTTGCCAGTCCTGGGACTTGAACTCCAGGCCTGGGCACTGTCCCAGAGCTGCTTTTTTGCTCAAGGCTAGCACTCTGCCACTTGAGCCACAGTGCCACTTCCAGCCTTTTCTGTTTGTGTGGTACTAGAATCAAACCCAGGGCTTCATGCATGCTACCACTAAGCCACTTTCCCAGCCCCTAATTTTTATTTTTTGTGTGGGTACTGGGGCAGTCCTCCATACGTTTTTCTGCTCAAGGTTGGTGCTCTACAACTTGAGCCACAGCTCTACTTTAGGCTTTTTGCTGATTGACTGGAGAAAAGAGTTTCACAGACTTTTCTGCTCAGGCTGGCTTCAAATGGCAATCCTCAGATCTTACCCTCTTGAGTAGCCAGGATTGCAGGTGTAAGCCACTGGTTCCATACTTAGTATTTCAGTCACCATTCATGCATTCATTTTTAGTTAATTACTGGCTCTCTGCTGATCCTTTACCATGCTTCAGACTTTCACTTCCATACTTACATTTGCAAATGTCCTTCTTGAACTCATCCTTCCCAGCTTCCAGGTAATCTACTTCCCAGGTCTGCTCTGTTTCCTCACCTCTACCATGTCTCCCTTGAGGCAATTTCTCCCAATGTCCTGAAGTCATTTTTGTTTGGATATTGTGTAAACCATCTCCAGTTGGATTTAGAAAGAACTCTCTCCTCATCCTTTAGGCCTCTCTCCATGTTGCTCAAACAGAGAAGGAAACAAGCTCAAGTATCTGTGCTTGCCTACTCTCTCTCCTCACTTTGTCTTTCACCGAGTATTCCTGACATCTTTACCCTACCTCCAAATAACTCTGTTCTCATATGTCTCCAATCTGCCCTCCAGATGAATCCTTGACTGTTTCAAATTTTAAATCACAGCTGGGCACTGGTGGCTCATGCCTATAATCCTACTCAGGAGGCTGAGATCTGAGGATTGCAGTTCAAAGCCAGCCTAGGCAGAAAAGTCTGTGAAACTCTTGTTTCCAATTAACTACCAGAAAATCAGAAGTGGTGCTGTGGCTCAAGTGGTAGAACACTAGCCTTGAGCTGAAGAGCTCAGGGACAGCGCCCAGTCCCAGAATTCAAGTAAACTTTAAATCACTGACTTAAAAGCTAGTTTGTGTGTGTGTGTGTGTGTGTGTGTGTGTGTGTGTGTGTGTGTTTTACCATAACAGTATCTCTTCAAATTCTTCTCCACTTATATTTCATTTTTCACCTGCTAGCCAGACATGGCCACAGCTTCCGTGTGTGTGTGTGTGTGTGTGTGTGTGTGTGTGTGTATACCACTACTGGGATTTGAACTCAGGGCCTAGCACTTGCACTTGGCTTTTTCACTCAAGGCTAGCACTCTACCACTTAAGACACAATTCCACTTTAAGTTCTTTGCTGGTAGTTGGAGGTAAGAGTCTCACAAACTTTTCTGCCAGGGATGGTTTTGAACCACTATCTTCAGAGTATCTAGGATGGATTACAGGCATGAGCCACCAGTGTTCAAGCCTTTCTTCTTTCTTTACCCAGCTCTTTCTGGTACTATCTTCAAAATATATAAATTATGTGTTCTTATTTTATTTTATTTTTATTTTTTGGCCAGTCCTGGGGCTTGGACTCAGGGCCTGAGCACTGTCCCTGGCTTCTTTTTGCTCAAGACTAGCACTCTGCCTCTTGAGTCACAGCGCCACTTCGGGCCATTTTCTGTATATGTGGTGCTGGGGAATTGAACCCAGGGCCTCATGTATACGAGGCAAGCACTCTTGCCACTAGGCCATATCCCCAGCCCTGTGTTCTTATTTTAGCTGCATCCCCTGAACCATTTTTTTTGTCAGTTGTGGGGCTCGAACTCAAGGCCTCGGTGCTGTCCCTGAGCCTCTTTTTGCTCACATTTTAACCTAGCACAGGTGGCTCATGCCTGTAATCCTAGCTACTTAGGAGGCTGAGATCTGAGGATCGCAGATGGAAGCCAGCCCAGGCAGGAAACTCCTTGAGACTCTTACCTCCAATAAACTACTTAAAAAAAAAGGGGGGGGGGCTGGGGATGTAGCCTAGTGGCAAGAGTGCCTGCCTCGGATACACGAGGCCCTAGGTTCGATTCCCCAGCACCACATATACAGAAAACGGCCAGAAGCGGCGCTGTGGCTCAAGTGGCAGAGTGCTAGCCTTGAGCGGGAAGAAGCCAGGGACAGTGCTCAGGCCCTGAGTCCAAGGCCCAGGACTGGCCAAAAAAAAATAATAAATAAATAAATAATAAATAAATAAATAAATAAATAAAAGGGGGGCTGGGGATATAGCCTAGCGGCAAGAGTGCCTGCCTCGGATACACGAGGCCCTAGGTTCGATTCCCCAGCACCACATATACAGAAAACGGCCAGAAGCGGCGCTGTGGCTCAAGTGGCAGAGTGCTAGCCTTGAGCAAAAAGAAGCCAGGGACAGTGCTCAGGCCCTGAGTCCAAGGCCCAGGACTGGCAAAAAAAAAAAAAAAAGGTAGAAGTGACAAGTGCGTTGTGGTTCCAGTGATAAAGCACTTGCCTTGAGCAAAAGCTGCTCAGGGATAGTGCCCAGGTGACTTCAATCTTCAGATCTCAGCCTCCTGAGTAGTTGGTATTACAGGCGTGAGCCACCTGCTCCCAGCTGCTTTGTGAGACTTTTAGTTGCAATCACCCACTAAAAAGGCAAAACTATAGCTTTTGCCCTGAGCCGTGGCAGAGCACCTGCCTTGAGCAAAAAAAAAAAGAAAGAAAAAAAAGCTAAGAGGTAGCATCCAGGCCCTAACTTCAAGCCTAGGGGCTAGCACAAAAGAAAGAAGAAAGAAGAAAGAGAGAGAGAGAGAGAGAGAGAGAGAGAGAGTGTGTTCATAGCGCTTTATATAAGTGCCTCCATGGTAAAGCCCAGTTTGAAGGCAACTGCTAAGAGGTTTCTACAGGCCAGATGTCCTGTGGAATCAATGGCTTCTTCAGGGGTATAAGCCTGAGCCTGGCAAGTTAGGGTACCCAGTACATCTGTGACAATTTGTATAGCCTTCTTTTCCTTCTATTAAGGCTGGTATCGGAGCTGTGGTGGGGAAATGTATTATGTTAAATTGTGTGTGTGTGTGTACACACACACACACACACACACACACACACAATCACACCCTTCCTGGCTCTCACTCTGCCAATCTTGCTACCTCCTTTCCTCCAGCCCTGCCATTCGTACTCCATCCCAGCCTAGCCCTGTCCTTCCCTAGAGTTCTTTCTCTCTCCTTGGTAACACCAAGACACCACTACTTCACATCCTGCTTTTCCTCTTGCTCCTCATCAGCTCTGACACCCTGAACCCACTCTTCTGCCCACCCTCTCCCTCTTAGCACTACCCCAAAGCCTTGTCCCTGGACGCCTGCCCCCTCCTTTCCTCCCACCCCGCCTCCTGTGTCTCCCAGCCCTGCTCTGACGTGGGAGGTGAGGGGGGGTGGGGGGGGACAGATGACTCACAGTGTTATGATGCAGTTCCACAACACACGGCCACATTCACCCACAGACCGAGGTACAGAACTAGGGGCACCCTCTGGCCCCTCCAGCAGCCTCCTAGCCTCGCAGCCCCAATCTCCAGCCCCTCACGACCCTCCAACCCCTTTCCCCATTGAAGGAGCTGAAAAGAGAAGAGAGAAGAGTGAGCAGAGAGATTGAGAGAGAGAGACAGAGAGACAGAGAGACAGAGAGAGATAGACGGAGATCTCTGGAGCAGACTTCAAGGTGAGGGGGCAGCCCTTCTCCAAATCAATTTTTTTCTTCCTTTTGCAAATTTCCTCTTCCTTCTGCGTGTTGCTTTCTCCTCTTCGCAAAAAAAAAAAAAAAAGAAAAAAAAAGCATTATTCATCCACCCTTTGTCCTCCCTTCCCCCTCCCTGCTGCTTCTGCTCTGCTCCTCTCTAGGTCTCTCTCTCTGCCTCTCTCTCAGCTCGCCCATCCTTCACCCAGCTCTGATAATGATTCCCGCACTTCTTTCCTGGCGTCATTGGCTATAGCATCAGGCACCAGTGTTGATTGTTTTGCGGCTGGTACAGACCCCCAGAGCCCGCCCTGGGAGCTAGCTGCCGCTGCTAATTATCTGGACCATACCATACTGAAAATGCTAGCCCAGGAGGGGTGAAACCTTAGAGTAGAACAGAACATGTATTGTGAGCAGGTGTCCTCCTACCCCCCTAACCCCTGCTTTTCCCCACCGGAAATGCACCAGGGCTTCACACCTGGTGCCTTCAGCCTCTACCTCCTAGCCTCTGCTGTCAGCTGTCAGTCCCCCCTGTCAGTCTTTCCTCACCCCTTCCCTAGTACAGACAGCCTCAGCTCATACTGGGGCTCACATTCATCTCCCCCCCCTCCTAATCATTTGCTCCATTTTCTTTTCCCTTGTGATCAGAGAAGGGGAAAGAAATGACCCCTACTCTTCCTTCTGTGATTTTCCTGGCCGTTTTCTTTCTCCTTGCAGCCTCTCCTGGGCTGGACTAGAAACCAGGGGAGAGGGAGGGAGGCGTGACAGATGGAAGCTGGGGAAGGAGCAAGGGGGGGGGGGGGGACCTTAACTGGCCCTCCTTTCCTGGGCTCGGAAGTAGGAGCTTCTCACGGTGGTGTGTGTGGAAGGCAGACCTGTGAAGTGGGTAGACATGCTCACCTGGCACCTCCCCTGGAGGAGGACCCATTTCTTGCAGCCAGAACCCAATGTCACCCTGAATTCAGCCCAAGGTGTCTTCTTGGGACCCAGCCAGGGGGAGAGGACCTGGAAACTGAAGCCGGATTTCTGTTTTTGTTTTGCTGGAGAGACTGCCTGGCAGCCCAAGGAAGGAATGGAACAGCCAGGGCGCTTGAACCCACAGGGCACAGAGGGAGCCTGTTTGCCCTGGCAACGGAAGCCACACTGCCTTCTCTGCCTGGGGGGGGGGGGAGGGGTGTCTAACATTGCCAGAAGACCCCGGATGACATCTTTGGAGGAGCCCTGGGTGACCCCACCCACAAGGGCAGGAGCACCCCCCCCCCCGCCCCCGTGAAAGACACAGCAGCGCCTCACCTGCTTATCAGAGCCCCCAGAGGACCCCTCCCTGCGTATCCTCTGCCTCCAGAACCTCAGCCACTTTGGATTGGACAGAGCAGGGACCAACATCTTCCTCAAGATTGCTAATCAGAACCTAGCAGTCGTTTTCAGACAGCTGTTTTGACCTAGCTCCAGGGAGAAACATTTTTTTCCCTACCTTGTGCCCTAAAGCACAGCCTTTAAAAAGAAGGAGTTTGCTTCCCCCCTCCCACCACCCCTTTTTTTTCCCTGCTGTTTACTGTGGATGTGCGTGTTTCTGTTGCTTGCCGTGGATATGTGAATATATTGCAGCCACACAGCTCCATACAACGCTGGAGTCGGCCTGCTCTGACGTGCTGCTCAGTTCCCATTGGTCCAGTTGGCAGATTTGACAAAGGAAAAGATATTTTCTCTCTCAGGGTTGGGTGCCTGTCACTCATGGGGCAAGTAAATAGTCAGGAGAAAGAGAAAGAGGAGAGGAGAGAGAGGCAGAGGAGAAAAGACAGAACAAGTGGTCCAGAGGCTGAGAAGACAGAAGGCTCCCCCACTTAAGCCACGAACTGCAGCTCAGGATGCACGATTGGGGATCATCCACAGGAGAGGTCACCGGAGCAGAAGGAGCCCTCCATAAAGTTCTCGTGTATTCTTGGGGGGACAAGATCGAGCCCAAGTAGCAAGCTAAAGCAGGTGCATATACCTACCACAGGCCTCTTTCCTCTCTCCCCCATGAAATTTCTTCAGGATCGAATTGAATTGTAAATGGATACCTTAAGAAAGAAAAAGAAGAGGAAGAAAGCAGCAGGGACTTTGAAAAGGCCCCGAGGCCCAGGGGCCTCCCTGTGCTTTGGGGTGCAGAGCCTCACAGAAGAGCGGAACACAGGAGCGCCCTAGAAGGTGGCACAGCTCCCACGGCAGCCATTGTGCCAGCGGAGCTGTTCTCAGTGGAAAATGGTGGAGGCTACTACCTCCCCAGGAGAGAGAGAGAGAGAGAGAGAGAGAGAGAGAGAGAGAGAGAGAGCAATTCCCTGGCCATGGCATAAGAAGCCCAGAACTGCTGCCATGCTTGTCAGAGATAGAGACTCCAGAGGCCAGGGAGATGGGGCCAGAGGAAGCTGAGGATAGCGGATGGTGATGATGGTGATGGGGAAGGCAGAGATAGAGATGACCTGAGCAGCCTCCTCCTCCCCGCCCCCCCCAAGTGACCTCATGAGATCACAACTCCTTGATGCCCCTTTCTTGTCTTCCTAGGTAACTTCCATTTCTATCTGGTTCTCGTCTGGGGGGGCCCTGGCCGGGCAGCCCCCCCACATTTCTCCTGCCCTGAAACACGGCTCTAGCCAACCTGCTCCGCTGTTTCACCTGCGACCGGCTTTGTGGGGGCTGCACAGCCCCAGCCCCTCCAGCCCGCCAGGGCATCGTCCTTCAACCCGTCATGCCCAGCTGTGACCCTGGCCCAGCCCCTGCCTGTCTACCCACCAAGACCTTCCGAAGCTACCTGCCCCGCTGCCACCGCACGTACAGCTGTGTCCACTGCCGCGCACATCTGGCCAAACACGATGAGCTTATCTCCAAGGTATGACAAAGGAGGGGAACCTGGCACTCCTGGCCTTTCTCTCAGAGCAGGCTAGCCCAATCATTTGGGGGGGGGGGGACAGGAATGCACTTCTCCCCCCTCACACACAGCTCAGCCCGGGGCTTAGTCCAGGCAGTGGCTGCCCAGTGGTCATTGTCTGTCCTATGTCTCCACAGTCTTTCCAAGGGAGCCATGGCCGAGCCTACCTGTTTAACTCCGTGTGAGTCTACCTCTTTCTTTGTGTGTGCGTGTGTGTGTGTGTGTGCTTGTGCTTGTGACCATTTTTCCTCTGTGGAGAAAGGAAGTGGGCCATCGAGTCATCTCAGGCCTCTGGCATTGTCTCCCCTTTTGCCCAGAGGGTCAGAAAAAATCAGCCTGCAGTTTTATGGGCTGTGTGAGCAGTACTAAAACCAAAGCCCTGGAGAGAAAAAAAGACCCAGGCACTAGTTATAAAAGGGTGGATTGCCTGGGGAAAGAGCTTCTAGTTCTTTTTTTTTTTTTTTTTAATTGTGCCAGTACTGGAGTTCAAACTTATGACCTACCTCTAACTTAGTTTGTGTGTGCTGTCCCTGAGCATTTGTGCTCAAAGCTACTACTTTAACACTTTGAGCCACATCATCATTTCCGGCCGGGTTTTTTGTTGTTGTTAGCTACTGAGAGCTAAGTCTCAAGGAGCTGTGATCCTTAGATCTCAGCCTCTTAAGCAAGTAGGTCTACAGGTTGTTCCTTTTTTCTTGGCTCAATGCTGGCACCCTATCACTTGAGTCCCACCTGCACTTCCAGACTTTTTTTGCTGGTTAATTGGGCATGAGTCTCTTAGATTTGTCTGCCTGGGTCTGGCTTCAAACCATAATCCTCAGACCTCCGGTTCCCAAGGAGTTGTAAGGATTACAGTTGTGAGCCACCAGGCCTGGCTCTCCCTCTCTCTAGATGGGAGTCCTTTGGGTCTCTTTGGGGGCTAGACTGACAAGAGCAACCCTACTGGGTGCTGCGTCCTTCCTGTTCCCTGAGACAGGGTCAACGTGGGCTGTGGGCCAGCTGAACAGCGCCTCCTGCTCACGGGGCTCCACTCGGTAGCTGACATTTTCTGCGAAAGCTGCAAGACCACACTGGGTTGGAAATATGTAAGTGCTTCCTTGGGTGGTAGGGAAGTGGGCATCTTTGAAAGTGGGTATCCAAGGCCCCACTGAGCATGTTAGCTCTTTGCTCCATCCAGAGGGAACTGGGTTGCTCTGTGGGAGGCCCTGAGCCAGTTGTGGGATCTGCAGGGGAAATCCTTTGTCCTATGTGCATTGCTTCTTCACTCTCCACCAGGAACAAGCTTTTGAGACAAGCCAGAAATACAAAGAAGGGAAATACATCATTGAAATGTCACACATGGTGAAGGACAACGGCTGGGACTGAGGGGCTCAGGCAGGCTGTGCCCTTCCTCCGCATGCCCCACCCTCTTCACCCACCCACCCCATGGCCCTGCCAAGCAGTCCATACCAGCATGAGTACTGCCCCACCCCTGGGGGAAAACCCGGCTCCAACCAATACCTTCCCTGCCTCTACCACATTACTCCCACGACCCCACTGGAACAGGAGTCTGGCATAATCCCAGGGGTGTTCAAGGCATAGGAGGAGTGGGCAGCGGTCAGAGAAACACAGAACTGGGCAGAGGAAAGGGTGGTGGTTCCTTGTTCCTAAGGCCTGACAGAAGTGATGGCAGGGAGTGAATTCAGGCAGAGAGGACCATAAGAGAGGGGAAAAAAAAAAAAGATTTTGACTCACTTTTTTTTTTAAGTGAACATGACACACGTTGGGTTATGACACTGATTAGCAGAGACAAATCTTAGGCTTTGAATTAAAAAGTTGGCCTCAAACACCAAGAGACCAACCAGACTATAGATCAGCAAAGGAGTCCCAGAATCTGGGAGAGAGGAGGAGACCATTTTCCCCCTCAGGTGTGTGGGGAGGGGTGGAGTGGAAGGAAAGACCCAAATCCCAGGCCCTGGAAAGGAAGAATTACAGGGGTTTCATTTCACTCTACTTATTAGTTTACCTAGGCACTAAAGAAGCACTTTGGAGTATCTAACCTTTGCCATTGGGTGGGGTGGGGAAGGCTGCTCTGGAACAGCCCCACCCCTTTGCTGGCTGTTGCCAGAAAGCAGTCTTCTTGGGTTTCCTCCAAAGCCCAAGCACTGCTCCCCGGGACCCAGTCCCCTGGAGGAGGGGTGGATCTTTAGTGGTACCGGGGCCTCCCCCGTGGCTGCCACCAGCGAATGAAACTTTTGTATGATACATAAAGTGTTTGGCTCTATTTTTAATAAAAAGTGGGAAAAGCACCCGTGAGGAGCTGTTCTGACTTTCCTTGTGTGCACCCAAGACTGTCCCCCAGTCTGCCCGCAACTCCAGGGGCCTGTGTTTTGTACACCACTAGGGGGCAGCAGTCGCTTCGTGGGTGGCCCCACCAATTCAGGTTTCACTGAGTGGTCAAGTTTCGCTTTGTGTAAAAGGATGCGCTTTTTTGAAGTGTTTTCAAGCCAAAGCATCCAAAAATCGCTCCTGGCTTTGAGAATGCTTGTGAACAAGTGTTACCTGTGCCTGAATTGAGGATTCAAAATGACTCATCTCAAAAATAAGAGTTTCCTTCAAGTTGGGTTAAGCTTTTATTCTTTCTTTTTCTGCTTGGTTCCATGTTCTGCTGGGCTGAGATACACTTAAGGGTGAAAAGATTCTCATTTTAGTCAAGGTGCTGCTCTGGCAGTTGGAAGTGGAAAATGGTTGAAGGTGGCATTGTTAATATTACACACAATGGGCATTTGGAAGGCAGCGACATGAAATTGCTGACTCAGGGGTACCGACCATTGATGAAGGGCACTATACACATCATAAACATCTTTTGGCCAGGTTCTTTCTGGTGGCTCACACATCACACGTGTAACCCTAGCTATTCAGGAGGCTGAGATCTGAGGATGGTTCAAAACCTGCCTGGGCAAGGAAAGTCCATGACCTTTGTTGCCAATTAACCACCAAAAAAGCCAGAAATGGAAGTGTGGCTCAAGTGGCTGATCACAAGTCTTGAGCAAAAAAGGCAAATAAGAGGGCCTGGCAGGGGGCTGGGAATGTACCTTAGTGTTAAGAGTGCTTGCCTAGTATTCATGAAGCCCTGGGTTGCTCAGTACCACACAAACCGAAAAACCCGAAGTGATGCTATGGCTCAAGTGGCAGAGCGCTAGCCTTGAGCACTAAAAGGCTCAGGGACAGAGCCCAGGCCCTGAGTTCAAGCCCTAGTAACCCCCTTCCCCCCCAAAAAAAATTTAAATGGAAAGAGCTTACATTTCATCCCAAGTGGACAGGGAAATTTCCTGCTCTTTTAAGACATCAAGACTGTTTAATAGACTGGAGTATGTACCACCTCAAATAGCATTGTCAGCATCAGGTAGGAGAGGCTATGTAGATAGGAGAGAGATTTGGACCTCACACAGGTGAGGAAGGACAATGGGAGGGCAAAAGCCTGGATACTATATAGCAATCTTCTGAAGACTGAGGCTGATCTATCTGGTAGTTTCTGCCCTACAAAACCGAAACACTTTTTTTTTGCCAGTCCAGGGGCTTGAACTCAGGGCCTGGGCACTGTCCCTGAGCTGCTTTTGCTCAAGGCTGGCACTCTACCACTTGGGCCACAGCACTACTTCTGGCCTTTCCTATATATGTGGTGCTGGGGAATCGAACCCAGGGCTTCATGTATAAGAGGCAAGCACTCTTGCCACTGGGCCATATTCCCAGCCCTAGCCACTTCTTAAAAGTTCCCAAATATGCCTTCTCCACTTACTGAAACTAGTTCTTAGAGGGTTACCTGGACTCTGGGAGACAAAGGAGTAAAGGAAACCCTTTTTTTCTCTGAGCCTCGTGCTCTGTCAAGGCTGGCTGGTGCCTTAGCACTTGAGCCCCACCTCCACTTCTGACTTTTGGCAGTTAATTGGCGACAAGTCAAGACTTTTCTGATATGGCTTTGAACTGCAATCCTCGGCTCTCAGCCTCCTGTGCAGCTAGGATTACAGATGTGACACATCAGCACCTGGCTGTCCAAACCTTGTGTCCAGATAGGGTCTACTCATAAGAAAGCTCACTATCAAGTTCTCTGTGGCCAAGAGGATTGCAGGTGAAGGCAGGGGAGATCTTCCATGCTCTAAAAGCCAGGAAGGAGCTGCAGGTATGAGGGTGGTGTTTGTGGTTCCCCCCTCCCCCAACCATCTTTCTTTTTTTTTTTTTTGCCAGTCGTGGGCCTTGGACTCAGGGCCTGAGCACTGTCCCTGGCTTCTTCCCGCTCAAGGCTAGCACTCTGCCACTTGAGCCACAGCGCCACTTCTGGCCGTTTTCTGTATATGTGGTGCTGGGGAATCGAACCTAGGGCCTCGTGTATCCGAGGCAGGCACTCTTGCCACTAGGCTATATCCCCAACCCCCCCCCCCCCCCAACCATCTTTCTGAGCTAGCCCTTCTCATTTCCCCTTTTGTCAAGGAAATCCTCTTCTGGGAATTCATGATTCCCCCACCACATACCTCTCCACCCACTTTCCAGAATAATAAACTGCCCGAGAACCCCATCCCCTGACATTCCATTTATCCTTAGGCAGGAGGCTTTTAAAGATACCTTTATATAACCAGCAGATGGCACCACAACTCCCACCCCCTTCCCTCTCATTCCAGTAAGAGAACTCCGCTCTCTAGACAGGCCTCCAAAATGATGGGCGTATCATCAGATTTAGGACCCGGTTACACTTAACATAAGTGATAAAACCTCAGCCAATCTGCTTAAACCTTCTGGCCATCAGTATTCTCATCAGTCAAATGGGAATGGCCACCTGTCCAAAAACAAAAACAAAAAAAAGTTAGGAAGGCTCACATGTATGCAATGCCCTACCACAGTCCCTGTACACAAAAGTGGATCTGTACACGCGAGCTCTTTTATTAGCAGCTGACTGGTGCCCAGATTGCTGAGGAGGCAGCTGGCGCTGGGTAGCACTACCTGGCCAATGCCCTTTTAACATTGCACTGCTCGTGACAGGTGTAGACAGTAGCACAATGTGAAAAGAGCTCTGGCCAGCAGCAGAAGCATGCCGGCCCTGCCTCCTCACCCCTCCTCCCAGGACCTGGCCCACTCAGCTCACAGCCCGCCTAGGCTCCTTCAGTACAACCCTCCTCTCCGTCAGGTTAATCCACTCTTCTTTCTCGCTCCTTCTCAGGAGATCCACAATTCTTTAAATGATGAAGCAAGGTCCAATGAGGCTGGGTGAAGGGGTACTGGGAGTTGGAACACTTGAGTCTCAAGTGGAAAGGAAGTAACTAATAAAAATCTCAAGAGTCTGAGGACAACTCCCATGAGATTTTTTTTTTTCCTTTTTACATTTGTATGTCTGTCAGCATTCTGTCTAGGCGGGACCTTTCCACCAAGACCCTTTCTTTTTTCTTTTGATGCTGGTCTTAGGGTTGAACTCAGGGCCTGACCACTGACCTTGAGCTTCTTTTTGCTCAAAGCTAGTGCCCTACTACTTGAGCCACAGCTCTACTTCCAGCTTTTCGGTGGTTAATAGGAAATAAGTCTCATGAACTTTCCTGCCTGCAGCTGGCTTTGAACTTAAACCTTCAGATCTCAGCCTCCAGAGTAGTTTGATAAGCTTGAGTCGCTGGTATCTGCCTTCCTTGTAACTTCCAATAATGTTCTGAGGTGATAATCTTAGAGGAGATAGACCAGTGAGGAAGTATACTTACAGGTCCCTAGGCAGAAGGGAGAAGCTTCTAGATCTAGAGGTGAAAGCAACTTAAGCCATATTTGGCATCTCTTATCTGGGATTTTTTAAGCAATTTACAGATTTGGCAGTAAGCAAAATGGTAAAAGTAATTTCTTCTCATGTACTGAAATAATCTTCCATTGGTCGTGGGATTACAAACTGAGGTTTCTATCCAGTCTGCTGACTCAACAACCAGACTAAGATTGTCCAGTTCTCCCGTCTGCCCCAGGACAATGGAGACTGACTGAAATCCAAAGGCAGATGGCTATCCTTCCAATCCTGGAAGGACACTTGGTCATCTAAAAGCTCAGAGCCACGCACAAGTTCTAGGGTGGCACATGCCAACATTCTGGCCAGAACCACCGTTCCCAGAATCCAGGTACAGGTCTGCCTGGAGACGCTGGAGGCCGCCCTGAGGGGCAGAGACTGAGGAGTAATCCCTCTGTGCCCTGATCTTCGCAGGCCTCCCAGGCCAGGGAGCAGCCTCTGGGAGACTCCCGCCACTTCCCTCCACAGCCAGCCTGAGAAACGGCAGACAGGATTCCGCTGGGGAGCTCTGGGCTTTTCCCTCTGGCCTCCCTCAGGAAGGAGTAGCAGTTCTCTCTTGCCTTCCCAGGCTGAGGTTTTTCCTGTCCTCTAAAAACATGGGGACTTGCTGCTCGGTTTCGCACAGTTCTAATGGACGGAAACCAAGGCCCCCCGCTAAGGTCAGCAGCCGGGCCTTTTAGCTCCTGGGGTTGGGCAAGCCAGCTGGAAATGTAGCAGGCCAACAGGAGGCAGCAGGGCAAAGACCCGACTACCCAGAAAGTTCGGGACAATGATTCCCCAAGGGGTTCCCCAGATCTCTCCCAGGAGTGGAGAAGAAACTGGGACCCTCTGAGCCTCTCTCTGGCCTCACCCCCCGCCCCCATACACACACCCAGCAACTCATTCCTCAGGAGTGGGGCCCAGTGAGTCACTAGCCAGCAAGACCCCTCCCCCACCTTAGGCCCCGGAGCCATCACCCCCCTCCCCACCAGCTCCTTCCAGAAGCCATGTAGAGACCGGGGAGGAAATGGGGGGGAGGGGAGGCCCTGGCTCAAGTTCTCCCCTCTCCCCCTCCTCATTGGCCACCATCTTCCGGCCCCTGCCCCCCCCCCCAGCAGCAGGGGATGGGGCCCAGCCTGTGGAAGGGAGAGAAAGGGCAGGTGGGGGGTGAGCTGGAGCAGCAGCAGGGGCAGGAGGGAGGGCTGGCTCCAACCGTCTCCACCCCCCTCCCCGCAGCCATGGCGACCGGGAGGAGGAGACCAGGAGGGTCCTGAATGCCCTGTTCGGTGAAAGGGACTAGAGAGAGGCAGCTGGATAAGTGTGGGGTGAGGGGCGCTCCCCCTCCACGCCCAACTGTGCTCCCCCCCCAACACACACCTCGAGGCTGGACCACACACACACACGTGCGTGCACAGGCACACACAAACTCTCAGCCACACACTCATCGTTCACCCCAATACAAGAACTGGCGGGCGGGCGTGCGCGCGGGCGCACCCCGCTCCATCCCGCGAGGACCGCCCCGCAGCCAGTCTCACTCCCAGATACCGGCTCACGCCCTTCAAGTTCCGGAGGTTCAAAACTCCCCGCACTGGCCCCCACCTCAGCCCGGCCCCGGGGTCCCCTCGGTCCCCGCGTGGCTCCACACCCCTCACCCACGCACGCGCCTCCCGGCCTCCGGCCAGGCCCGGAGCCCACCCCCCACCCACCACGCCCCCCGCCGCCTCATGACAAGCCACCTGAGAAAGGCCAAGCCGGGGGCACCCCCCCCGGGTGACCACACTGCTCAGAAAGGGAATTAAAAAAAAATAAATGAGGGGATGCCCGTGTGAGTGAAGCATGCAAAGGGAGGGAGAGAGAGAAAGAGAGCGCGCGAGAGAAACACCCAGACCACCCTCGCCAAGAGAAGAAAACCGAGAATCGGCGGCGTTACCCTTTGGGGAGTCACGGTTCCCACACAGGGCTCCTCGTCACGTTCCTCTGCCTGCCACCTCCTTCTTGCCGGGCGCGCTCTCTCTCCCTCTCTGCTCCCCTCCCTGGCCTCGATCTCCCTCTCACGCCCTCTCCCGCACTCCGCCAGCCCCTCTCCCCAGCCAGGCTCGAGGGGGTCCCCCCTCCCCGATCCCTCTCCCGACGCCCCCCTCCCGCGTGCGCCCCTCTGTCCGTCGTCCGGGACCCTGGGCTCCGGGTCTGGCGGGCCGCGATGCCCCGGACCTCCGCCGATCTCGCGCTTCTCCCCCGCGCCCCCTTTTTCTCCTTCCACACTCCCGGCCGTCCATCTTGAATACTTGGGATTCTTGAATGGAGTGAGCAGGATCCGCTCCTCCGCGCTCCCATTGGCTGCGGGCGAACCCTTTTGAAAGGAGATCCTTCCTCCCATTGGCTGCCCGGCTCCCCTCTCGCCCCCCCTCCCACCAACCCCATCCCTCCTCCCCAATCCCTCCCTTCCTCCCGCCCGCCGGGTCAGGGCGCTCCTGGGCGCCCCCTCCCCTGGCCTCTCAACCCTCACTCTCCCCCCCACCACACACACGCACGCACACACACACACACACACACACACACGCACGCACACACACACACAGACTTCGGGATGCCTCCCTCCCTCACTTTTTCCCTCCTCTTCCTCCCCACCTACCTCCCCTTCAATAAGGCTGCAGGTGAGAAGGCAGATCTGATTCCCGCCAAATGCAGCGCCTGGGTTGGTCTGGCCGGGTTTCCAGATGCCCCGCGGTGCTGGACTTGGAGACCTTCGGAAGACGTGAAGGGTGCGATTTCCTGCCAGGCCAACTCTTCTTTGACCAGTCAAAAGTTCTTCCAGTTAAATCCTCACAGCCTTTTTAAAGTCTCAGCCCAAGCATGGGACCCTTCTGCCCCATCGCGCGCGCGCGCGCCTCTTGGGTTGGGCACCAAGCCGGGCAACTCCTGAAAGAAGAAGAGCTGGAGCTCTCCAGAAGAGCTAATTCCCCGAGTGCGCCTCCGGGCAGGCCTGACCTGACCAGGAATGTGCTGCATCTGGAGCTCGCCTCAGTTACAAACATCCCCTCCGACCAGCCCTGCTCCCCTCCCCCTCGGCCTGGGCCCATGGCCCCTGGGCCCCACCAAGCTCCTGGGAGCCCGGAGTCGCCAGAGGGAGGAAGGAGGCAGGCAGGAAATCGAGGCAGGCTGGGGGGAGTAGGGGTACCTCCCCAGATCTGCCCATAACAAGCTTGGCAAGGTTGTGTCACGTCTCTGGGCCTCAATGTCTTCCTTTGCAAAAAAAAAAAAAAAAAAAAAAAAAAAAGTCCAGAGTAGTGCTGCCCTGAGGAAATTTCTTGAGTGTGTAAACCATCCAGAATCATAGCCAGCCGCTGGCCACATGTGGCTACTGAGCACCTGAAATGTGGCCACAATGTTCAGGAACTGGCTTTGACATGTTGTTTCGTGTTACTTACTTTTTTACATTCTTATTAATGTATGTTACTTGAACAAAAGGGCTTTCCTTTATGACAGTTTCCTTAGCTGTGGGACTGGGGATGTCCCTGAGCTTTTGTGCTAAGGCTAGCACTCTGCCACTTAAGCCACAGCTCCACTTCCAGCTTCTTGGTGGTCCACTGGAGGTAAGAGTCTGAAGGGCTTTCCTGCCCAGGCTGGCTTCCTCAGTCCTGTGCTTTGTGTTAGGGGAAGACAAGAGCTGCCTGGGAAATGGCTTCTATCTCCAGTACTTATTATATACTACCAGATGGGATGACCGTGTCACTTTTCTGTTGGGAGAGACAGATGAAGAGGCCACATGAGGGAAGGCTTGCTCCTATTGGGAGATGGAATCCAAGAAGTTTCACTGAGGGAAGCCGCATCTGAGACATGATAGAGAAAAAGGATTAAGACACAAGAAGAAGCTGGGCATAGTGACTCACACCAGGAATCTTAAATATTCAGAAGTCTGAGATCTGAGGATCAAAATTCAGACAGCTGCAGCAAATCGGTGAGAGTCTTTCTCTCCCATTAATCAGCAAAAAGCTGAAAATGGAGGTGTGGCTTAAGTGGCCTTGAGTGAAAAAGCTAAGGGAGAGCTTGAGTTCAAGCCCTAGTATTACACACACACAAACACACACACACACACACACACACACACACACACAGATATGAGGAAGGCGGGCAAGAACATTCCAAGGAAAGGGAACAGCTTAAAGGCTTGAGAGGTGGGAAAATGGCAGGGCACATTCAGGATTGGTTGGAAATTCACTTGGAACTGGGAAGTGTGAAGGGAGGAATGGACAGGCAGGCTAAGACAGATTGTGGAGGTTTTGAGCACATTCCTATTGACATTACTCAACTCCAAAGACATCTTGCTCATCCCCTTGCTCTCATCAAGACATAACTCCCATGTGTTTATTGAGCAGGCCCAGTACCTCTACTTTCTCTTGCCTCCTGCATTTATCTTAGTCTTCAGGCCCCTGATCTCGGTTCTACAATCATCTTTCCCCAGAGTAGGATGGGCTCCATGAGAGGATGGACTCTTTTGGTCCTTCCTGGTTGAGTCTTCTGACTTTGGATCCTCAGTGTCCAGGTATGAGCTGCACAAGGGCTTCATTTTCCACTCACAATATTCTAAACCCCAGCCTGGCCCTGGCCTTTCTCAGGAAAGATTCCAAAACGGAAGCCAGGAACAAGTAGATACGGTCCATCCTGTTAGAGGGGTGCACAAAGAAATGCACCCAGGAGCTACTTGGCTCCTCACCACCTTACCCCACCTCCACATTCTTCTCTCCTCTTGACAGAGTTTCAGAATGCACCTGGCTACATCCACCTTCCCTGGCTCCTCCTCCATCTCCTTGGTCTTATACAGATGGGCTCACCACCGAAATTTAGGCACATGACAGAGAGAGTTGCCTCTCTGCTTATACATCCATGGAGTAACTTGATGTCTAATAAGATTCCTGAGTCACTGCTAGAGTTCTCCATGGAGGTCTCTTTTAATTTCCCCTCCTTCAATAAGGTGTCCCTTCCTCTTTACTGCCTTGTTTATCTCACAAATGTTTATATGTCAGCCACTGACTGCATGGACTGACTGGCTGGTCTCAGGGTGCTCCCAGTGGATGAGGACAGGCAGGTACATAAAGAGGACTCTCGTGGTAACAGATGTCCAAATGCGTGCAAGAACCCTGTTCTCCCAGGAATGTCCCTTTCCCTGAGGTCTCCATCCTAACCTTGCTGCAGCAAGTGCTCTGGTTGCTGTGTCTCCACCTCCTCTCCATGAGGCTAGGGCAAGGGTCAGCCAAGCACAGCCCACAGGCCAGCTCTTGCTTCTGCTTGTCTTTGGGAACACAAAGTTCATCAGAACCCTGCTGTAATCACTTGTTGATGTATTGCCCCTGGCTGTTTCTGCCTGCACCACAATGGCAGAGTTGAGTGGTTGCAACAGAGACCATATGGCTAGCAAAAGCCTAGAATACTTACTATCCAGTTCTTTTCAGAAGCCTGGCATGCATCTAGTTCCCGGGCAGGTTTAGATCTTGTTATCTCAGAAAGATATGAAAACTTCAGAAAAGCAACGGAGATGAAATCAGATGACCATGGAAGGACACAGCCCAGGATGACCCTCAACCTGTCACAAACCTTTTTCTGATCAGAGTCCACTCCCTGTGTTTCTCCTTTGCAAACTTACCCATGTATTTTGTTTTGTTTATTTTTAATCAGCACCTAATGATCGTACCTACATATGTGGTACAGTGTGGATAGTTCAGTAACGTGTTTACAATGTGTAATGATCAGGTCAGAATAACTAATGTTCTTATCTCCTTATTATCTCACTTGGCTTGCTTGCTCAAGTCTGGTACTCTACCACTTGAGTCACACCTCCAGCCTGGTGTTTTGCTGATTGTTTTAGAGATGAAGTCTGGCAGATTTTTTTTTTCCTGCCCACACTGACCCGGATCTGTGGTCCTCCAGATATCAGCCTGTTGAGTGGCTATGATAGCAGGTGTGAACCACCAGCATTAGGATGTTGTAGGGTGCTACAGCTTGAGCCACCAAGTTCACCTCAGCCTTTTAGTGGTTAATTGGAGAGAAGAGTCTTGGTGGGGGCAGGGAATATGGCCTAGTGGCAAGAGTACTTGCCTTGTATACATGAAGCCCTAGGTTCAATTCCTCAGCACCACATATATAGCAAAGACCGGAAGTGGTGTTGTGCTCAAGTGGCAGAGTGCTAGCCTTGAGCAAAAAGAAGCCAGGGGCAGTGCTCAGGACCTGAGTTCAAGACTGGAAAAAAGAAAAAAAGGAGTCTTAATGGACTTCCCTTCCTGGGCTGGCTTCAAACTGTGATCCTCAGATCCCAGCCTCCTGAGTAGCTTGGATTACAGCTAACATCTAACCAAAGGCTGGGGGCTCCTCAGATACATCTCTTACCAGCTAAATTGTATTTGTCAGACACCAGACACAAACCTTCCTCTACCTCTGTCTTAACCTTTTCTCTCTTCTTCCACCTTTAAATTGTTGTTGTTCCCAAGAGGTCTGGCCTGGACTATTCTCTTTTTGGTGCATATTTCATCCATTCTTGCACAATTCCATACTATCGCGTCTGTATGAATCAGGTCCATAGCTCTGTATGCATTTGTGGCTGTCTTCTGATATTCCCAGACAGATGTGCAAACAGCTACTGGTTTTGCCTGATAAGATTCTACTACCACCACCCTACCCCTACTTCTGGCGGCTACACCTTCCTTTTTCTTTGGGGAGATGGAATTCCTATTCTCTCCTTTCATTCCACAGGGAACTTGTCCTCATGTGCCCCCACACTCAAGTTACACAACTGCAATGTACTAATTGTCTATGCAACAGTTAGTCCAAAACCTTAGTGGCTTAGAACCACATACATGTATTGTTCTTACAGCTTCTGTGACTCAGAAATCTGGCTAAGCCTTAGCTGGGTCTTCTGATCATAGCGTCTCATGAAGCTGTGATCAGGGATGAGGTTGCATAGAGAAAGGATCTGTTCTCAAGTTTATTTTCACAGTTTGGGCAAGATTCAATTCCTCCAGGGCTGTTGTTGGACTGATGGTCTTGGGTTTTGTTGTTGTTTTGCTGAGGAATTCCCAGCTGAAGTTCCTTGTGCTCTCTAACATTGCTGTCATACATGCCAACAAGAAAGAGAGCTGCTATTCTGATGCAAGTCTTAATCACAAAAGTGACAATCCCCCAGCACTGACAGTGTATTATTGGTTAAAAATAAGTTACTCAAAAGGAGAGAATTACACAAGAATCTGGATACTATGCAACAGAATCACTGGACACCATCCTAAGACTTCACTAATTAAATCCTAACAATGATCTGTAATAGTATTGTAGACGACCAAGCCTTAATAACCAGTTAAAGTCAACCATAATTGGGCTTGAGATGTTCCTTGGGGGAAGTAGCAGGGCCAGGAATATCGCCAGAGGCAATGATGACTTATGCCACTTCTGTGGGGGAATCTGCTTAAATTGACCACATGGCTCAGAAAACCAGAGGCAAGAGATGGAGAAGACATCGCTGCAGATTCTGATAAAGCTATGCCTACAGCCAAAGCCCAGGATTTGGTTATGTAAACCAAGTTCCCTCTTATGTCAGATTCTGTTGGAACCAAAAGATTACTGACTAATAAAATGTTCAGGAAAGAAAGGGGAAAAAACAAGTCTCAGAGATGGGCTTAGCTTACTCTAATCCAGTTTGAGTGTCTTGCCTTAAATCTCCACAATCTTGCTCTTCCTCCTCCTCTTTCTTCTCCACCACCACCTCCTCCTCCTTTTCCTTCTCCTTCCCTTTCTTCTCCTCCCCCTCTTTTTGTGTAGGTACTGGGGTTTGAACTCAGGGCTAGGCACTATCCTTTAGCTTTGTGACTCAAGAGTGCCACTCTAACACCTGATCACAGATCCATTTTCTGGCATTTTTGCTGGTTCACTGAAGATAAGAGTCTCACAGACTTCCTGTCCTAGCTGGTTTTGAATCACAATCCTCAGATCTCACCCCAATAGCTAAGATTATAAGCATGAACCCCCAAGTCCTTGACTTCCACCACATTTTAATAACATCACAGTGAGGACCACGCCTCTACACACGAACCCTTGGGGAGAAAGCCACATCTCAGTGATGACACTCAGAGAAGTGACACTGCAGTACTGGTCTTGTGGAGACTCCCTTATTTTGCTCAGCACAATGTCCTGTTTATGTGTTTTTCTTTGCAGAGGGAGGATGGATGGTGGAGAGAGAGTTTGCTTTGTTTTAGGTGATATGTGCTGAGGGCCAACTGTGCAGGTGCCAGACTCTGTGCTCAGAGCTGAAGGTAGTAACAAAAAGCCTTGATTCCTTCCCACCTTCGGGGAAATAGCCAAAGTTTTTCTTTTCAGAAGAGGAGCAAAGGTTTTTGTTGTTGTTGTTTGTTTGTTTTTAATCAGTCGTGGGGCTTGAACTCGGGGCCTGGGTGCTGTCCCTGAGCTCTTTTGCTCAAGGCTAGCCTTCTACCACGTTGAGCCACAGCACCATTTCTGGTTTTCTGGTGGTTAATTGGAGACAAGAGTCTCACAAACTTTCCTGCCTGGGCTGACTTGGAACAAATATCCTCAGATCTCAGCCTCCTGAATAGCTAGGGTTACAGGTGTGAGCTACAGGTGCCCTGCACACATTGTATACATTTTATATAATAAATACATGTAATATATCATTAAGGTCTGCATAATTTAAAAATTGCTGGATGGAGCCAGGCACCAGTGGCTCACACCTATAATCCTAGCCACTCTGGAGGCTGAGATTTAGGGATCTTGGTTCAAAGCCAGCCCAGGCAGGAAAGTCCATGAGACTTTTAACTCCAACTAAGCACTAAAAAGTGAGACATGGAGCTGTGACTCAAGTAATTGAACACTACCCTTGAGCAACAAAAGCTCAGGGACAGCGTCCAGATTCTGAGGTCAAGCCCTATGACAGGCACGCATGCGCGCGCGCGCGCGCACACACACACACACACACACACACACGGTGGATGGATGGGATCATACAGTGTACACTCACAGTTATCACTACAGACACGGCACATTAGCTCCAACAAGAGATAGCTGCCTACAGTGCTCATGTCTTGTGAGCCGAGGTGCTGTTCATGTACATCAAAACAATGATATATCATTAATGGTGTGATTTTAACATTCAGCACAATCATTTTAAATGTTTCCTGAATCCCAGATTGATGTTATCTCAGAGTTCATTAAGTAACAGAGTTTGTGCCAAAAACCTGCTCCAAAATCAAGAACTTGGTAATGGAAGGTAGGTATGGTAAGAACACTGTAAGACAAGCCCAAATAACTATCATGATATGCCAAGAAGTTACTTTATGAGTGTCTTACTCTACACAGTAGTAGCAAGTATAGTGCTGAGTAAATAAACAACAACCAAATATTTTCATGGGAAAAAAAAATAAGCTGGAACAAGGTACGACTGGGTAGCGAGGCTTTGGGGATGATGATAGACAATGGAAAAGGTAGGAGGGACAAGTACAGGCAGAATACTCCACGTCCATATGTAATAAAGGAAGTGGGAAATGCAACATGGATCAAGAGGAAGGGGGGATGGGGAGGATGACAGGTGGGGTGACTCTGATCATCTCCTTTGTCTTCTCTACTTTTTTTTTTCTTTTCCTAAGGGCAGCATCAAGGCTTGAATGGAAGGAGTCCTACTCTCTCAGCTTTATTGATCTAGCGGGCACTCTACCACATGGCAAGTGTGGCTTTTCTCCTGGTTAATTGGAAATCCAGGAGTCGCCTGGATTTTTCTGTCTGGGATGATTTTGAATTTTGATCTTCAGATCTCAGCCTCCTGAGTAGTACAGGTAGGTCAGGTGCTGGTGGCTCATGTCTATAATCTTAGCTAGCTATTCAGGAGGCGGAGATCTGAGGATCTTCATTCATATCCAGCCCAGGCAAATGAATCTAAGAGATTCTTATCTCCAGTTACACACACACACACACACACACATCATTAATGGAGGTGTGGCTCAAGTGGTAGAGCACCAACCTTGAGTGAAAAAGCTAAGGGACAGTGCCCACATTCTGAGTTCAAGCCCCAGGACCTACATGAAAAAAACAGAGGTAAGATTTTAAGATAGAAAAGAAGAAGAAAAAAAAAAGAAAGCAGTGCTGCTGTTCTACACAGAAGCAAAAGCGTTGTCCCTGGAACTCTTAATTCTAAGCTCTTCATGACTATGTTCACACATTAGAAGAGTGACCTTGAATATGACACTTAATTTACAAATCTTGGCTTCCTTCTTTATAAACATTGGATTAAAAAAAAGTGCTTTAGCTATCAGATTTTTGAGAAAGTGAAAGAATATCATGGACATTAAAACTGTGAAAAATTTTTAACAAAGAAAGAAAAAACAGAAGACCATAGCTATGCATATCTATGGAAGAGTCATAGGAATGGAGGGACAAAGGGTGAACAAAGCAGCAGTGGTACTCACTAGACACTATGTTGAATATGAACTACACAACTTGGATGAGGGGTTTGAGAGGGGAAAACTGGGAGAGAGCAAGGGAAGGGGTGACATTGTCCAAAAAGAAATGTCTTCTTTATTTGACTTATGTAACTGTAACCCCTCTGAACATCACCTTGATAACGACAACAATTTTTAAAGGAGTTATAGAGATTGCTTTCAAATCCCAGCTCTGTATGATTTTGAACAAGACTTTGAACAACCCGAGTTTGCCCTATAAAGTCACTGCCAGAACGAAATGTCCACAAAACTCTTAGCAGAAATGCCTCTGTAAATTCCCAGTCATGTGCAGATTTACCATTGCTACAGTCACGAGTGTTGCCAGCAAGTAAGCAAGGGAGGGCCTGGGGACACGGACTGTGGTATGACCCTGTCACTTTGGGACATCATTGGGCCCTCACATGAGGTTTGAGCCATGTCATTTGCTCGTGGTAAAGTTGATGCAAACGGACACATGAAAAAGAGGCTTTGCCTTTCTGACTCCATTCTTGGAGCCCTGCCATGGAAAGCTAGCCTAGTGGGAGGATGTAGGAGACATGGAGGACGGCCAAGGAGTGCCAGCTGAGATCATCAAAGACCTGTCCCCCCGCCTCCATCCCCAGCCAGCCGGATAACTAGGAGAGATGACTGCATGAGCCCAGGAAGGCACAAGCAGACTCGGCCCAGATCAGCAAGGCCACTTGGGCAATCTTGAGACTTAGGTGACATAATAAAAAATTGCTGTTTCCTTCCTTCCTTCCTTCCTTCCTTCCTTCCTTCCTTCCTTCCTTCCTTCCTTCCTTCCTTCCTTCCTTCCTTCCTTCCTTCCTCCTCCTCCTCCTTCTTTTTTTTTCTTCTTTATTTGGTCTTGGTACTAAAGCTTGAACTCATAGCCTTGTGCTCTTGCTTGGTTCACTGAAGGCTAGTGCTTTACCACTTGAGCCATAGCTCCAATTTGGGCTTTTTACTGGTTAATTGGAGATAATGGTCTCTCGAGTTTGTCTGCCAGGGGCTGGCTTTTGAACCCAGATCCTCAGATGTCAATCTCCTGAGTAGCAAGGATTACAGGTGCGAGCCACCAGTGCCTGGGCAAGAGGGCTGTTTTAAGCCATTCAGTTAAGAACAACTTATTACACAGCAATAGCTGGCTGATACAAGAAACACAACAGCGCTGGGCCTCTGATTTCAAGGCAGCTACCAAAGACAAGTGAATGCAGAAGTCATTGTCTGCAGGTCTTTATTTGTAGGGTGTGGTGAACTTGAACCAACTGAAGCTGCAAGAAGTGGTGTGGAAAGCCTCATAGGGCCATGAGGACTACTGAGTAAAACAGACCCCTTTGTCAGACCCTAAACGAGCGCCTCAAGAGGGAAGCAGCTGGGGACAGGGCAGGCCATAGCAGGGCTGTCAACCAGCTTGACTATAGCCCCCGCAGGTCTCAGACCCTAGGGTCGTACACTCGTCCCATGAAGACAGGGAACTTGTGCTCCTGGTCCCAGAGCAGGAAGAGGAATGGTTGCTGCACCTCAAAAACCATCAGGCTGCGGGCCATGGAGACGGCGGTGGCCGCCGCCGCCTCCACACCTGTCTCCGTCAACTCCACCACTGTCTGATGCGTCATCGCAGACACCTGAAGGTCCGGGTCCTCCGTCAGCCCGCACAGGTTGAGGTTGTAGGTAAAGTCAAAGAATTCTAGCCCCAAAGCCAAGAGAAACGAGAGTCAGAGACCTGTACAAAACTCACCATCGATAAGAGACCTTTGTCTTCAATTTTCTGGGCTGGTCTTGAGTTTCTATACTTTCTTGCTTTTCTTCTCTCAGCGGGCCCCATCTCTCTCTCAATCTCTGTCTTGTTCTCCCTCATACATCCACACCCCCTGGGGCTTAAGCTTAGCTTTTCTGCTCAAGGTTGAGGCTCTACCACTTGAGTCACACCTCCACTTCTGGCTTCTTGCTGGTTATTTATTGACTTTGTCAGTTGTGAGGCTTGAACTCAGGGCCTAGATGCTATCCTTGAGCTCTTCTGCTCAAGGCTAGCGTTCAACCACTTTGAGCCACAGTGCCACTTCTGGTTTTCTGGTGGTTGATTGGAGGTAAGAGTGTCACTGGACCTTGCTGCCTGGGCTGGCTTTGAACTGTGATCCTCAGATCTCAGCCTCCTCAGTAGCAAGGATTGCAGGTGTGAGCCACCAGCACTTGGCTCTAACCACCACTCTCAAAAGGAGGTGAGAGCCTTACCCTCCCCACCTCCCAAATACCTCTGAAAAATGATATCATTGCTTCCTTGTCTTAAGGACCTTGAAAGAGAAGTGATCTATTAGAGATAGGTCATGTGTCCTAGAATGAGATCATACCCAGGGTATAAGGCTGGGTAGTAATAAGATGTATATATATTGGTCTCTGCCCAAATTCCTCATAAGGAGTGCCTAAAACATTAGTATCTTTAGGTGTAATATTTGGTCTTTGAGCCTGGTGCCTAACATGCTTCACTCACATCCTGTTTTGTTTTGTGCCAGTCTTGGGATTTGAACTCAGGGCCTGGGTACTGTCTCTGAGCAGCTGCTTCTTCTTCTTCCTCTCCTTCTCCTCCTCCTCCTCCCCCCCACCTCTTCGGCCCTCCCCTTCCTCCTCCTTTCCTCCCCCCTTCTGTCAGTCATGGGGCTTGAAATCAGGGCTTGGGGGAAGTCCCTAGGCTCTTTGGCTCAAGGCTAGTAGTCTACCATTTTGAACCACAGCTCCCCTTCTGGTGTTCTGGTGGTTAATTGGAGGTAAGAGTCTCACAGACTTTCCTGCTGGGGCTGGCTTTGAACTGTGATCCTCAGATCTCATTCTCCTGAGCAGCTAGGATTATAGGCATGAGCTACCAGTTCCTGGCTACCCCAATCCTTGAAACTGCCTTGGTGATACGAATATGTTGTCTTCTAAGAAGAGATTCTTGGTGGGCTCCTGAGTGGGGTCTGATCTCCAAAAGTACCAAGTCACACTGAGAAGCTGGGAACTTTCAGCCGTGCTCGCATCTTCTCTGGAGGGTAGAGGAGCCCTGGTGTGTCCGCAACCAGTCATGCCTGTGTGGTAATGCCTCTGTGAAGGGCTTCCAGTTGGTGAACATATGCACATGCTGAGAGAATTGTATCTGGGGGCCTTCAAGGTTTTGCCCTAGGCAGAGCTTGGTAGTGCATGCACACCAGTAATACCAGCTATCTGGGAGGTGAAGATGGGAGGATTACAGTTTGAGGTGAGACTGCACATAAAACTTATTGAGCCCTTATCCTAAAAAAATAAAATAAAATAAGGGCAGGTGTAATAGTTTAGGCCTGTACTGTCAGCCATATGGGAGGCAGAAATCCAAAGTTGACTCTGGAAAAATAAATGAAAGGGGGGGAAAAGGGGCTGGGGGTGTGTTTCAAGTCGTAAAGCACTTGCGTAGCAAACAAGGCCATGAGTTCAAAATCTCAGTACTGCCAAAAAAAAGAATCTTGCCATCTTGCCTCATATACCTCTTAAATCTGTTTATCTTATACTTATTATATAATAATCTAGTAAATGAATGTTTCTCTGAGTTTGGTCAGCCATACTAGCAAAGACTGAACCCTAAGAGAGTGTTGTGGGAATGTTTGCTTTATAGTAGATTGGTGTGAATGGGGGTAATGGGACTGAAGCCCTAAACTATAAGAGTTGATTCTCTCTGTAGATAGACAGAATCAGAGATCACGCAGTCCATGAGCTGTGAGGTAGTAAAACAGACTGCAAAAATGCCTGACAAGGAGTATCTAAAATCCTTATAATCTTTGTTAGCATCTTTTGTTGTAATATTTAGTCTTTGGGCCTGGCTCCTACCAGTCAACTTCCAAGTCCTTTGTAACTTCCTTGGTGACAGAATATCTTTTCCTTTAATGAAGAGACTCTTAACTGGGCTTGGATTAAATCTGTGGAGAATTGCTTGGGGGTGGGAAAAACAACCCCAGAAATATTAAAATTGGAGTGTAGAGAAAAGCAGTTTGTTTCTCCTACACAGATGCCACATCCTAGGAAATGAGATCATGTGTCAGGCAGTCAAGTTTCATAACAGGAAATGAAGTGATAGATCTAGACACAAGGTCAAAGGTTAGAGAATGGAGCCTCTGTTGTCTCTCCAAAACACAGACGCATTCTGACCCTCCTAACCAGATGGCTTCTCACATTTTCCACAGGGCGATGGACTCTCATGAATGTGGGTGAGGAAGGAACATCTGCAGCCATCTTGGTCACCTGCCTCAGTATGTATGTGCCAGTGAACCACAGTGGAAGCAGCCAAAAGAGCTGGTATTCTAGGCTGGTATGCTGGTTTGCCTCTAAGTAGCTCAAGAGTAAGTCATGTAAATTTTGAGTAAGTCACATACAAGTGTCTCAGTTTCCTCAATGGTACAATGAAATAATAGCACCTGTACTTTTTTTTGTCTTTGTGAATGTGTGTGTGTGTGTGTATATGTGTCCATGTGCATGTGTGTGTGCCAGTATTGGCAGTACTCAGGGTCAAGGTGCTGTCCCTTAGCTTTTTTGCTCAAGGCTGGCTGGCATTCTACTACTTGAGCCACAGACCTATTCCAACTTCTTGTGGCTCATTGGAAATAAAGAGTCTCAAATACTTTCCTGCTTGGGCTGACTTTGAACCATGGATCCTTAGATCTCAGCCTCTTACATAGCTAGGATGACAGGTGTGAGCCCTTGGCTCCCTAGTTCATAGGTTTGTGAGATAACTTAGGATTACAGAGAAATGCTAACTGCGTTTTGGGTCCCTCTCTCCTCTGATGACCTAGGATCTCCTCAAGCTGCCAGGGCTCACCCAGTTTCTCCATGATCGACAGCATGTCTTGACTGCTCTTCACTTTGATACGGGGCATCATCAGGTATGTGGGTTGGAACTTGGACAGCTCCAGCTTCTTCATGATGGCCTTGAACACAGTGGGGCTAAGAGCCTTCTCCATGTCTTCCAGATGATGTCTCAGGTTCTGGGGCACCATGATGACAAAGCTCAGGTTGTGAGAGAGCTGCAGCTGACCCACCTAGGGAATAAGAAATGTGCTTTTGCAGTCTTCTTACCTCAGTCCTCTCCTGGTCTCCACCATCAGTGTACTAGGGCTGTCCTTTGGCTTCTGCTAGTCCATCAAGCAGGAGCCAGACCTAGCCTAGCTGTGTGGCTTACTTTGAAATGGGGATGCTAACTTGGTCAAACTGAAGAGTAATGGTCTGACTGTGCTGGGGAGATGCAGACATTTCTGATTGTTCACTCAGTGCCGTGTACTAGCTATGTAATCATACTCGGAGAGTTGGTCTCTTAGTCCTATTCTCTTCCACCCAAAGGTGTTAGTTATAAAATACACAACGTGTATGTGCCATCAGAGTGACCAGTCTCTTCAAAAAGCTACAGGCAGGGGCTGGGAATATGGCCTAGTGGCAAGAGTGCTTGCCTCGTATACATGAAGCCCTAGGTTCGATTCCTCAGCACCACATATATAGGAAAGGCCAGAAGTGGCTCTGTGGCTCAAGGTGGCAGAGTGCTAGCCTTGAGCAAAAAGAAGCCAGGGACAGTGCTCAGGCCCTGAGTTCAGCCCCAGGACTGGCCAAAAAATAAATAAATAAGTAAATAAAATAATAATAATAATAAATTTTTTAAAAAGCTATAGGCAGGTGCTCTACCACTTAAGCCATGTCTCCAGGGCTTTGTGCTTTAGTTATTTCTGTGAGGTAGAATTTTGCCTTCCCCCCCCCCCCGGGGCTGGCTTAGACTGAAATCTTCCTATTTTCATTTCCCACCATAGTTGGGATTATCAGCATGCACTCCATGTCTTTTTCTGTTAAGGTGAGCTCTCAAGAACTTTACCCTGACTGGCCTTAAATCTCACTCTGCTCAATCTTAGCCTCCTGAGTGTCTAGGATAACAAGCATGAACCTCCATGCCAAACTCCCTTTAAAAACTTCTGATGGTTCATGAGATTGAGTACCAATTTCCTCAGTGTTTCAGTCTCAGAGTGTGCTGATCTTAGCCCATCTTTCCAGTTTGTCATCAGCAAGGTTTTCAACTGATGGTCAAAAAGTATTTAAGAAATGTAGGACCCATAGTTCTGCTTCAGGAACAGCAGGCATTTGGTTGCTATCTATGTCGGGGGGGAGCTGCCAGTGCTACTGGCTTCCATCCAGTAGTGCAAGGATGAAGATATGAAGGTAAATCCTACAAAATATAGGGCTCCTCCCCCTATAGTGAATGTCAGTGTCAAGACTGAGAAACCCTGGTCTAACAGGGCATCAGACTATCACTAAATGGCAGTATTGCTGAAGTTGAAAGATGGTCAAGAAGAATGTAGAGGAATGCAACATTCAATTAGGCAACAAAGAAATGATCAAAAACAAAACCATTGTTGGGAACCTGGAAAAAAAATGGTCCAGAGAAGCAGGTTGTAAACAGGAATTAACTCAGAAGGATGAACATTGGGGTCCCTGTTGACAGAGCCTAAATAGAGTTTATTCCTTAAAGCACTATGAATGCTTTAAGTTCTATACACAGTGGGCACTGGAGGTTCACTTTTTGCCATTCTATGCAGCAGAGATGAATCCTGGCCTTAAAGCCAAGGCTGGAAAGTAGAGAAGGAGAAAACGTAAGAATAGAAATATGCCTGGAAGGAACAGAAATAGTACATTTCTAAGAGTATACCACCAAATGAGGGGGCTGTAGCAGGAAGGAGACATTCTGCTAGCTCTAAAATAGGAGGGAGATGAGCCAGAAACTTACCTTGGCCTGCAAAGTTGAGTCAGTGAAATGAGCCAGTGGGTATTTCTTGCTGCTCATCATTGGCACTTGTATCACAGAGTTTTTGACGTGGAAGGACTCCATCTTTTTCTTTTTATCAAATGCTTTCTTCCACTTTGCTAAAGGAGAGAGGGGGAGGGAGAGAGAGAGAGGCTGTAAGAGAGGAAAGAAAGGATGAGCAAGGAGCCCTGATAGCAAATGGGTGGGGCAGGTGCATGGGGAGGCCTTGATCAGGTGCATTGAACTTGGGATGGAGTGGACTTGAAGCTAGGGAGAATGGAAGCACTCAGAAGGAGCCTACTACCTGACTGAGGTCTCCCTTACCACTCAGGTAGACAGCGTTGAGAAGGACCAGGCGGGTGTCAGGGGGCAGGCTCTCCAGCAGCTGGCTGATCTTGTGGTTGGTATTCTCAGCCACCCATGTGTTGATGAGCTCCAAGTTGGCATCACTGTCGTTGCCCAGGGCTCTGGGGCTGCTGCCGTAGAGGCTCTGAGAGATATTCACAAAGGTGTCCCTTATGGCCAGGTCTGAGGGGTGGGTAAAGAGAAGGAGGCATAAGGCCCTTGAATATCTCCATTCCTTCCCAGAACAAACTTGGGGGGGGGTGCTTCCTGTGGCTCTGGACACTCTGGTGAATACAGCACCTTATTATTTTCTAGTTAATAGCATGATACATGTAAATGGTAACCTCATCATTTAACACAAACATACAGAGAACGCAAGTTTTTTTTTTTTTTTTTTTTTGCCAGTCCTGGGCCTTGGACTCAAGGCCTGAGCACTGTCCCTGGCCTCTTCTTGCTCAAGGCTAGCACTCTGCCACTTGAGCCACAGAGCCACTTCTGGCCATTTTCTGTATATGTGGTGCTGGGGAATCGAACCAAGGGCTTCGTGTATACGAGGCAAGCGCTCTTGCCACTAGGCCATATCTCCAGCCCGCAAGTTTTAAGACTCAATCTAGGGCTGGGAATATGGCCTAGTGGCAAGAGTGCTTGCCTCGTATACATGAAGCCCTGGGTTCGATTTCTCAGCACCACATATATAGAAAACAGCCAGAAGTGGCGCTGTGGCTCAAGTGGCAGAGTGCTAGCCTTGAGCAATAGAGAAGCCAGGGACTGTGCTCAGGCCCTGAGTCCAAGGCCGGGACTGGCCAAAAAAACAAAAACAAAAACAAAAAAAAAAAAAAACACCTCAATCTACTAGTGGGCACTAAAGAAAGCTTTTTAGCCAGGCACCAGTGACTCACTTGTGCAATCCTTGCAACTCAGGAGGCTGAGATCTGAGGATCATGGTTCAAAGCCAACTCCAGCGGGAAAGTCCATGAGACTCTGATCTCCAATTAAACTACCAAAAAGCCAGAAGTATAGCTGTGGCTTAAGTGGTAGAGACCTAGCCTTGAGTGAAAAAGCTAAGGGACAGCATCCAGGTCTTGAGTTCAACTCCCAATGCTGGTACAGACTCCCCCAGTTTTTGTTTGTTTGTTTGTTTTAATGTTTCTAGTTCTCTAGCCATCTAGTTCTCTCTGCTAATAAATGTGCAAGGATTTTTTTTATCACTACGAAGTAATATTCTCACATAATTAGATGTATATATGGAACGAAACAAAACCTAACAAAATAAATGAAAAACAGATATAAATAGCCAACAATCCTATAACTAAGGACAATGGTTAAGCATAAAATGAACACAATAAAGGATACATGATTTTTTTTTGGCCTTGGTTTATGTGTACATCTAAAATATGCCTAAAAATACCAAGATTCACGAGAAAAGGAAAATGTTAATACATTGTGTGCAAGGATATTTTTATTCTGAAAGGAGTGGATGTAGAGAGGACTTGCCCAGGTCTCATGTAGAGGACAATCCAGTTGCTGGAGCCACCTGTCACTTCTGCCAAGCCCCTCAGCTGCCCTGACCTCCCATCCCGACCCAGCTCTCTTCCCAAGAGAAGCGCAGAGATTCTCTGATTTCTCAGAGAATCTTCTCAGGAAGGCTGCCACTTTCCCCGACACTCACCCGGGCTGTGGAAGATCTGAGAGACCGAGTTGACACCTTTGGATGTGAAAGCCTTCAGGGCCTGGTGCACACAGGCAAAGTCCTCAGGGTAGGAGAGGACGTGCTCCAGGTTGCTCTTGGTGCTGTCCCCAGCCCCTACAACAGAAGACAGAGAGGAGGAGAAGGAGCAAGGCACCTTTGGGAGTAAGGTGGAGAGTCTGGCTTATGTGGAGGCAGTTCCCAGCATGTGGCAATCAGAGATCATCAGAGCTCCAAGTTTTCTCTTGGAAGACACCAACAAAAACCACTATTAAATCCATTAGTGTAAAATGTCTTGTGTCTGTTTTATAATACTATTTTTTGGTCTTTTTTCTTTTTCTTGTTTTTCTTCTTTTTTTTTTTTTGCCAGTCATGGGCTGGGCATTGTCCCTGAGCTCTTTTACTCAAAGCCAGCACTCTACCACTTTGAGCCACACACAGTGCCACTTCCAGTTTTCTCGTGGTGAATTGGAGATAAGAGGCCCATGGGGACTTTTCTGCCCAGGCTGTCTTTGAACCACGATCCTCAGATCTCAGCCTTCTGAGTAGCCAGGACTGCAGGCGTGAGCCACTGACACCTGGCTTCAGATCTATTTATTTTATTTATTTATTTATTTATTTATTTTGGCCAGTCCTAGGCCGTGGACTCAGGGCCTGAGCACTGTCCCTGGCTTCATTTTTGCTCAAGGCTAGCACTCTGCCACTTGAGCCACAGCACCACTTCTGGCCATTTTCTGTATATGTGGTGCTGAGGAATTGAACCCAGGGCCTCATGTATACGAGGCAAGCACTCTTGCCACTAGGCCATATTCCCAGCCCAGATCTATTTTTTAATTATGTTGCTCTAGAATGTTTTCTTTCCAGATGACGATTGAGAAGAACATTGCTGTTTTCTGAGTTTGTGTGTGTGTGTGTGTTACTTTTTCTTTATTTGCTAATTGAATGTGCTAGGTGGGACTATACTTTTGTTCAGGTGACTGTAGAAACTGGAAAAGTTGTTGTTGCTATTTATGCATGCACACTGCTACTATTTGTTTTTTCGTATAGATAAATATGAATACATATAATTTCAATGTTTGGAAATTTAAACTGAGCTGTCAACTTTGGAAATAGCATCCCAGTTTACTATGTTAAGTTTGCATTATACAGAATTTAATAGCTCTATCAGTCTAGAAATGTTCATTGGTTTCCTGGTTTGTTGTGCAGGAGTAATTCACTATATTAAATATATAGGGTTTTTGTTTTTTGTTTTTTTGTTTTTTGTCATGGGGCTTGAAAGTATTCTGTATTGTGTGCTTTTTCTCTCAAGGCTAGCACTTTTCCACACTGAGCCACAGCTCCACTTCTGGTTTTCTGGTGCTTAGTTGGAGATAAGAGTCTCACAGACTTTTCTGCCTGGGCTAGCTTTGAATTGCAATCCTCAGATCTCAGCCTCCTATGTAGCTAGGATTACTGGTGTGAGCCACCAACGCCTGGCCTTTTTTATTTTCATTTTTTAATAGAAAAAAACCTCCTCTTTCTTCCATTTCCTGTAGTTCATTTCATCAAATATTATTTTATATAATCAGATGTACATAGTTATTGTGCCTTTGTGTTCCTCTCCTAAGAGTATCCTCCTTTGGTATCACTGTGGGTAAATGCCTAAAGTCCTATATAATTTATCATGTCTAGTATATTTTATATTTTAGATCTAGCTTCCACATATGAGAGAAAATATGCATCATTTGTCTCACTGAGCTTGGCTTACTTCACCCAACATAATTTGTTTGTTTTGTTTTTTGCCAGTCCTGGGGCTTGAACTCGGCCAGAACACTGTCCCTAGCTTCTTTTTGCTCAAGGCTAGCACTCTACCACTTGAGCCACAACGCCACTTCAGGCCTTTCTATATATGTTTGTGCTGAGGAATTGAACCCAGTACTTCATGTATATGAAGCACTCTACCACTAGGCCATATTCCTAGCCCATATACATAAGCTTTTATATATATAAGCTTTAAAAAATTTACAGAAAGTACTAAAGCTATTCTCTAAATGAAAATAAAAAAGAAATGAACGAAGGCTGGTGGCTCACAGTTGAGTACTGAGGCTTGCAGTTCAAAGCCCGCCCAGGCAATAAAGTCTATGAGATTCTTTTTTTTTTTTTTGGCCAGTACTGGGCCTTGGACTCAGGGCCTGAGCACTGTCCTTGGCTTCTTTTTGCTCAATTCTAGCACTCTACCACTTGAGCCACAGCGCCACTTCTGGCCATTTTCTACATATGTGATGCTGAGGAATCGAACCCAGGGCTTCATGTATACAAGGCAAGCACTCTTGCCACTAGGCCATATTCCCAGCCCCTATGAGATTCTTATCACCAACAAAAAGCTAGAAGTGGAGCTATGGCTCAAGTGATAGAGTACTAGCCTTGATCAATAGAGCTCAGGGACAGCGCTCAGGCCCTGAGTTCAAGCCCCAGGACCAACAAAGCAAAGCAAAACAAAAAGACATAGATTTGTAAAATGTGTTTGGGTTGGTGACATTATGAGACATATGACCTAGACAGAGGTCAAAGTCTTTTTTTTTTTTTTTTTTTCCAGTCCTGGGGCTTGAACTCAGGGCCTGATCACTATCCCTGGCTTCTTTTTGCTCACAGCTAGCACTCTACCAATTGAATCACAGCGTCACCTCTGGCCCTTTTCTATATATGTGGTGCTTAGGAATTGAACCCAGAGATTCATGTATATGAGGCAAGCACTCTACCACTAGGCCATATTCCCAGCCCATAGAGGTCAAAGTCTTACCAAGTAGGACTTGTGTGAGGAGACTGGCGATGCTGAATGGGGAAAAGGCCATGTTGGTCTCAGCATTCTTGGTGTCTGAGAAGGCATGGTAGAGCTTCAGGGAGAACTCAGTTAAAGCCTCCCCCAGTGTGGCCTTGGCGGAATCCATTTCCCAATCAGAACAGAGAGCCATAGGCTCTGGGCAGGTGGGCTCAGCAGTGGTGGGCTGGCCAGGGGAGTCCGTGGGAAGCTGGGTATGTTGGGTAAAGGACTGGTTGGTGAGTTCCATGGTGTTCTCCGTTGTGGTTTCAGTGGCCGAGTCAGTTGTAGATGCCGTTATTGAGTTGGTTGTTGGCCAGGTAGAAGACTGCATGACATGTTGAGTGGGTAGACTCTGGGGGACATCTCTGCCCAAGATGATGCCATCGCTTTCTCCCTGAGTGCTCTCTGGATCCTTGGAGTTGTGGCTGGTAGCATTTGGATTTGAGGAGGCTCTGTCCTGTGGTTTAAGAAACTGGGTTTCAGTGGAGCTGTGGCTCAAGTGATAGAGCCCTAGTCTGAAGGAAAAAAGTTAAGCAAGAGTAGAAGGTCCTGAGTTCAAGCCCCAGTACTGGCACAGTGGTGCATGCACACACGCGCATGTGCACACACACACACACACACAGAGAAAAAGAAAGAAACTGGATTTCATTTTCCTTTCTGAGTGGCAGTCTCCTCAAACACAAAGCAAGGCAAGAAAAACAAGGTGGATAATCTGGTTACTGAGTGGTCTTGAGACTACACAGTGCTGGGGGGTGGAATATTTTTTGCAGAAGGTGGGGAAGTGAATAGGGATTACCTTTGTCCAATTTCTAGTATGTGGGAAGTTATTCTTTTCTCTCTGTCTCCGCTGCTCTCTGTCTGTCTGTTCTCCCCACCCCCACTTCCTTCTCTTCCTCCTCCTCCCTCTCCCTTTTGAAGGCAAGATCTTGGACTGGAACTCACAATGGAGCTTAGGTTGGCCCTGAATTTGGAGTACTATCTCATCTACCATTTCCACACTGTGAAGTTGTTTTCTTATAAATATTTACCTGATTTACTGGGCGCTGGTGGCTCATCCCTGTAATCCTAGCTATTCCCAGAGGCTGAGGTTTGAGGATCAAGGGTGAACCCAGCTTGGAGAGATAAATCCCCCTCCATCACCTCTTATCTCCCAATAACCTGTATAGAGCTGGAAGTGTAGGTGTGACTCAGATGAGTAAAAAGCCAAGCAAGAGTGCAAGGCCTGGGGCTGGGAATATGGCTTAGTGGTAGAGTGCTTGCCTAGCATGCATGAAGCCCTGGGTTTGATTCCTCAGTACCACATAAACAGAAAAAGCTCAAAGTGGCGCTGTGGTTCAAGTGGTAGAGTGCTAGCCTTGAGCAAAAGGAAGCTAGGAACAGTGCTCAGGCCCTGAATTCAGGCTCCCAGACTGGCCAGAAAATAAAAAAGTGCAAGGCTCTGAGTTCAAGCCCCTGTAACAGCCCCCCCCCCAAAAAATAACTAACTTGATTCACTTGGTTGGCCAATATAGACATTTGAACGTGTGTGGATTTTCACAATGTGTGTTGTAACCCAATAGTGGATATTGAAAATAGTTACCCTTCCCAAAAGAAGGACAGAGAAAGGAAGGGAAGGATATGGAGGAGACTGAGAAAAAGAAATAATATAGATCAGTGGCTGTGAATGACAATTTTGACTCCCAAAGAACACATAGCAATATCTGGAGTCATTTTTGGTGGCCATATAACCCTTAAGGAGGGCGGAAGATATTACAAAAATCTTACAGGGAGGCTGTAGATGGAGGCCAGAGATGCTACAAGGTCTCTGACAAAGCAGAGGAGGATGGTCCCTCTTGGGCAAAATATCCATCCCAAATGTCAGTTTCCCCCATGAGAAACCGCATTAGTGAGTCCCATTTTGCAGATGGGAAAATTGGGTCTGAAACATTTTTTTTTTTTTTTTGCCAGTCCTGGGGTTTGGACTCAGGGCCTGAGCACTGTCCATGGCTTCTCTTTGCTCAAGGCTAGCACTCTGTCACTTGAGCCACAGTGCCACTTCTGACCGTTTTGTATATATGTGGTGCTGGGGAATCGAACCCAGGGCTTCATGTATATGAGGCAATTACTCTTGCCACTAGGCCATATTCCCAGCCCGGGTCTGAAACATTTAAAGTCCAAGGTTTCACAGAAGTGGGAGGAAAAGTTCTCTGATTTCACATGCCCCTTGCTTATAACTGCATGGTAACTACTTGCTAGTGACACTGAAGAGGCTAGCTTCCACATACAATACACCTACTACAAACTCAGGGACACAAGCTTTCATCTTTCTCCTGGGCTCACCAGTGTGTGTGTGTGTGTGTGTGTGTGTGTGTGTGTGTGTGTGTGTGTACTGGGGCTTGAACTCAGGGCCTCTCTTCCCTGGCTTATTTGCTCAAAGCTGGTGTGCTACCATTTGAGCCATACCTGCACTTCTGGCTTTTTCCTGGTTAATTGGAGATAAAATTCTCTTAAGATTCATCTCCCAGGGCTGGCTTCAAACCTTGATCCTCAGATCTCAATCTCCTGAGCAGCTAGGATAGGATAGGATTACAGGCATGAGCCACCAGGGCTCCCTCCCCTGCCCCCCACCCCCCACCCCACTTCTCTTGGGCTTACTTCTTATCCTTGGCCTCCACCCCTCTCCACCCTCCCCCCAATGTGTCAACACCTGTTTCTCACAAACCCCCATCCCAATCCCAACAGCCTGTCAATGAAGCTGTCTCCTGTAACACCCCCCCCCCCCCCCACCATTATCAGCTCTGACCCGTGGGATCTTCTTGCCAAGCCTAGCTGGTGGGCAGGGAGGCGGTCAAGTTATTCTCCTTTTTAGAAACGGAGACGGGGAGCAATGACTGTCCTGAGGGCACAAAATCTAGTGTACCCACCAGACAGAACCTATCTCAAGCCCTCCGTTTTCCACACCTGTGAGTACAGGCGGGGCAAAAAAAAAAAAAAAAATCCCCCCCAAACCCACACTTGCTAAATCCCAAGAGAATCTCCCCTCCTTCCTTGGAGCCTCAAGGGTTAATCGTCCAATTGCCTACCCCCGGAGGGGCCCACTCACCCCAGCCAGAAGCAGCCACAGCAGAAGGAGGGTCAGCGGGGTTAGCCTGGAGGCCATCGGGGAGGTAATGTCAGCCACTCCAGGCCTGCAAAGCCAGCCCGTGTCAGAGGCAGCGGAGATCCCCGAGTTGGGGGGGTGGGGGAGGGCTTCCACCCCCCCACCTCGGGGTCCGCCCCCATTCCTTTCCCCGGTCTCAGCCCTTGTCAGTGAATTCCCACCCCCTTCTCTCCCTGGCTCCACCTTCTGTTTTGTTTTCCCCAAACCGCTTCCCCTTTTCCCGGCACAGTCTGGCCCATCCTCTCCCTCCTGGCCGCGACCCTGTCCATCTGTTCCATCATGGGGGAGGTGGGGGGTCCTGCCTGAGGCGAACAATCAGGACTGAGCAGTAGGGAGGGGTGGCCTCTTGAGGAGGGGAGGTGTGGGGGGTGGGGGGGACTGGGCACAGCAGCTCTAAGGGAGGAGGGGAGGGCAGGGGGAGGAGGTCGAGGGCCTCAAGTGGAGCAAGCTTGTACAGAGTGCAGAGATCCAAAGGGACCACAGAGTACCTACCTGCCCCCCCCCCCCCCAGCACCAAACCTGCACCCAACTCTGGCCACCAGGCAACCTCTGGGCAGACTGAGTGGACAGTCAGTCCTACAGGGTCAGCGAGTGTGGGGGATGGGGGGACGGAGTGGACAGTCCTCCGGGGTCAGCGAGTGTGGGGGTGGGGGAAAGTCCTAGCTATTGGCTGGCTCAGGACACTGCCCAGTTACAAATTAAGGATGATTGATTGGTCGCTGGTGTGAATTCCCGTAAATCAGGAGTGGCCGGGACCCAGTGGACAGGCTTTGGCCCCGCCTGGCCTAGGAATTTGGCTCAGAGCCCTCCCCCCTTTCCCCACCAGTCCTGCTGAGGGGTGCGATGGAGTGGGGAAGGAAGACTTGGGGTGTAGCTCTCCGGCCTAACCAAGCCACACTCCCTCCTGTGTCCTTATGGGTTGTTGTAATACTAGCAGGATTACAGAAGTGTGCTCCAACAAGGGGAATGCCCTTTTCCCGAATCACTGGTCTTGGTGGTTTGGCTGGCATAGTAGTCCCTTTTTGGAAACAGGCTTCATTGTGTCCAGTTGATAAAGCAAGACTTAGAGCAGTCAAATGTCTGGCCACCCAGCCTCACCTGGGAGATACGCTTGGACTTGGACCTAAGGCTTCTAAAGTGCTAAACTGTGTCCCCTCACCCCTCCGGTGGATGGTATTGTGACGTTTCTCTTGGAGACACAGAACCAGTGGGGTTTTCTATTTTATTTTATTTTTTTATTGCCTATGAAGAAAATTGGAGGCTCTCAATTTACTATGCATTTACCTTAAGATAAAACTTAGCCCAGGCTGGGAATATAGCCTAGTGGCGAGTGCTTGCCTTGTATACATAAAGCCCTAGGTTCGATTCCTCAGCACCACATGTATAGAAAAGGCCAGAAGTGGCCCTGTGGCTCAAGTTGGCAGAGGGCTAGCCTTGAATAAAAAGAAGCCAGGGACAGTGCCCAGGCCCTGAATTCAAGCCCTAGGACTGGCAAACACACACACACACACACACACAACAACAACAACAACAACAACAACAACAACAACAACAAAAGAAGCAAGAAAAACTTGAACCCTAGATTTAATCCCCAGAACGGTAACAAAATAAAACATGAGGCAAGCACTCTACCATTAGGCCACATGACAACCAACACCCCCACACTAACCACTGCCTTCAACACAAATTCTGAAAGCTGAAGTGTTTTGTGTTTGTTCTGGGAGTGCCATAATCGACCTGGCTGTGGGACTCAGCTTTTTGCTGGGACCCTGGCAAGTTTACTTTATATATTTGGTACCTGGCTGTACTCTCAGAGTGGCCAGACCAAATACAAGAAGCCCAGTTAAATTTGAAACAACAGCAACAAATTTTAGTCTAAGTTTATCCCACGCAGTCTTGGAATAGAATAATTTGCTGTTACATATCTGCAGTGCAAATTGAAGGGAACATTCTGTGTTTCATTTGCAGAATCTGACAACACAAGGGGGTTCTCTCAGATGATCTCACGAAGCCCTGATAATCTGCAATCATTTTCCTGCAGGACTGACCTCTAACCTTCCTTGGTATACATCTGGGAAAGCATCAGATCTTCCTTCCTTCCTTCCTTCCTTCCTTCCTTCCTTCCTTCCTTCCTTCCTTCCTTCCTTCCTTCCTTCCTTCCTTTCTTGTGTGCCAGTCCTGGGGTTTGAACTCAGGGCCTGGGTGCTGTTTCAGCTTTTTTTTTTTGCTCAAGATCTAGCGCTCTACCACTTGAGCAACCATTCCACTTCCAGCTTTGTGATGGTTAATTGGAGATAAAAGTCTCATGGACCTTCCTGTCTGGGCTGGCTTTGAACTGTGATCCTCAGATCTCAGCCTCCTGAGTAGCTAGGATTACAGGGATCAGCCACCAGCAAGATTTGCTAGTTTAAGCAGTAAAAAGTAGTACAGTTTTCCCAAGTAGATCTACCACTAGGTGGCTTCAGAGAAAGTCTGTGATGTGGATTCTGGGAGATGGATGAGCCAAACCCAAAGCAGGGTAGTGGAAGACCCTATCATTCACTGAGTGCCTGCTAGATGTTTATGTCCAGCTTCTCACAACACTTGTGCAGTGGGCACTAACCTTAATGCTATCTTAAATGAGTTTTTTTTCCCATTAATGTAAGGCCAGGTACCATTGGCTCATGCATCTAATCGTAGATGCTCAGAAGGCTGAGAGCTGAGGATCAAGGTTTGAAGTGTAAAAACACACAATGACTCTCTTGGGTCAGACATGAATAGACAATAGATACAGGAAATTTCATCAAGGCAATTTCCTTTTGCACAAAAGGGTGCAATGCCATTATTCTACCCAGAGCTAGGCAGGCACACTGTGCAGAGCAGTCTGCTAGGTTTTTAATCCCAATCCAAACTACCCCCTCCTTGTCAAGGAGTTAGGCTCACATTCTGTTTCTTGGTATGTTTTTTTTTTTTTCTTGCCAGTCCTGGGGCTTGAACTCAGGGCCTGAGCACTGGCTTCTTTTTGCTCAAGGTTAGCACTCTATCACTTGAGCCACAGTGCCACTTCTGGCCATTTTCTATATATGTGGTGCTGGGGAATCGAACCCAGGGCTTCATGTATACAAGGCAAGCACTCTACCACTAGGCCATATCCCCAGCCCTAGGCTCACATTCTAAGTGCAGTTGATTACCAAGGTTAGAAAGGAGGCTATTTAATGCGTATCAAAAGTTTAAGTTTTTTCCCCCCCTTCTTACAGTTGGCCATGGGCAGGACTGGGAACGAGGTAGCTGGCAGATACAGTTGGAGAAGGTTGTAGAAGTCCGTGGAAAGCTCCAACAGGCTGGCTGGTCACAAGCAGCACCCCTTGATAATTGTATTTTATTCTTTTAACTTTGACACAAGATTCATATTTCTAACGTGGCTGTCTGGTCACACACAATACAGATAATAGTTAGCATTGAGGTGAAAAAGCAAAGAATTCCAGGAAATATCAATACTATATGCAAGACAGAAGCACTTGGGTTTGACAGAAAAGACTGCTTTTTCTTACAGAGCCAGCCTAGGCAGGAAACAGTGCAAGACTCTGATCTCCAGTGAACCACCAAATAAGCCAGAAGAGGAGCTGTGGCTCAAGTGGTAGAGCACCAGTCTTGAGCAAAAAAGCTAAGGGAACAGCACCCAGGCTCTGAGTTCAAGCCCAAGTACTGGCACACACACACACACACACACACACACACACACACACACACACAGATTACTCAATCTATCCAAGATCACTACTAGTTAGTAAATGACAGAGCTAGGACATAGGCCAAATCTGGTTGCCTGTAAAATCATCATCATCATTATTATTATTATCATTATATGTTAGTTGTGGGGCTTGAACTCAGAGCATGGGTGCTGTCCCTGAGCCTCTTTGGGCTCAAGGCTAGAGCTCTACCACTTGAACCACAGCACCACTTCTGTTTTGTTTTTGTTGTTGTTTTGGCCAGTCCTGGAGGCTTGAATTCAGGACCAAGGCACTGTCCCTGAGATGTTTTTGCTCACGGCTAGCATTCTACTACTTGAGCCAGAGCACCACTTCTGGCTTTTTCTTTTTCTTTTTCTTTTTTTTTTTTTTTTGCCAGTCCTGGGCTTGGACTCAGGGCTCAGGGCCTGAGCACTGTCCCTGGCTTCTTTTTGCTCAAGGCTAGCACTCTGCCACTTGAGCCACAGCGCCACTTCTGGCCATTTTCTTTTTTTTTTTTAATTTTTATTATCAAACTGATGTACAGAGAGGTTACAGTTTCATACGTTAGGCATTGGATACATTTCTTGTACTGTTTGTTACCTTGTCCCTCATACCCCCCTCCCTCCCCCCCTTTCCCTTCCCCCCCCAGGTGTTCAGTTCACTTACACCAAGCAGTTTTGCAAGTATTGCTTTTGTAGTTGTTTCTCTTTTTTTACCCTGTGTCTCTCAAATTTGGTATTCCCTTTGAATTTCCTACTTCCAATACCAGTAAAAACGGTTTCCAATATACTCAGATAAGATTACAGAGATAGTGTAGGTACAACCACAGGAAGGTGTTTCTGTATATGTGGTGCTGGGGAATTGAACCCAGGGCCTCATGTATACGAGGCAAGCACTCTTGCCACTAGGCCATATCCCCAGCCCCACTTCTGGCTTTTTCTGTGTAGGTGGTACTGAGAAATAGAAACCAGGGCTTCATGCATGCTAGGCAAGCACTCTACCACTAAGCCACATTTCCAGACCCACTTACAGTGTTTGAGTGGTTCATTGGAGATAAGAGTCTCACAGGGACTTTCCTGCCTGGGCTGGCTTCCAACCATGATCCTCAGATCTTAGCCTCCTGAGTAGCTAAGATTGCAGGCATGAGCCACGGGTGCCTGAGTTATTTATATTGACAAATTACTGGTACACACTTGGGCAAACCTGAGCAGGTGGCAGAGTGAGCATCCTCAATCCAGCTACAGGAATCCAGTGCTTTGTGGACCAGAGCTTCAGGCTGGATAGGAGAGGTGGAAATGTTTTCTAGTCATTGAGATTATCAATCTCCTTCAGTATCTTGTCTCTTTGGTCAAAGCCAGTTCTGACTCTGGATCTTCAGAGGGTGTCAGCTTCTTGTGGCACCTCTGGGGCTTGAGGAAGCTGGAATTCAAACTGGCATTTTCAAGGTCACTCAGGACTTTCTCCCTATTGTGGTTGTTCATTTGTAAGGTTGAGTGTATCTTTCCCCAGGTAGGAGCAGATCTAAAATTTCTATGCCAGGAGGACCTAAGGAGGGATGAGGGCACAGTGCTCCTGTTGCCTGCATTGGAGGTTGCATGTGCATTTCTCACTGTTGGATAAGGTCTGAGTACTAACCTTCCCTTCCTTCCTTCCTTCCTTCCTTCCTTCCTTCCTTCCTTCCTTCCTTCCTTCCTTCCTCCTCCCTCCCTCCCTCCCTCCCTCCCTCCCTCCCTCCCTCTCCCTCCCTCCCTTCCTTCCTTCCTTTTTTATGCCAGTAATAGGGCTTGAATTTAGGGGCCTGGATGCTGTTCCTTAGCGTTTATGTGCAAGTTGAGTGTTCTACCACTTGAGCCACAGCTCCACTTCCAGCTTTTTGGTGGTTAGTTGGAGATAAGAGTCTCATGGACTCGTGTGTGTGTGTGTGTGTGTGTGTGTGTGTGTGTGTGTGTGTGTATTGTGGGACTGGAACTAAGGCCTAGGCACTGTCCTGAGTTTCTTTTGCTCGAGGCTAGCACTCTGCCACTTGAGCCTAGCACGACTTCTGGCTTTTTCTGTTTATGTGGTGATGAGGAATTGAACCCAGGGTTTCATGTGTGCTAGGCGAGTACTCTACCATAAGCCACATTCCCAGCTCTTGAATTTATTTTCTCTTGTGAAATACTTTGCAGCAGAAGCTGATTCATCATCCCACTAATCAATCTTTCTTTCTATCTTCCTTCCTTCCTTCCTTCCTTCCTTCCTTTCTTTCTTTTCTTTTTTGTTCTTTCTTTTTTTGTTCTTTCTTTCTTTCTTCCTTCCTCTCTCTCTCTCTCTCTCTCTCTCTCTCTCTCTCTCTCTCTCTCTCTCTCTCTCTCTCTCTCTTTCTTTTTTTTTTTTTTTTGGCCAGTCCTGGGCCTTGAACTCAGGGCCTGAGCACTGTCCCTGGCTTCCTTTTTGCTCAAGGCTAGCACTCTGCCACTTGAGCCACAGCGCCACTTCTGGCCGTTTTCTGTATATGTGGTGCTGGGGAATCGAACCCAGGGCCTCATGTATATGAGGCAAGCTCTCTCGCCACTAGGCCATATCCCCAGCCTCTCTCTTCCTTCCTTCCTTCCTTCCTCCCTCCCTCCCTCCCTCCCTCCCTCCCTCCCTCCCTCCCTCCCTCCCTCTCTCTCTCTCTCTTTCTTTCTTTCTTTCTTTCTTTCTTTCTTTCTTTCTTTCTTCTTTCTTTCTTTCTTTCTTTCTTTCTTTCTTTCTTTCTTTCTTCTGTTTTGCCAGTCCAGGAGCTTGAACTCAGGGCCTGAGCACTGTCCTTGGCTTCTTTTTGCTCAAGGCTAGCACTCTGCCACTTGAGCCACATTGCTACCTCTGGCCTTTTCTATATATGTGGTGCTGAGGAATCGAACCCAGGGCTTCATATATATGAGGCATGCACTCTTGCCACTAGGCCATATTCCCAACCCTAAAGTTTCTTTTTCCTTTTCCACTTGGTCAAACCACTAGACACCACATGCACCAGTTCATTGCTTCCCTTGTAGTTGTGTGAGCCATCCCACTGAGCTCTAGCACATGAATGGTGGTGGAAGCAGAATGAGCTACTTCTAGGCCTGGGCTTGAGACATCGTTTACACACAAACCTCTCTTGTTTTCCACAACTGCTAGTACCCTGACAGCTGCATGGAGAAGATAAAGCAGGATCGGTCAGCCTCGGTGCCTAAATAACTTTGTGGAGAAGTTTTAGGGTTTGCCTGAGCAACAAATAAACTACAGCTTTTCTTCATAAGGCACTGAGGTTAGCAGTGGGTTTTCATACCTGTTAGTTCACTTTAACTTCTATTTGCCCATATTTCTATTGGATCTTTATGTCTAAATTTAGAAATGTTTATTATTAGTAGTATGTTTTCAGTTATGAATCTGTGATCAGTTATATATATTGCAAATATATGCTATCCTGTGGCTTCTTTTTTATTCTATTAGTACTATTTTTGGTGCACAAAAAATATTCACGGGGGGGCTGGGAATATGGCCTAGTGGCGAGAGTGCTTGCCTTGTATACATGAAGCCCTGGGTTTGATTCCTCAGCACCACATGTATAGAAAAGGCCAAAAGTGGCGCTGTGGCTCAAGTGGCAGAGTGCTAGCCTTGAGCAAAAAGAAGCCAGGGACAGTGCTCAGGCCCTGAGTCCAAGCCCCAGGACTGGCAAAAAAAAAAAAAAAATAATAATAATAATTCACAGAACCATGGTTAAATGCATAGCTCTTTCTCTTGATGGTTAGTATGAATTTACATCTATTCATATATAACTTTTCCTTCTATAATGAAGAATATGTTCTCCCATATGGCCATCTTATTTACTTATGGTTTTGGTATTTCATGTTTTGAGTTACAATCCATTTGACTGTTTTTTATACCCCCTCCCCTTTTTTTTTCTGGCTGGTCCTGGGGCTTTAACTCTGGGCCTGGGCACTGTCCCTGAGATTTTTTTAAGGCTAGCACTCTACCACTTGAGCCAGAGCACCACTTCTATCTTTTTTTTTTTTTTTTTGCCAGTCCTGGGCCTTGGACTCAGGGCCTGAGCACTGTCCCTGGCTTCTTTTTGCTCAAGGCTAGCACTCTGCCACTTGAGCCACAGCGCCGCTTCTGGCCATTTTCTATATATGTGGTGCTGGGGAACCGAACCCTGGGCTTCATGTATATGAGGCAGGCACTCTTGCCACTAGGCCATATTCCCAGCCCATAATTTTTTTTTTTATGTTTTGTCAGTGGTAGGGCTTGAACTCTGGTCCTGCTTGCTGAGCTCTTCAGCTCAAAGCTAGTGCTCTACCACTTGCGCCACAGTGCCACTTCCTGTCTTTTTCTATGATTAGTTGGAGATGAGAGTTTCACAGACTTCCCTGCCTGGGCTGGTGTCAAACTGTGATCCTCAGATCTCAGCCTCCTGAGTAGCTAGGATTACAAGCATGAGCCATGGCGCTTGGCTCATGTGACTGCTTTTTGAGGGTATGGTATAAAGGGGACAATTTCATGAATGTGTATGTGTGTGTGTGTGTATCAAATCTTTACAACTCTATCTATTTATAGGTTTTGGTATTTGGTAGACCTTCTGTGTATCTACTCTCCTTCTTCCTCTTCTTCCAACTCTTCTTCCTCCTCCTCCTCCTCCTCTTCTTCCTCCTTCTTAACTTTCTTGAAGTCCTAAAGATGGAAGCCAGGATCTTATGCATGCCAGGGAAATACTTTACTCCTGAGCTACATCCTCAGCTCACATTCTGCAATGTGTGTCTGTATGTGTGTGTGAGTGAGTGTGTGTGTGTGTGTGTGTGTGTGTGTGTGTGTAGGGACTTGAACTTAGAGTTTCATGCTCTCCCTTGGTTACTTTGTCTAAGGGTAACACTACCACTTGAGCCACAGCTCCATTACAGCTCTTTACTGGTTCATTGGACATAAGAACTTCACAGACTTTTCTGTCCAGGCTGGCTCTGGAACCTTGATCTTCAGATCTCAGCTTCCTGAGTAGCTGGGATTACAGACAGGTGTGAGCAACTTGGGGCCCAGCTACTTTCTGCAACTCTTGAGCCTTACATTCCCTTTTATATATTTAGAACCAGCTTGTCAAGTTTCACCAGATAAAATGAACATATACTAAGGTGTTGAATCATACACTCGTGTCACCCGCTGACACGTGGCTGAGGGCCACGGGGAGGCACTAACCGAGGTGTCCCCCAGGGTCAGAATTCTTGTCTGCCTTGAGGGAAATGTAGACTCCCTTCTGGCCTGTGCAACTTCTTGTCAACACACAGCAAAAATTCAGTAGGTATTTGTTAAGCCATGGAGTGAGTGAGGTCAATAGATAGTGACCATCAAGGACACAGATTAAATTGTCCAACTGTGCCGTCTAGAAATTTCTTTCTTCTCCGCATTCATCCCTACGGTGTCTTCTGGCGGCAGCTGTCTGGAGACTGGTGGTGCCTGTTACCTCCTCTAAGTAGCTGATAAGAATAATCAAGAAGAGTTATTTTGTAATAATACAAGGTTATTACAGGGAAATGGGGCAGAAAGAAAGAATGCAAGACTGCTCCCAGATTCCAGCCATAGCCAAGAACAGATGAATACTTCAGGGCTAGAGTATGTTCTTTATTGAGCCATCCCCCCACCCCCGATAGAATCCAGTCATCCTTCCTCATGAACAAAACCTTCGCTTTAGTAAAGCCAACATTTAAGTCTTCATGTGAGTTGTCTATGTTTTACCTATGTATTCATGAGAAGCAATCATTTTTTTTTTTTTTTTTTTTTTTTTTTTTTTTGCCAGTCCTGGGCCTTGGACTCAGGGCCTGAGCACTGTCCCTGGCTTCTTCCCGCTCAAGGCTAGCACTCTGCCACTTGAGCCACAGCGCCGCTTCTGGCCATTTTCTGTATATGTGGTGCTGGGGAATCGAACCTAGGGCCTCGTGTATCCGAGGCAGGCACTCTTGCCACTAGGCTATATCCCCAGCCCCGAGAAGCAATCATTTTGCAAAAATAAATAAATAAATACACACTACAAATGGAGCCAGAGGGGCTGGGGATATGGCCTAGTGGCAAGAGTGCTCGCCTCGTATACATGAAGCCCTGGGTTCGATTCCCCAGCACCACGTATACAGAAAATGGCCAGAAGTGGCGCTGTGGCTCAAGTGGCAGAGTGCTAGCCTTGAGCAAAAAGAAGCCTGGGACAGTGCTCAGGCCCTGAGTCCAAGGCCCGTCGGACTGGCCAAAAACAAAACAAAACAAAGAAACAAACAAAAAAACAAATGGAGCCAGAGATCTAGCTGCTGAATGAGGGCTAGGTGCTTTCAACCTAGCCTAACTATATATAGGACATTTTGCGGGGAGGGAGGTGGAGAAAAAGGTAATGGAGCTTGAATTCAGGGCATCACATTCTCCCTTGGATTTTTGACTAATGCCCTACCACTTGAGCTACACCTCCACTTCCAGCTTTTTTTTTTTCTTTGCTTGTTAATTTTAGGTAAGAGTCTCAAGAAGACAAGAGACTTTTGTGCCCTTGCTGCCTTTGGACCGCAATCCTCAGATCTCAGCCTCCTCTGTAGCTAGGATTGTCCACAGGCATGGGGCATTAATTTTCTCTACTTCAAAGCTTCCTCTCTCCTGCCCCTCATCCCCTAAGAAGATATAGCAAGCTGATTTTTTAAAAATAGTTTCTTCTTCTTTGGCTTGGCCTTCCCTAATGGTTTAGGAAGCACTATGTCTGAAAGAAACCCCGAAGTGGTTTCCTCACAGGAGCCTCCCCAGGGCCCCCTGGATTTGTCTAGAGGCTGTGGGATAACTGGGGAACTTCCCGCATTCCCGTGGAGAAGGGCCAAGCCTGCTGAGGAGGGATCATCTCACTGAGGGAATGTGCTGGCAGAGCTGAGGTGTGTCATCATAAAATGTCCTGAAGGGCACCATGGCTGCAGAATTTTAGTTCCAGCTCCCTGGGGAGTCAGATCTCTAGACCTCAGGCTCCTCTCTATTATTTACTTTCACATAGTTTACTTTCCTACACTATCATTTACTTTCATACGATTTAATGGACTCCTTCTGTTTACTGGAATACTCTGCTAAGGACAGGGCGCTTGACATCTTCCCTATAAATGGAAAATCAATAGCCCTCACCACAAATAGAATGAAACTGGGCCAACCAAGTCCAGAGCCCAGAACCTAGAGTACTTTCAGGGACCTTGGACAATTGAGATCTGAGGATCAAAGTTCAAAGGCAACCCAAGGCAGACAAAGTCTGTGAGACTCTTATCTCCAAGTAATCACTCCAAATTTGGAAGGAGAGGTACGTGTGGCTCAGGTGACAGACTGCCGGCCTTGAATGAAAAAGCTATAGAACAGTAGCTAAGCCCTAGTGCCAACATACACACACACACACACACACACACACACACACACACACACACACACACACAAATAGAAGAGCCAAGTGCCAGTGGCTCACAACTGTAATCCTATCTACTCAGGAAACTGAGATCTGATGACCACGATTCAAAGGCAGCCTGAGCAAGAAAATATGTGAGATTCTTGCCTCCAATAAACTACCAAAAGGCCAGTGAAGCTGTGACTCAAGTGATAGAGTACTAGCATTGGGCAAAAGAGCTCAGGGACTACATTCAGGGACTGAGTTCAAGCCCCAGAACTAGCACACACATAGACATACAGACACACAAAATTAGAAGAGAAAAAATAAATATACTGAGTATAAATGAATGTATATAGTCAGAGATATATTCTTATTGGTGCTATCATAATCATAAAATACTAGTTAAGGAATTTTCAATGGAGGATGGGACCCATCAAGGACAAAGTGCCCATGAAAGTCAGAGCACAGCTTTAGAATGCATGTAGCTAAAATATAAACATGACAAAAACTCGAGCCAATTTTGCCTGCTAAAATCTATAGTAACCCCTCTCCCTTGTTAAAAATAGAGATTAGTCACTACAGGTCCACTTCTGGCTTTTTTTTTTTTGCCAGCCCTGGGCCTTGAACTCAGGGCCTGAGCACTGTCCCTGGCTTCTTTTTGCTCAAGGCTAGCACTTTGCCACTTGAGCCACAGCGTCACTTCTGGCCATTTTCTATATATGTGGTGCTGGGGAATCGAACCCAAGGCTTCATGTGTACAAGGCAAGCATTCTTGCCACTAGGCCATATTCCTAGCCCCTGGCTTTTGTAGTTAATTGAAGATGAGAGTCCTTGGGACTTTTCTCCCCTGAGATGGCTTTGAATTATGATCCTCAGATCTCAGCCTCCTGAGTAGCTAGCATTACAAGCCTGAGTCCCTGGGGCCCAGCTACTTTGGTTATTATTATTTTTGCCAGTCCTGGGCTTTGAACTCAGGGCCTGGGCACTATCCTTGAGTTTCTTTTTTTTTTTTGGCCAGTTCTGGGGCTTGGACTCAGGGCCTGAGCACTGTCCCTGGCTTCATTTTTGCTCAAGGCTAGCACTCTGCCACTTGAGCCACAGCGCCACTTCTGGCCGTTTTCTGTATATGTGGTGCTGGGGAATCGAACCCAGGGCTTCTTGCATGCTAGGCAAGCACTCTACCACCCAGCCACATTCCCAGCCCATACCTTGGTTATTTTTGAGGTAAGATCTCCCTCTATGCCTAGGCCATCCTGGGCTATGATCTTACCTGTGCTTCCTTGTGTTATGGGGGGTAACAGGTGTGTGATACTGCACACAGCCTTTGTGCTTCTCTTGCAGCTGTGTGTAACAGTGGGCCTGATAATGCCCATGAATCAAGATGGAGTCTCAAGAGCTATTATGACTGGCCTCACCTAGACCTGAAATCTCCTATTTCCTGCTTTCCAAATAGCTAGGATTCCAGCCCTGAGCCACCATGCCCCACTTGCACTGTTTATTTTAAATCAAAGCTTAAACTCAGAACTTGGGCATTATGTCCCTGAGCTTTTTTGCTCTAGGCTGGCACTCTATCATCTGAACTATATATAGCTCTACTTCTGGCTTTTTGGTAGTTAATTGGAGATAAGACTCTTACAGACTTTTCTTCACAGGCTGGCTCTGACTTGTAATTCTCAGATCTCAGCCTCTGAGTAGCTAGGAGTATAGGCGTGAGCCACTTGTGCCCAGCTTGCACTGGTTATTATGGCCTTACTTCCTGCCTGGGTGTGTGACTGAGCCGCCAGTTCCTGAACACTGCATCCATCTTCCCTCCCAGGAGTCTAGTCTTGTGGACTTTTCTACCCAGACCGCCCTGGCATCATGATCTTCCCAGTCTCAACCTTGCACATAGTTTAGGGTGAACCCAGCCACGGATTGAGAAGGTGGTCTCTCTCATCATGAACTTCTCTGTTCAGACAAGTTCTCAACTTTGATCCTTCTGTTTTCAATCTCCTAAGTAGCTAGGAATATAGGTGTGAGCCCCTGATGCCCAGATTTTGTATCTTGGATTTATAATTTTCAGAGTTTCTCTGCTTCTGTGAGCCGGGGTCTGCAGTAGACCGAGGAAGTGAGTGAGCGCTTTCAAGTCCATTACCCATGCAGGCAAATATGAAATAGAACTCTGGTCTCCTCAAGGCTGGTTCTGACACAGTCTTCCCTGTGAAAGGTCCAGAAGGCCAGGCATCTAGGCATCTGGGCCTCTGCATTGCTTGCAGGGTTAGGACCCATCCAGGACTGTGAATTCACTTTAGGGATGCAAGGAAGGGAGGGAGAAACCAGCAAAGACCTGGACTCCACATTAGCAAGCATTCTGCCTCCTCATGCACGGCCATCTTGCCTTTGGACATGCTGTTCCCTCTTCTTGAAACAACATCCTCTCATGTTCTCACTTGAGCTCATGCATCATGTGCTACGTCACTGGGGAATTCTCTGCCTTCCAGAAACCTCTGACCCTCTGTGCATCAGGATCAAGTGACGTTTCTCCGTGTTCCCATTGAACCAGGGGAGTTGCTAAGTCATCATTACAAATGCAGAGGTTGAATTCTCTCCCTCTGTTTCAAGAGTCTGAGAGCTCTTGGGGGTGGAGAGAGGAGGGACAGGGACCCCACTTTCTCACCCTGGTGTGCTCTAAAGGCATAGCTTGGCTCTCAGTAGGAAATGTTTGTTAATAGACATGGTTGACCACAGATGAGCTCATTAATATCAATGTTAAGGGACTGCAGAGGCTGTTCATTACCGGTAGGTTAGAGGGTGTCCAGGTAAAGTGGTAAAGTGTACTGAATTTAATTAAACTGAGCCAAGAAGTCATTTGGTTCCCAGACACTTAGGTGAAAAACCACTGTGAAATACTGGGTCACAACTCTGAGCTCAAATATACTGATTTGAGTTAAGGACAGGTGGCTCACGCCTGTAATCTTAGCTACTCAGGGGGATAAGAGCGGAAGATCATGGTTTGAAGCAAGTCTATGCAGGAAAGTCCTACAGACTCTTTTCTCCAATTAATCACCTAAAAGCTGGAAGTGGAGTTGTGGCTCAAGTGGTAAAGCATTAGCCTTGAGTGAAAATTCTCAGGGGCACCACCTAGGTCCTGAGTTCAAGCCCCAGGATCAGCACAAAAACAAAAAAAGCTGGGTGCCAGGGCTGGGAATATGGTCGAGTGGTAAAATGCTCGCCTAGTATACATGAAGCCCTAGGTTCTATTCCTCAGCACCACATATATAGAAAATGGCCAGAAGTGGCGCTGTGGCTCAAGTGGTAGAGTGCTAGCCTTGAGCAAAAAGAAGCCAGGGACAGTGCTCAAGCCCTGAGTTCAAACCCCAGGACTGGCAAAAAAACAAAACAAAACAAAAAGCTGGGTGCCAGTGGCTCACCTCTGTAATCCTAGCTACTCAGTTGGTTGAGATCTGAGGACTGCGGTTCAAAGACAACCCGGGCAGGAAAGTCGAAACAAAACAAATCACTTATTTCTGAGCTGAAACGGGGTGGAGGAGAGAAAGATGGGGTCCTCGTTTTATCACTGCACGGAAATCCTTTCCACGATGCCGCACTGGAGGAAGCAATCTCTGTCCTGGCGCAGCTCCGGGCTGCATAGAGGGGTGCAGATGGTAAAAGCGGTGGTAAAATGAACGAAGCTGGTGAAAGGTTACACAGCTCGCTATGTAGGAGGCGCTTACTCCTAGCAATGGCTCACTGAACCCCCAAAAGTTGGATGAATGGGGTCCAACAGCGCCCTCTTGGGGTGTGTCCTGCACCAGGCACCCGGTTCCACCAGGCAGCGCTGGACAGCACAAAGGAGGCCCGACCGCTGGGTCCAGGGAGAGCCTGTGGCCACCACCGCCCCACCACGCTCGATTGTAGGCTGGGTCATCGGCTGGGGACCAGCCCAGGGGGTGTGGGCATTTGGCTGGAGGAGGGCCCGCTCCGATGGATGGAGGGGTCCCGGAGCTGCGCGCGCACTGCAAGCATCCCGGCAATGACAGAGACTGGAGAGCGCCCAGCGGGGCTACCCGCGGGAACTGAGCTCGGACGTGCAGACCCCAGCCCGGGGCACGGAGGCCCCCGCCCCCCCTCCCTCCAGAGGACTGTAGGGATCCGGCCCTCCAAGGCCCAGCCACCCCCCGGCAAAGAGTGCAAGGCCCCAGGGCCTGAAACTCCGCGTCCAGGCCTCCCCGGCTCCGCCAGGCTGCTGGGTTCCGCGCAGGTGCAGCGCAGTGGGCGGGGCGCGAGGAGGCGTGGTCACGGGGCGGGGCCCAGAGTCAGGCGCCCAGCGTGGGCGTGTCGGTACCGCTGCGCAGAGTGGGAGGGGAGCGAGGGGTGTGGTCACGGGGCGCGGCCCGGAGTGGTAGCAGGGGCCTTAGGTGGTCGCTGGTGCCTGTCCTCCTTCCGTCCGTGATGTCGGCCTGCAAGCGAGTGGCGAAGGTAACCACGTACTGCGCGACCTCCTTTCTTGGGGTACCTCTTCCACAGCTGTCTGGGCACCCCTGCCCTGTCCTCTGGGGAGGGGGAGCTCCCGAGCTGGCGTTTGGGACGGGCAGGGAGAGAGAAGGCATAGAGTGAGAATGTCAGCAGTCCCCCTCTGCTATGCTGGGGGCAAGAATGATCCCAGTCTCCCCAAAACTAGTTTGTTTCACTTTTGCCCGAAATTTGGGGTGACAGGAGCGGGAAGTCTGGTTCTCTGGTGTTGACTCGGTGTCGCCAGCTCCATCGGATGGGGGGTTATGTACCGAGATCCAAGGACAGGGTCATTATCTTGGAATAGCCTATGGACCACCCCAAAATTTGTTACCAACATTTCGAGAGCCTCCCCCACTTCCAGAAGAAGGGGGGCTAAGATATGTGTATGGGGGTGGGGAGTAATCTTCTTTGTTGGTTTTGTTTTAGAAACTGTGTAGGGCAGGTCTGGAAGGCTTCCTGGAGTAGGTGACTTGCATCCTTGTCGATGTTGAAATGAATGCTCACTTTATGGTGGCCCTGTGCCAGGAGGTGGGAGGGGTGGGGGGCAGCGATAAAGAAACAAAAATGGAAGTCCTGGTTGGGCTTTCATTCCTACTGAGGACAGGATTTGAAATAAAATCTGGAAAGATGGAGGTGGCCATTTGCCCCCAGAGATTGGGTAAACCCGGGTTGTTTGGAAGACAATGAATGTGTGGGTGTTAGTTGTTAGAATCAGAGATAGATTGGGGAAGGGGGAAATCCTGAAGTGGAGCTGGCACCCCTCTTCCCCCCACTGGGCTTTGAGTCCCATTGGTGTTTCCTGATTCTGCAGAATGGGGTGTGTGTGTGTGTGTGTGTGTGTGTGTGTGTGTGTGTGTGTGTGTGTGACAATGCTGTTATTTGCCCCTGAAAAGGAAGTGGGATGGAGCTGAGATGTCCCCAGCTGCTCAGCCCAGAACTGAAATCTGGAGGCTGGTGCCAAACTGGGCAGGTCTTTCCCACCTTGTGAGCAAGAGGTGAGACTGGCAACCATTGTTCTGGCACCTTTAAAGTGTCAAACAATTTATGAGTTATTTCTTCCAGTTCTCACAGCAACTCGGTGAGATAAGTATCTCCTATTTTACAGGTAAGGAAATGGAGGCTAGAAGAGAATAACTTTGCTGTCCAGGCGTGGTGCAGCTGGGATGTGAGCTCAGCCTCTTTCGGTTTCCTTTCTCTAGGTCAGGTGACTTGGCCTTGGGAAAGAGCTCCATCTCAGCTTCTGTTTCTACACCCCCAGGCATTGGGAAAGTTTTGGCAGAACTTGAAGAAGAAACATCTTTCAGCCCTGGGCTTCATTCTTGCCAGAGTCACCACCATACTGAAACCAGGACTTCTAGTAGCAGACACCACTAGCTTAGGGTGGTGGAAACAGCTGGGTTCATGGGTGAGGGGCAGAAGCCCATAGAGTTGCCGATGTGAGCAGAGTTAGAATACAGGCTGGGAGACAGAGGCGGTGTGGAGTGTTTATATGTTGGGGAAGGGGAAGAAAGTTCCGGTGGTCCACAGTGATGAAGGACCCCTCCCCAAATGCAACTGCCAAGAGAGTTGGGAAACTTTCTGCCTTTGTTTACATAAAAGTTCCTTCACCTTATTAATTTGGCATTTAGGGGCAGAATTTTTTTTTTTTTTGCTTGTGTCTATTCTGGGGCTTAAATTCAGGGCCTCAGTGCTGTTCCTTAGTGCTTCCCCCCCCCCTTTTTTTTTTCAAAGCTGGTGCTCTACCACTTGAGTCACAGCTCCACTGCTGGCTTTTTGCAGGCTAGTTAAAAAGAGTCTCAGGGACTTTGCTGCCCAGATTGTTCTTGAACTGAGATTCTCAGATCTCACCTGAGTCGCTAGGATTGCAGGCATGAGCCACTGGTGCTCTGATGGTCATTTACATTTAAGCCACACTGCATGTGGTGGGCTCACATCTTGGAGCATCACGAGGCACCATAGCATAATGAAGGCCCCGGGAGGGCTAAGGAGGAAGCTCAGGAGTAGTGAGCTTGCCTACTTTGCTGGGTTCCATCCCTAACACTGAATGAATAAAGAAAGGAAGTGAATGAATGAATACCACAAACCTCCCTGGGAAGTCCTGCGGTGAAGACAGCTGATTAGTTTAACTTTTCTCAAATGCTCTTGCCCATGGACCCCTTTTCCTGTAATCACTGTGAACCTTCTATGGGACCCCTGTACCCACCTTGTCCTTTCTGGGTCCTTCACCTCAGTGCCTCTTTGCTTCTCTGCAAGGTGGACTTCTATCCACTCTGAAGAGTCCATCTCGCTGTGTGCACCCTCTGTGGAGGCCCTCTGCTCTCATTCCCCAGCATGCATCCTGTCACCGTTTACTGTGTCCCCTACAGGAGCTGGAGGACCTTCAGGAGGCGCTTCCCCCGTATCTGCAACACCTGTCCAGTGATGACGCCAATGTCCTAGTGTGGCATGCACTCCTCCTGCCCGTGAGTGTCCCTGGGGATGGTGGCTTGGGGAGACTTGGGAACTAGGCAAGAATTTCTGTGTTTTAGAGTCCCTTTCACTGGAGGTTGGTGGTGAAGAAAGCAGGCATGGTGATGTGCTCGCATAGGCACAGTGCTGTGCTACCATAGGTAGAGTGATGTGCTCCCATAGGCACCAGGATCTGGTTCATTTCTTTCTTCCTTTTTTTTTTTTTTTCCAGCCTTGGGGCTTGGACTCAGGGCCTGAGCATTGTCCCTGGCTTCATTTTGCTCAAGGCTAGCGCTCTACCACTTGAGCCACACACCAATTCTGGCTTTTTCTGTGTATGTGGTTCTGAGGAATCGAACCCTGGGCTTCGTGCATACTAGGCAAGCACTCTACTGCTAATCCACATTCCCAGCCCCAATTTCGTTCTTTTTTAAAGGCTAATACTCCATTATTCATATATACCCACCAGAACAAAACCAGATAGTCTGTCCTCCTGTTCTATAATTTCAGAAAGATGTTAGGGCCGAGATGACCCTAAGAGCTCATCTAGTCCAACAACTCTTAACTCTTCCACTAATCCCTGCCTTGCTACCCAATGCTGTGCCTCAGGACAGAGCTTAACCATGTCTCTCTCCTACCAGGACCAACCTCCCTACCACCTCAGGGCCTTCCGTCTGCGCATTGACTTCCCCAGAGAGTATCCTTTGAAGCCCCCCACGATCAAGTTCACCACCAAGATCTACCACCCCAACGTGGACGAGAATGGGCAGGTTTGCCTGCCTCTCATCAGCGCTGCCAACTGGAACCCTTACAAGAAGATCTGCCAAGGTGGAGCCAGGCCTTGCCCAGAGCAGGGACAGACACTTGCTGGGGCTACTGGAGGGGAGTGGGGCTAGTGGCTTATTTTCATTTAGAAAAGCCTAACAGAGAGGAGATTAAATGTGAGTCTCCATTGAACCTCCTGGTGTGTAGAAGTGATGCTCCCTGAGCTCCCAGATGGGCGGCCTGCTCCTGCCTCTGTCCCTGTATCTGGACAGATGTGACAGAAAAAGGCAGGCTTTCCTGAGGCAGGCAGGTAGCAGCATGGCTGCAGCGGGAAGAGCCTGGGAGAAGAGGGACAGCTCCAGTGTTGAAGAGACAGGGACACAGAGGTGATGAAGTGGTTGCTCAGTGTTACACAGCTGTTCAGGGGCAGCGCTTGGCTTTGGCCCTCAGGAGGCTAACCTGGAGTATCATGGGTTCAAGGTCAGCCTGAGATTTATACTGAGGCCTTGTGTCCAAAAAAAGAAAAGGCTATTAACAATCCTAATATGCCACAGAAAACTATACTGGTTCTTGTAGAAGTGGAGGTAAGGCCCGAAAAACCCACTTGTAAGCTGCCTGCTGCCAATGGCTCATGACTATAACCCTGGCTACTCAGGATTATGGTTCAAAGCCAGCCTAGGCAGGAAAGTTTATGAGTATCCAAAATAACCATCTCCAAAATAACCATCAAAAAGCTGGGCTGGGTGCCCATGGCTCAAGCCTATAATCCTAGCTACCCTGGAGGCTGAGATCTGAGGATTGTGGATTGAAGCCAGTCGGGGGAAGGAAAGTCTGTGAGACTATCTCCAATTAAGCACCAAAAAAAGCCACAAGTGGGTCAAGTGGTAGGGTGCTAGCCTTGAGCAAGAAAAGCTCAGGGACAGTGCCCAGACCCTGAGTTCAAGCCCCAGGACAAAAGAAAGCCAGGCCAGAAACACTGCTCACGTAGTAGAGCACTACTAGCCAAGGAAGCAAGTGGAGCAAGTTCAAGGACCAGAAGCTTCTCGGAAGCATGAAGACAGTTGTTTCAAAACTCTTGATATAAGGAGCTGAGCTTCTGGGTCTCAGCACGAGGCCCTGATTTGGTCATAAGAGTCATCCCAGGAATGGTATGAATATCTCTGGAGGTTCCCCGAAGAGTGTGAGGGTCCAGGCAGATGGGAATGGGGAGCCCCCCAACCCTGCTTCCTTTGTCCTGATGTCCTGCTTTCTGTCCTCTGTCCCCAGTCTTGGAGACTCTCAACGTGCTGGTGAACAATCCAGATCTGAGGGAGCCTGTGCGGATAGAACTCGCTGACCTGCTAGCCCAGAACCCCGAGCTGTTCCGGAGGAAGGCTGAGGAGTTCACCCTCCAATTTGGAGAGAACCGGCCATCCTGATTCTGGTCCTGAGCCTACCTGTCCTGCTGCCTCTGCCTGGGGGATGGATATGACATTCCGTGTGGACTGGGGCCAGCGTGTAGCGAATGCTCCTTCCCTAGGTCACCTGACCACAGGTGTGCCCTGCCCACTCCCACAGCCACAGGAGTTTAGTTTGTAGAGGAACAGGCCAGCCATGCTACCTTCTAGGCCAACTTGGAAAAAAACCAGAATCTCCCTCCCCCTACTAGGGTCCAGAAACAGAAGAGGGGGGATGTGGACAGGAGGCAGGATGCATGGAAACCATGCAAACTCACAGGCATGCACACACCCAGTGCTAAACCTTTTCTTTCTCACACGGATTGCAAGAAGACTCTGACTCAGAAGAGTGCCAGTCCTGGGGCCCTGCTGTGCCCTCTGGCTTCTGGTCCTGGGGCCAGGGTTTCATGCATTTGTCTGCTCTTGAAAGCCACAGATGAATTCCGAGTCTCTGTGGATGATGGGCTGGGGACTCTGCTGCCAGCTAACAAAATGAATGACTTTGACTTTCAGGACATTCTAGGCCTATCAGAAGGCTAGATCTTCTATGGGCAGATGGCCCTTGGTGAGGCCCCCCACAGGTAACACCCCCACTTTACAGATGAGGTACTGAGTGAATGCCCAAGGCAAAGTTCTCCACAGCTTGACTTGGTTTTGGTTGTCTATTTGTTGTTTATCATGAACTGCTTTTATCAACCACCAGATAAAGTGGCAGATAAAGCTAGGCTGGATCTTTAGTAGGACATTAGAACCAGCCCAGGGCTTTACCATGATGGGCAAGAGAATGAGAAAAACAAGCCAAACTACAGCCAGACTTGGAGGGAGTTCACTGAACTGGACAGAATGTTCTGGGAGCTACTGGAAGCCCTTGGAAAACTGCTTTACAGAGACAAAAAGTAGGGCAGAATTAGACACTGGTGACTCATGCCTGTAATCCCATCAGTTACCCAGGAGGCTCAGATCTGAGAATCCCAGTTCAGTCAGTTCGAAGCCCAAAGCTGCCAGGCCAGGAAAATTCATGAGACTCTTACCTCCAATTAACCACCCAAAAGTGGAGCTGTGGCTCAAGTGACACAGTGCTAGTAACCTTGAGTGAAAAAGCTCAGGGACAGTGTCCAGGCCCAAAGTTCAAGCCTCAGGCCCAGCACCAAAAAAAAAAAAAAAAAAAAAAAAAAAAAAAAAGGCGAAGCACCTCACTCAGGCCCCCTAAGACTCTTTTCACTCCTGCCTCGTCCTGGGGTCCTCCCACCAGAGGAAGTGTGATGGAGTGTGAGCACATGGTTGAAATGTAGGCTACCATCTACTGATCAGGTGGGGACAGCACTGCATGGTGACACAGAGTTTACAAAACTACTTTTAATGCCACTGAGGCTGGTGCTACCCCCGCCCCAAACCCGCACCTGCAGCACCCCAGAAGCCCGCCCCAGGGCCACGGCTCTGCAGGCTCTGTCCGCCTCCACCCCCAGGCCTGTCAGCTCACTTCTTCTTGGTCTTCACCAGCCCTTTCTGCACAAGGCTACGGTACAGCTCCTGGATGTAGGTGTAGACACACTTGGAGTCAGGCACCGCCAGCCTTACCATGTCATCCACTTCCAGCAGCTGGGCACAGTCGGCTAGTTTCCTGAGGGGTGCGGTGGGATGGGGAGCAGAGGGTCAAAAGTGAAGGATGGGGAAGCCAACGAAGTGAATGGGGACAGCCCAGCATGGGTGAAGACCATGGAGTCCTGTATGTTGGAGCAGGAAGATCACCCGGCCAACCATCCCATTGGACAGATGAGATAAACAAGGCCCTGGCAGGGTTAAGACTCAGTCCAGTTCTGTATGACTCCAAAGCCAGATTTTTATGGCCTCCTATGGCATCATAGGAATCATGGGAACAGGTCTTGGTTCTATAAAATTTCTCCCTCCTGTGCGCATGCACACACACACTTTGCCCTCTGGAACTTCTGACCTACTGCTAGGCAGTAGGAAAAAAAAGGAGCCTAGCCAATGGTGGCTCACATCTGTAATCCTAGCCGCTCAGGAGGCTGAGATCGGAGGGTTGTGGTGTGATGCCAGCTAGGGTAGGAAACTCTGTGAGACTCTCATCTCCAAAAATCTGTAAGTTAAGCTGTGGCTCAAGTGGTAAAGTGCTAGCATTGAGCATAAAAGGTCAGGGACAGCACTTAGGTCCTAAGTTTCAGGACCAGCCCTGGCTGTGAGAATTCAGCAGTGGAAAAAGCCAACATGTCCTGCTGCTCACAACACCAGCATTATTGTGGCAGGAGATGGAGAGAGATCAAACAACTGAAGTACATGGCGCATCAGATGGTGAGAGGCAGAGGCGCTATGGGGACAGGCAGGGCCATGGGGTGTGTCCCTGTGTTGGGCAGTGGGTGGCTAGCTCTAATGTCCTACTGGCACTTTTTAATTGGGTGCTGCAGGCCTCTTTAAAGACAGAACATCCTATGTGTACATCTGAGGAAAGGATTCCAGACCCAGGGAGCCAGCAAAGGCCCTGGGGCAGGACTGCTTGCTGTGTTTGAGGAGTTGCATAGAAGTCAGCAAGTCTTCTTTTCTAACTCTCTGCTGTCCTCTGAGGCCATTAGATAACTCCAGGCTTTGCAGAGCCCCAGCAGGCAGAGCTCACTGCCCGGGGGGCCTTAGTCCCGTGTCAGGGGCTTTATGAAGTTATTCTCTTCTGGATAGTCTCAACATGCAGAAGAGGAATGGAGCCTAAGGTCAAAGTGAGTGCAGCCCCGGGCCTATCCATTGCCTCTGGCATCTTGCTGGGAGGCTGGGTCTCAGCAGTCCCAGGCTGCCAAAGCTAGCCAGGGGTGTTGGCAGTAGGAGGACCAAGGGGCCCAGTGGAAATCTGCTCGTGGGGCTGAGACAGCTGGGCCAGAATCCAAGCCTGGAGGGTTTCAAAGAATGGGACTGGAAGAGCAAGAGCCTAGAGCAGCCCAGAGAGGCAAGGTCTTCACTTCCATGGGGCTCGGGTGGTAGAAAGGTCACTAGGCAGTGTGGCTGATGGCACCCACTGGGACTGTCGCCTTAGCCATTCCCTCCCTCTCATTCTAGGATTCCATGGGAATCAGAGGACAAGGCACAACTAGACATCTGGGTGTGGTAGCTCTGGGTTGAGAACCTTTTCTCTTTATAACCTCCCCACCAAATCCTATGATGAGAAGCTTCTAGAAGAGCTACTCAGCCTCGATTCTCTACCCTCCACCTCTACATGTCCTCTCTGCCTCCTCTCCCTTTACTGCCTGATGCCCCCTGCCAAGCTAGGGGGCGTCCTCTAGTTAGTCATTCACCTTTCTTTGGCTCTAGCTGGCTGGAACCAGAGGCCAGGCAGCGGCAGGACAGTGGCCTGTGTCCTACAGACTGGGAACAAGCTCTCAAGCAGGCTTGGACTCCCAGGAGGACATGCCCTAGCCTCCTCATGGCTCAGCCCTGTCTCCACCAGGCGGCTCCGAGCCTCTGCCTGTTCTCCATGCTGGAGAGCACTGGTGTTCTTGTTCTGAGCTCCTGGTGGGTAGAGCTGGAGGCCCCAGGCTCAGGCTGGCTGTGGTGACAGTGTCGCTGTGCTGGCTACCACCAAGAGTCCCTCTGTTGGAAGTCTAGATCCTTCAGCCTTAGACTCTAAATGCTTGGATTATACATGTGTGTTGCCACATCCAGTACTGATACTACCTCTTTGCTTGGGTTCCTTCCCTGGGCCTCACTCTTCCTCGTTTTGCCCTTTCTCCTGCTGTGATGCCATTCCTGACATGTGGCTGTATGAGCCTTGGCAATAACTTCTCTCCAGGGTGCAAAGTGAATAGTGATGTCCTAACAACTGTACTACCATTTATTGTCATATGGTAACATAGCTCTTACTCAGCTTTTCTGCTCATGGCTGGTGATTTACCACTTGAGCCATGTCTCCACTTCTGGTTTTTTTCCTGGTCTCTCAAATTTGTCTACCAGAGTTGGCTCCAAACACTGATTTTCAGATCTTGGCCTCCTGAGTAGCTAGGATTATAGGCATGAGCCACCAGTGCCAGTCTAAGTTTTCTTTACAGTACATATCACCACCTGGCCTTGTATCTCACCTTTATGTGTCTACTTATAACTCATCTCTCCATTTATGGTGTGACTCATGAGTAAGCAGGAATTTCTTTTTTTTGGTCTGTTTAACTTACAGTGGAACCCACAGAACCTGTGATCATATTAAAAAAAAAAAATCTTTGCTAGGGCCAGTAGAGCACTTACTCACCATGCACGAGGTCCTGGTCCAGTCCTCAGTACTCCTCACTCTCTCTCACACATACCACACCATAAGACACACTACTTGTTGGATACATAATAACTGCAACCCACTGTCCGATTCCTGTGCCCCCAGCCCCCATCTTGGGCAGCCAGGGCGCCCAGCAGGCTCAGCCGTCATGTGGCAAAGGCTCGCTTACTCTGCGGTGGAGAAGGCCAGGGTGAAGTTGTGCCTGCGCTTTGTGGGGTCCAGTGCTGCGTAGTCGAAGGCGTCAGGGAAGAACTTGTGGATGAGGGCGCAGAAGGCCATGCCGCTGCTCCAGCTGGAGGAGAAGTTCTGGATGTCCACGTGCTGCGGTATGCAGGGAGGGAAGAAGCCTGGGTGAACCTGGGCCAGAGAGCCTGGACTTTGCCTCTCCCACCCTCACTGTTTTTGAGATCTGCCCATTGGGAAGGGTCCGCTGCACTACTTAGGTGTCCCTGCCCTGTGCCCACCTCGTAGTTTCTCGTCATGGCTCGGCACCACTCCAAGAGCATGTTCTTGACCCCGCCAATGGCTGCCCCTGCCGCCTTAGTGTTCCGGAACAAGGCAGTGGGGCCTGAGGCTGCCCTGTGAAGAGGGGTACACAGGTCAGACTAGAGAAGCTGGGAACCACAGAGGACCCCACGGGGGAGCGGGCTGTCCACAGATGTCAGTCAGTGGCCCTCTGGCCTCTCTCCCTGTACCCCAGGGAAAGCCCAGCTCTCCTCACTCGTATCCTACCCGCCAAACTTGTCCATGATGGCTTTGCGGTTCTGTGCACGAGGCCCCCGGGGCCGCACTGGAGCAGACACCCTGCGCTCTGGTGCTCTCTCCTTCTTCTTCTCCTCAGACGGAGGGCCCTCTGTGGGACTCTGAGACACATCACCGGGTGAAGACTCACTACACAGAGACAGAAGGTTGAGAGGGGCTGGGATCACCCTCACAGGATGCAGGGAGGGGGCGATGGGGTAACTGGGCGAGGCCACAGGGGCACCTGCAATTGTGGCATTTCTTTTTTCACTGTGCCTGGTACGAGGAGCTGAGGCTCCGTTTAACTTGGGGGAGCATGTGGTCTGGTGAGGGCACGCTTGAGGGCTGACCTGAGTCGGGACCCTGGCTTTGCTCTTATTTGTTGTATGATTAAGCTCACCCTGCTACATCATGTCTCTAAGCCTCAGCTGTCCTTGTCTGTAAAATGTGGACAAGGCTGTGTACCTGGCAAGGCCACTGTAAGGCCTGGAGCATGTGGGTGTAGAGCTCCTGGTGTGCTTGCTACACATGTGTGTGAATGCTCGGTGAACACACACTAGTGTCCTGAGAACAGGACAAGGAGTGGCTTTCAGCTTGGTGTAATGACTGAACTGTGATGGTCATCCAGCACATGGCGTGGTCCAGGTGCTACCCTACAGGGCTGCATACTCACTATGCAAGTTGAGCCTCCCAGTAACCCTGTGAGCTAGATACAATTCCTCTGACCACTCTACAGATCAGAGCATGCTGAGTGATGGGCTGAGGTCGCACTGCGCTCGCTGCTGGCCAAACTCTGGCTTTCTGATGGTACTGTATGGACGACCCTAGCAGGCACTATGGAGACAATTCAGGGATGCTGAGGAAGACCCCGGCTGGAGTGGGAGATGGACCAGGTATTCCCCCATGCTTCCCTCACTGACTGCTTTGGTTTCTTGAGTTGTGCCCTGGGATAGAAGGTGGAGTGCTAAGAATCCTGGGATATCTTGAGACCTGGGGCTGGGGAGGCCCAGACCAAGTCGATGGTGGACTCTGAAGGGAGAGGGAGTAGGATGTGTGGGGACAGGGTGGAGCTGGAGCCCCAGAGCATGGCAATACCTGGCTGAAGGACTGGTCTCTCCGGAAGCTGTGGAGTCCGGACCCACTCCGTCTGAAGGAAAGGAACAGGGAGAAGGGAAGCTGGAGCTATCCGTCATGTGCCCTTTCTGTCTTCCTCGCCCAGGGTCAAGGGCTCTTGGGCTCTCACTCACCTGGGCTAAGGCTGTGGCCCTCCTCGGTGGGGCTCTCGGGCCACTCCTCTGGAGAGCTGGGAGTCGCTACTGCTCCTTCCTCTGACTCCTTCTCCGTATCTTCCTCCTGCTCTTCAGTGGGGCCTCCTGGCTCCTGAAATGAACAGGTCTGTGTGGGTTCATGGCCACATGAGGGCATCAGAAAGTTCTGGAAGGCAGCCTGGAGCTGCCGTGCTCTATCCCCAGTGGCACCACCTCTTGATGTCAATGGGAAGAAGACTGGACTTTTTCCTGAGGTGTTATGCTTTGAAGTGTTCCCCATAAAAGCTTGTATGTGGAAGGGTTGGTCCCCAGGTCATGGTATTGTTGGCTGTGAAAGTGCCATGGACGAATGGACTAATCCATTGATGAATTCATAGCTAAACAGGCTATTGGGAGGTGGAGCCTTAGTTGGTAAGTGCCTTTGATGGGTAAATCTTGTCCCTGGCTTCTTCCTATTTCTCTGTTTCACCATGAGTAGCTCTCCTCCAACATGCCCTTCCGCCATGATGATTCTGCCTGGCCACAGGCCTAAAAGCGTTGGCAACAGCTGGCCACGGACTGAAACCTTCCAAACTGTAGCCCTAATAAACCTCTCCTTTAAGTTGATTTGCTCAGCTATTTTGTCACAGGATGGAAAAACCAACACACAACAAGAGAATAACACTGGGAGGGCTTGCTTCTCGAGGATCAGAATATTCCAGAATCTCTTTTTCTGTCTCACTCACCACCAACTCCTTTACATCACTTTCTGTATCCTCTTTCCCATCAGCCTCTGGGGGTTCGGCCTTGGCCTCATCTTTCACGTCATCCTGCTTCTGAGATTCGGGTTTGGCCCCTTTGTCTGTGGCCTCCTCCCCAACAGCCTTCGTGTGTTCACGCTTGTCTCTGTCATTCACATCAGCTTTCTCCATAGATTGGGGCTTGGCCTCGTTTTCATCAGCCTTCTGCTTCTGAGAGACCACTGCGGCCTGCTCATTTTCCTTAGCCTCCTTGGATTCAGGTTCAGTCTCCTCTTTCCTGCCAGTCATCTCTTGAGAAGCCGCTGTGCTCTCTTCCTTTCCATCATCCTCCTTTACAAGCTCAGATTGGGCTTCTTTCCCACCATTCTCCTTCTGGGATTCCACCTCGACCTTGACTTCAGGTAACCCATCAGCCTCCCCGTGGAATTCTGCTGAGATGCCATCCTCAGCTGGTGCTTTTTCCTGCGTTTCTGCCCCTTCTGGAGGCCCCTCTTTGGCTTTCATCCCAGCTGTGCCTTTGGTCTCTTCCTCTGTGGACACACTACTTCCTGGTGTCTCAGGGTCCTCTGCAGTTGGGGAGACAGTAGTCTCATCCCCAGAGGGCTTCCCTTCCTTCGGATCCATTTCTGGAAAGAGAAGACAGGTGAACCTGGTGAGGGGGCGAGGTCCTCACCCTCTGAGAGAGCTCCAGCCTTGGAGTCAGGATACCTGGGGTTCTATGGTGACCCTTTAGACAGGGGGTGGAGGGGTGGGGGGTGTTAAAGTGCTACTTTCCCAAAGTTGGGGCGGTTGGGCTATGTTAATTTGATTTGGATGGTGTTCGTCTAATGCTCCCTCTGTAGGGTTATAGCACTGGCTTTAAAGACCACTGAAAAACACAATGCCTTTTTTCCTACTACTCCTACTACCACCATTACTATCACTACTACTATTTTGATGTCTAGGATGGAACACAGGGCTTCACACATACTAAGCAGGCACTCTGCCGCTGGGATGCTTTCCCAGCTCCCCATGTAATGCCTTTGCAACGGTTTTTACCTATTTTTGATTAAGCCAGTGCGGTGGTCACAGCTGGATCGCAGCATCCTGGTAGGCCTATGGAAAGATGGCTGCTTGTCCCCTAGAACCCAAGACAGGCAAGAATCTAGACAGAATGTGTTTCCATTGTATGCATTTTAACAGTGACTTACTATTCTGGTAAGTGATTTTGAGCACCTGTTTCCAATAGTGATATACATGTGTCTTAGAGACAATTATTGAGTGGGGCTGGGATGTAGCTCAATGGCAAAGCACTTGCCTAGCATGTGTAACATCCTAGGTTTAAACCCCCAGTACCAGAAAAGGCAAAAAATAATTATTGAGGGGATAGGGATTTAGCTCAGTGGAAGAGCACTTACTTTGTAAGTGCAAGGCCTTGAGTTCAGTCCTCAACACTGGAAACAACAACTAAAGTAAAAAGAATTGAATTTAGAATAAATTCAAAAGAAGGCATTTACCAAGTTAAGAGTTCAATTACTGATGTAGTTAAATCACAAAAGTGGTATAAACAAACAAAAAAACATCTAAAATTTGGGACCCTAGCTGGTCTCTGAATCTCTGCCAACCTATGGTTCTAGAAAAAAAGGGGGGGGGAGGGAGTGGTTGCAAGGAAGAGTTTGCTTTGCTAGAACAGAATCACATTCTCCCTGCTTCTGCCCAGCTGCCTCTCTGGGTGCCCCTGGGTGTGGGTGGAACAGCAGTATAATCTGGGACTTCCTAGTTAATTACTTCCTATTTAATACAGGATCTGCACTAATAGGGTCATGGTGCCAGCTCCTTTATCCCCTTGCTCTTTTGGGGGGGGCAGTCTAGTTACAAAGCAAACAACCCCCAAATAGGGCTCCAGGCATGACTCAGAGAGTAAGAAAAGTGGACACTACTGTCATTGGCTAAAAATACCTCCAGCCCTTGGCAGTACTGGTTCTTGGTGGTGGCACCCAGGACACTTGAGTAACTGGGACAGGGCATGGGAGGCAGCAAGACTGGCAGACGAAGGACAGAGCTCTGCTCTGTCACCCACTCAGGTTTTTATGCACACGGACCAGTGTCCTGGGGTCCCTGGATTTGGTGTTCTTGGCTTCTAGGAAGCAGGCTGGTATGGGTGGCCCACACCTATAATCCTAGCTACTTGGGAGGCTGAGGTCTGAGGATCCCAGTTTGAAGCTAGCCTAGGCAGGAAAGTCCATGAGACTCTTCCTACAATTAACAACCAAAAGTGGAAAAAGCTAAAGGACAGTGCCTAGATCCAGAGTTCAAGCCCTAGTAATCACCTCAACCCCCCGCCCCAAAAAAAGATGTGCAAACTATAAAAAAAAAGCCCGCTTTCCATCTTCTTAGAGACACAAAGTGCTTCATTAGCACACAAATAGATTTCAGATTCCATGTCATGAAGAAAATGTAATTTGGTTTATTTATTTATTTTTTTTGCCAGTCCTGGGGCTTGAACTCAGGGCCTGAGCACTGTCCCTGGCTTCTTTTTGCTCAAGGCTAGCACTCTGCCACTTGAGCCACAGCGCCACTTCTGGCTTTTTCTATACATGTGGTGCTGAGGAATCGAACAGGGCTTCATGTATATGAGGCGAGCACTCCACCACTAGGCCACATTCCCAGCCCTTAATTTGGTTTAAATTTCACTTAATTCACTTTTCCCCAAACCAATTTGGCCATGGACCTTTGTTTTGTATGTATGTATGTATGTATGTACATATGTATGTATGTGTGTGGATCCTGGGGTACTCAGAGCTAGCACTCTATCATGTGAGCCACTTCTCCACTTCCAGAGTTTTGGTGGTTAACTGGAGACAAGAGTCTCACAGATTTTCCCACCACAGCTGGCTCTGAACCAGGATCCTTGGATCTCTGTCTCCTCAGTAGCTAGGATTCCAGGTGTGAGCCACCCAGTACCTGGCTACTTTTGCTCTCTTCTTGCCTTACTGTCTCATTTGTTCCCTGAAGCACAGGTACTGCACCCTTGTGCAGCACCACCATCAATGGGAGTGTAGTGAAGGTGGGCCAGCCTGAGCTGCAACCTGTTCTCTCCTGGGTGAAAGGTGGACGGGAAAAGGGGTGACCATCATTGATGGCTGAGTCTTCCTGTGAGGGATCCCAGCTTCCTCTGTTACTAATTGTGTGACCTTGGACACGCTACCTCCTCTGTGTTTTTAATTTCTGGAGATACAAACAGGTCCCACTCCTATGGGATGGTGGAGGACCGAGGAAATCAACCTACAGGAAGTACTGGGAGGGAGTTTAAGGCACACCCCAGCTCAGGTGGCACAGGTTGGCTGAGCCCAGCCCCGTGCCAGGGTGAGGTCCTGATCTGCTGCTCTCCAGGGCACTTACTGGTGAGACAAAGTAGAGAGAACAGAATGTCAGTAAGATGGAAACAAGACCTTCTCATGTCTCCAAGTAAGGCAGTGTTTGGCTAAGACATAGCTGAGTGATCTAATCATCTCTCCCTCTATCTACCATCACACTTAGGTTAGAGGAGAGGAAGCGCAGGGGTGCACACACACAGCACCCCCCCCCCCAATCAGCTACCCTGTCATCACCTCAGCGTTCCCCCTCCAGGCTTGTCATAAATAAACAAGGAGTGGAAAAAGCTCAGAATGCTGAGAAACTGGGGTAACACCCACCGCCCCTCAGTTCTCGCAATTCAACAGCAGTTTAGAGCTCACACTGCAGTTCCCTGCTTTGCCTGCGCTGTTCTGAATGCTGGTCTTTCAGCACAGGTGCCATCGGCCCCAATGAACAGATTAGAAACTTGGGGCTCAGGATCGTGGGACAGACAAATGGCTAAACCATACCTACAACAGGGGTCTCTTGTTAGTCTGAATAAACTCTAAAGATATTGCTTCCACTGGGTTTTCAGCCCAGTGCTCTTTCCAAGGCCCCAGTGTAAAGGAGGGGACACGTCAGTAGTGGGGAGGGGTTCCTCCCTGCATGTGGACACATCCCTAAACACACACTAAGCCCCTCTGGAAAAAGATGTCTCCACCCTCTTTCCCATCTTGCTCTCCACTTTCTCAGGAAGTTCCCATATCATCCTTATTGTGTCCAATGGACCAGGAGGAAAGCAGCCCAGCCCCCCCCCCCCACTCATGCCCTCAAGAAGTGTGGGCGATGCTTGCCCTCTGCCACCCAATGCAGGGTCCAGTGGTTCTGAGGCCTCCACAGTCCCCCATGCCAGCCAGAGCCTCATCCTTTGGAGAGGTCACTCTCAGTGGCTCCAAAAGACCTGCAAAGGTCTCTACTACTGTACTTTGAGAGGTCCTTTTCTGGGGTGGCCACCTGCAGGCTATGCTGGGAAGTCAAGGTTCCCCAGCTCCTCAGGAATGAGCCCATGTGCCCACACATCTAAAGAGTTTTACAGAAGTGATGGAGAGAATAGGAAGGAGCAGGGATTTCTTAAAATGAGAGGGCTCTCCTTGGAAGCTCCAGGGTGCGTGGAGGGTGGCAGCAGAGTGTGGCAAATGAAGGGGACACTTAGAAAGGGGAGTGGGGCTTCTCCTACCTGTGGGTCCTCTGCCTGTGGGCTTGGGGACAGGCTTTCCTCTAGCTGAGCTGCCTTGCTCCAGGCTGCCTTTAAGCTCCTAGTGTCTTCTAGCCCCCAGCTCATCGTCCCGCCTCTCCCCACTTCCACCCTCCCCTACCCCCACTCCCAGAGGCTTGGGCTGTCTGAAGAGCATTGTTTACTGCCCTGTTGGTACAACACTTTTCCCCAGACTGGGCGGCTCAGGTTTCCCCCTGAAGATCTGACAGGTGGTACCTTTCAATCACACTGCGTCTCTCCACACTTGACCCTAGCAGCATCAGTTGTGTGATCACCTTCTTCCCCAAGGTGCTCGGGCCCAGGGGACCCTAAAAAGCATCTGCACTGTCTACTTGGAATAGAGTGGACAGCCCTCTGGCCACCCCTGCCCATCCAGGGCCCGGGCGAGACCTCTCATGTTCCCTTACCCCTCAGGTTCCTTTACCCAATCCTTGCACTGTTTCCTCAGACAAAGCAGCTGCTCAAGGGTGGGCTAAGGAGGGGGTGAGTGGGGGCAGCTGCTAACACAGGGGGGCTCTCAGGACTCAGAGGGGAAGGGGGAGGGGCAGAGGGACAGAGATCAAGTGGGCCAATGGATTGTTGGCCTTAAGAGCAGAAAATGTGTAACGCCTGGGTTCTGTTTTGAATGGAAATAATTGGCACACAAGTGGCTTTGGACACATGTTTTATGCCAAACTGAAATTTTGCTCAGGATAAACCAAAACAAGTCTTTACTTTCACAATGTGCCTGACAATTTAAGGACGGTAGCATTGAAGAATGTGGGCAGGGGATCCTGGGATCATTTATAAAGCTTGTGGACTTTCTCCAGCCCCTACCACTCAATCACACACACACCCTCCCCCCACCCCCCCCCCCAGCCCCGGCCTTCTGTTCCTTAAATACATTGATCTCTTTCCAGACCCAGGACTGGCTTTTCCTTTTGCATCTCTGCCAGACTGGCTCTTTCTCAATTTTCCAGACTTGGATTAAATTTCATTCTTTGGAAGAGGTCTTTTGTGACTTCCAATTTCTCTCCCCCAATTCAGTTTCTTCTATATTGTTCATAATGCTTAGAACCTAACAGCATCTTTTCCATTTTCTTCCTAATCTCTCTTATTAGACCTCTCTGGGGACCAGGGATCTCCCAGATCCTGGCTGTACGCTTAGAGCCTTGCAAATTGCCTGGATCCTATGGAGCCCTTGATAAAGGTTGAATTCTCTAATGCACCTGTAAAATTATAGGATAGGAATTTAGGACCCATGCCTGGTATGATCTGAAAGAGATCACTTTGCGTACCCAGGTTCAGAGACTAAGGTCAAAGAACTTAATTAATGGTTAACAACTGCCTTCATGTCAAGTTTCCTTTCCAGAGAGGGCTCTGGGTTTTGCTCTGGGACTGGAAGCCATTGGAAATCATGAGGACAGTCAGCTGGGGAAGTGTGGGCAGCAATCTAGGTACAAGATGTGGCTTGGCTCAGATTCTCAGCAGCAGAGGGGCAAGGGCAGGGAACAAGAGGCAGGGCTAGTTATCTCTTCAAGCTAATGGAATATTTGTTCATTTCTATGCCTAAATCCAGGCAGTCCAGGGAGACAGCTGTCTTTGTATTCTGTGCCCACAATGAGGAAAGTCTGGGTGACAACCCTGCCTTTCCTTTGGAGCTGGGGTCCCACACAGGAGAATAATACTGGCCCATGGGGTGTGACAAAGCCACAGTTTCCCTCCGCAAGGTGGGGAAGAGGGGCCAAGGCATGGGACATTAAGATCAGCAATCTGGGTGACTTGTGAGGAGTCCCACAGTATCTACAAAAGCCAGAGTTACCTGGGCATGGTGGCACACGCCTCAAGTGCCAGCACTCAGGATGCACCAATAGGAGGACAGTTTGAGGATAGCCTAGCATTATAGCATGACCCTGTTTCAAAAGACCAAGGCCTAGGCTAGGGACAGAGCTCGGTATTAGAGCACTTGTCTAGCCTAGCACATATAAGACTTTATCCAGCAAACCCCTCCCACCCCACCCCAAACTAAAGCTAGCTAAGCTGTACTGAACTCAGAGCCTCACATTTTCCTTTTTTTTTTCCTTTTCTGTTTTTAGGTATAGTTTTGCATTTTTTGCTGTAGTCAGCCTAGACTACAATCCACCTACTTTCATCTACCTATATAGCTGGGTGGCAGTGACACCTATCACCATTCAGATTTTTTGTTGAGATGTCTTGCTAACATTCCCCCCCTCACCCCTACCCCCCGGGGTTGGCCTATAACCAAGTAATTAGGATTTCAGACACAAGCCACAATTCATCACCTTTTTGTTACGAGAAAAAATCCAGTGAGGACAACTGGATATTTCTACTTGTATGACCTCAAGTGCTCAGCTATATAAGTATAGGAGAAAGACAAGATCTCATGATAAATAATGATAACACTGACATCATCTAAAATGATTATCCTTGGGTTGAGTGAGGGAAACGGGGGTGGAGGGCTGCTGTTAAAAGTACTTTATATCTTGATCTGGGTGATTATAGAAATACACATATGTTTTTCTTCATTTATTTTTCCATTCTTTTATACAAAAGAGGTTTGAACTCAAAGCCTTCTACCTGCATTTGTACCACTTGAACCTGTTTTGTTTTTTGTTTTCGTTTTTTGCCAGTCCTGGGGTTTGAACTTGGGGCCGGAGCACTGTCCCTGGCTTCTTTCTGCTCAAGGCTAGCACTCTACCACTTGAGCCACAGAACCACTTCTGGCTTTTTCTACATATGAGGTGCTGAGGAATGGAGCCTGGGACTTCATGTATAGGAGGCAAGCATCCCACCACTAGGCCCTATTCCCAGCCCGTTGAACCAGTTCTTTTTGCTTTAGTTGTTTTTCACATTTATGCCTTGGATTGTAGTCCTCCTGTTTACACTTCCTACACAGCTGGGATAACAGGTACATCCCACCATGTCCAGCTTTTTAGATGGGGACGTATGAACTTTTGGCCTGGGCTTGACTCTACCCAGTTTTCCCAGTATGGGCCTCATAAGTAGCTAGGGTTACAGTAGCTATGGTTACCCCTCCACAATCAGGAGGATAGCATGCCATTACCACAAAGATTTCCCCCATGATACACTTGTCTTCCTCTATCAACTCTAACCCCAGGTAACCACTAATCTCTTCTCCATGTGCATAGTTTATTGTAAGAAGGTTGAAATCAGTGAGTAACTTTTTTTTTTTTTTTTTTGGCCAGTCCTGGGGCTTGGACTCAGGGCCTGAGCACTGTCCCCGGCTTATTTTTGCTCAAGGCTAGCACTCTGCCACTTGAGCCACAGTGCCACTTCTGGCCATTTTCTGTATATGTGGTGCTGGGGAATTGAACCCAGGGCCTCATGTATACGAGGCAAGCACTCTTGCCACTTGGCCATATCCCCAGCCCCCAGTGAGTAACTTTTTGTAATACCCAGCAAATATCCAATTTAAGAGGCAGATTCTTTTTAAAGAGAATCCCTCTCCTTTCATGAAATTTCTAAATGTTTCCTAATATGTTGATTACATTTTTCAACAGCAAAAAAACAAGGAAAGATGTGTTCACTAAAATATCTGGTGTTGTAGTTCAGTGATCAAGACTGCATGTGTAGCATGTTTGAGGCACTAAGTTCAATTCTAGCACCTTCCTACTTGAAAAATCCATAAGTAATTATTATAGTAGCATTATTTGTAACAACTCAAAACTAGAAAACACCCAAATGTCCACCAACAGGGGACTGGATAATGAATGTGGTACAGCCATACAGTCAAACACTAGACAAAAATCAAAAAGAAGAAATATAGGCTGAGGTATCGCTCAGTGGTACAGCATTTACCTTAGCATGTGTGATGCCCTGGATTTGATCCCTAGCACTGCAAAAAACAAAAACAAAAAAACAACCCAAAAAGCAAAACACCAAATCTCACTAATAGCATACATATAACCTTATGGATAAAATCTTTGAACTAAAGAATCAGACATAAAATAGAAAACAATACACAATTCCATGAGGTTTTGCTTTTTTTTTTTCCTTTCAATTTTGGGGCTTGAATTCAGGGCCTGGGCACTGTCCCTTAGCTTTTTCCCTCAAGTCTAGCACTCTACCACAGCACCATTTGCAGTTTTCTGGTGGTTAATTGGAGATACAAGTCTCAGTGACTTTCTTGCCTGGGCTGGCTATGAACAGCAATCCTCAGATGTCAGCCTTCTGAGTAGCTAGGATTACAGGCACAAGCGACTCAGCTTAAAAGGGTCTTTAGTTGTTGTCTGATTTTATTTTGTTATTATTTTTTTGCCAGTCCTGGGGCTTGAACTGAGCTCTGTCGCTGAGCCTCTCTGAGCGCAAGGCTGGCAGCCACCCTACCACTAGAACCACAATGCTACTTGCGCTCTTTTGAGTAGTTAGTTTATTGGAGATAAGAATCTCACCGGGGCTGGGGATATGGCCTAGTGGCAAGAGAGCTTGCCTCTTATACATGAGGCCCTGGGTTCGATTCCCCAGCACCACATATACAGAAAATGGCCAGAAGTGGCGCTGTGGCTCAAGTGGCAGAGTGCTAGCCTTGAGCAAAAGGAAGCCAGGGACAGTGCTCAGGCCCTGAGTCCAAGGCCCAGGACTGGCCAAAAAAAAAAGAATCTCACCGACTTTCTGGCCCAGCTGCCTTTGGACCTGCAATCCTCAGATCTCAGCCTCCTGAGTAGCTAGGATTATAGGCTTGCGCCACCAGATTTTCTTTATCCATTTATCTGTTGATAGGCACCCAGGCGGATCCCTTAACTTGGCTGTTTGAATGTGTTTGTGTGTGTGTGTGTGTGTGTGTGTGTGTGTATACAATGTAATTTTTATAGAGCTGAGGGTGTAGCTCGGTGGTACAGTGCTTGTGCGAGTCCTTGGATTTGATCCCCAACATCACAAAAGTAAAATAAAATAAAGCTTGAGATTCCTGTGTTTTGTCTCCTTATTGCATGCTATAACTGAGTTTAATTCCCAGCCGCCTTTAAGGAATCAAAGTTGAGTCCTTCAGGCAGTAAAAACCAGGTCTGATGTTTAAAACCAGGACTGTAGCAGTAGGTGCATGGCTTAGCATATATAGGCTTAGCATGTGGGGGAAAAAAAAAGGTGCCAGCCCTCAGTCCAATTCCCATTACCTTCCCTTCCTCCTGCTCCCCAATCAGGACTAGTGTGAACAATTACAAAAGTATACATATAACCCGATAACCAGCTTACCTTCTCCAGCGGGAAGTGTATTCTTGTCATTTGTTTACATCTTGTGTATTTGGTTTGCTGCGAAACTTTTATGTGGAGGAAAAAAAATCAAATTTAGTTGAATAAAAAAATTTTTAAAAAATATCAGGAGTTTGGAAGTTTTTTTCTTTCTTGAGAGCGGCCTGAGGGCCAAAGCGCTCACCCGTACTCTCCTCCTCCCTCCCCCACAGGCCCTGGGCCGGCTCCAGTGGGGGCCGAAGCCATTCCTACTTTGGAAGCAATTGTTCCTATTCCCATTTTGGAAGTCACTCCCATTTATGGCTCGGAGCGCCGGGCCGAAGCTGAGTGGAAGGCACCCCATATAAGTCTTCTCCACGCGCCCATCTCCCCTAACCCTGGCGGGGGTCGCAGGCATGGCTCCGCACGCCTTCTCCACTCCCGGCCCGCGGAGCTTCCGGCCTCCGCTCGCGACCTCAAGTAAACACTACGGGTCTCCATGGCAACCCGAGAGCTCCGAAAGCCAATCAGATCGGAGGCATTCTGCCGGCGCCTCCGGCCAGGTCTCCATGGTAACGCGGTAGTGAGGGGATGGGGGGGAGGCCCCCTCTAGCATTTGGAAGCCGCCTTCCCCTCTCGATGGTAACCGATTTCCCAGAGCGCCCTGTTGGTATTTCCTTCCGGGTTAAGGAAGAGGCGGGACTTCCTCCCCGGAAGTGACCCACGTGCCTTCGCTGTGGTCTGAACTGGGCTGTCTGCAACTTTTTATCCCTCCTCCTTTCCTTTTTCATCCCACTCCCGCCTTCCCCCCGAAGTTGGCGGGTTTTTTTGGGGGGGTGGAAACGTGAGCCGCCTTTGGCCGTGGTAAGTAAGCCGTGGTTTCTAGCCACAAGGTGACCCCGGTGATAGAATCACTGTTTCGGAGGTTCTGCCGGTAGGCCGGATCCCTAGCGCCTCGGTTTAGCGCGGGATCGAACTCCCAGAGGTTGCAGCCCGCATCTATGAGCGTTCTGCCTCGGCCTCTTGGTTTTTTCTTCTTCTTATTATTTTTAGTTTTTAATTTTGGGAGAATGCTCTAGTAGAGGCATTGGGGCGTCGGGGCTCAGAGACTCGGTTTCCAGCGCCCCGCCCCTGTGACGTTTTGAATGACCTTGGGGCTACGTCTTTGGCTGCTTGAGGGGCCCGTTTTCAGATAACCAGGAGGGGTGGTTGAGCGCTTCGAAGCCCGTCCGCCTTTGCTGGATCTCACGCTCTTGTGATTGATCGACACCCCCTAATCCTTTGGTTAGAAGGTGAACCGAATGGGTGGGCTTAGAAGTTGACGTCTGCTCCTAGGACTAGAAGATCTGAAAGTTGCCTTCTACCTGCTGGGCCGAGATGGATCCGCTGAGGGCCCAACAGTTGGCAGCGGAGCTGGAGGTGGAGATGATGGCCGACATGTACAACAGGTAACCGGGAGTCACTCCGAAATATCCAGTCTTGGAAAATTAGCCTTGGTAGCCCTTACCAAAGACGGAGGTGGGCGATTCTAACGTGCTAGCCCCAGTGAAGGCCTATGCCTGGGCTCTTCCCCACCCACAACCGCGTGGTGGGTGCTGATTTAACATTGTGGGAGGTTTAGTTGGAGATGAAACTGACCTGAAGGAGTCCACTGAAAAGAGAACCTCGATCCAGGCCCTGATGGGTTTCCAAGAACAATTGAGTTATTTGCCTTTTGAAAAGTAGTCAATTTATTAGTTAACTTCTTTTTTGGTGGGGAGGCAGATCTTGGGTGGGTGTTCTTTGGTAGGTAGATGGATACATAGGGTTTGGCTGTGTACCCTAGTTTTGCATTACGTTCATAATTCTCCTGTCACAGCCTCCCAACTGCACCACCACACCTGACTAGGTTTAACATGTCTTTTTTTCTTTCTTTCCTGGCACAAGTCCTGGGGCTTGAACTCATGCCTGGGCTCTGTCCCTAAGCTACTTTTTTGCTCAAGGCTAGCATTCTGTCACTTGAGCCACACCTCCACTTCCAGATTTTTTGGTAAAGTGAAGGTGAGAGTCTCATAGACTTTCTTGCCCAGGCTGGTTTTGAACTGCTATCCTCAGATCTCAGCCTCCTGAGTAGCTAGGACTACAGGCATGAACTACTGGCACCCAGTGGCGCATTGTTTTTTGTAATCCTCAAGCTAATCAAATTGGCCAGGCATTGGTGGCTCACAACTGTAATTGAAGCTACTCAGGAGGCTGAGATCTGAGGATTGAGGTTTAATGCCAGCCAGGCAAGAAAGTCTGTGAGATTCTGATCTCCAGTTAACCACCTAAAAATTGGACATATTGCTCAAGAGACAGAGTACCAGCCTGCAGTGAAAAAGCTAAGGGACAGTGCCCTGAGTTCAAGCCCCAGTACTGGCACTAAGTAGCTGTAAAATAACATAGATAGGCCAATAATATCTACCTCTCAGAGACATTATAAATATTAAATACAAAGGCCCTTCGCATCCAGCCCAACACCTAGGAAATGGTCAATTATCTGCTATGTTTTATTTATTTATTTTGGTGCCAGTCCTGGGGCATGGACTCAGTGCCTGAGCACTGTCCCTGGCTTCTTTTTGTTCAAGGATAGCACTCTGCCACCTTGAGCCACAGCGCCACTTCTGGCCTTTTCTATATATGTGGGGCTGAGAAATCGAACCTGGGGCTTGCTTCATGTATATGAGGCAAACACTCTTGCCACTAGGCCATATTCCTGGCCCGCTTTAATTTTTATTGTTATTATAAAGGTGATATGTAGAGGGGTTACAGTTACATAAGTTAGGTAATGAATGAATACATCTCTTTTTGGACAATGTCACCCTTTTTTTGCTTCCAGTTTTGCCCCCTCCATTTCCACTCACAAATTGTATAGTTCATTTCCTTTTTTCTATTTCTGTTAGTCATGGGGCTTGAACACTAGACCTGGGGCACTGTCCCTCAGCTCTTTTTGCTCCTAGCACTCTTTCACTTTGAGCCACAGCACCACTTCTGGTTTTTTGGTGGTTAATTGGAGACAGAATCTCAGACTTTCCTGCCCAGGCTGGCTTTGAATCATGATCCTCAGATTTAAGCCTCCTGAGTAGCTAGGATTACAGGTGTGAGCCACCAGCATCTGTCATATATTTCATTTTCAACATAGCATCTAGTGAGTATCACTAGAGTACAATTTTATCAGTGGAAGCTCTCTTGAGTCGTTCATTGGTTTTTTATCTTGGGGCATATACATTTGAGTGATTTGAAAATGTAAGCTTTGCAGTAAGACTGTCTTTAACTCTATACTGTGTATTGTGATTGTGCCTACTCCATCAGGTTATTGTAAGGGTTCGAGACCAATCCACGAAAGCTCTTAGCATAATGCCTAGCACACTAAGTTTCAACAGAAGGATCCTATTTGTCAGTGTGCCTGAGCTCAAGAACATTCCTAGCTGGTCTAGATACAGAACATGGATTTATTCTGCTTTCTTGGGGGAGCTGAAATGAGTATAGCAAGGCAGGAGTGGTTGAAGGTTCCTGGGGTACCACAGGATGCTAACGACATGACCTTGTTTCTCTGCAGAATGACCAGTGCCTGCCACCGGAAGTGTGTGCCCCCCCACTACAAGGAAGCAGAGCTGTCCAAGGGCGAGTCTGTGTGCCTGGACCGGTGTGTCTCCAAGTACCTGGACATCCACGAGCGGATGGGCAAGAAGCTGACGGAGTTGTCTATGCAGGATGAGGAGCTGATGAAGAGGGTGCAGCAGAGCTCTGGACCTGCCTGAGGCCGCAGCCTGCCTCCACCTGGGTGCACTTTGCCCCTTCCCTCTTATTTGATGAAAGTGCCCCCTGGTGGGTGTCATGTATGAAGACTGCCATACCTAGGCTTTCTGGAGCAGCTCCAGGTGCTCCAGGTGTGGTAGAGCTCTCTCCTGATTGAAGAAGGGGTATTTGTCACACTGGTATGTGACTCTGTGTATATTGTATATATATATTAAAACAAGTGTGTCAACACTGACTGTAGTGTGCAAAGTGCTGTGCATAGCATTTGGAAGTAAAGAAATCAGATACACCCTCTACCAGTAGAGGGAGCCCCTGGCAGTGTTTTAAATGTGCATGGTCAGCTTAGGTTTTGCCCTGGACTCTGCCCACTTGCTGTGTTGGCCAAAACGTGGTGTTTCTCTGTTTTATCTTCCTCGCCTATAAAACAGGGATATCATAGCTACTGAGAGGACTTAGGAAAAAAAAAGAGTTGAAGACATCGAATGGAAGCAAGCAGCCTCCATTCTGTAAGTGGGATGGAAAGGTGGGATTTAAGAAGCAAGTAACCAACCTCTTACCAGGTGGCAACAGCAAGATGAAGGGCTAGGCTTCATGGAAAGTGATTCAGAGAAGGGCCTGAGTGATAACTGCTGTTCAGCCTGAATCGGACTGCAGTTTTCCTGAAGAACCTGAGCTAAAGGTCCTATTAGGACATGAAGGCTCAGGGAGGAGACTACAGGCTGGAGCCCACGAAGTGGAGTGTGTGGGAGGCAGTGCTGATGGCTGTATCTGCTGGCTCCATGAGCAGGGAGCTGAGCCACAGTCCTGTCAGAGGAGTGCCCTTGGGTACTGTATGACTTTGAGAATGTGGGTCATTCTAGATGGCAATTTGGTTGACAAACCACACTTAATAGCAATACCTGAAAACTGCCTTGCATAGTGGGTGATGTCTGGGACAGAACTCTGTCATTGGAGATGGAGTGAAGGACAGTAGAGGCAGAAAGATCAGGGTTTCCAAGTTTAGGTTTATGCCTTTCTGTTGTGTTTGAGTCAACTCAGGTCTTCTAGCTGAGTGATTTCTGGAAAGGCACTTTAACTTCTCTGTGCCTTTTATCCCCCAGATTGCACCTAATTGTACCTCCCTAAAGTGCTTAGTAAAGGGACTGACATACAATAAATACTCAGTAACATTAGCTCTTCTCATTGTTAATTTTGATGGGTGATGAAGGCACCAGATGGACCTCTATAAAACTTCAAAGTTGTCCTGTCTTGGAGTTAGTACGGCTCCTTGCTAGGTGCTGCAGTACAAACGAGTCAACAGGTGGCGCTGTATGCTCAGGTCTGTGCTGTGGCCAGTTCTACAGTGTAGCATTTGTTCTTTGCCAGTGTCAAGTTTGAAAATGAGGGGAGTAATGAGGAAGGTAAATACTGTACCTTTCCTCAGGCTTAGCACTGAGCATTGAAAAGTGTCTAAATCACTGGAACTGACAGAAGGGATGGCAGAGGTAGAGTAGGGAGGAGAGAATCCAGCTGGAGGGAATAGCACTTGGGAAGGTTTTCAAGTGGCAGGAAACGTGTGTGGCTGGAGCGCTGGGTGTGAGGAGGCGATGCTGGGAGATGAGGCATGAACACAGTGCCAAAAGAGTCTGGGCTATGATTTTCTGCTAAGGGTAGCCACAGACTTGTAGGATTTAAACCCTTCAGTGACAAAGATGGGTCTGCATTTTAGAAGCTTGCTCTTGGTGCCAGCCAGGTAGACAGTGGTAGGTGATGAATTAAAGGGTACCATGGTAAGGAGGCCAGGAGGGGAGAAAGTGTGATTTAAGAGCAGCTCCTATGCTTTGAGCTGCTGCAGTTTGCCAATCTCTGTGTTCTTTGATCATAATTACCACCATTGCTAACTTTTGTTGTTGTTGTGTGTTGGTACTCCAGGGCTTTGCACTCTCACTTGGCTTTTCCCACTCAGGGCTGGCGCTCTGCCATTTGAACAGCATCTCTACTGGCTTTTTGGTGGTTAATTGGAGATAAGAGTCTCCTGGACTTTCCTGCCCAGGCTGGCTTTGAACTGCAGTCCTCAGATCTTGGTGTCCTGAGTAGCTAGGATTACAGGCATGAGCCATTAATGCCTGGCTGTCCCAATGGCTACCTTTGGAAGCCTGAGATTCTTCATCTGTGAAATAAGAAAAACAGTGCCTGCCCCAGAGTTGTTATAAGATTTAATGAAGTGATATCCTGAGGGACCTACCACAGAGTTTAAGGAGAAAAAAAAGGTTACAGTTTAGGGATAAAATGTTACTTATGAAGGATGACACATATAGTCTATTTAACTGAGGTAGTTGTGTGATATTGGTCATTGTACATCTACAGCTAGAATACCTAGCACCATTCTAGTCACTTAGATACATCGATGAACAAAATACAAAGATTCCATTCTTGGGTTTAGAGGTGTGGCTCAGGTGGTAGGGCTCCTGCCAGTAAGCATAAAGTGTCAGCAAGTTCAAGTCCCATTCTTGGACAGGAAAAAAAAAGATTCTCTTCTTTTGGCACTTACATTTGGGAGGGAGTGGCATCCTCTACAAGTGTGGGTTGGCAGTGCTGTTCTGAAGGGAAGACCTCTTCAGCCTCTTGGGTCTTAAACCCTTTAAGAATCTGATAAAAGCTATGGATCATTTTCCCAATGTGCATAGACTTTTAGTGGTTTTTCATAAGAGAAAATGTGGCTGACCAGAGAGGAGTCTGACATGCATTGTTTTAGTAGTAGAGTGAAGATAAAAAAATCTAGTGGGAAAGACAGGTATTAAGACTAAGTGTTTCTTCATTTTATTTGCTGGTCCTAGGGTTTAAGCTCAGGGCTAGGCACTGTCCCTGAGCTCCTTTTGCTCAAGGCTAGCACTCTACCTCTTGAGCCACAGTGACACTTCCAGCTTTTTCTGTGATTAATTGGAGATGAGAATCTCAAGGACTTTGCTGTCCTGGCTAGCTTCCGACTACAATCCTCAGACCTCAGCTTCTCGAGTAGCTAGGATTACAGGTGTGAGTTACTGGCACTGGCTGAGGTGCTCTTATAGTTGTGGTTTACAGAATAAGTTTGGTGAGCTTTGGGGCTATATAAAAGAAGGAGTGCTGGGGCTGGAAATGTGGCTTAGCGGTAGAGTGCTTGCCTAGCATGCATGAAGCCCTGGGTTCGATTCCCGAGCACCACATAAACAGGAAAAGCTAGAAGTGGCACTGTGGCTCAAGTGGTAGAGTGCTAGCCTTGAGCAAAAAGAAGCCAGGGACAGTGTTCAAGCCCTGGTTGCAAGCCCCATGACTGGAGGAAAAATAAAGTGCTGACTCTCAGAAATTAACAGGTCAGTGAGATGTGGAGGATGGATGGGAATTTGCTCAGCAGAAGGCTTGGTGGGAGGAAAGTAGGAAGGAGGTAGGTACAGCTGATGGCTTTGTGGGCTTTGGAGTCCATCAGGAGAAGCAGATAACACTTTGATGAGTTTTGATCAAAGAGACCCAGTCCTGGGACTTGAACTCCAGGACTTGCACTCATGGTGTTTTCAGTACGGCTGGAGCTCTATTACTTGAACCACACATACATCTAGCTCTTGGGTGGTTAACTGGAGATAAGGTTCTCTCAGATTTTTCTGCCTGAGTTGTCTTTGAACCTCGCTCCTCAGATCTCAGCCTCCTGTATAGCTAGAATTATAGACATGAGCCACTGGCACCTGGTTTAAAATTCACTCTTTCAAAGTATACAGTTTAGTGTATTACAGTTTATTCACCAAAGTGTCCAACTATCAACACTAATTGCACATTTTTATTGCTCCAAGAAACCCCATACCCATTAGCAGTCATTCCTTACGGATAATCACTAATCCACTTTCTGTCTCTCTGGGTTTGTCTATTCTGGGCATTTCCTATAAATGCCATCGTAGGTGGCTTCTTGTGTGTGGCTTTCATTTAACAATGTTTCCAAGGGGGCTGGGGATATGGCCTAGTGGCAAGTGTGCTTGCCTCGTATACATGAGGCCCTGGGTTCAATTCCCCAGCACCACATATACAGAAAATGGCCAGAAGTGGCGCTGTGGCTCAAGTGGCAGAGTGCTAGCCTTGAGCAAGAAGAAGCCAGGGACAGTGCTCAGGCCCTGAGTCCAAGCCCCAGGACTGGCCAAAAAAAAAAAAAAAAAAAAAAAAAAACAACCAAAAAAAAACAAAAAACAAACAAAAAAAAACAAACATAATGTTTCCAAGATTCACCCTTGTCACATGTGTTAGTCCCTCATTTGTTCTTACGGCTGAATAATGTTCTATACACCACAGGCTATTCTACATTTTGTTTCTCCTTTTTCAGCAGATAAAGAACAAGACTGCATTTGGGAGCAATTATGAGCTGTATGGCTCTGAATAATCCTGTACAAGTTTGTATATTGCCATAAGATAATTAACTTTCTTGCATATGTATCTAGGAGTGGACTAGATGATAATGTTAAGTTTGTTTTGAACTATTTGAAAAATTGCCAAAGGGTTTAACTGGCCGTGTGTGTAAGTGATCACAGGTACTAGACAGTCCTGTGACGTTTTGCTTGGGCTGGCCTGGAACCAAGACCCTTGTAGTCTAGCCTCCCATATACCTGGGTCTTGTGAACTTTTTGCCTGGGCTGCCTTCAAACTAAGATCCTCACAATCTCTGCCTCCTAAAAAGATAGGATAACAGATGTGAGGCACTAGTACAAATGGTCTCAAGGTCTCATTTCCAACATATCCTTTGTGTGTCCCATACAGGTTCTTCCATGTCTATCTCCATTAGAAACAAAGCTGAAAAAAAAATCCAGGGAAAATCCAAACAAAATCTGGAAGTTTCTCATCCACTGAGCTCATGGAGGGCCTTCCAAAGAGATCCTCATCTGACTTTCCACCTCATTTCTGCAACTCCCTTTCCATTTATCCAACAAGGAGCTACCATGAGCTTTCTATCTTGTGGAATGGGGAAGGAAGGGGAGGAGGGAAGAACTAGAGTGATCTAGATCAGCGTCGGGGCTTAATAGAGGGTAGCACATTGTTGAGGTTAGGAGGCCAGACAGCTTCCAGACACAGCTAAGCAGTGCAGGAGGCATGCATTAGAAATGAAGGGTGTCTCACAGGGAAGAGAGCAGGTGTGAAAACAGCTGGATGGACTCCTGATAGCACATCTGCTCACCAAGCGCCTCTTAGCTGCCAGGTGCTGGGAGGATGCAAGCAGTGAACACAGGCAAAGCCTGTGAGTTGTCAGATCATAAGGGGAACGCGGCCATGGGAGTGGAGAAGGGTAAGTCCATAGAGGTCCACGGAATGGGTTCTGCAAAAACCAATGCAAGCCAGGCACCACTGGCTCATGCTGGAAATACAAGTTAAGAGACAAGATCTGAGCATTGAGGTTCAAAGATAGCCCAGACAAATTCGAGAGACTTCTGTCACCAATTAACCAGCAAGAAAGCTAGGAGTGGCCAGGTCTGGTGGATCACACCTGTAATCCTAGCTGCTTAGAAGGCTCAGATCTGAGGATCATGGTTTGTATTTATTATTATTATTATTATTTTTTGCCAGTCCTGGGCCTTGGACTCAGGGCCTGAGCACTGTCCCTGGCTTCTTTTTGCTCAAGGCTAGCACTCTGCCACTTGAGCCACAGCGCCGCTTCTGGCCGTTTTCTGTATATGTGGTGCTGGGGAATCGAACCTAGGGCCTCATGTATATGAGGCAGGCACTCTTGCCACTAGGCTATATCCCCAGCCCGAGGATCATGGTTTGAAGCCAGCCCAGGCAGGAAGGTCTGTGAGACTCTTATCTTCAATTAAGCACCCAAAAAGCCAGAAGAGGGGGTGTGGCTCAAGTGGTAGAGCATTAGCCTGGAGCAAGAAAGCTTGGGGACAGGGGCTGGGAATGTAGTTTAGTGGTAGAGTGCTTGCCTAGCATGCACAAAGCCCTGGGTTTGATTCCTCAGCACCACATACACAGAAAAAGCTGGAAGTGGTGCTGTGGCTCGGCTCAAGTAGTAGAGTGCTAGCCTTGAGCAAAAGGAAGTGAGGGACAGTGTTCAGGCCCTGAGTCCAAGCCCCAGAACTGACACACATGCACACACACACACACACAAGGTTGGGGATAGTGCCCAGGCTTTGAGTTCAAACCACACATATATACACAAAACTGGAAAGAAGTGGTATGGCTTAAGTAGTAGAATACCAGCCTTGTGCAGAAAAGCCAAGCTAGAGCACAATCCTGGAGTTCAAGCCCCAGTACTAGAACAAAAACAAAACAAAATACAAATATATGTGGTTGTCTTCACACAAACATTTTTTTTTTTTTTTTTTTTTGCCATTCCTGGGCCTTGGACTCAGGGCCTGAGCACTGTCCCTGGCTTCTTTTTGCTCAAGGCTAGCACTCTGCCACTTGAGCCACAGCGCCACTTCTGGCCATTTTCTATATATGTGGTGCTGGGGAATCGAACTCAGGGCTTCATGTGTACGAGACAAGCACTCTTGCCACTAGGCCATATTCCCAGCCCCGTCACACAAACATTTTTATATACAATGGATTAACTATGTTATTGTATTCTCAAGGGATCCATGGTGCTTTGGAGTAAGAACATTTACTCTGAAGCCTCTTGTGCCCAGGTAATGAGTTTGACTCTGCCCTGAAAGTTCTGGGAGCCAACAACTTTTTTTTTTTTTTTTTTTTTTGGACTGGGGATGCAACCCAGTACCCCCATACATGCTAGAGATGAGCTCAACCAGAGAGCCACACCCCCAGCCTTTACTATTGCATTTTATTTTATTTTTTTTGGCCAGTCCTGGGGCTTGGACTCAGGGCCTGAGCACTGTCCTTGGCTTCTTCTTGCTCAAGGCTAGCACTCTGCCACTTGAGCCACAGCGCCCCTTCTGGCCATTTTCTGTATATGTGGTGCTGGGGAATTGAACCCAGGGTCTCATGTATAGGAGGCAAGCACTCTTGCCACTAGGCCATATCCCCAGCCCCCACTATTGCATTTTAGAAGTGAAACCATCAAAGCCTGCCTTGAGCTTTTTGCCAGGGAGAACTTCCTGTACCTTTGCCACTGCTCAGCTGCTGCTCTTTTGCTCTGGTCCTGGCCTAATTAATTGAGTAGGAAAATGTACAACCTAAAAGCCAGGTAGGCTTGACATCATATACCGCCTCAGACCAGTTCCGGCTCTAAACCTCATTTCCTCTTTGAAAAGCTGTGATGTTTGAACAAGCCCCTGATGGTCTAAAGATTCAATCACATTTCTTTTTTTTTTTTTGGCCAGTCCTGGGCCTTGAACTCAGGGCCTGAGCACTGTCCCTGGCTTCCTTTTGCTCAAGGCTAGCACCCTGCCACTTGAGCCACAGCGCCACTTCTGGCCGTTTTCTGTATATGTGGTGCTGGGGAATTGAACCAAGGGTCTCATGTATACGAGGCAAGCTCTCTTGCCACTAGGCCATATCCCCAGCCCCTCAATCACATTTCTTTTTAAAGTACCTGGTGTATGGTTCTAACATCACCTTTTGGTAATGTTAGCTCCTCTCTTGGCTTACTGGTGGGTGGTTCCTTCTTGTCTGAGGTCTCCCTGTTGCCTTATGGGTGGTGGTTGGTAGTCCCTAAGAGCTCTTTATCACAATCACTTTTATCTTTTTGAGGAACACTTGGGTGTGAACTCAGGGCTGGCACTAGCTGACTCTAACCGCTTGATTCACACCATCAGCCCAGTTTTTTTTTTTGTTTTTTTTTTTCCTGGCTAATTTTGCTGCTCTAGCTGGCTTCAAACTGAATCCTCCAGATCTCAGCTTCCTTAGTGGTTAAGATTACAGGTGTGACCCGCCCATGCCTGACCACTTTCTTTCTTAGCATTGTGTTCAACCACAATGTCAGTAATGAATACCACAGTTAAAGGAGCAACACCTCCCCTCTTTTACAGATGAGGAAACTGAGGTTCAGGGAGGCTGAGCCACTTCCCTGGTGTAGGAAAGGAAGCAGCACCAGGTCTTGTGAAATAATAATGACATAATGACAACAATTAGCACTCACACTTACGGTGCCCAGTGTGGCACCCAGTATTATGCCTGCATCATAATCCCTAATTCCCACAGGCAGGTGGTTATACTCTTTTGTTATCGAAAATTATAGAGCAGGAAGATGGGAAGCTCAGAGAGGTTAAGCTGCCCAAAGCAGCCCAGGCTAGTGGGTTTCAAAGTCTCCAAGCCAACTTCACAGCGTGAAAGTTAAACACACTCAGACCAACTAAGGAAACAGGACTTTCCAAACAGCGCTGTTCAAAACTCCCCAGTGTCCACCGTCAGCTTCAAACTAAACCATTCTTTGTTTTGACGAAAGATGCGGAGGACAGGGCGCAGCCTGACATTGATCTGGGAAGGGGATAATAAGGGCCTGGGGGTGGGGCTGGAAGAAGGTGGGAGTCGAGGGTGGAAATTGAGGCGCTGGGGCGTGTGCCCGAGAAGAGTATCTGGGGACCAGCAGGCGGGTCACGTGCGCGTGAAACTCGACCTAGGGGGAGGGGAAGCGACGGGAGCCCCCGCCCCCACCCCGGGCGCAACTTGGGGCGGCCGCGTGTGTAAATACAACTATCCACTCCACAGATCTGGTCCTCGGTTGGTGCCTGGCTTTGCGGCTTGGCTCCGGGGCGCCTGGAGGGGGTTCCCGGCGCCGACACTTCTCCCGAGGGTTGGGTGGTCCCGAAGGAGGAGCGATCACAGGGGTGTCCCGCCGAAGTTCCGCGGCACCCGGAGGAGACCCTCGCGTGGGTGCGGCTCAGGGCTGGGCCTGCGGGGACCCCGGTCGCCCCGCCGTGAGGACGCGGCGCCCGACTGTGCGCTCCCGGGGGCATCCACAGCGGCTGTAGGCGCCTTCGACCCCCACCCTACGACCCCAGGTGAGCTGAGGGGGACTGTCGGGGGAGGAGTGGGGGCCCCCCAACTGCGATCCGCCGACGATCACCAGGCTGGCTCCCCAAGCAGGGCGGGTGACCTGAGTCCGTGGGGCCCGCGCGTGGCACTTTGTCCCCAGTCTCGGGCGCTCCCGTCCCCCACCCCCCCTATTCTCCGACTCATCTCTTCTTCCGTCCCCTCCTCAGTTTTCGGAGACAGTTGTCAGCGTCGGAACCGGTTTCGGGGGAGCCCCAATTTACAGACCAAGATATTGAGACCCACTTCTTCCCTCCCCAGGAGAAGCGATCGGAGCTTCCTTCCCCTGGATCTTAGTCTTTCTCCGTGGTCCTACGCGGTGTCTCCACTTTCCAGAGTCGCAGCCCGGGTGTCATTCTCGGGGTGGGGGGTGGGAGGAAAACTTCCCTCTTTCCCTCGCCTGCCTGCCCTCCCTCCCTCCGGCCCGCCCGCCGCCGCTGCCCTTATGAAGTCAGCAATCACCGGACTTCCTGCCCGAGCCGGAGCCCGAGCCCCTCCGGGGCGCCGAGGGGGCTGGCGGTGTCCAGGGCTCGCGGCGCAGTGCGGGGCGCCGTGCGGGGCGCGCGGGGGCCGCCTCGGGGCCCGCCCTGGGTCTCTCTCCACGTGGCAGCTCTTGGATTGGCCCTAGAGCGACTGTAGGGAGTGGGGTCGCCTGGTGTGGCCAGGGGGAGCAGGGCTGGGCTGAGCTGGAGGACAGGAAAGGGAGGGAAGGGTGGCAGGGACTAGTTTTCTCGACTTCTTTTTCTCTCGTGCCTTCTTCTGGGGTCGGGTCTGGGGATGAGGCTGGGGCTTCTTTCTTGAAACCAGAGGCTGACATGGGCCAGTGGGAAGAATTCAGAGAACGATCTGCCTCTTTGTCGATCTTCGGGGACTCGGGGAAGTTGGGGTTTGGCTCCCCAAGAGCGGGTTCTAGCGCGCCCTAGCCTGGGTGGGAGAGCCTGGCCGCGCGCCAGGAAGCGGCTGCCCGCCCACAGGGTTTTCCTTGTTTCTGATAGTGGCCCGGCCGGGAGCCCAGCGCGCCATGCGCCCCTGGCACTGCCAGAGCGCGCCGAGCCAGCTCAGCTGCCAGCCACTAGGAAGCCCCCGGGGCCCAATGGGACCTCCTTGAGAGGCTTGGGTGGAGAGGTGGGCCCGAGGGGTTCTCAGGAAGCGACGTGATGCAGTATACTTCCCAGGGGCCCATGGGAGGCCCCTCCCTCAGCGCCCTGTTCCTCTGCAGCGTCTCAGCCAGCATGGCCCCCACGCTGAAGCAGGCGTATGGCAGGCGCTGGTGGATGGCCTGCACCGCTGTCCTGGAGAATCTCTTCTTCTCAGCTGTCCTCCTGGGCTGGGGCTCCCTGCTGATCATGCTCAAGAAGGAGGGCTTCTATTCCAGCTTGTGCCCAGGTATGCCTGAGAAGTACCGTGTGTGTGTGTGTGTGTGTGTGTGTGTGAGAGAGAGAGAGAGAGAGAGAGAGAGAGAGAGAGCGCGAGAGAGAGAGCGCCTGTGGGAAGGCACAGGGGAGAAAGAGAGGACTGGAAAAAGGACCCATGGTCAGATGGATAGGGGATGGATAGGGGATGCTCAACATAGAGGCACATTTAGATTCCTGGGAGTTGGAGAAGAGTTCATCACCTCTTCACATGTCACCAGGAAAATAGGTAGAATAGGTGTGCCCACTCTGTTAGGATTACCTAGTGCAGTGGTCACTGAATAACTGTTGGCCTACCGCGTTTCCAGATCCTGAGATTGATGGGCAGAGTTTCAAATCTCTGACAGACTTCCGTCTAAAGTGGGAGGTAGCCAGGTAATCCTAGCTACTCAGGAGGCTGAGATCTGAGGATCACAATTTGAAGCCAGCCCAAGCAGGAAAGTCTGTGAGACTCTACTCTCCAATTAACCACCACAAGCCAGAAGTAGAGATGTGGCTCTAGTAGTAGAACATTAATCTTGAGTGGAAAAAAAAGGCTAAGGGACAGCAGCAAGTCTCTGAGTTCAAGTCCTAGTACCAGCACAAAAAGAAAACCTGCGGAGCTCTTGACTTTGGAGTGTTTTTCTTCTTTTTTTCAGCTTCCAAAACTGTATGAAAATAAATACCTGTTATAGCCAACAAAACAAAACAAACAAAAACTAGTGGTAGGTACACTAAAAAGCAGAGATGTACCCAGCTGCGGGATAGGCTTTTCTCCTATTCTCTCCCTCCCTGCCCAGCCCCCTCCCCTCACCATGCTAGGCTTATGCTCTACCACTGAGCCACAGGAAAGCCCTGGTGGGATTTCCTACTAGGGCCATTGTAAGGACAACAAAGGAATGGAGCCCCAGCAAGCACTGTGTGAATAAGAAGAGTCTAGTCACCTTTTTTCCCCAAAGTCTTCAGCCTGATTTCCTCTAGGATGGGGATTGTGGTAGCTGTGTGGTTTCTCCTTTAATCACCTTTGCCTTGTAAGAGTGGCCTCAAACCAGGAGTGGGTTGTCTACATTTCTCGGGAGCAAGAGTGGCAGCCAGAGTTTGTCTGTAGAGGGGTTTCCTTTCCTCTTCAGATGTCTGAAGCTTGGTGGCTATGGTCATCTTCTGGAAAGAGGTGTATCCGTGAGAAGCCCAGCTAAGGAGCTTGGTGGATGTGCAATGTGGTTCTCCTCCCTCCGTGTTGGAATCCCATCTCAACGGATGGGACATAGTGGCACACACCTGTTATCGCAGCTCTGGGAGCAGTGACATGCACTTGTCATCCCCAGTGATTTGGGGAAGCACAAGTAGGAGGATCAACTGAGCAGCCAGCCTAGGAATAAAGCGAGACTTTGCTTGGAAAATAATCAAGGCAGAAAAGGGGCTGGAGGCATAGCCCAAGGGGTATAGTATAGACAGTGCATGGCCCTGAGTTCAACTCCTAGTGCCAACAGGACAAAATGAAACAAAACAGCAAAAACAGCTGTGCATCAGTTACATGGTCTGTAGGATGGGAGCAAGAGGCTGTGTCCCATGACACTGAACAGGCTTCTCCCTCCCAGTACAGAGGGAGGCCGGCTGGGAAAGGACCTGGCCCCAGAAAGACCATGGTTCTTTGAGAGTGGGGTTGGGATCTCTGTTCTGAGCAGTAGTTGCCCCACTTGGGGCTGCCCCACCCCTGACAGGGTTATCTAAAGAAACAACAGGTGGCACCGAGAGAGCAAATGTGTCAGCACCTTTTGGCTTCAATAACAGAACTAGGGGCTGGAGTAGAGGAGCTGGCTTCTGGCCAAGGAAGGGAGGGTGGGTGTGTTGAGCAGGAGGCTGCAAGGACCCTGTGGGAGTCACTAAAGATCTCCATGAAGCCCCAGGGCTCTCTGAATGTCTCCTAGGGACTGGAGAGGACTTTCCCTTTTCTACCTGGTGGCTTTGATGGCTGCCACTGCCCAGCTGGTAGCTCCTTCCTACCTTCTCTCTCTGGAAGTAGTGGTATTTTTTTTTAAGGACAATTTTGCTCAAGATTGACTTCACCCATCTGATGCAGTTTGATAAATTTACACACTCCAGTAACCACCACCATCACAGTCAGTATTTAAAATATTTCTATCATTCCCAGAACTCCTGCTTCATTTTTTAAGAGCTCATCTATCTGTTGTTGTTGTCCTCATTTTTGTGCTGGGCCTGGGGCTTGAACTCAGGACCTCTTGCCTTTTTTTGCACAAGGCTGGCGCTCTACCACTTGAGACACAGCTCTGCTTCTAGCTTTTTGCTAGTTAATTGGAGTCTTTCCTGCCTGGGCTGGCTTTGGACCTTGATCCTCCCATCTCAGTTTCCTGAGTAGCTAGGATCTCTTGCCTTTCTACCTCTGCGGCTAAAAATATGTAAGACAACTCTGTTCACATACCTTGCAAGTCATTCATTGAAAGCACACGGTTTTGCATGGTGCTGTGGCTCAAAGTGATCGGCTCAGGGACAGTGCCCAGGCCCTGAGTTCCAGCCCTATGGTCTACAAACAAAAAAAGAAAGCACACCATTTTAATGGGTTTTAGTATATACAGAGTTATGCTGCCATCCTCACAATCAATTTTGGAACTTTTTCTTTTAACCCTCTAAAGTACTCCTGTCCCTGTTAGCAGCATCTGCTTCCCAAATACAAAGCAACCACATGGTCAAGCTTTGCCTGTGGCAGAAATTAGATTTACCTGTTCTGAATATTACCTCAGAATAGAATCTTGTCTTTGGTGACTGGCTTCTTTCACTAAGCCTAATTTTTATTTCAAGGTTTGTTCTTATTGTACCAAATATTCATATGTTGTTTTTTTTTTCTTTTTAGCTGGAATGGTACTGGGATTTGAACTCAGGGCCTGGAATCTGCTCTAAGCCATGCCCTCCAGGCCATTTTTGCTTTAGTTGTTTTGTAGACAGGATCTACAGTGTTTTGTCAGGGCTGGCCTCCAACTGAAGTCTTTCTTTCTTTCTTTTCCATTTTTCTTTTTTTTTTTTTGCCAGTGCTGGGGCTTGGGACTCAGGGCCTGAGCATTGTTCCTGGCTTCTTTTTGTTCAAGGCTAGCACTCTACCAACTTGAGCCACAGTGCCACTTCTGGCTTTTTCTGTGTATGTGGTGCTGAGGAATCGAACCCAGGGCTTCATGTATATGAGGCGAGCACTCTACCACTAGGCCATATTCCCAGCCAACTGAAGTCTTTCTACCCTGCTGATCTTCCCACCCTTCCTGTGGTTGGTGGGATTGACTACAGGCATGAGCCACCTGAATCAAAGAGACGATTTACCTGATTGGTTTGAGTGGAGGGGGTCACTAACTTTTTGCCCAAGCTGACATTGAACCTTGATCCCCCTAATTTCTGCCTCATGTATCTGGGATTACAAGTATGGACCACTATACCCAGTCCACTTCTTTCCTTTTTTTTTTTTTTTTGCTGGCTGCTGGTCCTGGGTCTAGAATTCAAGGCCTGGGTGCTGTCTCTGAGCTTTTGTTTGCTTAAGGTTAGCACTCTACCACTTGAACCACCACTCTACTTTGGCTTTGTGTGTGTGTGTGTGTGTGTGTGCATGTGTGCATGTGTGCGTGTGTGTGTGTGACTGTGTTGGTTAATTGGACATAAAAGTCTCACAGACTTTCTTGCCCAGGCTGGCTTTGAACCATGAGCCTCAGATCTCAGGAATAGTTAGAATTATAGGTGTGAGCCACCAGTGCCCCACTACTTCTTTCCTTTTTTTTTTTTTTTTTTTTGCCGGGCCTGGGGCTTTAACTCAAGGCCTGGGCACTGTCCTTGAGCTTCCTTCACTTAAGGCTAATGCTCTGCCACTTGAACCCCAGCACCACTTCCGGCCTTTTGTGAGTAGGTTATTGGAGACAAGAGTCTCACAGACTTTCCTGTCTGGGCTGGCTTCAAACTGAGATCCTTAGATCTCAGCTTCCTGGGTGGTTAGAAATACAGGTGTGAGCCACCAGTGCCTAGCTACTTCTTTCCTTTTTCTAGCTGATGACTCCTCCATTGTATGGATCTGCTACATTCAGTTGATGGACATTTAGACGGTTTCATGTTTTGGCTGTTGCGAATAATGCTTCTGTGAACAGTCTCCTACAGGTTTAGTGTAGACATGATTCCTTTTCTTTAGGTCCACCTCTAGGTTTGGTATTGCTGGACCATGAAGGTCATGTGACCATTGTGAGGAGCTGCCAGACTTCTCCAAAATGGCTGCATTGTTTTCCATTGCTCGTGAGCAGTGGATGAAGCTCCCAGTTTCTGCCCATCCTCTCCCACAGGCCAACGTTTGTCACTGCTCCTCTTTGTGGTGACAACTATCCTAGTGGATGTCAAATAGTGTCTTTGTGTTTTGTTGTTGTTGTTGTTGTTCTGTTTTCCTAATGGCCAGTTGGCGCTGAATGTGTTTTCCAGTGTTTATTGGCCATTGGTATGTGCTTGAGCACTGACTCTTCAGATCCTTTGCCTATTTTTAAATTGAGTTATTTATCTAATTATTGCTAATGAATTAATTAACTTTTAGTGCTGGAGATTGGTCCCAGGGATTTACACACAAGAATACATTCTACTTGACCACTAACTCTTGCCCGCAAGCCATGCCTTTTTATTACTGAATTGTAAGGATTCTTTATACTCTTGGATAAAAGGCCCTTATCTGATGGGGCACCACAACTCCCAGGAGCCCAATTATTCAGAATTTAGGCAGGGGCAATTCAGTGGATCACACAAAATACTCACATATATATATTTACTCAAGTAACTAAATGATCAGTTATGTTCATTTGCTAATTAGATCTTTAGTTCTATTTAGAGCTGACTATTTGCTAGTTGGATCTTTAGTTCTCATTGCAAGTATGTGTAGAGGTGTTATTATAACCCAGCTTATAGAAGAGAAACCTGAAGCTCAGATGCTAGATAATTTGCCAAAGTCACTCAGCTAGTAAAGAGCAGAGTGAGGGCTGGGCTGGGTGTATCGGAGATAAGACAAGTGTGGGGCCCTGGGTTCTGCCCTCACTACTGGAGTGATGATTCCACTTCCTTCCTTTTTTTTTTTTTTCTTTCTTTTCTTTCTTTTTTTTTTTTTTGGCCAGTCCTGGGCCTTGGACTCAGGGCCTGAGCCCTGTCCTTGGCTTCTTTTTTGCTCAAGGCTAGTACTCTGCCACTTGAGCCACAGTGCCACTTCTGGCCGTTTTCTGTATATGTGGTGCTGGGGAATCGAACCCAGGGCCTCATGTATACGAGGCAAGCTCTCTCGCCACTAGGCCATATCCCCAGCCCTCTTTCTTTTCTTTTGTGCCAGTCCTGGGGTTGAACTCAGGGTCTGGCTGCTGCCCTGAGCCTCTTTTCCTAGAGGCTAGTGCTCTACCACTTGAGCTAACAGCTCTACTTCCAGATTTTGAAAAGCTTATGGAAGATAAGAGTCTCATGGAGTTTCTTGCCCAGGCTGGCTTTGAACTGTGATCCTGAGATCTCAGCCTCATGAGTAGCTGGGATTATAGGCGTGAGTCACAGGCACCTGGCTTCCATTTCCTTTCTGATCTAAGAGCTTCTGCTAGGCCTCATGCGAGTGCCTGGATGTTCTGAACCCCCAACATCAGATGTTTTGAGTCCTTATGGGGAGCCCAGATGTTCCCAAGACACCAGCTAGACCTCAGCCCTAAATATTTCCATGTCAGTTGCAGGAAAGTGAAGCAACAGGGCCAGGAAACGAACACTGCCGGAGATACTTGAAATGGGGCTGATTTGAGATTGCCCAGGTGCACATGTGACAGTGCTCAGAGCCAGCTCGTGTGTGTGTGTGTGTGTGTGTGTGTGTGTGTGTGTGTGTCCCACTCTTCCCCTTGGGTAGAGGGGACCTGGGAGGCTCAGCATTTCAGCAGTGCAGTCAGTGAAGTCAGGATCTAACCAGAAGTGAACACTTAACCAGGTTTCACAATTCTTCCAAGCCTGTGGCCAGTTTATTATTTTAAAGTGTGATAGCCTTGAGATCTTGGATTTAATGTTATACATAGAGATATTCATAGCTGGATGGCTCAGGCTGATCTCTGAAGATCCTGGTTCCAAGCCAGCCTGGGCAGGAAAGTCAGTGAGACTCCTACCTCTAATGAATCATCCAAAAAGCCAAAAGTGGAGCTGTGGCTCAAAGTGGTAGAGCACTAGCTTTAAGCAAAAGAAGCTCAGGGACAGCACTGAGTCCTTGATTTCAGCCTTAGGACAGGCAAAACAAAACAAAAAGCCAAGTGCCCGTGGCTCACGCCTGTAATCCTAGCTACTCAGGAGGTTGAGATCTGAGGATCATGGTTTAGAAGCCAGCTTGAGTAGGAAAGTCTGTGAGACTCTACTCTCCAGTTAACCACCAGAAAACTGGAAGTAGGCCTTGAATAAAAAAGCTCAAAGACAGCTCCCAGTCCCTGAGTTTAAGCCCCATGACTGACAAAACACACACACACACACACACACACACACACACACACACACACACATATTCTTATATTTCTCATACAATATGCATCTGTATGTTTTTTCTTTTGCTTCCTTTTTTTGGGGGAGGCAGGTATACTAGAATTAAATTCAGCCTCTCAAAAACAGGCTCTTTACCACTTATACCATGCCTCTAGCCTTTTTTGTTAGCAGTGGGGCTTAAACTGAGGGCTTGAGTCCTGAGACTCTTTGTGCTCTACCACTTGAGCCACAGTACCATTTTCAGGTTTTTGAGTGGTTAATTGGAGATAAGAGTCTAATAGGGACTTTTCTGCCTGGACTGGCTTCAAACTGTGATCCTCAGATCTCAGCCTCCTGAGTAGCTAGGATTATAGATGTGAGCCACTGGTACCAAGCTTCCAGCCTTTTATTTTTGTCCTGCCCAAGGTTCTCTTATTTCTGCATCTCACATAGCTGGGGTCACACAGATGTGTACCACTTGTTGTTTGAAATGGGGTCGGGGAAGTCTCCCTAACTTTTTGCCCGGCTGGCCTCAAATTGAGATCCTCTGGATCTCTGCCTGCCCCGTAGCTAGGATAACAGATGTGCAGTGGCACAGCTGGCCCTTCCCTGTGTGTTTTTAATACACATTTAAATAACAAATACCTGTAAACTCCAGAAACCATTCCATACACCACTTAAACCCACCTTGCCTATAGCGTATACCACTCAGCAGGAAACTCCCTCTTCCCTGGCCTCCAAGCCCCAACTCTCATGAGCTTCCTCCATACTTTCTCTCTCTCCCATTCCATCATGCCTCACTTGTCTGAAAGTGGAGAGATTGGGTTCCAAAGACTCCAACATGGATACAGATCTACGGGGTAAATCTTGGCTCAGAAATCTGACTTCATCCACTCAGAATGAGACTTCAGGAATGAGCTTAAACTCATAAGAGGCTGATGGATAAACCAGAGGAGCTGTGGCGTTGGTTGACCTCGCCTCATTAGCAGTGTGCTGAGAGGGGTACACGTCCTACCCAGGTCCACCACACAGTAGGAAGCTTACCACACCGTCCTGTGCAGGTAGGAGAGGCTTTGTGGTCAGGGGAGGCCCTATGGTGAGTCCACCTCTAAGAGGCCGGGGGACTGAGTGGCTTTGTACCCGGGAGCCTTGTAAGCTGTAATGGGGAGACTTGTAAAAAGTTCTTAGGTCGTCAGAAGAAAATCCTGGTGTAGTTGGGCAATGGTAGTTCATGCTTATAATCCTAGCTTCTCAGGAGGCTGAGGTCTGAAGATTGAAGTTTGAAGCCAGTCTGGGCAAGAGATTCTTCTCTACAGTTAACCAACAAAAAGCCAGAAATGGATGTGTGGCTTAAGTGATAGAGTGCCAGCCTTGAGCAAGAAAAGCCAATCAAAAGCACAAGGTCCTAAGTTCAAGTCCCAATACTGATTTTAAATAAGAAGAAATAAAACCTGGTGCATAGTGGGTGTTCATTGCAAGCTACAGGGTTGTGGAAAGAAATTGTGAGAAATTTTGGAGCAGGGACAATGTCTAACTTGGGGGCTATAAATTCCACTGGCAGCTCAGGTTAGGCAGATGGCAACAAGTGAATAAAGAAAGGCAGGTGCTGATGGCAAAATTTGTGAGCTAAAAGAGGAGACTGTAATGTTGAGGAGGCTGGCCCTGATGAGAGGCGCTGCCTCCATTCAGTTCTAGTAATGGCTAGATCTTCCTTTTATTATTTTGGTGGTACTGAGGTATGAACTCAGGGCTTTGTAATTTCTAGGTAGGCACTCTACCACATGGGCCAGTCTGCCAGCTCTTTTTGTGTTATTTTTCTTGAGGTAGGATCTCCCTTTATGTTTGGGCCAGTCTGGGCTCTGATCTTCCTAGTCACACTTCTGTTCATCATTGGGACGACAGGTGTGTACCACCTCACTCAGCCATTGGTTGAGATGGAAGCTCATGAGCTTTTTTTTTTCTCTCAAAACTAAACTTGCCTTGAATTGTCATTCTTCAATATTTACCCCGCCCTCCTCCAAATAGCTAGGCTTACAGGTTTGAGCCACCATGTCTTGCTGATCTTTCAGCTCTTTAATAAGCTAGAAATCTGGATTTTTTTTTCTGTGCTAACTCTTGATTTTAAAATGGCACCTAAATTACAGTTTCTAACATTCCAAGGGGCAACACTTTTAGCCAAGCAGAACATGAGTAGAGTCAAATCTGGTCTAAATTATTCTTCCATTTCTTATTTTACCATTTGTGCTAGCACAGGGGTGGCATATAGTAAATGTCCAGGAAGTGGGTGTCCCCCAGTTGGAGGAATGAACAGTGATCATAAAGATTGCTCAATTAGAGAGCTAATGTGAACCCCAAGAGCTGTGTGGTCTAACCCCCTAACCACTTCCTCCCAGGTGCCTCAACCCTTTCCTCAGCCTCCTGGGCAGCTGGCACTGGTCCCTTCCATGGGTGGCCAGAACTCATCACCTGACAGGTCTTCATGTTCTTTCTGATGTTAACACAGAGATCTGATTACCTAGCACACCTGCATGCCCTTTGGGTTCCTGAGATTATCTGAAGTCAGGGGTGAGAGCCGTTCTCCTTTCCAGCACACAGGCACTAAGGCATCTCCTGCTGGCTTGTTCTCTTCTTTGTAGCACTTAGCAATTTAAGTCAGCATCCAGGATGGGCAATGATGGCTCACACCTATAATCCTAACTCCTTAGGAGGCGAAGATCTGAGGATTCTTATTCAAAGCCAGCTTAAGCACACAAATCTGAGAGATTCTTATCTCTAACCAGCAAAAAATGCCAGAAGTAAGTGGAAATGTGATCAAATGGTAGAGCACTAGCCCTAAGGGGAAAGGCCAAGTGATAGTGCAAGGCCCCAAGTTCAATCTCAGTAGTGGCCTACCCATGAACTATATCAGCATCCCCTTGTGTCCTATCATCTAATGTCAGCCATGGAGAGCTGCAAGCTTCCTGTCTTACTGTGGAATCTGCAGCCTCCAGAGTCTCTGCTTTTCTGCTCCTTTGCCAATGGTATCAGGAGACCCTCCCATGGGCCATGACAATGTGTGAAGCATTCTGTTTGCTGTCCCCAGTGATGCCTTCCAAGGAGCCTGTGGCTTCGGCCTTCAGTCCCTGATCCTGTTTACAGATAGTTTGGCTTTGAGGCTCAAAGCCAAGAAGTTCTGTTTCAGAGTTAAGGCTGGATTGGGGATGGAGACCCAGCTCTGCTGCCTTCCCGGGTGCATCCTGTTTGCCCTTGGCTACTCACAAATCGGAGGCAGGGGCAGCTGCCTGGTGACTCAGTATGTACTGGGTTCTACCAGTGTACCTGGAGGAAGAATTCTCCGACCTTCTGAAGGGTCCTGGAGGGCAGAGCCTCAGTTTCATTATCTAAAGGATAGGGTACTTTATTAGGTTAGCTGTCTCACAGGACTGTTGTGAGTTCATACAGGGACTATTTAGAACTGCCTGGAACATAATTACATAGTCAGTAAATACGAGCTAGTATTATTTAGCAGAATGTTGTTTGTAAGGAGAACTATCCTTGCCTTTAAGGTAAACTTTTGTTACCATTCACTGAGTTTTGCTTTTTTTTTTTTGGTGCTGTTCCTAGGGCTTGAACACAGGGTCTGGGCGCTGTCCCTGAGGTTTTTGTTTTTGTTTTTTATTCTCAAGGCTAGTGTCCTACCACTTGTGCCACAGCTCCACTTCTGGCTTCTTTTCGTGGTTAATTTTGTAGATAAGACTTTCCTACCTGGGCTGGCTTTGAACCACGATCCTCAGATCTTTGGCTCCTGAGCAGCTAGGATTACAGGCATGAGCCACCAGTGCCTGGCAGGTTTTTGCCTTCTAATTGAGGGTAGCATCCCACTGGAGTTCACAACCTACAAAGCTTGGACCTTGAGTGACTATTAGAACTTAGTAAATGCTTAGATGAATATATATATATATTATGTAAAACTTTGATGTATGTATGTATGTATGTATGTATCTCCCAGAGTTAGATACAAATGAATTGTCCTTTTTGATCCCTCCATCAAACAGAGTAAAACCTAACTCCATGTCCCCCCCCCCGCCAGAGGCCTGTGGTTGGTTCAGGTCCAGGGGCCTGGGATTTGAAGGCAGGATCCCTGACCCAGGTGGCTCTTTCCTCTGCTCAGCAGCTCTTTCTCTCTTGTCCTAAGTCTCTTTTCCCCTTTCTCAGCTGAGAACACGACCAACAGTACCCAGGAAGGGCAGTGCCAGTGGCCCAGCTGTGACCAGCAGGATGAGATGCTCAACCTGGGCTTTACCATCGGCTCCTTCCTGCTCAGTGCCACCACCCTGCCCCTGGGGATCCTCATGGACCGCTTTGGCCCCCGGCCCCTTCGGCTGGTGGGCAGGTGAGGTGGCTCTGCCAGTGTGAGCCAAGGACTGGGAAGGGGCTGCGGGGGGAGAGAGGAGGCTCACATGTCAGGCCTGTCCCCCTCCCCGTGTCCCCACAGTGCCTGCTTCGCAGCATCCTGTACCCTCATAGCCTTGGCCTCTCGGGACCCCAATGGTAAGTGAGCTAAGTGGCCCCTGGTGGCTCCACAGCAAGAGGTTGGGAGGAAGGGGCCACCCCGTCACCTGCCTTTCTCTCCTCTGTTCCAGTTCTGTCTCCATTGATATTCCTGGCACTGTCCCTGAATGGGTTTGCGGGCATCTGCCTGACGTTCACTTCGCTCACTGTGAGTGTGGCAATGGGGCACATGGGAGTGGGGTGGGGTTAGAAGTGAGCATGCATGTGTGTGTGTGAGTGAACTGCACATGGGCACTAAAGATGGGTGTGGGGCTAGAGCACAAACAGCACCGACTGTGTCTTCACCCAATGGGAGCTCCCAGAACAGAACCAAGAACCCACCCCTAAGCAAGGAAACTAATAAATGACATCAGTGGTCTTAAGTCCTGGGAAGAGGTTTAAACTGGGTTATAGGATCGTGAGGGGGATGGAATCAGACGGAGACAAGCCTGCCTTTTACACACTGTTGGAGGGCTTGAGTCTGTCTGTCTGGGGGTGGGGGGGGGGGAGGGAAGGGAGCTGTCCATGTGAGAGGACACAGGGAGATGAATCTATCTGTGAAGCTGACCTATGTGAAGTTGCCAACCCTTGGCTGAGTTTGATCTATAAACTTGGCATGTTCCCCTGGCTCGACCTATTACATGTGTGTGAACTGTGTGTGTGTGTTTCTCTGAGCGTGTGTATTTACATGTGTGGGTGAGGATAAGGTTAAAGGCTTAGGAGAATGGGGGGGGGAGGTTTCTTCTGGCTGCTTCTGGTTGTTTATCTCTAATATAGCCAAACTGGGTGTTTTTTTGGCTGAATTTCTCCTCACCCCAGCAGACGCCTTTAATTCCAGCTGGGGACATTTCACAACTCTCAAGGAAGCTGATCCTTTCCTACTCACCCGCAGCCCCTTCCCACTATGCGCTTTGGCTCACGTCAATAAATCCCTTCTCCCCGGGGCTGAAGACAGAGGCTTGACCTCAACCCTGCCCAGGCCAGCTGAGGGGGATGGCCACCCTGCCTGCTCAGTGGGTGGCTCCTCCCCTGCATCTCTAGCCAATGGAAATGCTTGAAGCCTGCCCCACCCCACCTCAGCGCACCCCCACCCCCAGGCCTGCTGTCCCCACCCCCCAGGCCGGATGTCCTCCAGTGTTGCAGACCAGCTGTTGGAGCCTGGTATTGCTCACAAGCTCTCAGCCCATAGTTAGCCAGGCTGGCCTTGCCGTCTCTATGTACCCAGCTGAGACAGCACCTTTGGGCTCCTGCGGGAGGGGGCAGGTGTCCCAGCTCTGGCACTCTCCCTGTGTTCTTGGCAGTGTGCCTCACAGATAAGAGTGTGCCAGCTCTGCCCCAGTGGAGGCTTACTTGGCCTGGCTCCTTTTCTGCGTCCACTTCAGGAGAGTTGGGGGGAGGGGGGAGTACAATCAATTCATTCCTGATAGGATTTCAGGCCCTGTTTTACACTTCGGAAATGTGACTTCTGGTGAACTGGCCTGCCTCTGCCCTTTTGGTCTCACCCTTACCTCCCACACTGCCACTTGATTTGTCCTCGCTCAGTAGAAACTGGCGACTGGGTGTTTGGAGCCACTGAGAGCAGCGCTGGGTGGTACAGGGTCAGCCGTGGGCAAAGCCTTGGTTAAGGCCCCAGGTGGCCAGAACAGCAAAGTCTTCACCACGCTCTGTGAATTTGAGTCCATTTCTTTCCCTCTCAGCTTGACTTTTCTCATCTCTGAACCGAGTCAACCCATCGTCATGTTTCTTAACCCCTGTCTCATGAGGAATTGAGAGGTATCACACAACAAAGAGACTCCGTAACTAACAAGCATGGGCAGCCCCAGGATTAGAGTAAACAAGGCTTCTCTTTGAAGGCACTTCTGGCAACCTGCAAGTGTGTTAGAGGGGGTCAGCATGCCCTTTCCCACATTGGTTTTATCATGGAACTTTTCTCTTGTATCTCCTAGGGCTACCATTTGTTGGAACCTGCTTTGAGAAATGCCAGGTTGGCGTGTGTGTGTGTGTGTGTGTGTGTGTGTGTGTGTGTGTCTGCAAGCTTTCTCAGGCTCTGGGGAAGGGGAGCTTTGAAGATATGTCCTGCTCACGCTCACCGGCTCTGCTTTCCTCCCTCAGCTGCCCAACATGTTTGGGAACTTGCGTTCCACCTTCATGGCCCTCATGATCGGTTCCTACGCCTCTTCTGCCATCACATTTCCGGGAATCAAGGTGTGAGCTTCTTACAGGGCCACGGGGGTGACCTGGGTTATCCTTTTCCTTGACACAAGATGTGGGTGGAGCTCAGAGAGGGATGGGTTTTATGTCAAGTGACCTCGCTCTTGCCCTTATAAGAGAAAGCCCTGAAGCATCATGGGAAGATGCTTTATGGGTCTGACTGCATCTTCTTTCCCCCCTTTGCCCCAGTCCTGATACAGGCCTTTCTGCTCTTCTGGGCCAGACTAGGCATTCTCCTCTGGCCTTCCTGTTCTAGTCTTTTCTCCTGCCACTCTGCACTCAGGGAAGTTTCAGAACTATCTCAGATGGAGCACTAGCTCACACACTTGTTGAAAATCTTCATTTCCCAACAAACCCTCTCACAGGCATTACAGGTCCTTGACTCTGGCCTCATCCAGCCTTTTGGGTCACATTGCCCTTCAAAGAGGCTGGATGACTTGGTCCAAGGTCAGAAATTGAGTTTGTACCAGGGTAGATCATGGGCAGAAAAGAGCTTGGCAGGAGGTCTGAGTTTGAGCTCAGAGCAAGCTATAGGCCTCTGTTTCTTCCTTTATTAGATGATATCAAAGCAGATCTTTTAGCCTAGTGCTGGTGGCTCATGCCTTTCATCTTAGCTACTCAAAGAGGCCAAGATGTGAGGACCATGGTTCGAAGCCAGCCCAGGCAGAAAAGTCTAGGAGAGGGCTGGGAATAGGCCTAGTGGCAAGAGTGCTTGCTTTGTATACATGAAGCCCTAAGTTCTATTCCTTAGCACCACATATATACAAAATAACTAGAAGTGGCGCTGTAGCTCAGGTGTCAGAGTGCTAGCCTTGAGCAAAAAGAAGCCAGGGACAGTGCTCAGGCCCTGAATTCAAGCCCTAGAACTGGCAAAAAAAAAAAAGAAAAGAAAAGTCTAGGAGACTTTTCTCTCCAATTAGCCAGCAAAAATCCAGAAGTAGAGCTGTGGCTCAAGTGGTAGAGTGCTAGCCTTGAGTGAAAAAGATAAGGCAGAATACCCTGGCCCTGAGTTCAAGTCCCAGTGCTGGCACACACAAAACAAACTCTCTGTTGACTGAGTCATGACATATCACCCATCAGACTCTAGTGTGGGCAGTTAATTTTTTAGATTCAAGGGCATTTTTGTTCAGCTTCCCCAAAGGATTTTGAGAGTGTGCCTGCATAGGCTGAGATCTGAGCCCCACACTCTTTGGGGTGTGTGTGTGTGTGTGGTATGGGTTTGTACAGTTCTGCCTTATTCCTAAGAAGGAGAGAACCCTGAGATCCCAAGGTCAAGGAGAGGGGCAAGGTACAGCAGACTGGAGTCCTGAGCACGGTCCCGTCAGGAGGGCGGGCATCAGCCCACTCCGATAGCCCAGGCAGAGCATGTTGGAGAGGGCCAGAGAAGTGCCATTGTTTCTTAAGCTTCTCCCATCAGAGAAGCTCACACACTCACCCTGAGACCCAGAACCTATTTGGCCTGGAGTTAAAAAGCTTTGTACACCTCACTGCACCCCTTCCTGGGAGTGCCTAAGAAAGGTGAGATAAGACTTCTTAGACTCAACTTGGTCTTTCCTGTAGGATCCTATCAGCAAGGGGGCAGTAACTTTCCTTTGTACAGCATGTGAAAATAATCACCTGCGAAAGTGTTTGTGGAATCATAGTTTACAGGTGTGCTACCTGTTCAAGATAATAGCTGAGATTTACCAGACATTTTGAGTGGGCACCCAGCATGCATTGTGAGGACCACGCCACGCTGCTGCTTTAAGCATAGCTTGGTGGGAGAGGGAGGGGAGTGGTGGGCTTTTCTTTCCATGATGGCATCTAAGGCCTGGGCTCTGCCCTCCTTCCCTCCCCCCTCCCCTCCAGCTCATCTATGATGCGGGCGTGCCTTTTGTGGTCATCATGTTCACTTGGTCTGGCCTGGCCTGCCTTATCTTTCTCAACTGTGCCCTCAACTGGCCCACAGAAGCCTTTCCTGCCCCTGAGGAAGTGGATTACACGTGAGTGCTGGGGCCGTGGGGTGGGGCAGGGGGTGGGAGGGAGAGTGTTGGAGGGAAATAGCATCTCCCTCTGTTTCTGAGAGTGAGGCCAAGGGATGTGGTGAGGGTGGGAAATGGAATCCGTTTTGGCATAGGTCCTGGTGCTTGTGCATCATCACAGTGCTCCGCCTTCTCGTCTCTCTTCGGTGGACCCGATTCCCCCACCTGCTCTCAGGTGGTTCTGAATACTAAGCTGGCACGCAACAGGTGGTCGGAACGCGGTGGCGATTGTTGTCCTTTCTAGTTTTGGACAGGGTGCTCTACGTAGGAGGCTCCTGGCAATCATATCAGCTGCCATGTGGCCCCCAAAGGGGGATGCAAAGGGATCAAGCAGGCTAACTAACTCACGGTGCAACCTGAACCCCGATTTTTTTTAATTAATAAAAATTTGTTGACAAGGTGTTGTGCAAAAGGGGTACAGTTACATAGTAGGGCAGTGAGTACATTTCTCGTGATATCTTTTTTTAAAATTTTATTTATTAATTAAATTTTGTTGACAAGGTGTGTAAAAGGGGTACAGTTACATAATAGGGCAGTGTGTATATTTCTTGTGATATCTTACACCCTCGTTTTTCTTTCCCTTCCCTAGATCAGGTAGACATATATATATAATAGCCAGTGTACCAAAATCATATACAGTAGCCACGTGGCATATGCCAAAGGAAATTCACCTAGAACTTTAAATATAATATTAACAATAGCGTTTGATTATCCTTGTCTTATATGATTATACATACATAGCTGTTGAGCTATTGTGATCCACTGAGAGGATTTTATTTTAGACCTTTTTATTTTTAGTAGTTGTTTGGGTTTAGATACATAATGTAAGGTCGCTGACCCAAACCTGTGGAAATACCATTTGACAAGAAGTTTTTTGTTTCGCAGACCTGGTTTCTACTGTCCTCCCACCACCCTAATGAATCCCAATTCTTAAGACAAAACTGTATTGTTATTATAAAAGTGATGTCCAGACAGGATTACAGTTAGGTAAGTTAGGTTAAAAACTACATTTCTTGTGGGCAATGACATCCTTTCTCTTCAACCTGGACCAGGCACAGAGGGTGGTGGCCAAACAGTTGACATTTATTGGGCAGCTACTATATGCCAAGCATAATTTTCAAATAGCTGTATGTGTAGTTGTTAACTCGATTCATGAAAAAAATGTATAGAGAGCTGAGTGTTGATGGCTCATGCCTGTAATCCTAGCACCTCAGCAGGAAAGTCCGTGAGACTCTGAGTTCTGAAGAGCCACCAAAAAGCCGGAAATCATGCTGTGTCTCAAAGTGGTAGAGCACCAGCCTTGAGCACAACAGCTCAGGGACAGCGTCCAGGCCCTGAGTTCAAGTCCCTGGACTGACAGCCCCTTCCCCCCCAAAAAAAGCACAGAGAACAGTTATTTTCTGCAAGTCTTACCACTGAATCTGAGTGACACAGAATCTGAATTATTTTTGTTTGCTGTTTGTTTGGGCACTTTTAGACTTACTCAGGGCTGTGTGCTTGCTGTACAGGTGTTCCACTACCTGAGCCATGCCTCCAGGCCTTTCTGCTTTATTTGTCAGTTAGGGTCTTTTTTTTTTTTGCCAGTCCTGGGGCTTGAACTCAGGGTCTGAGCACTGTCCCTGGCTTCTTTTTGCTCAAGGCTAGTGCTCTACCACTTGAGCCACAGCGCCACTTTTGGCTTTTTCTGTATATGTGGTGCTGAGGAATCGAACCCAGGGCTTCATGCATGATAGGCAAGCACTCTACCACTAAGCCACATTCCCAGTCCCCAGGTCAGATAGGGTCTTGCTTTTCTTTTCCAGGCTGATCTGGATTTCAATCCTACTTTATGTTTTTTGTAGTTGGGGTGACAGATGGGGTGCCAGCTTATTTTGTTGTTATTCAGATGGGGTTCCTCAAGCCACATCCTTCCTGATTTCTACTTCCTGAGTAGCCAGGTTTATAGGTATAAAACACTGCCAGTCTGAATTCTTGATGCTGGCTTTTGTGTGTGTGTGTGTGTGCCAGTCCTGGGGTTTGAACTCAGGACCTAGGTGCTGTTCCTGAGCTCTTATGCTCAAGGCTAGTATTTTACCATGTTGAGCCACTGCTCCACTTCCAGTTTTTGAGTGGTTATTTGCAGATAATAGTCTCATGGGGAATTTCCTGCACAGGCTGGCTCCCAACCATGATCCTCAGATCTCAGCCGCCTGAGTAGCTAGGATTATATAGGTGTGAGCCACAGGTACCCAGCAATGCTGGCTTTTTAATGGTAACAGATCAAGTGAAAAAAACCCGATTCGTCTGTCCTTCCATTTACTGGGCCCCTGCATGTCTTCTTCCCTGGACCACATCCTGGGGAGCTTATAGACTGTGTCAATGTCCTGTAAAGAGGTTTTCCACACCCTGGGATAGGCTAGGATGACGGGCGTAAAGGTAGGAGTTGGGTGTCTGCCCGGCTCATTGGCACATGATCTGACCTGACTACTGGCAGGAAGAAGATCAAGCTCATTGGATTGGCCTTGGACCATAAGGTCACAGGTGACCGCTTCTATGCCCATGTGACCATTGTGGGTCAACGTCTGAGCCAGAAGGCCCCAAGCCTGGAAGAAGGGGCCGACACATTCATCTCATCCCAGGATGTTCATAGCACCTCGGAAAACCTTCCTGAGAGTGAGTATCTGGTCAAAGTGTCAGTCTTGGGGGCCCAGGTTGGGTACCTTCTTACCCATCTCAGCCCTCACAATAATCCCATGTGCAATTAGGGCAATGCTGCCATTTGCAGATAGAGACGTCAGGGTGCACAGAACCCTGGGAAGTTCAGATTCAGGAATATCCTACAGGACTCCTTGGGTAAAGGGTAGGGAGGAACTTCCAGCATGGGGCTGGGTCCCTGGTCTGCAGGGCAAACTCCAAACCTGTTGCATCAGGCACAAGCTAGTACAGGGAACCTGCAGGCTGGGCCTTCCAACACCTGGTTGACCCTTGCCCCCTGCTGGCTGCAGGTGGAGCTGCATCCACCTGCTAGGCCACTTCTCAAGGTGCTGCATGCAGATCTCAGGATTGGTCAGCTTCTTCATCAGGGAAAGCCTCATAGACTTTTGAGTGATAGATGGAGTTTGAGTCCTGCTCCCCAAGTATGCCTTTGCTCTCACCTTCCTCCTCTTCCTCTTCCCGGCCTCTTTCCTTATGTCAGTACTAGGGTTTGAACTCAGGGCTTGGGTGAGGTCCCTTAGCTATTTTGCTCAAGGTTAGTACTCTACCACTTGAGCCACAGCTCCACTTCTGGCTCTTTTGCGAATTGGAGTTAATTGTTGTTAAGAGTCTTACAGACTTTCCTGCCTGTGCTGGCTTCAGCCTACAGTCCTCAAATCTCAGTCACCTTAGTAGCTAGGATTACAGCGTGAACCACTGGTGCCTAGTAAACCCTCTTCCTTCTCTCCCTGCCCTTCTTCTTCCCCCTCTCCCTTCTTTCTTCTTTGTGCTGGTCCTGGGACTTGAACTCGGGGCATGGACACTGTACTTGGGCTTTTGGGTGCAAAGCTAGCACTCTACCACTTGAGCCACCGCTCTACTTGGTAGTTAATTGGAGAGAAGAGTGTCACCGCTTTTTCAGGACTGGCTTTGAACCATAATCCTCAAATCCTCAGCCTCCAGAGTTGCTAGGATTCTGGCATGAGCCACTGGTGCCTGGAAAACCTTCCTCATCTCTTAAACTAGAACTAACAGTACCTACCCAAATTAAACTAGAGCTTATACACACCCAGTGGGGAGGTTCATGCCACAGACATGGAAGCTCTCTTTATAGAATAAAATGGCCCCAGTCAAGCCCAATCCCATGGGAGCCCGAATCAGGCCCACCTGCCACTTCTGTCTTTCTCAGGTCTAGTTCCCTCACCTTTAAAATGTGGTCGAGCTGGGCACTGGTGACTCACTCCTGTGATCCTGGCTACTCAGGAGGCTGAGATCTGAGCATCACAGTTCCAAGCCAGCTCAGGGAGCCCACCCCATGAGACTCTGATCTCCAATGAACCACCAGAAAACCGGAAGTGGTGCTGTGGCTCAAAGTAGCAATGAGTTCAGGGACAGTGCTCAGAACCAGGCCCTGTGTTTAAGCCCCACGACTGACAAAAAATATAAAAATAAAAAGGGATAAAGAAGGTCTGGGATTCAGGAGTACCTCACCCCCACTGTCTCCCCAGCATCTGTCCCCTTCCGCACGAGCCTCTGCTCCCCTATTTTCCTGTGGAGCCTCCTCACCATGGGTATGACCCAGTTGCGGGTGATCTTCTATATGGCCGCCATGAACAAGATGTTGGAGTATCTCATCACAGGTGGCAAGGAGCCTGGTGAGCCTCTTCTGGGACCCTGGGGTGGGGGTTCCAGGCTGGCCACTTGATTGACCTCCTCTCATTGTGTTTCTCCTTTGCCCACAGAGACCAATGAGATGAGACAGAAGGTGGCAGACACAGGTAGGGAGAAGGAAGCAGGGCCCTGGCCCATATCTACCCCGTCACTGTCCATCCTTCTGGGGCTGGGCCCACTCCAGTCACACTGATCACATCTCAGAACGTGGGTCACCGGGAGGTGATTTTGGAGCTCTCTGTCCTCTGCTGGAAGTGGGTGGCGGTGCCCACTGGTCTGCTAGCATCCTGACCCCACTTCCCTTCCTGCCCAGTTGGGTTCTACTCCTCCATCTTTGGGGCCATGCAGCTGTTGTGTCTTCTCACCTGCCCCCTCATTGGCTACATCATGGACTGGCGGATCAAGGACTGTGTGGATGCCCCGGCCGAGGGCGCCGCCCTTGGAGATGCCAGGTGACCCACGCAGGGGTGGATGGTGCTAGCAAGTGGTCAGGCCATTTCAGGTTCTCTGTACTGTACAAATAGCGTCTCATTTCATTGTCCTGAGAACCTCGAGGGTAGGGGTATCCCCTTGTATTACAGATGAGGAAATGGCTGGTTTGCCGAGATACACAGCTGACACTGAGTGTTGGCTGAGCCATCATAAGTAGGAAACTTCTTTTGTGTGTGTCAGTACTGGGGCTTGAACTCAGGGTCTTGCGCTGTTGGTTGGTTTTTTCACTCAAGGTTGGACCACTCATGCCACACCTCCAGCTTCCCACAGCAGCTCTCTAATGTGGATGCATGATTAGCCTCTCTTGGTAGATGAGGAGGCTGAGACTCAGGGTTACCCAGTTAAGTGACTTGCCCAAGATCACACGGCAGGTTCCAGAATCCATGTCCAAAAAGATGTACTCTAAAGCCTTCTTAAGGCAAGAGGGAGGAAGAATTGGTTTGTTTGTTTATTTTGTTTGTTGGTCTTGGGGCTTGAACTCAGGGCCTGGGCACTGTTCCTGAGCTCTTTTGCACAAGGCTAGTGCTTCACCACTTGAGCCACAGCGCCGTTTCTAGTTTTCTGGTGGTTAATTGGAGGTAAGAGTCTCATGGATTGGGCTGCCCAGACTGGCTTCAAACTGTGATCTTCAGATCTCAGCCTCCTATGTAGCTAAGGCTACAGGTGTGAGCCGCCAGCGCCTGGCTTTATTACATATCTTTTGGTGTGTAGCACATCACCCCATCTTTCACCAACCGACATTTACCATGCAGTTAACAAGAGCTGGGGATGACTTCCGTGTGGTGGTTCTCACTCGGGGTCTCTCATAAAGGTGTGCTCCAGCAATCAGCCCAGGGTACCTCCTCTGAAGTACTATCTGGGCTTGCATAGGGGCTCCCAGTCCAGTCTGTGGAGCTGGGGATCCAGGTCCTCACTTGGTCTCACAGGTCCACTAGCAAAATGGCAGCTTGCTAATCTGAGAGCAAGCTAACCCTAGGAGTAATGAAATATCACTTTTATCATCGCCTGTCAGTTCTTCGAGTAAGCTTGGTATAGAGGAAAGGGGCCAAGGATCACCAGAAGTGTATTATTGGCTGAAGGTTTCATTTGGGTCTTGAACCCAGGTCTTTTGATTGCTTTGACACGTGTGTGTGTGTGTGTGTGTGTGTGTGTGTGTGTAATCCAAACCATCCCCCTTTGTCCTGAAAGGGTGGGAGAGGTAGAGAAGGTAAAGGCATCCTGGGAACAGCCCAGTAGTTTCCTTCTCTGCCTGTGGTGCCCCAGCCTCCCCCCCTCCCCTCGTCTTCCCTTTACCCTCTGCTCCCCAAGGCCAGGGTCCATTAGCCCAGCTCATCTGTTTAGGATAGATGGGCAGCCTGCCCTCACCTCAGCCTATTGCCCTCTCTCCTGGGCTGGCCTCAGAGCTGTTGATCATGCCAGAAAGAGGAGCTTGCTGGGCATCAAGGGCCATGCCCTTCCCAGAATGGCATCTTCTTTCATGAAGGCGGTTCCCTATTCTCCACACCTCTGCATCCTTGCTCCTCAAACCAGTGTGTGTGTGTGTGTGTGTGTGTGTGTGTGTGTGTGTGTGTGCCTGTGAGAAGTGCTAGGGCCCTTGCCATGCGGGTTCCTGGATCCTCCCACAGATGACTGTGAATCTTGGAGAAATGGTTGTCCTGCACATTGGCAGGAGTTGGGGCCAGGCTGGGAAGGAGGGAGGTGGAGACAGTGGCCAGTGACAGCTTGTTCTCCTCAGGGATGGGACCGCCACTAAGTCAACCAGACCACGCTACAGCAAGATCCAAAAGTTAACCAACGCCATCAACGCCTTCACCCTGACCAACCTACTGCTCGTGGGTTTTGGCATCACCTGCCTCATCAACAACTTACACCTCCAGGTACCTGCTCTTCCCCAACCCAGGACTCTTCCAAGGCCTGCCTTCTGGAAGAAGCCTGGTTCTCTTCCACTTCCAGGTTCTTCCAGGAAGTAACTGGAGTTGATTGGTTGGGGGTGGAGGGGTCAAGGTGGGAATAGGAATATGTAGATGGTCCAGTAAGGGCCTTGTTCCTCTTTTGCCCCGCCTACTTTTCCCTCCTGCCTTGAGACCCTCTCTTTAATCTCTTCCTTCTCTTTGGTTTCAGTTGGTGACCTTTGTCCTGCACACCATGGTGCGAGGTTTCTTCCATTCAGCCTGTGGGGGCCTCTACGCTGCTGTGTGAGCCACTTAAGCTAAGCCAACCTTCCTGAGCCTTGTTCCTACCTCCACCATCCCTACCCACCCTCGCTGGAGTGCTGACATCTCAGAGCTGGTGGGGATGTGGGAAGTGGCTGGTCCACGCCCTGTTTAGAGCTCTTCTAACAGCTCCCTTGCCCCACAGGCCAGCCCACAGCCCTTGGGGGAGACCCTAGGGAGCCCCAGTATTTGCTTTGGTGATACTTGGTCCTTCTCTCTACTGCCTGTCCTGCCTTCCTCCCTGTGCCTGCCTACCCAGGAAGGATTTTCTAGCAGCTGTGTGCCTCCATGTTGAGCACCACCCTTCCCCCATTCGCTTTCCCACTTTTCACTGCCAGGCACTGTTGAGGGACTCCCTTGCGTGGGTGAGAGATAATCAAGGCCATTGCAGTGGCCCGGAGAAGATGCTAATGACTGTCCAGGGCCTCCTCTAGGCAGGCTTGGGGCAAGGATACTCAGCCTCTGGCCTGGTTTAAACATCATCGCTGTCCTGGCAGAGGGGACCTGCTCTTGATTCTCTTCCTTCTCTGGCTCACAGTAGCCTGGATCCTTCTCTGCTCTCACCTCATCTGCTCCCAGCCTACCTCTCACTCCTCCCAGCCTTTGTCTCTGCAACCTGGCTTGACACTGTCTTTGCCTCTCTATGGGGTCATTACAGTGGCCACCAAAAGGTCTTCTCAAGTCTGCCTCTGCCCCCATCCCAATATTATTTCTTTGAATGCTGGGATTGGAACCCCAGCCTCATGCATATCAGGCAAGCTCTTTGCCACTGCACTTCATTCCCAGCCCTGCCCTCAAGTCTGTTTTAGACCTGGGCTGGGTTGCCAGGCTCTTCGCATTACTTAGTGGCTTTCCATCTTCTCTCACTGAGTAAAAGCCAAAGACTTTATTTTACTGCTCCAGAGGACCTAAAGACCTGGCCCCAGGGCCTTTCTGTTCATTTCCTTCCTCTCCTTTTCTCCTCCTTCCCTTGCTTTAGCTACAGAGGCCACTTTCTGCACCGGAAACCCAAGCGTGTTCTCTGCTCAGGGTCTTCACACTTGCTGGTCTCTTTTTTTCTAGAATATTCTTCTGGATTCTACAAGACTACCAGTTTCGCCTTCTCACCTTCTCTAGGTCTTTCCTTGGCTCTCATCTTCTTGGTGAGGCCTTCAATGGCCAGCTTGCCTATTCTTGTAATCCTCTTGGTACCTGAACTTCCTGCTTTGCTTTTCTCGTTCACTCTAAGCTCTGCATTACATATTTATCTCTCTTATTGTCTGACTGCCACCTGTTCTGTCCAAATGCCAGCTCTCTCTCTCTCTCTCTCTCTCTCTCTCTCTCTCTCTCTCTGTACTGGGACTTGCACTCAGGGCCTAAGCACTGTTTCCTTAGCTTTTTTCACTCAAGTCTGGAACTCCACTACTTGAGCCATACCTCCACTTTTAGCTTTTTGCTGGTTAATTGGAGATAAACATCTCATGGACTTTCCTGTTCAGGCTGGCTTTGGAATCACGAGCCTCCTGAGGAGTTAGGATTATAGGTGCCTGGCCAGAGGCCTCGTCTATGAGGTGTGTGTTTCACTCATTGCTTTATCCCAGCACCTAGAACAATGCCTGACACATAGTAGGAGCTTCATAAACATAGAACAAAGTGAACACAGCTCATGGGGGTAGGAGTTGTCCCCACTAACTAGCAGAGGAAGTGAGGCCCAGAGAGGTTGAGCTACTAATTATTATCACATAGTGTATGTCAAAACCCAGCTTGCTGGCTCCCAAGTTCAGGTCTCAAGTTCAGGGACCCAAGAGCATATGCTGAATCTGAACTCTAAGCACCTATCTGTTCCATGCAGAATGATGTCTGGGCAATGGGCAGGTGGGGGGCCTGGGCCTTGGAGTGTCACACAGGTCTCTGATCTGAGCCGCCCTTTTGCACAGGTTCCCATCCAACCACTTTGGGACGCTGACAGGCCTGCAGTCCCTCATCAGTGCCGTGTTTGCTCTGCTCCAGCAGCCCCTCTTCATGGCTATGGTGGGGCCATTGCGCGGGGAGCCCTTCTGGGTAAGAGTTGCGCCCAGTATTGGGGGAGCAGGAGCTACTTTCGTGGGTATAGTGGGAGGAGAGTTGGGGGTTGGGGCTTGTGTGTAACAGAACCCCTAAGTCCTCTCATGCCAGCCAGGAGACACTTCAGAATTCCCTAATCAGAGGGTTCCAAAGATAGCCACCCATCAGAAAACCCCCGGGCCTCCTGAGTAGCAGGGACTACCGGCATGAGCCTCTGTGGGTGTTCAGCGGGGTCTATGTGTTAGGTATACTGTGCACTGGTGCTGTCCTGATCCTCAGGTTTGGGTTCAGGAACTCCCAACTCCATCTGCATCTAGGCACTCTCTCTCTCTAGCACTGCCCAAAGGAGTTTCCTCTTGTTTAAGCAGGGCCCTGCTCCTGCACAAGGCAGCGCCATTGTTATCCGAGGCTTTTCCCTTGCATTGAGCTGTTGTCTGCCTCCCTGACACGGATCTTTCTACTCTATGGGGCCACCCACACCACAAGACTCCCATAAGAACTGTGATGAATTAACGGCTCCTGCTCACTGAGCAGTCCGTGTGTGCCAAGCCCTCTGCATGCCACAGTAGCCTCAAGGGAGAGGCGCTCGGCGTGCAGATTCATAACCCAAAGTCACACAGTGACTCATGCAGAGTAGAATGTGAACCGAGTGAGCTCCTGAGGGCCGTGGCCCTTGGGTATTGCAGGTGGTCTGTCCTTCAGGCCGTCCATCCATCCTAGGTTGTTTGTTCATGCCTCAAGAGGATGCCTGAATGGGACCCCCCCCCCCCACCAAGCTGGCATCTGCCAGACCTGCAGGTCCCATCTCAGAAGCAGCCTGACCAGGTTGGACATGCACAATGCCATCACCTTCCTTCTGTCCAGCCAGACAGTGCCATGTGGTGCGGGCACCAACTAGGCGCTGCCATTTGCTAGACCGCCCCCCCTCACCATTTTGCCAGGCTGCTGGTAGAACATGATTGTGCCCACTGCTGACTCGCTGTGGCCCAGAGCTGGAGCCTTAGCCCCCTATGGCTGCCTTCTCCCCTGTGTTGCAGTCTCAGACTCCGAGAGTCCCTCAGGAGAGTACGAGCAAGCCAGTGTCTATTTGACTTTTGTTTCTCTTCCCTTGTCCTAAAGGTGAACATGGGCCTCTTGGTACTTTCCCTTCTGGGATTCCTGCTACCTTCCTACCTCTTCTATTACCGCGCCCAGCTCCAGAGAGACTTCAGCACCAACTGGCCAGGCCCACAGAAGGCACTTAGTGTCCCCAAAGTGGCTGCGTAGACTCTGGAGGCTTAAGGAAGCTGGATGACAAGCCACAAAGGCTGGAGCAACCAAAGGGAATGCCCCCGAGGACTTTCTACCTGTGCAAGCCAAGCCAGGGGCCGTGCATTTATAAGTACTGAGAGAAGTTCTATTTTTGTAAGGACCTGCCCCCCCACCCCAAAAAAAGTGGGGGGAAAGAAAACTTTTTTTTTTTTTTTTTTTTTTTTTTTTTTTTTTTTTTGCCAGTCCTGGGCTTTGGACTCAGGGTCTGAGCACTGTCCCTGGCTTCTTTTTGCTCAAGGCTAGCACTCTGCCACTTGAGCCACAGCGCCACTTCTGGCCATTTTTTTTCTATATATGTGGTGCTGGGGAATTGAACCCAGGGCCTCATGGATATGAGGCAAGCACTCTTGCCACTAGGCCATATCCCCAGCCCAAAGAAAACTCTTGTGCCTGAGGACAGCCTCTATGCTACCGGGAATGGACCTTTGGTTTGGGTTGGAGCAAGCCAGAGTTTGAGGCTGTCCATTTTCCAGAACTTCATCTTAGGGACCCATAACAGGCAGGCTTGCCTTTTCCTGGTGCTTCCTGAGGGCTTATGGGATCAGTGAACAGGCCAGCCCAAGGTTCCAGCTGCAAGGAGTGTGTGTGCCTGCGCATGCGTGTGACAACCTTCCCCTCAGAAGGACAGGGCTGAGATGCTGGCTGTGTCACAGATGAGGTCAGGACAGGGAAGGGATCAAGCCCCTTCCAGGGGCTGGAGGGCCAGTTCCCTCCCTGAAGCTGCAGCCTGCAAGTCTTAGAGGAAATAAAAGAAGGGAAGAGAGCATCTGGCTGGTGTGTTCCTATGCCTTGGGAGAGCAGGGGCAGGGAATGTCTTCCTGCCCTGCCCCCACCCTTCTCTCTTACCCATTACCTGAGCATTACCTGAGATGCTTGTAGTGCCAGTCTGTTCTGAAATGACTGTCTGGCTGGTTTTAACTATGTACTGCTCTGCGTTAGTCCCTGGGAGGAGTCTCAAATCCCAACCTCTTTCTGTGTTTCCCAGGATTTGGGGTAGATGAACCAGCTGGCCTCGCTCCACAGGAGTTATCAGGGTTGGATACTTGAAGAATGTTAAGGAGGCAGGTGCCAGTAGTTCAGGCCTCTAATCCTAGCTATTCAGGAGGCTGAGATCTGAGAATCATGGTTTGAAGACATCCAGGGCTGGAAGGCCTGTGATACTGTCTTTAATTTGCCACCAAAAAGCCAGAAGTAGTGCGGTGGCTCAAATGGTAGAGCACGGGCCCTGAGTGAAACAGCTAAGGGACAGTGCCTAGGGCCTGAGCTCAAGTCTTAGTATTGACACAAATACACACACACACACACACACGCACACACACACAGCATTGCTAAGAAATGACTTAAACTTTCCCACCAATACATTCTGGTGCCTGCTGAAGCAACACCTATTTGTACTCAACAGTTTTATCTTTATGCCAGCCCTGCACCTTCTTGTGCCTGGGGCATAAGCCTTACTGGCTAGAATAAGGGATCCGAACAAAAGGGACAACTGATGCTTGTTAGGAATGCTTGTAGGTGCTCATGTCCTCCTAGCTACACCCTAGGCCTCTGTGTTCTTGTGTTCTGTAGATTAAGGCACTAGCCCAAGGATACACAGTGGTGGGTGGTGGAGCTGAGCTACTCTGGTGGGATTCTAGCCAGAGGCCTCTGCTGGGCCATCTAGCAGAAAGGAGGCCCTGGGCTGCTTCCTACTTCTCCGTTGCCTTCTCTGAGCCAAAGTGGCCGTGAGGGCCTCATTTTTCTTCCCCTCTGGCTCCTACCCAGTGAAGGACTGGCAGGCAACATTCTCAGGTGCTATTGAGAAGTTTGTTAAAACCGACTACTCTGCTTGTTTGTTTTTTCCAACGCGAAAACCACGGATAGCCTAGGAAGTCCCACGGCAGATCTGCCTCTACCCTCAACTTCCATCATGGCCTTCCCCCCCTCCCCCCACCTTCACTGGACAGCACCCACCCGCAAGCAGGATGGGCGGGTGGATGCTGTCCGGGGTACTTCGTTCTTAACAGTCTTGGAGGATCACCAGCGTTCAAGGGATTCCCCCCCCCCATTCCTCCTCCCCAGTCTCCACAGGGCGCATACAGGAATGCAGGGCACACATGGGAATCCTGGGCACGCGGGAATGCAGGGCACTGGTGGGAATCCTGGGCGCGTGCGCAGTCCCCGGCGCGCCCAGCAGGGGACGCTGCGTGTTTGCGGGTGACCCAAGCTGGAATCAGGACCCGGGATGCCGAGCCTGCAAGGGGAGACCACGTCCCTACCCACCCTGGGAGAGGGGGAGAGTCCGGACCTCCAGAACCCCACCCTGGCCTTGGCGGCTTTCTCCCCCATTCCCCCTTCCTCCCTGGGCTCCTAGCTTTCAAGTCTGCCTGGGGATGCAATGAGGGCGGGGTGGGGGTGGGGGGCTCCACACCTAACCCTACCCTGCTGGGCTTGGGGCAGGGTGGCAGGTGGGGGCAGACACGTGGGCCTCCTAGAAAGGGGGGGTGTCATCACTTTCCCACTCCCGGGGATAGGGGAGAGGGGGGCTGGGAGGGGGCTGGGCCGGGGCGGAAAGGAGCTGGAGCCGTGTTTGTCGCGGCGCTGCGGAGAGGAACAGATGGCTGGGGAGGGGAGAGGGTGTGTGGCGGGGAGGAGGAGGGGTGCGGGGGCCGGGGAATGAGGAACGAGGAATTTCGACGCCCTGAGTCTCCCAGGAGAAGCCCCCCTCCCCATCTCTTCCCAGAAAAGGGGGCGGGCAGGCCCTTGCCTACATTGCCCCCCCTCCCCATCTTCACCCCTGTAGAGCCCTGGCCTCCCCTTTGCGCAGTCCACCACGGCGGGGTGCGCCCCTCGCCTGCCCCGCAAGCTCCCACCGAAGGACAAGCTGGCGGGTTCGAGGCCACTGGGAGCTGCCTCGGAGGTGCAAGGGTTAATTGGGGCCGCGATCCGAGGGACTAGGGGGCCGCGGGAGGTGGGCTTGGAGGAGCGGGGGTAGCGAGTTCAGGGATCGCAAATAGCTAAGGGAAAAAGGTGTTAATTGGAACTTTATGCAGATGAGCTTGGGCTGGGGGGCTGGGGTGGGAGGGAGGTGCCGGCCTGGACGGAGTTCCGGGGCCAGGATAGAGGGCTGGGGTCATGCACGCAGGCAGGGGTTGTATGTGCTCCTACTTATTCCTGCCTCGAGCCTCCAGTGTCGGGGGAGGAGAGGCTTCGGGGTGTAGGGCGTGGGAATCCGGGAGGCTGGGGAGGGGGTTCCTCCGCCTTTCCAACCCCAAATGCAGCTTGTCAGGTCGCCGTAAAGAGCGAAGGAGGGACGGGGTGCGGACCCTGAAGGTGTCTGTTTCCGCTTCTGTCTCACCTTGACTGTGACCCATCTTCTATTCTCACCCCAGCATCCACCTCTCCACCGGGCAGGCGGGGGTGGGGTGGGGGTGGGGGCAGGGCAGGGTGGTCTTTAGACTTCTACCAAGCACATCCCTCATTCTCCATCCCAGCAAGAAGGGGGCCGAACTTTTTCTCCTTTGCATTCTTCTGTCACCCCTCATCCACCTGTCACCCCTCATCCACCGATCACCCCACCTTTGAAGAGGTATTTCTCTAACTTTTAAGTGTGTATAGTCCACCTCCACTGATTAAAAAAATGCAGATTCCAGGGCCTGATGCAGGAATCTGCTTCTCACTTATATTTAGAAACTGGGAGAGGGGTGGGTGGGCTGGAAGAATGGAGGACACTTCTCACAGCCCCCTTCCCCCCAAGGCTTCTCCTGCTCTCTCTGCACAATATAGCCTCTCTATTTCTAGTGGGATGGTGCTAGGCACAGGGAAGGTGCGAGGAAGGAAGGAGAAAGATAAAGAAGGAACCAAGCCCATCCCTGGTGGTTCATGTCTATAATCCTGGAGGCTAATATCTGAGGATCAAGGTTCAAGACTAGCTCAGGTAGGATTATCTAAGAGATTCACATTTCTGATAAATCACAAAGGCCAGAAATGGTGCTGTGGCTCAAGTAGTAGAGCACCAGCCTTGAGTGAAAAAGCCAAGGGACAGCACCCTGGCACTGGGTGCGCGCGTGCGCGCGCGCACACACACACACACACACACACACACACAGTCTCCATCTTCACATTTCTCTCTGAGCCATCTTCCCCTTTCTTCTTCCTGTTTTCGCCCATCACCCCTCACTCAGACTCTCTCTCTCTCTCTCTCTCTCTCTCTCTCTCTCTCTCTCTCTCCCTCTCCTCCCCAATCTATGCCATTACTGGAGCTTGAACTCAGAACCTTGGAATCTTGCTTGGCATCATCTCTCAAGGCTGGTACTGTACCACTTGAGCCACGTCTCTACTTTCAACGTTTGGCTGGTTAACTGGAGATACTAATCTTAAGGACTTCCCCGCCGGGGCTTCAAACCATGATCTTCAGATCTCAGTCTTCTGAGTAGCTAGGAGGCATGAGCCACCAGCGCCCAGCAATCTTCCCTCTCTTATTCCACCAGCCTGATTCACTTCCTTACCTCTCTCTTCCTTCCCTAGGCTGGATCTTGGGGTGGGCCTTTTGGGTCTGAGAAGGGGTGGCAGAAACAAATCAAGAGACTTCAGGAAAGATAATGATGACGGTCATGCAAGTCACATTCCCATGGACTATTGTACTTTTGGCAGGCACTAAATTGCCTACTGTTTTCAAAATAAGCAAAAACCCAACCCAGATGTTCAGAGAAGGCAAATCACTTGCCCAAAGTCACACAGCTAGTAAGAGAGAGAATAATTAGATCTTTCACCCAACCATTCCCTTGAGCCATTTTTCCAGAGGACACTGGACACTGGAGAGCTGTCCCAGGTCCCCCCCACCTTCCTCCCCAGGGACATGGCGGGGGGGGGGTGTTGGAAAAGGGCATCTTGTACAGAAATGAAAGGAGAGGGATACTCAGGTTTCGGAACATCTGACAGGTCTGGCTGGATGCATTAAACATTCATGTAGAAACCTGACCCCGGCTGGACCTTGGGCCTGCCACCTGGACTGTCGCTGGCTTTGAGGCTTTTCAGAATCCGGTGGGCAAATTTCCCTTCTGTAGTGTGCTAGAAGCCTCCCCAGTGCATTTCATAGGACGGGAGTCCTCTCACAGATTAGGCCAAAGCGGGGAGCCAGGAGCTCACAAAGCAAAGCTGAGAGCCCCCCTCACCCCCACCCCAGACGGGGTGTAAGAACCTTAGAGGCTTAAGGGCTTATAAAGCTGGTCATCTGTCGCCTTTCTATTCCCCTGCCCCAGGTTTAGCTGCTCACTCCGTTCACAAGGACTGAAGTCTGGCTGTGCTTCTCAAGGTGGCCAATAGGGGGCAGCCAACTGCAGGGAGGGAGACAGAGCCCAGCTTGCACTTGCAGCTTTGAAGGACAGTAAAGGGACCCCCATGTCTGGCCTAGGGATGCAGTCTTGCCTTTGGAAGAAGGGTTCTTGAATCTGAGGGGAAGGGAGTGTCTTTAATATGTGTGTGTGTGGGGGGGGGTTAAATTTAGGAATTTTGAGGAGAATTCAAAAATGGGTTTGTAGGTTCCAAGTACACAATCATTGGTGGTCAGTAGGAGATACGCATTTTTGTTGGAGGGGAAGTCTTGGTTTGTGGCGATAAGCGAGAGGGGAGGGGCAGTAGGTTCTGGACTCTGAATGGTCTCTGATGTTTCGGTAAGATGTTTTTTATCTTTAATGTGCAGGCCATAGGGAGCCTGTATGTGTTCCCAAGTGAGTGACATGGTGACATAATGCGAATTTTGGCAGCTGAATCTGATCATGGTGGGCAGGGGAGAGGGAAGCAGGAGGGGGGAGTGGAGGCAGGAAAACCAGTGCTGGGATTATTGCTATTTTATATATATATATATATTCTAGGCATGAGGTAATGAGTAGTTGGAGCGGGGAGGTGGGGGGATAGGAAGGAGAGGGTGGACTAGGGCCAGGAGGAGGGGCTGGGTAACCAAGTAGACAGAGGAAATTAGAGGAAAGGAGGAGGTAACTACAACTAGACTGGGTGCCTGGCAGATGAGAAGAATGGGAGTGAGGTCACACCATCGGAAAGGGGGTGGTGGGGAATGGATCTTGTTTCAGGTGGCAGGGGAGTCTTGAACAAGTCCCTTCCCCTCTCCTGTCTCAATTTCTCTATTGGTGGTGGTGGTGGGGGTGCTATGACGGCCTTGAAGGTAGATCCCATCTGTTTTGGGGTGTGTGTCTCAGAGCTACAAATCTGGGTTGTTTGGAGTGACTCTGGGGTGTGCAGTGTGAGATCTCAGGGGTGATCTCTATGCTGGGCCCTGATGAAGAGGGTGTGCATGCATGTCAGTATATGGGGTGCATCTGTCTGTTGGCAGGACCCGTGGGTGGCTGGCGTGTCTGCACGTGCTGCGTGTAGCTCTGCTTGGTGTGAGTGTGTGTGAGTGGGAGCTGGAGAGTGTGGGCACGCACGTGATGGGGCGTCCGTGGGTCTGCCTGGGTTGGTGGTGGCAGAGGTGGGGGGTGGCGGGGAGCAGAACTGCTCCAGGCTTCTTCCTGAGGCTCACACACGCCTCCTGCGCTCGCTGTTCTGAAATAGCATCTGGACCAAAGGCCCATGAATATTTCACAACGATAATTCTGTGACCTGGACAGCCTGCCTCTGATTTACCAGCAACTCCCTCCCCCTGCCCAGGCCTGGCAGCCCCTCCTCCAACATGCTTTTGCCTGGCTTCCACCTCCCGCCCCCCCCCCCCCCCCCCGCCTTCCCAATCCCATTCATGGGCCTCCCTAAAGCCAGCCTGACACCAGCCCCTGGAAGACCCCAAACTCAGAGCTCTTACTTGCCCCTCACCCACTCCACACCCATATCCAAAGCCCCCCATTCCATGTTGGTCATGGACTCCCTCATACCTTTAGTCTCTCTTCTATCCATCCGTAGACTCCCTCATCCATCACAAGCTCTCAGCATCCTCTGGCACCGGTGACCCTCAGCTCCCAAGCGGGCGGGATTCTTAGCCTTGCATTCAAACCACCATGCCTCAGTTGACTCTGAGGCCACTCTGTCCTACCCCTCATCTCTCAGTCCCTCGGAGCCTGGGTTCTTCCCTGACATGGGAAAGATGACGCTTTGGCTCACCCCAACTTCTTGTTCCTCAGCTCATCCTCACGCCTGGAGAATTTTCTCTCTACCCTGGCCCAGCTGTCCTAGCCTGTATCTCGCAGGAGTTAAAGGAGGGAGACTGGATGTCTACAGTGGCAGTGGTGCCAGGCTGCGCATTGCCCAAGGGCTCTGCTCTAAGAAACGACTTCTCCAGATATGCCCAAGGCCTGGCTGTGCTCACAGTGTCTCCATTACAGTGCCTGGCAGGGCACTGTTCTCTCTCCTTCAGCCAGGCGTCTGTCCTACACCCTCCACAGAACACCCCCCCCCCCCCCAGGCTCCGGACACCTTAGGTTGTGGCTGCTTCTCCTGAACAAATGAGATGAGGTGCCATCTGCAAACACCCTTGGCTGTCAGACTTCACTTCTCCACGACACAGGGGTCACCCCAATCTTCCCTGGGCGCTGGCTTCTTGTCACTGCACACACGCAGGGCTCCTGTAACCACCTCCTGCCAGCAGGAGGCTCTTCCATGCTCTGACATAGTCCGTTCTTCCCCTAACCCTCCAACTCCTGAAATCCTTTCCATGTTACACCCTCACCGATCTCACTTTCCAGGTCCTGTGTTCAAAAATATATAGAGATGTATTTTTAAACAGGAGATAAAATAATAGAATTTTTTTAATAAATTTTTTTCCCAAACAACTTTTGATCGTCACCACACAGGGTCCGCGGTGGAGAGGAAAGCTCTCTCTCGCTCTCTCTCCAGGCACCCTAAAAAAATGTCCCGAGTAGACTTTAGGAGAAAAAAAATATTCCTCCAGTGTCGGGAGGCAGAGGGGGGGACCGGGATAAGCAAGGCCCACGGTCAGCCCGGCCCCTGGCTGGAAGCATCCTTCCGGGAGGGTCCTAGGTGGGTGGGTGGCTGGGGGCTCCCCTCGGGGGGAGGGGGAGCTTCCAAAGGCTCTGCTGGTGGGAAATGCTCTGCAGATAAAAGCCCCTTTGAGTCCACTGTGGGTCCTGGAGATGGGGAGGGGGGCGCTGGACGGCTGCCTGGGGTGCCCCACTCCCCCCCAGCTCGGGATGAGGGAGGGGAGTTAATGGCCAGAGTTAGGGTGACTAGGGTCGAGCCACCACACACCCTCTCTGGACTGCCTTACATCGGAAAGGCCAGGGGATGCAGCCTGGTCCCCGGAAGGGGAGGGGGAGGAGGAGGACGGAGAGGAGGGGGACGGGGAGGAAGGGCAAAAATAAGAAAGGAAGGCAGCAGGCCAGGGGGCGGTGGGCAGAGCTGAGGCGCCGCGGGAACAGAAGGGGTGTGGTGGTGGTGGTGGTGGGAGGACTTGAACCGAGGCCTCTTGAGTCGCCACAGGTCAGAGGTGATGGGGCGCCAGGAGCAAGAGGCAGAGCAGAGGGGTGCGGAGCCCCGCCCAGAGCGCCGGGCCGCGCGAGTTCGCAGGCGCCTGGCACGCGTTCCCGGGGCACGTCTGCTCCCCGCGCCGGTCCTCGCCCCCGTAGCCCCCCCAGTAGTCGTCCTCGGTGGGCGCGTCCCCGCCCTGGCGGCCCCGCGCGTCCTCGGGGGCCGGCAGGTCGCGGTAGAGGGTGGAGGGGTGCGCGGGGGGCGCGCCGGGCTCGGCCCCGCCCCCCGCCTCGGCCCCGCCCACTCCGTACAGGTGGTTGGAGGAGCCGTTGCCGCCGCCGCCGCGCGCGCGGCCGCCGGGCCGGGTGGGCGCGGCGGGCGGGCAGGCCTGGAAGTCGGCTTCGCGGAGCGCGCGCAGGTCGCGGCCCCGGCGCTCGGGCGGGGCGGCGCAGGTCACGTCGGAGCTGGACACGCGCGCGCGCTGGAACCAGGCCCAGAGCGGCCGCGCGCGGCAGTCGCAGGCCCAGGGGTTGGCGTTGAGCCGCAGGAACTCCAGGCTGGGGAGGTCGGCCAGCGCCTCGCCCGGCAGCGAGGCCAGGCTGTTGTTGAACAGGTAGAGGATGGTGAGGCGGCTGAGGCCGCGGAAGGCCGCGCGGTGCACGCCCTGCAGCCGGTTCCCGTGCAGCAGCAGCCGGTCCAGGCTGCCCAGGCCGCGGAACACGTGCTCGGTGAGCAGCCGCAGGCGGTTCCCGTGGAGGAAGAGGTGGCTCAGGTTGGCCAGGTCCGCGAACAGGTCATCCTGGGTGGGGGGAACAGAAGACAGGGCTGCTGAGCAGGGACTGGAGTGCAAGTGGGGGGGGGGGCGTCCCCACTCCTGGGCCGGGTTGGAGAGAGGGGTGGGGACGGCGAGGGGCGGGACACTGGCCGGGTAGAGAGAGGCGGACCTTGGGACTCAGACTTGAATTCCAGTTCTGCCTTCTTTCTAATCTTTTTGCTGGGAGTGGAGGGTGGAGGGAGAAGACTGGATCTTTAAGAACCCTAAACCCAGCCCGGCCTGTAATCCTAGCCACTCTGTAGATTGAGATCTGAGGATCGTGGTTCGAAGCCAGCCCCTGCAAGGAAGTCCAAGAGACTCTTGTCTCCAATGAACCACCAGAAAACCGGAAGTGGCGCTGTGGCTCAAAGTGGTAGAGTGCTGGCCTTGAGCTGAAGAGCTCAGGGACAGCGCCCAGGCTCAGAGTTCAAGCCCAAGGACTGACCCAAAACAAGCTAGTAAACAACCAACTTGGAACCTCGCCAACTTGGGGTTTTCCTGAGCTGGCAGATTCTGGGGGTAACAGTCGGAGAATCTGTCTTTCCAAGTTACCAGGTAATGGGCCTGGGGTTGGTCTGAGGGCCACACTGCCACACTTTGAGAACCCCTGGTTTCATAGATGAAAAGATACGATGCATGGATACACACAAACTTATGAACCAAAGTATGATATGTACAAGGGAAGATCGACGGTATAACTCCTTTGAGCAACTAACTTACACTATAATAAAATGGATACCAAGAAGCCAGAACTTGTTTTTTCCATGGGGGAGGTAAGTTGGGAGGCCGGTGAGGGATGCACTCCTAATATTCAGTGTACACGTGTGAAAATGGAATCAGGTAATGTGAGGAGGCAGGTGGAGTTGGGAGAGATGGAGGAGAACAGTGGAAGGTGACATTGATCAAGAAGCATACTAGCTATGGTGTTGGTGGCTCACGTCTAGAATCCTAGCTACTCAGGAGTTTGAGATCTGAGGATTGAAGTTCAAAGCCAGCTAGGGCAGGACAGTCTGTAAGACTCTTCTTCCCAATTTACTACAAAAAAAAAAAAAAAAAAAAAGGCTGTGGCTCAAGTGGTAGAGTTCTAGCCTTGAGCAAGAAAAAAAGCTCAGGGACAGCGCCTAGACCTTGAGTTCAAGCCCCAGGACCAGCACACACACACATTCACATTCACACGATGCATTGTACTCATAAACTGACATGTTGAATTAAAACCCCTTAGTACAATTAGTTAAATATGATGATGACAATAAAGTGAACCTGAACTGGATAAGCATGCAGGCTGTGGTGCCAAACTTCCTGATTTCAGATCCTGACTTCACTGACTGTGTCACTTGGACAAATCACTGTGTCTCTGCACATTTCCTCATCTAAAATACAGAGATCAAATAAAGAACCATGTAGTGAGGTGTTTGGAAGGAAGTCCGTGTGTGGGAGGCATTGGGTGAGTTAGCCATCCTTGTTAACTTGGCCAAGTCAGTCCTCCGTCCAAGCCTGTGTTCTCATTGGGAGGTGAGTGTAGCTACCTCAAGGGCCTGTTCTGAAGATTGAAGAAGACAGTTCACATGGAGTTCATGAGCGCAGTCTGGGCACAGTGCCTGCACTATGGGGATTTGATCCAAAGCCCACAGGCTTAGGGCCTCAGGATCCAGCTTGCACTTACTCCCTTAGTTCTAGGGAAGTTCTTTAACCTTATTGAATCTCAGTTTCCTTAATATGTGCAACAGGGGGAAAAATAACAAACACAACACTCAGAAGGTTCAGATACTCGAGTGCTCTGGAGGCGACATGCCTGGCAGAATAGTCTGCCATCAGTTACTAGTGGGCATCACGACCTTAGGGATTCAGTTAGAATCCGGTCCCATCCTTTTTTTTTTTTTTTCCTTGAAGGAAAGAGGAGCTCCCTTGGGGAGCTACTGGGTTGGGTCAGGGCACTGGCTTCAGCAGGGACACATTCAGCAGCTGAGTTGTCTGATGTCCCTTAGGAGACTTGTTCTCACCTGCCCTGCATGAGGGAGTCATGTGAGTGCCAGGAAAACCTTGGGATTATGCTTCAACATTAACACGTGTGTGTTTGTGTGTGTGTGTGTGTGTGTGTGTGACATGCAGTGATGGGTGAGGGTGAGGGTGGCCTCTACACATCAGGGAAATCTGACAACCAGCTGACTCCACAAGCTAGTCCTTTGGGATTCACTAGCTCAGCCCACTTTTTGCAGAATAGTACAGTGAGGTCCAGAGAGAGGAAGGACTTGCCAGAGGAGCAGCCAGAACCCGGGTCGCCTGACTGCACTGCCTGGATGTCCTCTCCTTCGCACATGGCTGCTGTCTGTAGGTCCCAGGACGGCTGGTTCTCAGGGACCCGCTCGTGCCTGCTGGCCTCCCTCCTGCTCCCTGGCGGTGGGTATCCTTCACTCCTGCCTCCCCAGGATCCCCAAGGCCTGGGGTGGGGGGAGGGGAGGGCGTTGACTCCCAGCCCACACCCACAGCCTCCACCTTCCTGTGCTCCTGCGTGTTCTCGCCCCCTCCCATCTGCCTTCCGCCCTCTCTGCTACAGGAACTGAGCCTGCCAAGAGCCCTCCTCTTGGCCACATTGAGATCCATCCCCCTCACCCCTTCTCACTGCCTCTGACACCAGCGTTCCCCACCCCCAATGCCACCGCCCCAATCCCAGCTCGGGGCTTCCCGCTTCCTTCTATCCCTCCCCCGCTGGGCATCTCCCCTAGGCTCAGCCTGGCACATCTTGGCCTGGTCCCATCCATGCCCTCTTCTACCAGGCTCACCAAGTATGGACTTATCCTTTCATTCAAACACCTACTTAGGGCTCCTTTTTTTAATTTTTATTAATGCATTGTCAATAAGGGTAAGACGCGTCTGAGCTGACCGTTCAGAAGACCAGCAAAGGAGGATGAGGATCGTCACCCCATCCTCAAGGAAGTTAGGAAAGGGAGGTTCACAAGACTTAAGGCAACGCAGGTGCCTCTGATCCACAGCCTTGAATCTTTCTGATTCCAGCCTCCTTTTTGTTTCTCCGCAAAAAGTCCTTCTCCACCCTTCCCAGAGCTTTGGGCTTGGGGTCCGTTCTCCCTGCCTGCCCCCTTCCCCCTATCCAAGCTGTTGCCAAATCCCATCACCACTTCCTCAGCTACTCTCAAATCCGGTCCTTCCTCTCTGTGCATTAATAAGCTCTTGACTTTCACAGCCCCGGCCCTCCCCCTCCACCTCTCTCTATGGGCCCCTCCCCCTGGACAGAGCGGGCTGCTAAAGCCATCCTCTTCCATTTCAAAAACCGCAGCTCCCTCGCCTCCTGCCTGGCTGGTTCACAGCTTTCTGCATCCATTTGGAATCTTAATACAGCCATCCCTCCCCACCGCCCTCCCCCTGCCCTTCCCTGGACAGCATCCTGTTCTCAACCTTGCCTCCCTCTCTCCAACCTTCGAGCTCCTGGCCCTGGCACTCATCAAATCAGCTGCCAGGCTGTGTGACCTTGGGCAGCTCCAGGCACCTGTCTGGGCCTCAGTGTTTTCATCTGTGAGACAAGTAACCCCGAGTAATTGATCTTTAAGGTCTCCCCCCCCCCCCGCCCTCATGCTGCATCTGCTATTTATGAGTCTGTGAGCCCTAGAATGTAGCTCACTCATTCAGCAAAGCTGTTTGGCGGGCGTACCCTCCTGTCCCAGGCATCCCCCGCTCATGGGGCTCACCGGTCCATGGCTGGTGGCACTGTCATCACCATTAGCGTCAGGCCGATGACTTACTTAGGGTTCTCACCATGTGCCAAGCCCTGTGTCGCACAGAGTTAGTCACCAACCCCGTAAGGCGGATGTATGATCACCGCCATTTTCAAGACTAGGAGGGGGAGGAGGGCTCAGAGAGGAGGAGACTTGCCTAGAGCCCAACAGCTAATGTAGAAGGAAACTCCAGAGATGGGGCTCTGAACAGCTAAGCTCTGGAGCCAGACAGACCAGCATCCCTTACTAAAAAGCTGGTGACTTAACTTTGTTGCTACCATTTGCTGTGGGTGAAGCCCCCTTTTAAGCAACACCTCCTTTAATCACAACATCCTAGTCTACCCTGAGGGACATGGTCTCCATTTCATAGATGAGTCCATGGAGGCTCAAGTTAGTCAAGTCACTTTCCTAAAGCCACACAGCAAATGGGAGGTGAGGCTCGGATTCACACTCAGATCTGCTTGAGCATCAACGTTTGCTCCTAACCAGTACCCAGGCCACTGTGATAACTAAAAGAAAGAATGAGCATCCTTCTCATCTGCTTCCTCTCCAGCAGGAAATTGGCTCCACAGACCAGAATACTGTTTCCTTTAAACCCCACCCCCACGCCCAATCCCTGGCACCCTGCACAGTCTGGCATGAAGTTAGGTGCTCAGTAAGTATCTGTTAGTGAATGAACTTGCCTGGCACTGTGCCTGAAAACCAGCACACAGTCCATGAGCACCTCCACCCCCGTCCCCTGTCCATTTCTTCCTGCCATACCCCTTGTGAAGCCTCGCAGGGCAGGCCTAGCTCCATCTTGGGTCACACCTACACACCTTGTGGGTCTCACCGCAGCCCACGTTTCTTCACCTGCCTGTGGCGTCTCCCAGCCTAGTTCCGCCAGGCAGTTCACAGGCGGAGGCTGTCTCTTTCCTCCTCTATAAAGGGCCTGGGTGTGAAGATGCTTCCTTCCCATGATGCTCTGGGCCACCCATGCCAGAGGTGTACAGACAAGTGCTTCCCATTTCATCAGATTCCGCTGTTCACCGGTGGCCCCTTCAGCCTGGACCTTTGCTGACCCCAGATCTTATCATTCATGCGCCCATGAGCAGATGGATGACCAGTTCATGAGAACGTGGTTTCTGAAGCACTGAGCTCTATGCGGTCCACTCCTTCCTCCCTCCCTCCCTCCTCCCAGCCACTCTTTATGGAAACTGAGGTTCAGAGAGGAGAAGCAGCTTGCTTGAAGTTAAATCAGGACCTCAGGGATAGTAATAATTCTCATACCAGTGGCAATATTAGGAATAAGAATACAGATTGAACATCCCTAACCAGAAAATCTGAAACCAGGGCTAGGAGGCATGGTTTGTGAGTAGAGAGCACCTGAGCAAGTACAAGGCCTTGAGTTCAAACTGACAAAAGCAAACCACACACAAAAAAGTCTGAAATGAAAAATGCTCCAATATCCGATTTTTGGGGGGGGGGGGGTGTATGCCCATACTGGGGCTTGAACTCAGGCCCAAGATATCTCTGGGCACTGTCTGTTTGGTTTTTCTGCTTACAGCTGGCACTCTACCACTTGAGCCACAGCTCCACTTCTGGCTTTTTGATGGTTAATTGGAGATGAGGCTCATGGACTTTCCTGCTCAGGCTGGCTCCAAACTGTGATCCTTAGATCTCAACCTCCTGAATGTCTAGGATTGCAAGTGTGAGCTACTAGCTCCTGGCTTTAAAATATTTCCAGCATGAGTGTGATGTCACAAGTGAAGAATCTCACACCATGAAACTTTTGTTTCAGACACAAAATTATTAAAACCTACAGGCTGGGGCTGGGGATATGGCCTAGTGGCAAGAGCGCTTGCCTCGTATACATGAGGCCCTGGGTTCAATTCCCCAGCACCACATATACAGAAAATGGCCAGAAGTGGCGTTGTGGCTCAAGCGGCAGAGTGCTAGCCTTGAGCAAAAAGAAGCCAGGGACAGTGCTCAGGCCCTGAGTCCAAGCCCCAGGACTGGCCACCCCCCCCCAAAAAAAAAAAAGAAAAAAAAAGATCCACTTAAAAAAACAAACCTACAGGCTATGTGTACAGGTGTATATGAAACATAAATGAATTTTGTATTTACACTTGGGGTTCCTACTCCCAAAATATCTCACTACAAACACATACAAGCACACACACATAGTGATTTCCCTCAACATATTTGCACATGCGTATATGCAAATACAAACAAATACGTGCAAATACTCCCAACATCCAAAAAACTGTGAAATATGAAACACTTCTGATCTCCCCAGTATTCCAGATGAGAGGAGCTTAACCTATAGCCACAATGGCAGTGCCCACCATCTTGGCTTGTGGTCTTGTGTGAAATACATGTCCATCTTTTAGAGAACTATAAGTAAATACTGTCACAACGGCCCTCTCAGAAGTGAGGGCATGGAGATGGAGACAGGAATGTGTCGGAAGCCATAAAGGAACCACGGTGTGAATCTAGGTCTGGTAGATTCCAAAGATGGTGCTGTCAGAAACCAGCTCATTCAACTGTGCTTTTGGGGGAGGTACCTACCATCCCCCATGAAGTGTGGTGAGACTAGGCAGGTCAGAGCCAGCATCCGCCAACCCCCAATTCCGTGGCCTCAGACCTTTCCAGTCCCATGTCCCTGCTAGCCCTATTTGTTCTAGCCACCAGCCTCTTGGCAGTTACACGGCACAATAGTTCAGGACTTCTGGGCTCTCCATTCTTAATAATGACAGGGGAGGGGAGGAGTGGGGGAGAGGGAACTCCCTTAGGGAGTGACATGAGGGGCTGACTGTGCTTTGGTGACCCTGTGGTTCCAGGCCAGTTTGGAAAGAAAAGAAAGGGAAGGTGCCCTTCTGGAACCTTCCCACGGCCTCCATATAATCCTTGAACTTGACCTAAATCTCCGGGATGAGGTTCAAGTTGGGGCACTGCACTTGAGACTGATGTTAAATAAGTCTCACTTCCTTTTCTCTTTCAGATAGTATTTTAACAAGCATTTATACAATGCGGACCATATGCCAAGCGCTATTCTAAGTGCTTCACAAATTATTCATGCATCAAAGGCTATACAATCCTGAGGAGTTCCCATTTTACAGATGAGGAAATTGAGGCTTGGGTTAAATAAAACGGCACCCCCACTTGGAAATGATGGGGTGGGTACCTGAACGAGCTCTGCACATTGTCTGACCCAGCACATTCCCATGAGATGCTACCGGCTGCAGTGGTCACTGCCATTTTTCATGCAATGACAACACATGACATATTGTTCCAGTACACTAGGCATTTCACTGCCTTTCCTTGTCCAATAGATTCCAGTCTCAAGCAGTGCAGGGCGCTGGTGGCTCGTGCCTGTAATCCTAGCTACTCAGGACGTTGACATCTCAGGATCAAAGTTCAAAGCCGGCCCAGGCCTCAAAAAGTCTGTGCAATGCTTATCTCCAATGAACCAGAAAAAAAAAAAGCCAGATGTGGAGGTGGGTTCAAATAGTAGAGCACCAATAAATAAGTAAATGAATAACTTAGTCTCTGTAGAGTGTCTTGTCGGCTGCTAGATTGCCAACTAAGCACCACCTAGGTGCTCACAAAGTGTGTTAAGTGATCACTTTGGCTCTTAGCAGATACATCATCAAACCAGACCTGATTTTCCAGCTAATAGATTAGTTCCATTAGGCTTAGCTGGGGTGAGGAGCAGGAGGAGGCAGCGCCCTCCAAGTCTCCGTGGGGTGGGGGAGAAGGAAGGCTGGAATCGCTTCATTCCCCTTCCACAGCTGGTGGTTGCGCAACCAGGAGAGATTTTCTCCTTGGGTGGTTTGCAGGGTGTGTTATTGCTTCCTGGGGAAATGGAATGGGAGGCTTTGACTGTCAGACAGTCAGTATAACAACAATAATAAACAATAATTAGATCAATAATAATAACAATAAATAACAATTACTGTTATTCCTTTTTTTTTTCTTTCTTTCCAGGAGATCCATTTTCCAGCTAAGTAACAGTGTTTTTGCTCTCTCTTTTTTTTTTTTTTTTGATTTTCTTTCTCTTTGCACTGAGCTGACAGACAGAGTTGGAGAACTGGAATGTAGAAAGGGCAGTGCTTTCCCTTATCCCATGACCCAGGGGCTGGAGAGGGTAGAAGGTTTAAGGAGATCCTTCTTGCCCTGTTTGCCTGTGAAGTGGGAAGATTTGGGGTTGGAGGGGGAGATCATCTGTAAAGGCCACTGGTCTGGGGTGCTGGGGAAAGGTGGAGTCTGTGGAAGGCAGGGAAGAGATCACAAAAAGACACACACACACACACACACACACACACACCACAGAGGCAGACATGGGGGAGTGTGCAGAGTGGGTGTGTGAAGAGAGACAGACAGAAGAGGCAGAGGGAGACAGATGGGGGAGGCAAGTTAGGCAGAGATAGGAAAGGATAGACAGAGGCAGATGTGGGGGTTGAGGAAAGAGAGACAGAGGAGGATAGGAAAGGATAGACAGGCAGATGGGGTTTTAGTTAAGAGAGAAAGACAGAGACAGAGAAGGATAGGAAAGGATAGACGGGGAAAGAGAGAGATAGAGAGACCCAAACTGGGATGGACAAAATGAAGACTGGAGAATGTGAGAGGGGGAGACTCTTAAGAAAGGGGGCAGGAATCCAAGGCACTGGTGGCTCACACCTGTAATGCTATTTACTTAGGAGGCTGAGATCTGAGGATCATGGTTCACAGCCGGCCTGAGCAGGAAAGTTCCTGAGATTCTTATCTCCAAAAAAAACTACTCAGAAAATGCCAGAAGTAGTGCTGTGGCCCCAATGGTAGAGCTCTAGTCTTGAGCACAAAGAGGGTCAGAGACAGCTCCTAGGCCCTGAGTTCAAGCCTCAAGGCTGGCAAGAAGAAAAGAAAAGAAAGGGGACAAGGAAATGGAGATGCTGAAGAGGAAAGGTGGTGGGAGGCTGAGGGGGGAGTAGAGAGAGGGGACCAGCAAGGCCTGGGGGGAGGGTGGGGTGGAGTGGCTCACCTGAAGGTGGAGCAGGCTGTTCTCCTGGAGGTAGAGGTACTGCAGGCTGACCAGGCCTCGGAAGATGTTGCCGGGCAGGCTGCTGAGCTGGCAGCGGTACAGGTGCAATGACTGTAGCCGGTCCAGGCCCTGGAAGGTGTCGGGCTCCAGGGAGCGCAGGTGCCGGTTGTCACCAAGGTCCAGCTCCTCCAGGGCCTGCAGGTGGCGGAAAGTGCCCGGATAGATGGTGGAGAGGTTGTTGGAGAAGAGCCACAGGGTGAGCAGGTTGGGTCCGAAGGTGCCTGGCCGTAGTGTGCGGATGAGGTTGTTCTGTAAGAAGAGACGCTGAGTGCTGGGTGGCAAGGACAGCGGCACGGAGGAGAAGTTATTCGCCTGGCAGCTCACGGTGGGCGGGGAGGAGTAGCAGGTGCAGAGCATGGGGCAGCTGGGGGCCGCGGGGCGCAGCGCCAGGAGCAGCACCAGCAGGCAAGCCGAGGCAGGACCTGTCGGGAGAGTAAGGTGAAGGCTGTAGGTGCCCTGCAGGGGCTACCTGCGAGGGCCTGGTGTCCTGGTACCAAGATACCAGGGGCACACACAGAGGGGGTGCAGCCTGAGTCTTATTAGGTCTGGACACATCTTTGTTCTCTAGATGGCTTGGAGGTTTGCAAATCTCTCTGTCTCTTTCTCTCTCTGTCTCTCTCTCTCTGTCTCTCTCTGTATGTAATGCATGCCAGTACTGGGGCTTGAACTCAGGGCCTTGCACCCTTGCCTAGCTTCTTTGCTTAAAGTTGGTGTTCTACACTTGAGCCACACCTCCAGCTCCTGGCTTTGTGCTGGTTCGCTGGAGATAAGAGCCTCGTGGACTCATGAACTTTCCTGCCTGGAGTGACTTCAGACTGTGATTGTCCCATCTCAACCTCCTGAGTAGCTAGGATAACAGGTGTGTGTGAGCCACTGGTGTCCGGTGCAAACCTCCTTTTTGAAGTCTATTAAAAATAAAACAACCAGCAGCAGTAACTGTAACAGTAAGCCAGAGGATGGTATAGAAAGCACTAGGATATTAAAAAGAATGTTATTGTTATTTTAAAGGTGATATACAGAGGGGTTCTAGTGGTGTGATGGTTTTTAAAGGCATTTCAATGACCATTTTGTTATTCCTGTTGGTACTGTGGCGAGTTTGACCTTGTCTAGAGATCAATGTCAAAAGCTGAATGGTGAGGGTTTCCATCCTCGGTCTTGACAGAGGGGTGGGGAGAGGTGGGGGATGTCCTCCTCCACCTCAGCTGGCTTTCCAGTGGGCCCCAGCAGCACCCTGCCCCCACTTGTGACAACCAAAATGTCTCCAGACATCACCAAATGTCCTCAGCGAGGCAGAACCAACCCACTCGAGAATGAGTGGAACTAACTTGGGACTTGTGAATCTAAGGCCTCTATGGAAAGGGCTCCAAGGGCCCAGGAGACAGCCTTGGAGTCGGGGGCGGGGGGGAGAGAAGTTTTCAACCCAGGAGAACTGGAGCCTGGAACTCTGGAGCGACCTAGGGGAGCAGTGGGCAGTGGGCCTCACAGGCAACAGGACAGCTGGGGCTCTGGAGAGGATGTGGCTGCCAAGACTCCAACAAGTCAGGATTGTTGGGGTTGCTTGCGATCATCACTGTATTTGGCCAAGCTCTCCTCATTCAGAGCCAGCTTATGGTTTTGTTGTGTTTTTTTCCCCCTAAAGTAATCTGTGAACACTGGGTATGGTCCCTCCTCCTCCTGCCTCCTCCTCTCCTTTTTCTTTTCCCTCCTCCTCCTTTTTCTCTACTTCTTCCCCTTCTTCCTTTACCTCTCCTTCTCCTTTTTTTTTTTGGTGCCAGTCCTGGAACTTGAACTTAGGGCCTGAATACTCTCTCTTAGCTTTTACACTCAAGGTTGGCACCCTACCAGTTGAGCTACACTGCTACTTCTCTCTTTTTTGGTGGTTTCATTGGATCTAAGAGTCTCATAGACTCTCCTGCCTGGGCTGGCTTTGAACTATGATCCTCGTATCTCAGCCACCTGAGCAGCTAGGATGACAGACCTGAGCTATGGTGTGCTGGTCCATCCTACTTATGACTGGATGGAGAGGCAGGCGCAGGGAGGCCTGGGATAGAGGGCTAAAGCACATAGCATGGATGCTTGTGCTTCCATGCTAAGGAGCACGGTGCCAACCCTACATTCCTATCCCAGGCCTTTTGCTCTCCTTATAGCTTCTGAAAGTTCTGGCTGAAATTAGGTTGACATCCGTGTCTCTCAGGATTACACAGAAGGCTTCAGGGGTTTTCTTAGCCCACATCCCTAGAGTTAGGCAGGCATTCTCTATGGGTGCATCACCACCCCTCTCCTGCCGCCTCTAGCAATGCACTAGGCTTCTGAAGGCGGAGGAAGGGAGGCCTGTGATGGAGACTCTGGGGATGGTCCAGGGTGGGTGACTGGGGGTGCCAGACCTGCAGGTCTGCAAGATGTTTTTGTGTGTGATGTCTCACACTCAGGAGGCTGCTGCGAGTGTGTGTGTGTGTGAGAGAGAAAATGTGTGCCTGCATGTGCAATTTGGGGTGACAGTGTGAACCAGGTGCTTACTACAGGAGGCACTGAGCAACCAGGTGTGTGCCCACAACACCAAGTGGTGCTGGCATCACGAATGCACCCACTCCCGGCTCCCCTGAACGGCCCAGGGTCAGCCTAAGCCCCAAGGTGAAGGCCCCTGCCTGGTCCTTCCTGCTGGGCATTGTGCTGCGTGGTATGTATGAGCTGTGTGCTCTGTGTACGTGCGTGTGTGTGTGTGTGTGTGTGTGTGTGAGGGCCCCGTGCGTACGCGTGTAGGCTGGGTGTGATGTAATACTGGGTGACACAGCACGGCTGTTCTATTCGTTCACACCGCCTCTGCGTTTCTCGGCCCTTCTCACCCCCTCCCCCGGGGCGGCGTTTCACGATTACTTTCTCCTCCGACTCTTTCTTTCAGAACCACGTGCAGGGTGGGGGTAAGGGGTGGGGAAGAAAGGAGTGGAAGATCTGGTCTCTCACCCCTTGAACTGAACCAGGCAGAAGTGGGGTGTGGAAGTACAACGGGAGTGGGGGGCACCCTCAATGGATTTCCTGACTGCTGAAGTTTGGGCTTACAATGGGAGATTTCAAAACTGCCCAAAGTCCTGTAAGTTCACGGCGTTCCAGCGTCTGTTGTGTGGATGGAGGTAGCCATTGGGGCCCAGAGAGACAAGCAACTTACCCAAGGTCACACAGCAAAGTAGTACAGGATAAGGAAAAACAAAAAGACTCTCCTGATAGCCAGCCAGGGAACTTCCCTTCCTGTCAATCACCCTTTGAGCTCTGCCTCTCCAAGGACTTGACACCCAAGGATGCAAAGTCCTTCTTGGATGTCTTGTATTCCGCTCCTAATCCACTGGCTTTGAGGATGGCCAGCCCCCTGGGGAACTGGGCGGGGCTCCTCCCCTAACCGCCAGCGTGGTCTGCTACTCCAAGACAGACACCGGGTAGCAGTTGGGGAGGGTGCTCCTTTGGGAACATCAGGGTCTGCTCTAGCTTGAGCCCCCCCCCCCGCCGCTCTGTGGTGGCAGGCAAACCTCCCCCCCCACTCGTCCCCCTCCCCCCACTCTCCATCATCTTTCTTGCCCTGGACTGCCTGGCTCTGCACTTGCTCACACTGAACCATCCTCTCCTCCAACCCTACACCATCTCCTCCTCATTGCCCCCCTGTCTCCCCCAGCCTCTACGGTACTCCCTGTCCGCTCTTTGAGGGGGGGACCCTGACCCGGGTGGGGGAGGCCCTCCATGACAGCTGCGTAACAGTGACTCTGTTGCCATTTCTGGCCCTCACTGCCGTGCAAAGCAGCTGTAACCCAAGGAGCCTCATCCATAATTCAGGCTGCGGCTCTCACTGGAGGCCCGTAGGAAGGGGGGCGGGGGGCTCTGGGCTGCTCTGCCCCCGGGCTGGGCTGGAGTGGGCACTCAGGCAGAAGCGAGCCTGGCGGGGGGGGGCTGGAAGAACGCCTTTTTCTTTTTCTGTGCTTGGTATCCCCCCCCTTTCCACCCAGGGGGTGCCCTTTTCCTTTCCTTCCTCCACCCCCTGCCTCTTCTCAGCCACCACTTCCTCTCAGGCCCCGTGTATCCCCCCCCCCCCCAGCTCCTCTCCGGGGCCCAGGCTCCGTGCATCCCCAGCAGGGGCCTGGATGCGATGACCGAGTGTCAGCGCTGGAGTGGGGGACGCTGACCTCTGGTCATCTAGAGCAATGTCTTCGTGCCACAGGGAACACGGCTGAGGGCCAGCGAGCAGAGGGAGTTTTCTGAGTGAGCGAGTGCCTTTCTCAGAAGCCTTCCTTCCCTCCATTGCTTTCCAGGCAGAGTGGAGAGGGAAGCCCTTTCTGGCAGCTCCCTCTGCTCATTCACTGGGCCCTCCAAAACCAGCAGGTGAGCCCCGAGTTTCAGGATAGCAGAAGGCAGGAAAGTGACAGATCTCAAGCACCTACTGTATGCCAGGCATATATTTTTTTTTCACATAAAATTCTTCATCCAGAAAATACCTGTCTCAATGCCCTCAGCACCCCAGTAGCTCAACAGACTCGGTGACAGAGTAAAGGAGCAAGGTTCTGGCCATGAGACCAGCAGCCTCAGCTCGTGCAGCAAGGACAAGGTGCCCCCCAGATCGGGCCACAGGTGGCAAGCCCATGTCATACGAGACCCTCCAACCTTTCCCTCAACCTCAGGAACCACCAAAGACCCTGTACCCTGGGTCAATCACAAGACAGTCACAATCACAGTGCTGGCTGTGTGTGTAGGGTCACTGCATGGAAGATACCCAAGCATCCTTCTCTGCCTCTTTCCTCTCCAGGGCTGTCGACTGTGGCTGTTCTAGGGTATGGCACATTTGTGAGTTGAGAAGAGAAGAGCAAGCATGGCGCTGGTGACTCACACCTGTAATCCTTGCTACTTAGGCGGCTGAGATCTGAGGATGGGGGCGGGGCCCAATCAGCAAAGTCTATGAGACTCCTAGCTCACAGTGGAGTGGTGGCTCAAGTGGTAGCGTGCTAGTTGTGAGTGAAAAAGCTCAGAGACAGTGCCTAGGCCCAGTGTGTTCAGGGCCCAGGACTGGCGAAGAAGAAGAAAGTGGAAAGAAGAAAGAAGAAAAGGAAGAAGTAGAAGAAGAAGGAGGAGGAGGAGGAGGAGGTAGAAGAGGAAGAGGAGAAAGAGAAGGTGGAGGAGGGGGAGGAGGAGGAGGAGGAGGAAGGGGGAAGGAACACCAGTGTCCAGCGATGTGGCCGGAACTGCCCAGGGGAGAGAGTAGAGCGAGGCTAGAATATGGTATTGATCCCAGAAGGCTGAGGTCCTTACAGTCGGATAGTATCCATTCACAGAGGGACTATAGTCAAGGACTCTGGGCTCTCAGCCTTGCAGTAGCCAGACAACACTCTCCTTAGACCAGAGGCCTCAGGGGAAGATCTTAAGGTAACAGGACACGGAACAGCTGCAGGCCAGGCGCAGGTTGCTCATGTAGGGGACAGAGAGGTCCTAGGAAAGGAAGCTCTTGAAGGACAAACCTAGGGTCCCAGGAAGAAGCAGCAGCCACACACCTCCTGGGTGGTGGCTCCAGGGAAGGGCTTGCAGGGCAGATGCTGAAGGGGTGGGGGCCGAGGGGGTGGGAGATGGGGAGTAAGATGGGGGTGGTGGAGATGTAAACCACATGGGGGACCTGGGGTCCCCCAGGGGTGCTATGGCCCCCCAGAGGACTACTGAAGGTTTAAAAGCTGCTACCAACAGCTTCTCACTATCAGAATGTAACACCCCAAAATAAGCAGCTACCGTGGGGCAGAAGGATCCAAATACCACGAAGAGGACCACGTCTGAGGAGGAGACAGGGCTGGGAGATATAAATGGCAGCCCTGAGCAGCCACCGGGTGCCCACCCTAGGAGAATTACCACCCCTCCTGGAAAGTCCCCCCCCCCACTTCCTTCACAACTCTCCTCCGGGCCCTGAGCTCAGCCCCCCGCGGGCACAACAGCCACTCCCCGAGTGGAGCGATGTGACAGGCAGGCGCTTTGGAAATGGAGGGCTTCCCACGTGGAAGTGGTTACCAGAAACCTCTTTGTCTCAGCCCTGGGCAACCCCCCTCCCCCCCACCCTTGGGCCCTTTCTCCCATCCTTTCTCTTTCTTCTCTTCCTACTAACATCCTGACCCGTCCCCAGCCCCCTCCTTTCCGTCTGTAGACGGCTCAACCCTACCTCACTACCACCACCTCCTTCTGCTCCTGATACCCCATCTCTTTCCATCCTCTGTCTCAGATATCTCATCCTCTCTCTCCCCTTTTCTGTTCCGGTTTCCAGTCCCTCCCCCTCCTCCCCACGGTTCCCCATTATCTCCCCCCCCCACCCCGCCCCATTCGAGGTCTCTAGTTTTCTTGGCACCTGTGCTCAGGTTCAGGCGCCTCTTGCTCCTTTCCTTCCCCTACCTCGGTCTCTCTCAGGATCCCATTCCCCACGGAGCTCTTCCGTCTAACCTTTATTCCGGGGGGGCCCCCGCCCCTCCCCCCAGCCTCCCTCCTCTTCTCCACTTCCCCGTACACTTGCCCCATCTTTTGAGTGGCTTTCCTTACGCCCCTTTCCCACGGACCCCCCTAGGCAACCCCATCCCACCCTCCCATCTCTGGCCCCACACCCGTGTCTGTCACTCAATCTTTGCTTGGCACGAGCCTCTCCTTCTAGCCCCTCCAGCTGTCCTACCAGGGAGGGCCATTAGGGGTTCCCTGTGCCCCCCCTTACCTTCCTGGACAGCCCCCTCCCCACACCGACCGTCCTCCCAGGTGACTGCAAAGTGCTGAGACACCGGGCACCGGGAGTTGCTGAGTCGGCGCTTCTCCAGCCGGCCCGAGTCCTCGCTGTCCCCCGGAGCAGTGGACAGCGGAATCTGAGCTTTTTACCCCCCCCCCCCCAGCCGTCCCCTCGGTCATGAGCTCCAGCCACACTTCCGCAGGCTCGGAGCCCGGGCGCCCACCTCCCGCGGGCAGCCCCAGGCGCGGAGGCGCGGCCCCAAGCCGCCCCACCCCCTCGCCCGCCCCACCCTCGCACCCCGGGAGAGGGGCGCCCTGCCCCCCTTTTCCAGGACACCCCCCCCACTCCACCCCCTCCCCCCGATCTCCCGCCGGCCGGGGTCCCTACCTTGCAGCAGGCGCCTGAGCCCGGGCAGCATCTTGTCTCGACGCGAGCTGGGGAAGGGGCGGCGGGGGGAGGGCGCTCCCACTCGCTCCCTTAGCCCGCCGGACGGACGGCGGGGACTCCGCGGGGGACTCCGGGAGGGCCCGGGAGTCCCCGGGGTTGCGTAGCCTGGCCGAGGGGGCTCTACCCTGCGCCCCCCGGGTTGCGAGCTTCGGGTGGAGCCATCGGCCCCGACGGGACGGGGTGGGGCGCAACGGGATGGGGAGGGCCGGGGCTGGCCCCGGACGCCCAGCGTCCGCGCCCCCGCCGCAGCGCTGCCCGCAGGGAGTCGGTCAGTCGGTCCGTGCGCCCCGGCGGCTCGCCGAGGGAGAGTGGGGACAGCGAGGAAGTGCTCCCCCCCCTCCCTTCCCGCACTCCCTGGCTCCGCCCTCGCTTCCCAGCCCGGCGACTTAACCCTTCGCTGGCCACTAGGCGGAGGGAGCGGTTGTCTAGCTCACTCCCGCCCGGTGACCTGCCAACCTGGGCCAGCAGGAAGGCTGTGTTCCATTGCCTTTGGGGCTCCAGGTTTCTAGAGAAACCCCAAGGTTGTAGGGCGCGGAGGTGTTAGGGAACCCCATGAACTAGTCTGATGACCCCCCTCACAACTTTCCAGAGGAAACAGTCTCCGGGGTCATTTCCCCGCCGCCCCCACCGCCAGTCCCCCTTGGGGTCCTTTCACAGTCGTTTCTCTTCCTCTAGGAGAACCCCAAGATCCTACTTCCCCTTCACTTCCCAGACCCCCACCCCCACCCCAGCCGAGGCCACGACTCTAAGAATGGCACATCACACAAGAGTTCGTGTGAGCCGAGATCAAGGACACAGGAGCGCACGCGCTTGTGCAGGTGTGACTCCGAGTGCCGGTCCAGGAAAGCGGGGTGGGGGGAGGTGTCCGTGAGTGTGCGCACTGGTGAACTGCTGGGGGTCACCCCAGGAGCTCTGCACAATTACGCACCAGCTTGGGATGGGCGGCGAGGGTATTAAGCATGAGGTGCGGGGTGTGTGTGTGTGTGTGTGTGTGTGTGTGTGTGTGTGTGTGTCCTGGAACATTGACAAGCGGGTGCAAACCTGGGCACGCGTGCCCATGTGTGCGCGTGGATGAGTGGCCACAGAGGGCGGGAGAGGACCCCAAGATGGGGAGGAGGTTTGGCTGGAACTTCTGCCCCTTCGTACGGAAGGGTGGGTTCTGGTTTGGGGGGGGGGAGGAAGGACTCCTCGAATTCCCAGTGGCCTCTTTGTAAGGTCGCAATGCCATTGGCTGAGGGTCTCCAGCCAGCCCACAGTGCTGAACATCCGGCCGTCGAGGATATAAGCGTGGGACCCTCGGGAGAACCGCTTCTAGAATCTTCGCCAAGTGGTGCAGGCGGGGTCGGAATCGCTGGAGCGACGCGTATGGCGGGTGCCCAGGCCATCTGCGCGCAGTCGGACGGGCGAAGCCGAGGAAGCCCGCGCCCCGCAGCTCCTCCTTGCCCGTCTGTGCCCGGGTCCACCGCACCGCATGGCATACAGTGGGCGCTGGATAAACGCTGGCCCCAGTCTTTCCCATTCATCCTCGGCTCCTACCATAATCTGTCATTCTGCCCTCGTACTCATTTGATTTCCCTCATTTTCTCCCCCCCCTCTTATTCATATTTTATGATCTCCATGTCTATATTATTCCTTCCCTCCCTCCCTGCACCTGCCTCTCTCTCTCCTCTCCCTGTCCTTTTGTGGCTGTCTCTTCCTTTCTCTTCTTGTGGCTCCCGGCCGCCTCCTATCCGAGTGGGGCTCTATCTTTCTGGCTCTTTTCTCTCTAACGCTCTCCCCTCTCCCCCCTCCTTTGTTCCCCCTCTTCCCCCTCTTCCTCTTCTCCCCTCTTCCCCCTCTCTTCTTTCCCTAATCTCTTTTCTTCTCCCTCCTTTGCATTCTCTCTCCTCTCTTCCTCTTTCCCCTTTCTCCCTCTTTCTTTGCCCTCCCTTCTTTCCCTCACCCGGTTCCATTCGCAGTCTCCCAGCCTCTTGCACCCCACACTCTAGTGCCCCCTGCTGGTGCCATCTCTACCCCCGCCCAGCCCCCAAGCCCCTAACCTCCCTCTCCCATCCCTCCCATTTTCCTGTCTGGTCGAAACACAAAAGACACAGGTGATCTCCGTCCCCGGTGGGGTGGGGGGCTTCCACTTCCCACCCAGCGGAGGGCCCGCGCCTGGGGGGCGGGGAGGGGAGGAAGGGCAGAGGGGGCGGCGGGGAGTGTGGGGATGGTGGGGGGGGGGGGTTGGCGTGCTTCCCCGGAATGAGCCGCGGCACAATCTGTCGCTGGGTTTGTTTGCCGAGCTGCCTCCGGAGCGCAGTGGGGCTGGCTCCCGGGGAGCGAAATATCACAAGATGCGGAGACAGACGCTGCGGGGCGGGTGGGCGGCGGGCTGACTCAGGTGTGCTGTCATCGCCTCCCGGAGCCCGTGCTCTTCTAAGTGGGGTGGGAGGGGACCCCCGGCCCCCAACACAGCCAGGCACCCGAAGCTTGATGGGGGAAACCCCATCCTTGGATGAGCAGCGGGGAAGAGGGAGGTGTCCCTTCTGAGAATCCTGGGCTCCAATCATCTCATTCAGTCCAACTTGGGTGTTCCCCAGACAGTGTCAACCCTTCCGGGTTACCCCATTATACAGGTTTCTGGGGTTCCTATAATGATCTGCTGACTCATCGCTTTCGGCTCACTTAGACTGCCAGCTTTTTGAGGGTAGGAAACTTCTCATCCGTTGCAGAGTTGCTACAGGTGTCCAAGGAGCCATGCAGGATGGCTTCCTGCTGGGTGGGCGGGTGACTGCTCTCAATTTACTGAGAACGCCTCAGTGCTTAGGGACTCCACCTTTCCCTCCCCCGCCTACCCACATGTCCCACATGTGCAGTTCTCAATCCTACCTTCAGACAGGTGGAAAAACGGAAACAGCTCTTCCTTGAATACCGGCATTCTCTAGTCTCCTCTCAACAATTTAGACCCCCTGCATCCTATGCCTCAGTTTCTTCCTTTGTACCACCACAGTATACTACTCACTCAGAAGACGGTGTTCAATCTCCAGTCACTCAAGAGATGACAAAGTGCTGCTATTATAGAAGCTGTGCATGGGAGGGGTCCTTCTTGGGTAGTGGGGATTTTTTTGGTAGAATCAGAACCCATGCCCAAATGAATTGAGCTTCTGCAGTTCATTCAGTGTGGAGAGATTACAGGGAGTGGAGTGGAACTAACAAAGTGTAATGATGGCTTGGGCCTTAGGACATGGCTTATCTTTGGATAGTTGACCAGGCTCTGCTTGGGTGTTTGCTCCTCTGGCCTTGACTACAGATCTGGTTTGCCCTCTGGTGGCTATAGGTAGATCTGCATCCACACCAGAAGCAAATCTGTAAGAAAGGGCTAATGGATGGACTGATGGATAAGAAGCAGGTAGACCAGTTGTCTGAGAAGTGTGGGCTTGGGAAAAGAAATTATGAAGAAGTATCTTTTTTTCTGAGTTCTATTTACTAACAGCACTGCTATTCCCAGTGGGCTACTGAGTGTCCTCCCTCTGGGTGAGTCTCCAGAAACTGCCATGATTTTTTTTTCAACACTTCTTTCCTCCTCCTCCTCCTCCTCCTCCTCCTCCTCCTCCTCCTCCTCCTCCTCCTCCTCCTCCTCCTCCTCCTCCTCTTCCTCCTCCTCCTCCTCCCTCTCCTTCTTCTTCCTCTTCTTCCTCTTCTTCCTCCCTCTCCCTCTCTTCCTTCTTCTTCTTCCTCTTTTTCCTCCATCTCCCTCCTTCTCTTCCTCCTCCTCCTCTTCCTCTTTCTCCCCCATCTCCTCCTCTTCTTCCTCCTCCTCCTTCCTTTTCCTCCTCCTCTTTCTCCCCTTCCTCCTCCTCCTCATTCTCCGCCCCCCCATCTTCTCCTCTTCCTCCTCTTCCTCTTTCTTTTTTGGTCAGTCTTGGGGCTTGAACTCTGGGCCTGGGCTCTGTTCCTGAGCTCTTCAGCTCAAGGCTGAAGAGCTCTTCAGCTCTACCACTTGAGCCATAACACCACTTCCAGTTAAACAGATGAACTTGGGCAAGTGGCTTAACTGTACTATACTCCCTGTTTTCTCATCTAGCATACTGGAGGGGGAGAATCCTAGGACTCAGAGCATGGGGTTATTTGACAATTAAATGAAA